>NC_056746.1:1304972519-1305572519 GCF_019279795.1 Protopterus annectens | reverse complement strand
TGTGCATGTATGCGGACAAACTAGATCTGGGGGGCTGGTAGTGGTGCATCCTGGGATATAGTAAGCTCAGCCAATAAGAGACTTGAGCCGAGGGATCGGCTCCGAACCCATCAGTCAGAATGTAGGCGAGATGGATCCCAAACATCTGAAGTTATGGTGAGTACATAACTAAAAGTTCCTCTAGCCAGATTTCATATGAGGATTCTTCAATGGATGCTCGCAACACAATGGTCAATATTTTACCAATACGTGCCAGCACAAATAAGACTCACTCAGGTATGGAAGGCATACCTCTGGTGGTGGATACAGTCAGATCAGATTCTACAAGGTTATCCCTTCATTCTCCCTCAGCCCAAGGCCATAGCGACCACGGACGCTTCCCAGATTGGGGGAGGGGCACTTCCCGAGGAAAACAGTCCAAGCTACCTGCTCCTCTGAAGAGACCAATTTGCATATCATTAGATGATAGCAGTGTTCTTTGCTTTGTAAGCCTTTCAAGATGCTCATCCTTTAGGGACAACTGTGATTCAAACAGGCAATATGTCAGTAGTTTGGTACATCAGCAAACAAGGAGGAACCAGATCTTGCCCCTTGTGTCGAGAAGCACTCAGAGTGTGGCAGTGGGCAATCTCATCCAACTGCTTTCTCACAGCAGTGTACATTTCAGGGAAGTCCAACATGATAGCAGACAAATTGAGCAGGTCCATTCTTCTTCCTCACAAATGGTGTCTCAAAATGGAAGTGATAGAAATTATTTTCTGTGAATGGGGTAATCACTGCTGCAATCTTTTTGGTTTCTTCCGTAAGCAACAAATGCAGCAACTAATTTGCCATAATCCACCCTCCTGGGGAATCACTGAAGGATGCTCTACTCCACGATTGGCCCTCCCGGTCTTCTCTATGCTTTCCTGCTAATTCCCCTAATCCCCAAATTTCTGCAGAAAGCTGTCAGGTTGAAGAGCAAGGTCATCCTCATTGCGCCTTACTGGCCTCGACAGATTTGGTTCCCCTTTCTATGGCCTCATCTACTTTACTAACCTTGGATTCTGGATCCAACTCCGGACCTCCTGTCTTACCCAACAAGCATGATTCATCTGGATATCTCAAACCAAAATCTAACAGTGTGGTTTCTCCAATTACATTAATAGCCAGACAGCCTATGCTGTCTTCCCCTGTTCGTCATATTCTTTTATCTTCCCATAAGCCTTCTAAAAAAAAAGACTTTACACAAGTAAATGCAAAAGGTTTGTTTGCTGGGCACAACAAAAGCACATTGACCCCTTCTCAGCTCCTATACATAGCATACTTGAATTTTTGTCATCCATTTTTAATGATAGAGCTAGCTTCTCCACAATTAAAGTTCAGTTAGCAGCAATGTTTTTCAGCTTTTCCTGGTTAGGGGTCACCACAGCAGATCACCGGTCTGCAGATTGATTTGCAGTGGATTTTTACTGTGCCGATTTGCAGCCTGACACCCAACCATCAGGGAAGGCACCCCCACATGCATACGCACCTACCTGCATGTCTTTAAAGCTCACTCAGCTGCAGGGAGGACATGCAGACTCCGCACAGAAGGAACTCTAGCCGAGAATCGAACGGAAGAACCTCTTGCTGTGAGGCGACAACACTAACCACTCCACCACCACGGCCTCTCCAAAGTTCAGTTATCAGCAATCTCTAATTTTCATGTTGGATTTGAGAATTCTTCTGTGGCCTCTTCTGAACTTTGTAAGACATTTTTTAAACAAGAAACATCTTTACTAAATTATCATATACGACATAGGCAATCTTACATTTATATACAGTAAATGAAATTATACAATGACTGGCCATTAATATTCGAAAACAAGCATGCTGATTGGCCATCCCAACTAGCGTGCCCATTATAAATCCCAGAATATACCAAGGGAAAAAGGTCTGGTCACCCAGACCTCTTTCCGTTCGTATATTCTATAACTTTTATTTTTTTTTAACAAAAAAAATAAATAAATCTATAGTCCAGACTCCAGACATGCCAGAGAGGCAACATGGAGGAAATAGAAAGAAATTCAGGTACGTTATTTAACACTAAAGACACGTACCTGATTTTATTTGCATTTCCTCCATTCTGTCTCTCTCTCCTATCTCTAATATAGCTGAAACTTTTTTTTTAATTTAAAAAAAAAAAAAAAAAAACGTGGCAAAGGAGACTTTCTTTTCTCTGTTGCTTCCTTTTCAAAACATTGATGTAATGGGTATGCGTGGGAATGCAAGTCCCATGCACATGCGCAGTATATCAGAACAAGGCAGCAGGATACTACTAGCTGCGGAAGAACAATACGGCGCCATTATACAAAGACATTATTTAAGAAAAGTAAGTATTTTTTTTTTCTTAAGTAATGTTGTATAATAGCAATAACCGACTTCGTGATTGTGGTATATTGAAATTTACCCACGGTTGGCTTTATTTAATCACTTGGGCTTCAGCCTCATGATTAAACCACACCAACCATGGATAAATCTTCAATATACCACACCACGTCATCGGTTATTTTTTAAATAAACCATACCGACACAATCTCAGTTGCAAACATTAGACATTACAAACCATGCTGACACAACTGTAGCTGCAAACATTATACATCACATATAATATATCCAGTCATTGTCAGTCAACCATCACATAGCTCATTCAGTTCCTGCCTTCTTTTAAACCTTGTTCCTCCTCTGCATGTGTTGAGCCCACAATTCCCATTTTCCCTATGTAATTTGCTCCTACCCTTTTATAAAGATCCCAGTTCCAGGTGTTTTATCTCTGCTACTATCTTCACTACTTCTAGTAAAGTTGTTTTAGACTTTGATTTCCATTTTCTGGTAATTGCTTTTTTGGCAGCCATAATAATTAGACTCAGCAAGGCCTTACTATGTGTAGGCAATTCCGATTCTGTATCATAGCTCAAAAAAATATTTCCTTAGTTACACCAATTTGCTCACCCAGCATCTCCAACATAGCTCTACAGGGAATCCTTAAAGTCTGCCAACTCATTACAGTCCCAGAACATATGTTCCCAGTTACCTCTTTCTTCCCCATCACACCTCTAACATGTGCCGTATACCTGAGGGAAAATTCTTTAGAATCTACTTGGGGTATAAAAACGCCTACATAAACCCTTCCATGCAAAGATCCTAAATCTTTAGACTTTTTGCATATTTGGAAGACATACCCGAGGCAATGTAGCAATTACCTCATGTACACTGACAACCTACTTCTCCCAATTCACACAAATTCAATATGTGAGAGATGCATCTATAGTAAGAATCTAGAGTCTAGGCTGTCACTGTCACATAGATTCATAGGCTCATAGGACAATACTAGGCTATTGGCCTGGAGGCACTTATAAGCCTAGCCAAGAATTTCACCCATGTTCTCACAAAGTCAGCACCTGTTTTCTCTGTCCAATAGAGACACAGGTGGGGATCACAGGGGTATATTTTCTGTTTCCCATCCAGTCATCCAGGTTCCTCTTAAAGCGGGCTAGTGAGGTACTCTGCTTGACATGGAGAGGAAGGCTATTCCTCAGGGGAGTTGTTGGGACACAAATCTATTATGCCAACAAGTTTTATTAATAAGTGTATATATATAAATATATATATATATATATATATATATATATATATATATATATATATATATATATATATATATATCAAATCAGTATATCAGATACAAAACAGGCTGTCAGCTCACATACTTCACCTTTTGCACCATCCATGCATGCAACACATACAACTGCTTATGTAGAGGTTCTCACTAGAAGCCTACCTAAAGATGAGAGACCTCCCAAACATAAACATACTTCACTTAATACATTCCTAGCAAGTCACAGTACACAAACAAAAGCACGCCCCAGTGTTTTATCAAACATGCCCCTAAGGCAAAACACAAAATCAAATGTTTTAGTCATAGCTGACTCCATTGTGAGACACTCAGATATCCCACTTACCAAGATGGATAAGGAAAAGGTCATGGTCAGCTGTCTGACAAGTGCCAGGATCCACCACATCATACATGCACTCAAGTCTCTCAACAACAGACACTGTTATGACTCTGTCTTAGTCCATGTTGGTGTGAAGATTTGAGATGTATCTCATTGGACTCTATGAAGAGAGACATGACTGAGCTCTCCGATTATGTGTCCCATGTGGGTATGTCCCTAGCCTTAAGCAGCATTCTACCTTCACCTAGGATGACACCTCAGTACAGACAAAAAATGATTGACTGCAACAATTGGCTTAGTTTCTGGTGTCATTCTAAGGGGATCCAGTAACTGTCAGCCTGGGATGATATGGTTGATGGACCATGATGCTTTGTCAGAGATGGTCTCCACCTGTCACCTCTGGGCATTTGGCTACTGGCTAAGGCCCTTGCATCCCCCCATAGTGCCTTCTTAGGCAATGTCACAAAAACAAAATTCATGATGTAAAAATATCCTCAAAAAATAACCTTAAGGTTATGCTGCTAAATGAGGAGTCTAAATCTGAAACTGCACTCACTGGAAGTACTCCTCACCTTGGAAGAAGCGGACATCTGTGCAGTCACAGAGACCTGGTTCAAGGCCACCGAGAGCTCCCTGGCCATACCGGAATATAATGCCTTCCATACATTCAGACAACAAAATGAACAAATGAAAACTAAAGGAGGAGGAGTAGCAATATTCATCAGAGATAAATACACCTCCACATTAGTTAAATAGAATGATTCCTGGGAGTTACTCCATGTGCATATAACTATAGGAAAGACCCCTCTCCAAGTTATCGTCAGTTATAGATCCTCCTCTATGACCCATGATATCCACACTGCCTACCTGGATCTATTTGATTCGATCAAAATACAAACACCCTGGTTATGGGTGACTTTAACTACCCGTCCATAGATAAGGTAAATTATACATGTACAAACACACTTGCCCAAAGGTTCTTGGACTTCGTTAACTCAAATGCCTTGGAGCAGGTAGTTGGTACCCCCACAAGGGACCCAAACATTCTAGACTTGTTACTCACCAACATGGTAGAACGGTGCACCACTACAAGTGTGCAGCCCTCCCTGGTGAAGTTTAGTCTTAAATCAGTGTCTTTTGAAGTAATGATAGCATCAGAACTACCCCCCCCCCCCCCGAGAAATTAGGCTAAAACACTTTTCCAAAGCCAAGTACAGCCTCTTAAAGAAGGCAATAATAACTCAAAGTTCCTGTCCCCACTGACAGCAAGGACACCTTTACTGGGATATATACTAATCCCTTATACAAACATCTATACAATTGTATTGACTCAACTGTTCCTGATAGGGCCAAAGCAAGATCCTCAAGAAAAAACAGGTCTGCCTAGTGGATGTCCACCATAAACAGATTATATAATAAGAGGAAGAAATTGTTGTTTAAAAGCAAGAAGGAATGATCTTAGAATTGGAAGCACACCATTCTCGGCTTGAACAAGCAAATAAGATGTCTTGTCAAGTCCTCCAAAGCTAACTACGAATCTAGATTAGCATCCCTAGCTAAGGATAACCATAAGATCTTCATCTGAAGTTGTTAATCTTCTTCCTATTCATCACTGATGGGTTCGGTTCTGAGCCCTCGGAACCGAGTCGGCCTAATACCTAGCTCGCTTACACCAAAAACTCTCAAGCTAAGCTACTACCCACAATGCCCTTCTCCCAGTTACCCCAGATCTCGTTTGCCGCACAGCCATATAGCAGCGTTTCACCGAGCTCTCCAGCTAAGTATTGCTTTTTTTCAAAATTTATAGTATTTTGTGAATTTTTTTTCCACTCAAACTCTTCTATTTCTTGATATCTTATTCATCTCTACCCACGGGTATCCCTTTTTTGTACTATCGTTGATAAATGCCCTTTTTACCCTTGTGGTATTCTGAATACCATTGTTGGTATTTCTTCTCTCTCTTTTCTTCCTTTCCTTACTCTGGTTAGTTGTTGTGTTGTTTTCTTGTGGTATGTCTGAAAAGAAAGGGACTTCAGGGTTTAAGCATTGCTCTTCCTGCAATGGTAAACTCCCCAATAGCGATCTACATGAGGAATGCCTATGTTGTTTGGGGGTTCCACACTTATCTGTGAAACCTCCCTGTGACATTTGTGCCAGTTTCAGTCAGCGGACGCTGAATGAAAGAAGTAATAAACTAATTCTGAAAGGCCTGCTTCCTTCTTTTTCTGAGGCTGTTTCTGCGTCGGAGGTCTCAACCCCATAGTACCATATATACTGAACCAGTGGAAATAGCCAATGTGCTAGTGGACAGGTTCATTGAAAACTTCACCCCCCCGTCCCCACCACTTATACCCCAAAATATTCCTACCACCTATTCTCCACCTAGTATTTCTAAAGAGCAGGTCTTAACTGCTCTCTCCAAGGTCAAAAACACAGCCTCTATGTGACCTGATAACATCCTAGGCTATGTTGTGTGGTTTTAAATAGGAGTTAGCAACACCATTGGGTACTCTTTTCAACCACAGCCTAAGCACTGTTTTTGTCCCTACTGAATGGAACACATCTACCATCATCCCCTTCCACAAGGGTGGTGCATCCACCAACCCTAGGAACTATAGACCCATTAGCCTAACCAGCCTTATCTGCAAGGCCATAGAGAGAATCATCATAGACCTTATCAACAAGGATATAGGAGACTTTCAAACACTTTACCTGACCCAGTTTGGTTTCATTAAAGGGAGATCCTGCCTGTTGAACCTGGTGGACTTCTTCAAGACTGTCACCAAAGCCTGGATGAAGGCAAATCTGTGCACACGGCGTACCTAGACTTGGCCAAAGCCTTTGACATAATCCCCCACTCAGGCATCATTGAAAATCCCACTCAGCTGGGGAGGGGGTCAACCCATATACTGTCAGTAGGGTTGCAAACTGGCTCACTGACAGAACTAATACAGTCGAAAGAGGGGACTCCACCTCCACCACCAGACCTGTTACCAGTGGTGTTCCACAGGGATTGGTGCTGGGGGCCCTATTGTTTGGAATCTGCTTCTCAGAAGTACAGGCAAAAACAAAAGGTCTGTGGCTGACAAATTCTGCTGATGACTGCAAACTCGGAGCAGTCATTGCATCCCCAAATGATGTCAACATTCTACAAGAAAGACTTATGCAAATGAATGATTGGTGCCAAAGTCATGGTCTTAAACTCAATGCAAAAATTGCATTATCATCCTCTTTGGCAAAGGCGATGTCCCTGCAGATTACCATATTAATAACAACACCCTACATTTTAAATCAGTGGTGAGAGATTTAGACACATTAGGTTGACAGAAACTCTACTTTTGATCACCATGTCTCTACGGTGGTTAGGAAGGCCTTCTGCATTGCTCACCTCATAAGCAAGGGCATAGCTTCCAGAACGAAAGAGGTTTAAACCCTCCTGTACTCTTCCCTCATCAGGCCAATAAAGAGTACAATGCTCCCTTTGGTATGTACCTACACAGGCACCTGCAGCAACTGGAGAGACCTCAAAGGTTCCTCATAAAGAAAATTCAGGGTCTTCAGCAAATGTCTTAGGTGGAAATCTGAAATCACTGTCGCTATACTCTGTATCATATATACTACTCAGAGGTGACCTGTACCTTGCATATAGAGCAACCTCTGATCCTGCCTTAATGGAAATCCTGCACATTTTAAAGTCAAATGGTACATGAGTCACTCTCTCTAGGGACCTTAACCTAGCATGTGACATCAACAGGACTTGCTGGAGAGACAGATATGTTTCCCGGAGGTTGCCTCTCCTCTGAGATAAACTTCTAATACAGGTTAAGCAGAGCCTTGCCTTAACCCTTTTTAAGCGTAACTTGGACGATTGGATGGGAAACACAAATTCACCGTAGAGATTTCACCTGTGTCCCTCTTGGATAGGGGCAGTCAGTGCTGATTTAGATTTGCTTATAACATAAGACCATATCTCTAGACCCTTAAGGGAACAAGGATTGAACTTCACAAGGCTTGTAAGGGCCCTAGGGTCATTAGCCTAGTAACTTCCTATGAACGTATGAACATACATATATCCCACGATTGTTTCTTTGTGTATTGCTTATCTAATCTCTCTTCCCAATCCTTTCTAACATCCTATGATTGATTCTTATTGCTGTCATGCAATATTTTATATGTTCTTCTAATTATTCCTTTCTTAATGGCAACTTCTGTTCTAGGTTCATAGGTAGGTACTAGGTTATCGGCCCAGGGGCCTGTATAAGCCTAGCCAAAAAGGTTCCCTGGCTTTCGCCACCCAAGAAAAATTCTACTAAAACTCTACTAGTGCTGGTCTTTCATTTAGGGCCCCCTATTTCTTTCTCTTTTCCTATACTGTGATATCAATTCTTGATACGGAAGGCAATCTCTAACCTGCATTCTTGGCTTCTTCATATTCAGTTACCTTTCCCTCTCTAGTTATTTGCTCTCAGTACCTTGATTCCTTTGTCAGTTTTCTCCAGTAAGTTCCAGCCCCCTCTTGCCTATTGTCTGCATCCCTAATTGCAGTCACCCCTATCGACAGAATTTCCTTTCTTCATTCCCATGCTGGCTTAGTTCTTAGTATACTTTCTGCTACTTTATGAATATAATATTCTGTATGATTATTGTTATTCTCCTTAAAGGTCTGCAGCCATAATCCCAGTCTCTGATTGTTTCTTGAGCCTCCCCCTTGTTTCATCACCTTCCCTATTAAATAAGCGAACATTCAAAATTGCAAATGCCGCTATATCGACAGTTTAATGTCGAAAAGGCCAAATCTTGAATAAAACGGAACAGCAATGTTTTTCCTAGGGAAAAAAAATCGCTGGTCCGCAAAAAACAAACAAAAAAAAAAACACACACACACAAAATAAAGTGGAAGGATTGTGCCCCCCACACCCCCCTTACTTAAATATACCAACTCCGAGATCACACCACAGTGGAGGAAATGGCAAAGTCCTGAAAACGGTCGAGAGATTTTTTTTTTCCCCTAGGAAAAAAATTGCTGTTCCATTTGTTCAGGATTTGGCCTTTTCAACATTTAGCTGTCGATAAAGCAGCGTTCGCAGTATTGAACGTTCACTTAAATAATAGGCAACCGTTTCATCATCATCTGTTTAGACTTTGAATTTTATTTTTCTGCCTGTGCTGTGTATAGGGGCCTTAACTGTGTTGTTCTGAAATACCCCTACAGATTGGGTAATCCCAATCTGCCCTTCTATTGGAAGAATAAGCTTATCCCAATTGACTTTTGCCATCTTCCCTTCCCAGATAAAATCCTTCAGCTCTTTATAAATTGCTATCACAGCTTCTCCTCTGGTTGATAAAAATATGCCTGACCCTGTGTATAAGATTAAAGGGACTAAAAACATTTTAACTGCTTCTATCTCACCATCGATATTCATATAACAGAACTTTCATTTTTTTAGTTTTTGTATTATCTTTTGTTTAGTCTCTTCCCACTTAACCTTAGCTGCCACACTGGAATCATTTGTAATCCATACTCTTAAATACTTAATTTTATCATGTCACCTTAAGTATGGATATTGCTGTTCCAATTCATATGTGGCTACATAGTTTACTGCTATTGCCTTTGTTTTAACTTCATTAATTTTGTATCCCAAAAAAATTTGAAACTGTCTTAATGTATTGCACATCACTGTAATGTCCCTTTCTGGTTTTTGTTAGGTATAAAATAATGTCAGCTGCAAATAGAGCCAGGTTTTCCTGACTACCATACCATTTGTTTACTTATTTTATTTATTTGACATTTGTTAATTGTGATAATCTGACTGGGTCAGATAACCTGTTTTCAGTAGAGGCTTGGGGAGAAAACCTCCAGATTTAGACATTTAGGTACATACACAGAAAGATTACAATTTTTACAACGTTACTTAAGACTTAAGACAATGCATTTAGGTACATACACTGATAGAATACAATTTTTTAAAACAGTAATATTAGTAAAGACTTTACACAGTCTATTACAAGCAGATTAGAGCTGAAGAAAGAAAAAAATGACCAGTTGCTTAGAGTTTTGCTTAAAATTTAACTTAACTTCTAAACTATTACAATGTATTAACAATAGATGTTCTGTAGTCCTATCTCGCCTTCATTCTTACAAATGGGTTCGGCGCCAATCCTCGGCTTCGACTCGGCCTATTGCAAAGCTCAAAGTCTCTTAGTTGGCTCGTGGCTAGGTAGGTATCCCATAATGCACTAGTACAAACCCCAGATCTCGTTTGCCGCGTCTACAAGTTCAGAAGTGCTTCTTGCTTGGCCGTGGCTAAGTGTCAACCTTTTTATCTTATTATCACTTCAGTGGTTTCTGTAGCAAATTTTTTGCTTAATAGATAGTGTTTTATAACATTAGAAATGTTTAGAATAGTTTAGAAGTGTATTTCCTTGTTAAATCAGTTACTTTGTTGAGAACTGGTTGGCTGTTGGCCCTTGTTGTTCTCCGTTGGTATCCTGTGTGCTAGTTCTTGCTAATATTGTTATTCTTAGGTCCGCTATTATTTAGGAACTTGTTTTTCTAGTCTTTGTGTATATATGTATATTTATATTGTGTGCAGTGTTTTTTGCGAGCATTGTTACAGAATTGTTCTTCGGTCCGCATTTAGGACCTGTGTTTTTCTCCATTTATTAGAAAGTTAAAATTGTGTGCAGCGTTGTTTCTCTGCTTATTACAGCTGCTTAATTTCTGACCTTTCTATGACTTAGCATATCTAGCTAGGTCCGTTTAAGTTAGAGGACCTAGTTCTCTGCTATTTTTCTTATTCCTCAGGGCTAGGCTCGTTTAAATTAGAGGACCTAGTCCTCTTTACTCTGTCTTTTGTGTGTGTGTGTGTGTGTGTGTGTGTGTGTGTGTGTGTGTGTGTGTGTGTGTGTGTGTGTGTGTGTGTGTGTGCTTGTTAGGGCTAGGCCTGTTTAAGTTAGAGGACCTAGTCCTCGTGTGTGTGTTGTATATTGCTTGTTACTTAGCTTTCAAACATGTCGAAAGAGTAAAAAGACCACAAACCTTCGGGTTTCAAAAAATGTATAAAGTGCTCCCAGAAAATGTGAATTACAGATGGCCATAGTAATTGTGTATATTGTCTCTGAGCCATTCATTTGCAGGAAACTTGCCTATTCTGTCATTCTTTCAGCTCCAGAGTTCTCTAGGAGTGGAAAAACAAGCTAATCTTGAAAGGTCTCCTCAAGCCTTCCTTCAGGGAAGACTTAGCGAGTTCATCTTCTTCATCAAAATCCCATTCTTCCAAGAGAGAGAAGGTTAAGTCGGCCAAAAGGCATTCCCCGGAGCCGACTGTTGTTTCGGAACATCCTCAGAAACAATCTAAAGTGGATAATACTTCTGCCTCCTCGGCTCCACTGTCTTTGGAGCCTGTCGAGGTTATTAATATTGGCACTTCAGTGTCGGCCCCAAGCATTTCGGAGCCGACTACTGAAAAACTTCATTGGAGCCGGTCTCCCCAATCTTGAGATTTCCAATTCTGCAGAGATCCAGATTGCCTACCCTGTCATCCAGATCCTCCAGGAGCCTGTCAGAGGAAGATGTGGAGAGAGTAGTGCTTAGACACCTGAAGTCGTCTGCCTTGCCCAAGTTGTTGTTGGCTCCGACCCAGTCTGTTCCAGAGCCGTGTCGGGCCTTCAGAGCCGGAGTGTTTGGTGCCACTTGTTGTTGAATCGTTAGTTTCAGCTCCCCTCAAGGCTGCCTCGGAGCAAATTTCTGCTCTGACACCTTCAGCTCCGTCCATGGTGTCTAGGAGCCGAAGCTCACCGGTCGGCCCCGACCAGGGCACTTGGACCCGAACCTCTTCAGATCCGAGTCTTCCTCTCAGTGCGTCGGCTAGGGTGAGCTCAGACCCTACATTTGTCTTGGAGCCAGTTATTCTGGAGCCGATGACTCCCTCCGTTTCCTCGGAGCCAAGGCAGTCTTCGGAGCTGGAGAGATCTGCTTTCAAGATGATGAGGAGTGTGCTGTCTCACTCATCAGCACCACACAAGGGTACCGGCACTCCCTCGGGCACTGACCTCTGTCTAAGCACCTACTTTCTCTCTCGACAGCAGAGACCCGCAGCTTCAGGAGCCCCGTGTTGGTGGCCCCCAGTCTTCCAAGACCTCCCCAGAGTATCCTTCTGTGGAGCCCCCTCGGAAGAGGACATGCAAGAGGTAGCATGTAGACTCCCGGGATGAGTCCATTACCTCCGACACTGACCTCGAGGAGTCAGAAGGGTCCCCCAAGTCATCCTCTGATGATGTCTCCTTTGTAGACATCTTAGAGATCCTTAAGCAGAGAGGCGGCTGGCCCACTGTTACCCCTTCTGATGAGGAGTCAGTGTACCTGAAGGCTTTCGGGTGTCAACCTTCTGCCTTGTGGGTGTCTCCACTATTTTGATGAACCTTTAGACCTTGTTAGTCAGAAGGTGTGGGAGACTCCTGATGCCGTGGAGCCAGTTCCCAGAAGACCCAATAAATTTCTGTCTGCCCCCAAAGAGAAAGATTTTTTGTCCAAGGGCATGCCTGTAGATGCCATGGTGGTGGCAGCAGCCACTAAGAAGGAGCTAGCGGAGACTTCTTCATCTGTCCATCTGCCGAATAAGGAGTCTCGAACGATGGACAGATACGGGAAGCGTATCTTTTCTTCAGCAGCATTTACACTCAGATCGCTGAACTATCTAACACATTTTACCTGGCTTCAAAAAGATCTCCTTAATGAGGTGGAAGATACTCTACAAGGTACATCTACTGAAGGAGTCCCTGAGAAGGCGTCTGCTCAGTTGTCCACCTTAAATTCCATCGGGAACTCCTCCATGAGGCTGATTTCTTATGCAGCTGAGAGAGCAAGCAGGGCAGCAGGTCCAGGAATTTCCCTTAGGAGACACTCCTGGATGCGCTTATGTAATTTTGCGGAGCCGTTCAAGTCTACCTTTACCAATGCCCTCTTTGACGGTTCTTCATTGTTTGGACCTAAGGTAAAAGATACACTCACCAGGTGCGAGCAAGAAGGGAAAACGCTCTCTGCCGTGGGAGTACATTTTACCATCCCCTCTAGACCATATCCTAAGGGTCAGTGGGGTGGTAAGATGTGGTTCAAGAAGGCCCAGAGATTTTTCCCAGATGCACAGGGTGAAGCCTCCTTCAGAGGCAGAGGAGGAAGACCAAATGTAGACATCGCCCTAGAGGCAGGGGCGGCCCACAAAACCAGGGAGGTCGAGATTCCTTTCGAGGCCGTCCCTATCAGTGCTCCTGATGTGGGGCCTGGCTGCGCTTCTCTGGAGCCAGTCGGGGGTCACATATCTTTGTATCCAGAAGCCTGGCTAAACATCACCCGAGACAAATGGGTACAAGAGTAATCACCAGAGGTTACTCCATACACTTTTCTGTTCCACCCCACGCTCCTAAGAAGATCCCGGATGTTTCACCCAATCACAGGGATCAAGCAACTGTAGAAGTGAAAAAGTTGCTCGCAAACAGAGTCATCCAAACCGTCCCCACAGACCAGGTAGGATTCGGAACTTACTCCAGATTCTTTTTAGTGCCAAAACGTACAGGGGACTGGAGGCCCATCTTGGACCTCAGCAAACTAAACGAATCCATAAAGAAGGACAAGTTCCGGATGGTGACACTGCAGTCTATACTCCCTTTGTTAGGGAAAGACAATTGGATGTGCTCCATAGACCTCCAAGATGCATACTACCATATAAAAATGGACAGAGCGTCGAGGAGCCACTTACACCTTTGGCTGGGAGCCAGTCACTACCAATTTCTTGCTCTGCCCTTTGGTCTCACCACAGCCCCCAGAGTGTTCACCAAATGTATGGCAGTAGTGGCAGCTCACCTGAGACGTCTGTGATTCCAAGTGTTTCCGTACTTGGACGACTGGCTCCTAACCACCTCCACCAGGCATCTACTCCTTCAAACCAGAGATTCCACTACCCAACTTTGTTCCCAGTTGGGGATCACAGTAAATTGGGAAAAGTCTGCCTTATCACCCTCTCAATTTGTGACTTTTATAGGCGCAGAAATAGACACAGTCACCATGTTAGCTCGTCTACCTGCAGAAAGAGCACAGAACCTCAAACAACAAGTTCTCCGTCTACTTCCTCTACAAAAAGTCAAAGCAAAGACAGTGCTGAAACTCTTAGGGACCATGGCCTCCGCTATAATGTTAGTCCCTCTCGCCAGATTACATATGCAAATTCTTTAATGGCCTCTATCGTCCCAGTGGTCCTTTCAACAACTGCCTCTATTTCACCACATTATCATAACAGAGCCTTGCATAAAGGACCTCTGTTGGTGGATCCAGCCCGACCAACTAACAGGCACTCCATTCCTTCCTCGCCTACCCGTTGCTACTGTGACCATGGATGCCTCACAGATAGGGTGGGGGGGGCATTATCTAGGCAGGACTGTCCAAGGCACATGGCAAGATTACGAGGCTCACCTGCATATCAGTTTCCTAGAGATGAGGGCAGTGCTTATAGCGTGGCAAGCACTTCATGACTCTCTCCCTCTAGGGACGATAGCAATCCAATCAGACACCATGTCAGTGGTATGATATCTCAACAAACAAGGTGGAACCATATCTTACCCCCTTTGTCAAGTGGCGATTCATGTTTGGAAGTGGGCGATATCTTCCCAGTGCTTTCTGGTGGCAACGCACATCCCAGGGACAACCAATGTGATAGCCAACAAACTCAGCCGGGCAATCTTGATGTCTCACGAGTGGTCTCTGAATCAGAAAATAGCGGATCAGATCTTCTGCAAATGGGGACGGCCTTGCTGTGATCTCTTCGCCAGTCTGATCCTCTCCAAATGCAGCAGCTACTTTTCCCTTATTCCCCCTCTGGGGAGTCACCGAGAGATGCACTTGTTCACAATTGGCCCCTGGGACTCCTTTATGCTTTCCCTCCTTTTTCTCTCATATCCAAGGTGATTCAGAAAATGAAGCTGTTGGAAAGCAAAATGATTCTCATCACTCCTTACTGGCCTCGTCAGATTTGGTTCCCCTTTCTCGGGCCTCATCTACTAGATGATCCATGGACTCTGGACCCGGTGCCAGACCTCTTGACACACATATCAGGCTTCTTTCACCTCAGCCTCCACACCCTCAGCCTGACAGCGTGGCTGCTCCAATTCCATCCCTAGTCAGGCTTCATGATTTTTCACCTGCTGTGACCCACATCCTCACATCATCCCATAAACCTTCCACTTCCACTAGGAAGTTATACGCTAACAATTGGACGAGGTTTTCTATCTGGGCTGAAGAAAGGAATGTAGATCCTTACACTGCTTCCATCCCAATGGTTTTAGAATTTTTGTCGGAACTTTTCCATCAGGGATCTGCTGGTCCAATTGGCAGCGATATCTAATTTTCATTTGGGTCAACATGAATCTAACCTGATGTCACACAGATTGTGTAAAACCTTCCTTAAAGGTTCTACTTTGCTAAGACTTCCCTTTCAGGAACCGGTAGCTTCCTAGGATCAGAACTTATAACCTTACCACCCTCTGAATCTGCTTATTCATGCCTACGGAAATTTTTGTCTTGGAAGATTTTGTTTCTAGTAGCCATCACATCAGCTAGATGAGTTTCAGAGCTACAAGCACTGTCTATAAAGCCTCCTTACTTGATTTGCCACAAAGACAGAGTTTTTCTTCGTACAAACCCTTCCTTTATCCCTAAAGTTTGCTCTCACTCTAATTTGAACCAAACTATAGAATTACTGGTGTTTTTCCCTAATCATTCTAATGCAGCAGAATATAAATTTCACAAACTAGATGTTCACAGGCAGTTACGGTTCTACCTCCACAGGACTAAGGAACTCAGAAAGTCAGACCAATTGTTCATATCCTTTTCAGATTGTAGACTAGATCTGCCAGTTTCTAAAGTGACTCTGTCAAATTGGATCTCGAGCTGTATTTCCTTTATTTTCTCCTGCAATGGAAAGACTCTACTGTTCAAGATTAAGGCTCATTCTACACAATCCCAGTCTACATCTGCTGCCTTCCAAGCTAGAGCTCCAATTGACACTATTTGTGCAACAGCAATTTGGGCTACCCCTCATACTTTTATCACTCATTACAAATTGGACCTGATCTCAAGGGGTAGAGCCTCCTTTGGTTCCATGGTACTCAGGAGTATTTTTCCATGAGCCACCCAAGAATAAGTTGCTAGGGACGCTGTCCCATATGTAAGAATGAAGGTGAGATAGGACTGCAGAACATAAAGAAGTTATGTACTCACCATAAAGTTCCATGTTTGTAGTCCATCTCGCCCTTCATTCTTACGAACCCACCCTCCCACTCCCGTCCTGAAAGGATCTGGAGACAGGATAGTACTACCTTGGTAGGGTGGAGACCTTTTATTATTGTTTGTTCTTTCTGGATTACCTTAGTTTCCTTTTATCTATCTATAGTTTAGCAGCAAACAAGATCTGGGGATTGTACTAGTGCACTATGGGATACCTACCTAGCCACGAGCCAACTAAGAGACTTTGAGCTTTGTAATAGGCCGAGTCGGAGCCGAGGATCGGCTCCAAACCCATATGTAAGAATGAAGGGCGAGATGGACTACAAATATGGAATGTTATGGTAAGTACATAGCTTCTTTATTACTTGAGAAGATAATGGTTAATGTACTTAGCATCACATTAACATGAGAATAGCTTTGCACTAGATTATATAAATGGCTTTACTTAGAGAAGGGGAGGAATGGCATAGAAGATTTGAGAAGTTATACATTTAGAGAGTGTTTTGAGAGACTGAAAGAAGAATATAGACTAAGGTTAGGGTGAGGGGAGGAGAATTCTTTGTGAGGTTTCATAGGTATACAGGGGGTAAGAGAGACTGCAGAGTAAAAGGAAGGTGGGTAGAGGAAGCAGAGGTAGACTGGGATTAACCTGGAGTTAAACATGTGCAGAGCCATTACTTATTTAGTACCTCTTTTAGAGAGGCTTTAAAGAGTGGCAGACTGGGGGCTAGTTATATCCTTGAATTTCTGACTCCCTTATTTTCTTTGCCAATGGTTCTAAATATAGTGCAAATAACAAAGGGTAGAGAGGATACCCCTGCCTGGTTCCTTTGCTCAAGCAGAGATTATCAGAGAAGACCCCATCCACTCTAATGTTCGCCTCTGATCCCTCATATATCCTCCTAATTAACCTTATAATTTTATCAGGGAATGCAAATGCTTCCATTGCTCTGTTAATAAAGTCCCAGCTTACTCTGTCAAATGCTTTCTCAGCATCAAGACTCACCAAACAACAGTGGTATTTGCTTACTTTTTGCTTCCATCTGGATCATCAGTGTTCTGTTAATGTTTTCAAATGTTTGCCCCTTCCACAAAACCACATTGATCCATATATATTGATTTTGGCAGCACTTTTGTAATTCTTGTAGCCATTACTTGATCTCATCATCACTTAACAATGAGCACAATGAAGTATACCCCTCACTGGTGAGACTCACACAGATCAATCCACACTGGAGGTCCTCATCCCACCCACCCCCCCCCAAAAAGACCAAAGTAAAATACTTCAAAAAGTAACAAAACTCAACTCAAAACACTTCTAGACTAGTGTCAGGCCCTTCAGGGGCCCCCCCGAGCCGGGCGGAAAACACTGAATCACTTTTGAATCACTTACAAACGCCTTCTACCAGCACCTGCAGGACTGCATGGATAAGGCAACAAAAGAAAAACAAAGAGCAAAACCAAAGGCAGTCTGGTGTGGACCCCAGCCTGCCAAAAAAAACAACAACAAAAGGAAAAACTAGAAACTAAGGAGAAGACAAATCAGAAAAAAATAAAAGGACACCCTTGATCACTATAAGTAAAAAACTAAAGCTAAAAAAAAAAATCATCCAAAAAAAAAAAAGAGAAAAAAGACTCAAAGAAAAAAAATAAGGCCATAAGGCCTTACTTTTAGTGTTAACCTAGAGTTAGAAAGGGAAACTCCCAGATATAACTAGTTCAAATGATGTGATGAAGATGACTGATCCTACACATTGCCAACACACTGGCTGGCACAGGTTCAGTGCAAAAACTCCCTCCCCAAAAAGGAGAGATATCTATACCAAGTGAGTGCAGCGCCCCAAACATCTCCAGCCAAGTGAGAACTGCTCTGCTGTTTAATCAAAGTCTTACCGCCTTATCTGCAAAGCCATGGAGAGAATCATAATGTCAAAGGCCATTGATGAGGAAAGGCAGTCCATACAGCCTACCGACAGAACCCACAGGGTCAGAGTTGCTGGCACCATGTCAGACTCAAAGCCTGTCACAAGTGGTGTCGTTATGGCTGACAAAGTTTGCAGACTGAAAGAACATGTCAAACCCAGATTTGATGAATATATAGATTCATCACCCAAAGACTCCGGCACAGCAAAATAATGGGTATAGTTCCCCATACTAAAGGATGAACCTATAATCATGGCTTAGTATTGAAATGGGCCTGTATGAATCTGGATCTGATGAGTCTTTACCCTCTAAAGGTATTACAGCTACCACTGCTTTCTTCCAGGATGTTGGTACTTCTCCGCCTCTTAAAATACTGTTAAAACCTTCCAGATCTTAATCAGTTTTGTTCCCTCCCAGCTTCCAAACATCCTCAGGAATGCCATCTATTCATGGGGACTTTCCTGTAGATTGGTTATACATCACAATTTTATGTCATCTCCTCCTATCCTAACTGTTAGTAAATGAGCCTCCTGTACTGCTAACACTGGAATATTTAATGCTTCCATAAACATTTCCATTTGTACCTTTTCTTGATTTCCATATTTCTCTGCTTTATACAGACTTTCATAGAATGTCCAAAATATTTCTAATACTTCTACAAGATACCTTGTTATCTAGCTTCCTTGTTATAGACAGCCCTTTATATTTTCTGTTGCCAGTCATTGTGCTAAAAGCTTTGTGCTCTAGAGTTATTATCAAAAAACAGTTGCTTAACAGCAATCTTTCTAAACACATGCATATTATTGAAGTAATCCCTTGTTTTCTGTTTAGCATTCTGCACTTGCTGTTCTTCTTGTTCTGTGAGAGTCCCCCTATTTTGCAATATTTTAACATTTGTCAGTCCTTCTAAACAATTCTTGTCACTTCTTAAGTATATCTCCCTTTCTTTTATTTCCGCCCTATTCTTAAACTCATCTTTAATTTTTATCCCAGTCCCTAGGTATATTTTCAGAAGAAATTTTTATCTTCCCTAATAGCTTCTGAATATTTTTTCACTGCCCACTTTGTAAGGCATTTTTGAGAGGCACACTCCTACTAAGACCCCC
This sequence comes from Protopterus annectens, assembly GCF_019279795.1. NCBI lineage: Eukaryota > Metazoa > Chordata > Ceratodontiformes > Protopteridae > Protopterus > Protopterus annectens. The sequence continues at coordinate 1,305,553,239 of NC_056746.1, read as the reverse complement.
CCCCCTGTAGAAAGATCCTACTCTTTCATGGGATCTGAACTTGGTACTGCAGACCTTAATTCATTCTCCCTTTGAACCAACAGATAATTGTGATCTTAAGTTCTTGTCCTGGAGAACTATTTTTCTAGTGGTTATTACCTCTGTTAGAAGAATTTCAGAGCTTCAAGCATTGTCCTCTAAACCTCCCTACTTTATCTTCCATAAGGATAGAGTCACATTATGTACCAATGCTTCCTTCCTTTCTAAGGTGGTATCAGAATACAGTATCAATCAGTCCATTAATTTGCCAGTTTTCTTTCCTAAATTTGAGAATAAAGGGGAATATGTGCTACATCTATTAGATGTTCACAGACAATTACATTTTTACTTACAATGAGCAAAAGAAATTGGGAAGATGCTAAATTGGGAAAACCTGTTGCAAGGCTAACCTTAGCCAGATGGTTAACAAAATTGCATATCATTACTCTACAAGACGTTAGGTCTAACATTACCAAAACCTTTAACAGGCCATTCAGCTAGGTCCATGGCAACTTCTTCAAAGTTTTTATCTAGGGCTTCCATGGACGACATATATATGGCCACAACATGGGCCAGTCCTCATACTTTTATCACTCATTACAAACTGGATCTGGTCTTGAGGGGAAGATCAGTCTTTGGCTCAACTGTGCTGAGGAATATCCTTCCTTAGAGTCCACCCAGGAATTTAGGTAGCTGGGGACTCTGTCCCAACAGTTGAGGATAGAATGAAAATTGACAACATCAGATAAAAATGTTATGTACTTACCATAACGTCCCATCTGTGTTGTCCATTTTTATTCTTCCTCAACTTTCCGACCACCCACCCCAACTCCTTTTCAGTATGAATTTCTGGAAGAACAAGAGACCATAAGGACACCACTGTCTTTAATATTGAGCTCCAAATATGGCCTTTCTGTCAGGAAAGGTATAGTAGTCCTGTCTATCTTATTTAAAACAGCAAATAAGATCTGGGGTATGTTAGGGGAATTGTGGGAACAATATATGCCGAGCAGGAACGAGATTTAAGAGGTAGGATTTGAATGAGCTATGTAATGCTTAACTGGCAGTGATTGGATGGTTTATAAGTGATGTATAATGTTTACAACTACAGTTGTTTCAATGGTGTCTGTGATGTAAACTGTTTGCAACTAAAGTGATATAATTGTGTATTTATTTATTTATTTATTTCCAGTTTGATTACCGGGGAAGTCCACTAGGCCCTGAGACCCGTTTTCAGTGGAGGCCCAGGGAGAAAAGCTCCAGATGTACAAATACAAAATACAGAAATATAAAATATGAATGATACATTGAGGTGATCAGTTTGTACAATAAAAACATTCATTATTGCAACAAAGTCAAATACTACTTCACTAAGGTTATTCTAAAAGGTTATACAATCATAAGCTGTTCTTATAGGGTAATTTAAGACAAAGCATTATTTGAGCACATGAGCACATTCTTAGAAGGTTATACATTTGTAAAGGTATTCTTATAGAGTAGTTTGAGAAAATGCATTATATAAGCACATAGAGAAGAGAGTTAAGAAATCTATTTACAATATTTACATGAAGCAGTATGAAGATAAGTGTATGTTTTTCATTTATATAAATGTAAGATTGCCTTTGTCATATGTGTAAATTTAATAAAAATGTTTAAAAAATAATCATGTTTAATGTGTTCATTTGTTTTATCAGACTTCTATCATTTTGTGTCTTATTGATCTTATGTAATCTGTTTCTTTCATCAGTCTTAAGATGTTTATACATCTGTATTAAATTAAACAACTCTTCCCTTAGATCATTTTCTTCTAAACTGAGGACACATTATTTAGTCACTGTTTCATGTGGGCATTGTACATAAAGGTCCAGAACATCTTCCTCTGACACATTCTCTTCAGTTGCATCCTGTATCATCGTTGCTGTTTCATATGGGAACTCACTGGCCTATCACTCCACAATGTTGACTGTGCCAGAGTTGCCACTGTCTCCTGTTCCTTCCCTTGCTGAGGCTTACCTCAGATCTTGTTTGCTGCCAAATCATTCGTACATGGATTTCTGCTCTTGAGTAAATGGATGATTAGAGATAGCCTTAAATCCTTTTTTGTGAACAATTTTTGTAGTTAGTTGTTTCTTTCTCCTTCCTTCCTTTACTTTAACATTGTATATACTCATCTTTTCCTCTCATCACAATTTCTCCTTTTACTTTTCTGTCCCCAGATTTCCACCTGACAGTATCTTCTTTGGAGAGATACTAGAACTCCTTAAACAGAGAGGTGGGTCATCTTCCAATACCCCTTCCCAAGAGGAGTCAGTTTTTCTTGAGGCTTTTGGAGCTGACCTGGCTATGTCTTGGGTGGTCCCTCTGACTGGTGAGTTAATCAAATTTATCTCACACCGTGCATGGAAGGAACCTGATACAAGGGAACCTATCTCTAAGAGACCCAACAAGTTTCTAGCTCCTCCAAAAGATAGGTTCCACATTGGAGCAAGGGAGTCCCTATAGATGCCATGGTGGTGGCAGCAGCCACCAAGAGAGAGCCTGTATACAGCCTCATATACAGGTAGAGTAAATAAATGTGGTCACTGTTCTCAGTGTAAATTTATTCTTGAGGGTACTGAATGCTTTGTACAAGGGTATGGTAAAATCAAGTCCAAGAAGAGGTTCAGTTGTGATAGTAAGGGCATTGTTTATGTTGCTTTGTGCCAACAGTGTACTTGTTTTTACATTGGCAAAACCATCAGACAGTTTAGGTACAGGATTTATCAGCATTATTATGACATTAGTAAAAAAGATGAGGGAAATGCCCTTTATAGACATATAAAGGGTTTTCCTTTGCATTCATTTAAATTTTCTGTTTTAGGTAATGTTGATGTTGACCCTAGAGGTGGTCCCCGTGATATTTCTCTTGAATTCCTGGAGCTTAGATGGCAGCTTAGGTGTAATGCTGCACGTTGTCCAGGTCTCAACGATGTCATTTCCATTGCTAGTCTCCTCAAGCTTAAATCTATGTTTGCCATTTAAAAATTTTAAACATATATTTTTTATACATTTGTATTTTATGTGTATTGCTCATATCGTTATTTATATGTACTTAGGAAATTTATATGTTCAACTTTATATATATATATATATATATATATATATATATATATATATATATTTATATATGGTTTACAAGAAATATTTAATATGTATAGGTCATATATTGTGTATGTTTTCATTTTTGTATTTGTCTTATAAGCATTAGGCATTTCACTTTAATTTTGTCTTTATCCATTAAGCATCAATTATTCAATGAATTCATTAGTTGATGCTATTGACCTTAATTGGTCGGGTATTTATATGCTTGTTCAGTGTCTGGTTTGTATTCTGAGGAAGTCCAGCCATTTGGCGGATGAAAGTGTTAACTGTTTTTCCTACTGTGTTGGTGTCTTTCACAGTTGCCTTTTATATTTCTGGTTTGACTTTTCGTTTTGATTTGGTTGGTTTGTGTGCAAGGCGCTGTGTCTGGCATTGACATGGAGGAGAAGATTAATTCCATATTGGATGCAGTTAATTTAACTGCTCTGGTTCAAAGACTTACTGAAAAAGTCAATGATTCAGTTTGTTTGAATCATTGTGGACAAGCTTCAGTCAACCTTTGGTTTCCGGTTCAAGACAGAGCCAGGAAGATGAGATTCCAACAGGGCAAAGTACAGGCGTGCCCAATACTCAGGCGGATGTTAGAACAGGACAGAGCTTTGTTCCAGTTGCCGGTACTAGTAGCCAGGTCCGTGATTTTTCCAAATTCAGTCTTAAGACCTGGTTAAAAGAGGGGTCGGCTCTACATTTGGCTACAGATATTCAGTCTAACAATTTTGGCAGTTTGGATAAACAGTTAAAAACATTTCAAGACATGGTGGTGAAATACAGGAAGTTTCAGCTTGAGTGTGACTATTTGCGTGAAAGCATCAAAGTAGAAAGGATACCAAAAGGTCTTCGTTTATGGAAATACCCATCTGGACTCATTCATGATTCAGACTTGTACCGTGAGTTGATTTCTCTTTTTAATAAACAGGACTGTGAACTGTTGGAAGTTTTGATACGGCACTATAAGATACAAATGGGGAATTTAAACAAAGCCATAGAGACTTTAGACAGTTCTATTAAAAGTGATTTATTATTTGATGTTAAATCTGAACAATATAGGCATATCTTTATTAAAACTGATCATTTGTTACTTGATTTAAAAGCAAAAAAAGTTAAGAAATTTAACCGTGATGAACAGGAGTATGTGAAAGGCGTGGCTTATCCATGACCACCAGTTGTACATCAAACTGTTTATGAAGGTGATATTGTTGATGTAGACATTGATGCTGGTGTGATGGTTAATGAATTGGAAGGCCAGGATAATTTCAGTGATGACATCCCTTTAGACAACCCCCCCCCCGAGGAGATCTGAGACATTAATGAATCAGAGGGGGGGAGAACAATCAGAACTTCTGTCAGCAATACCCCCCCCCCGCACACAGACATTCCCCCAACAAGCATGGACCAGGGGGAAGGGGAGAGGGAAAGGGAGATCGGGTTGGCGGCAGACATATTGGAATTGAACACGGATCCTGTGGTTAAAATTATTTTTAACACTACAGGGGATTTCAAAGTGTTTAATTATAGCCATGCTGATGTCACTGAGGAGTGGGCCAATTTATTTGAAAAAGGTTTAACATTTGTTCCTGCACAGAAAGCCAAATTGGACCAGGTTTTGGTTCAATTCAAGCTGTTTTTGAGGAAACTCAATTTTAACATTCTTTTTTATGACGGCTTGTATAACACAGATTTACATAGGAACAAAAGGCCCAGTACATTTAACCCACCTCTACATCCTTTAATACTTGTTTTTGAAAAATGTTTTGAAGATGAAATCAGGAGAATTGTTAGTATTCCATCTTGTTGCCCTATTAACTTAAGCATGGATGAACATCTTTTATTACAGCACATTTGTAGTGAGGCATCTATTCGTATCATGCAGCCAAATAAAGGTGGGGGACTGGTGGTCATGAGTACGAATGATTACATTAATAAAATGTTTTCTATTTTATTTTCGGATGTGTATGAAGAAATATCTCTAAATTAGTTAAATGGGGCTCTTCATAGAATTGATTTGGCCTCTGAGGATCTTTTTTTAAACAATCAAGTCTCACTTAGTGAAATGGACTATTTTAAGGTCCAATTTCCCAGAACACCTACCATTTTTGGGCTTCCCAATGTTCACAAATGCCTTGAGGATTCCCCATTAAGGCAAATAGTTGATGCCAAAGGGTCCAAGACATTCTTTATTGCTAAATATATCGATCAGGAGACCAAGTGTGTGTTTAGTAATTATCCTGCTTTGTTAAAGGATTTGTGGGATTTTTTATCTAATGTCAATGACAGTTTATATAGAGAAGATATTGTTTTTGTATGCATTGATGTCAAAGATTTATATTCCAGCATCCCACATGATACTGGCATTGACTGTTTTTTTTTTCAATATTTAGTGCCAATTCTTGGACATGACAAAAGTTTGGTTATCAGTAGTCTCATGGATTTAGTTTTGCAAAATAATTTCATTAATTTTGAGGACAATTTATTCAAGCAAATCCAGGGTGTTGCCATGGGTGCTGCTTGTGCACATGTATTTGCCAACATAGTTATGGCCTTTTGGGAAACTAATTTTATTTTTCCTTCTGAGTTTAAAGACAGTTGGTGTTTATATAAACGCTTTATTGATGACATCATTATTTTTTGGGACGACACTAAGGAAAGACTTGACGCTTTTTTTGAATTCATCATTTCTTCTACCAATTTTTTAAGGTTTACAATGTCAATTGATGCCACACTGGTCAATTTTTTTGGATGTCACTCTTTCCAAGAACAGGGAATCAGGTAATTTTGATTCCAGATTATATAGGAAATCGACCTTTTCAAATTCTTACCTGCATTTCCAGAGTTGGCATCCTATCCATCAAAAGAAGGCCAATGTGTCAGATTGGCCATGATGGTTAGTCAAGAAAGTTTATTTCTAGAGGAATGCAGCAAGTTATTTGATATGTTTTTGAGGAGGGGTTATCCTGAGGATTTTTTAACAGAAATCTTTACTGAAGTCACAGAGAAGAGATCATCTGGGTTTTATACCCCCCTTCTTGGCAAGTCCCTAGTTCAAGTTGTTAATCCTGTTGATTCTGGTTTGGTACCAACCAACTTGTCTCATGGTAAGGACTTGATTTTGCCATTTAATTTACAATACAGAGAAATCAAGTGCATCATTAATAAATTTTCGGAGATTTTCAGATGTGATGGGAATATTTTTAACAAACTTGGTGAAAGACCGGTGGTGGTTTATCAAAAAGATACCTGTTTTAAAACTATGATTGAAAGAATCGTGTCCAATTCATATACAGGTAGAGTAAATAAATGCGGTCACTGTTCTCAGTGTAAATTTATTCTTGAGGGTACTGAATGCTTTGTACATGGGTATGGTAAAATCAAGTACAAGAAGAAATTCAATTGTGATAGTAAGGGCATTGTTTATGTTGCTTTGTGCCAACAGTGTACTTGTTTATACATTGGCAAAACCATCAGACAGTTTAGGTACAGGATTTATCAGCATTATTATGACATTAGTAAAAAAGATGAGGGAAATGCCCTTTATAGACATATAAAGGGTTTTCCTTTGCATTCATTTAAATTTTCTGTTTTAGATAATGTTGATGTTGACCCTAGAGGTGGTCCCCGTGATATTTCTGTTGAATTCCTGGAGCTTAGATGGCAACTTAGGTGTAATGATGCACGTTGTCCAGGTCTCAATGATGTCATTTCCATTGCTAGTCTCGTTAAGCTTAAATCTATGTTTGCCATTTAAAAATTTTAAACATATATTTTTATACATTTGTATTTTATGTGTATTGCTCATGTCATTTTTTTATATGTACTTAGATTTATATATTCAATTTATATATATATATATATATATATATATATATATATATATATATATATATATACCTTTACATATATATTTTTTATTTATGGTTTACAAGAAATATTTAATATGTATAGGTCATATGTTGTGTATGTTTTCATTTTTGTATTTGTCTTATAGGCATTAGGCATTTCACTTTAATTTTGTCTTTATGCATTAAGCATCAATTATTCAATTAATTCATTACTTGGTGCTATTGACCTTAATTGGTCGGGTATTTATATGCTTGTTCAGTATCTGTTTTTTATTCTGAGGAAGTCAAGCCATTTGGCGGATGAAAGCACTAAATAAACTGTTTTTCCTACTGTGTTGGTGTCTTTCACAGTTACCTTTTATATTTCTAGACAAGTGTCTGAACTCCAAGCCATTTCTGCAAGATCTCCATACTCGGGTCTTTCATAAAGACAGAGTTTATATGCATAAACCCATCCTTTTTACCTAAGGTTGCTTCTGAACTCAATTTAAATGAGGTCATCGATTTGCCAGTGTTCTTCTCTAATTTCTGTAACAAAGGTGAATATATGCTGCTTCTTCTGGATGTACATAGGCAGCTGAGGTTTTATTTAGAGCATGGGATCTCAGAAAATCTGATTGTTTTTTTTCCAAGAACAAATTGGGTAAAGCAGTTTTGAAAGTGACTCTAGCCAAATGGTTAACTGATTGTATATCCTTTGAATATTAAGAAAGAGGTTTAGCTTTATCCAAGCCCCCAACACATGTTCCATGAGATCAGTGGCCATCTCTTCAGCCTTCTGGTCAAGAGCTTCCATAGATATTATTTGTGCAGCTGCCACTTGGTCCATTGCTCATATCTTTATTGCTCATTACTAGTTAGACAAGCTATCCAGAAATAGGGCAGCATTTGGCTCCACTATACTCTGGAATATCCTTCCATGAGGACCACTCAAGGTTGATCTAGATGGGGACTCTGTCCCATCAGTTGAAGAATGAATGAAAATGACAACATCAGATACAAAAGTTATGTACTCACCATAGTGATGCTTCTATATTGTCTATTTTCATTCTTCCTCAACTTGCCACCCTCAAACCCCCTAGTGAGGCCTAAGGGATGTCATTTTGGGAACTCACCTGTTCCCTGCTTTGAGCTGCAAACTTTCTGCATCTCTTTATCTTGTATCCTTTTGTAGTAGAATGTCAGGTAAATGTCATTGTTGCGGTAGCAAACTTGATCTATGGTAAACCAGGAGTGTGAGCCATAATGGATAAAGGGAGGAGCTCGAGAGCTGGATTTGTTAGTCTGGTAAAAGCATCTGAGTCAGATCCAATGTCAGATCCAAGACCCATCAGCTGAGGAAGAAAGAAAATGAACACCACAGCTGCATCTTTATGGTGAGTGCATAATTTTTGTTTAAACTTTCTACTCTAAATACTTTACTTTGCAGGTATTCCATAACTTCAACTTATATTTGTTCAACTTCTGCTTCACTAATATTTAGTTCTGTGTTCCCTGTTTGTGATCTTATTTTTTGTATTGTGAAATTTTGCAAATCTGGGTGGCTTTGCCTATATTTTTTTCAAATATCTGTGGAGCTGCTTTTTTTTATTGATTAGTTTGTCCTCAGCTATGCTTGTGCTCAGCTGGAGGATGAGTCTTCTGAGGTGTCAGAATCCCCACTTCCGGTGTTCCAGAAAAGAGGACATGCAAGAGGAGGCACATCGACTTCCCCCATGGAGGCAGTTAGTAAGGAGATGGACTAGGAATATCAAGACAGTTCTCCCAGTTTCATCCAGAAACACCACTTTCTGTAAGATCTTTGAGTTAATGTAGCATAGGGTATCTTGGCAACTGACCTACCTTCTCAGGACAAGGAGATCCATTTTGAAGCCTATCACTGCGGCCCATGTATGTTTGGGTGGTCCCTCCTGTGGACCACCTTGTTGATTTGGCCATTAGGAGATTATGGCAGGAGCAAGACACCTGTGAATCAGTTACCAATAAGCTTAATAAAATTGATAAAATGATGCAGCCAAAAGAGCAGCAAGGTTTTATCATGAGGTTTGATGCTTGGCTTTGCCTTTGTGACTTTGTGGACTACTTTAAAATGTCCTTTGCAAATGCTCCCAACACTAGATCTTCTTTATGTGGCCTTTAAGTGAATGAGAAAATGCAGAACTATGAGCAAGAGGGGAATACATTTTCTTGCATAGGAGTCAGGTTTAAGACCCGCATTCATATAATAGGAATCAAAAGGGGTCCAAATCTCTGTGGTTCAGAAAAGCTAGGCATCAAACTTTAGACTCCATTTTTTCATGGCCAGCTGTGGCAGAAGTGGTCCCTGTAATGGATGCAGACCCACAGGATGAGGTAATCTGCAAAATCAGGGATATTGTGGACCTTTCTCTGACAGGTAGTGTAACCATCCCTGAAGGGCTGCCTGACTTTTCCCCGCTGGAGGTAGTCAGTGGTCATTTATCCCTTTACTTTCCTGTATAGATGCTAGTCATATAGGATTCTTGGGTATGAAAGATAATATTTAGACATTGCACAATTCCTTTTCCCAGTCTTCTTCTCAGATAAGCTAGCTGCCTCTAAATGAAACAAATGTACAAAATGTAGCCAGAAGAGAGATTCTTTTTGTGTACTTCGAACAGTCCAGGAGATCCCACTATATCAGTTAGGGTCAGGATTCTGTTAAAGATTTTTTGGTTCCAAAAAAAACAATAACCTCAGGCCAGTTGTGATCCTAACCCATCTAAACATCTACATAAAAAGACCCAGTTCAGGATAGTCATGCTGCAGTTGCCTACAGGCAAACAGTTGGCTGTTTCTCTGTAGATCTGCAGGATACCTATCTCCACATTAAAGTAGCCAAGGCCTCCATTAGATATCTTTGCTTCCAGTTGGAGACAGACATTTTTAGTTTAGGGTCCTGCCACAGTCCCCGAGGTGTTCACCAAGTGAATGGTAGTAGTAACCATGCACTTCTGGCCACATGGAATTCTAGTGTTTCCAGATTTAGTTGACTCACTCCTTGGTGCCTAAAAGAAAATATCTTTGATCAATGCCAGAGATTACTTGATCCAACTCTATCTTTCCTTGGCTACATCCATAAATTTAAAAAAATCCATTCTTTAGCCAGCTCACGCAATTTAATTTGTCACTTGCTACCTAGACACAACAAACTGTAGTGCCTGTGCCTCAAGACAAAATTCAAAAATTAAGGGACTCCATTCAAACTCTCCTCTACTTCAGTCATTCACCAGTCATCCTAGTTCTTTGAGTACTGGGGTTAAAAGCTTTATCCATTCTGATGGTACAGTTTGGTCTTTTTTAGAAGAGAATACTTCACTGGATGCACATGGCTTAGGTGTCAGATTTCAGATCATCTTTTGACTCCGATTATAATTACCAGTCTTTGCAAGGAGCAGTTACAATGGTGGCTAACTTCCCCCTGCATTCTTTCAGTAAGACACTTTGTTCTGCCACTCTGTGCTATGGTGGTAACCATGAATGTCTCCTCACTGGGGTGGAGGGACATTACCAAAGGAGGATGGTACAAGGTGTATGGAATCTTCAGGGCAACAATCTTCACATCAGTGTCTTGGAGATGTGGGCACGCCTTCTTGTGCTGCAGAAACTAAAGTAGCTCTTGTCAACAGGGCTGATTTCCTCCAGACCAACAATATAAAGTGGTATGGTACATCAACAAGCAGGAAGGAACCAGATCTTACCGCTTATGCTGAGAAGCCATTGAGAGTGTAGTAACGGGCAGTTGTTTCACATTGCTTCCTGACGGCAGCACACATTCCATGGAAAACCAGTTGTCTTGCCAAAAGGCTTAGCCGGTCTATCCTAATACCTCAGTGGTGGCCTCTCAATACAGGGATAACAAAGCATAAAATAGCAAATTTTCAAACTCTGAGGCCAACCTTGCTGCAGTCTCTTTGCATCCATATCTGAAACAGAATGCAGCATCTTCTTTGCCATGATCCCCACTGGAGGAGCAGTCCCCAAAATATGCAAACATTGGCTTTCCATGCTGCTTTACACATACCCTCCCTCTGTTCCTGATTCTTAGGTTTTTACAGAAAATGGTGAGATGCAAAGCCACTGTAATCCTCATTACCTCATTCTAGCCCAGGCAGATTTGTTTCCCTTGCTAAGGCGTCATATCAGAGAACTCTCCAGGCTCTTAGATCCCAGGCAGGATCTGCTATCTCACCCCTTTGGCACCCTTCACACAGATCTACACAGTGTCATACTGAGTGCCTGGTTTCTCCAGTTTCCACAATGACCATTGACTCTTCCTTGTCCCACAATGTTGTTATGATCTTATCCACATCACAGAAAGAATCTGTGTGCAAAGTTTACTATAGCAAATGGAAATACTTAGTACTCTGGGCAGCTACACAAGACATTAACATCCCTACTACTTCTGCTCTGGACATTTTACGCTTCCTGGCAAACATGTTCAAGTCAGGTTGCCCACAATTAAGGTAAATTAAGCTACAATCTCTAATTTTCACTGTGGCTCCAATGGCTGCTCTTTGGCTTCTCACAAACTCTTTGGAGCCTTTCTTAAATGGGTGTTTTTTCTTTGCCCTGCAATTAGAGAACGAGTACCTCCATGGAACCTCAGTGTCATGCTTTGGGGCTTTAACAAAACCACTTTTGAATAAGCATTTACTGATATTCATCATTCTCACTGCTGCAGTAATCTTTAGGCTATATAGGTTGTGCTCTGCCCAAGACACAACTGTCCAGCTTCCATAAGCTTTACCTTGCTTCTACAACTTCATTGTGACTGCTGATTGGTAAGCACTATGGAGGAAGTCAGAAGAGTGTAACATTTTTCAGTATTTTCTTGCTGCCTTGTGAAGAAGCAGCTCAGAGGCTTCACAAGAGGAGCAGCAGCCAGCTTTAGCTTCATTTCTGGCAGATAAGTCCCCATTAAGGAACTCTCCCACACAGGCTTATTGCCTGTTTATAAAAAAGTGTATTTTTAGCGTAAGGCTTTAAACAGTTTTTCCTGTTTGATACCCAGTATTATTTTGAATATCAGATGTTTCCTCTCAAGTCTCACTATTTTTAGTGCTAAATAATATGGGGCTGTTTTTATGTGAAATGCACTACTTGTGTAAACATTTGAAAATTTTAATACAAAAATTTAGAGTCTGGAAGTATTTTTAATGGGCAGGGATCATTACTGTGCATGTTAGTGCTGGTATACACTTGGTGACAACATACCCGCCAACAACAAACCTGCTAATTTTTCTGCCAGTGTGATTTTCTTTTTAAAGGATGTCTGACAGGATTGTAGTGTGCTGCCTGTGCATTACTGAGATAGGGGACTCTGTACTTGACTTTGTGTGCTGCTTGTGAACACTTTGACAACTCACCTTCCAACCAGCTCATTCCAGCAATGAGTATTGCCTGTGAGACCTCCTCCTCAGTTACAACATGGATACTTACCCACTACTGGAGTTACTTCTCCCACTGTACCTAGAAAGAAGAAGCAACTTGCCAAAGAACTCTTGCTGACACTGCAAGCTCAGTTAACGTGCCAGCCGATAATTAGTTTGTAGTGGCCATTTGTCATTCCTGTCCAGCTTTCTCTGTATAATCTTTCAGCCACCACGAACCAGGGGTCAGCCACTTCCTCTTCAGTTGTTACAGTGTCTGATCTGTGCTTGGGACAACTATCTTCTCTGGATCAAAGAGACTCTCTGGGAGATGTTGCTAATGGTAGCCAAGGAAAGAGACCTCTAGAAGGGGTGGAAATGCCTTCTCTGAGTCAGTCTTCATCCAAAGGTCTTTCTGTAAAGAAACAACAAAATATTTAACACTGCTCATATGAAGACTTGGTGTTTGTTAGAAAAGATGATTTTCTTACTTTAACCAGGCACTTTATTACAGACCATTAATCCTGATGCTCAGAAATCCTTACTTGAGAAATCTATCAACAGAAAAATTCCTAAGGAGAATATGTTGGAGGATTCTGACATAGACAGAGAAAAGACTTCTTCTCCTGCATGTTCCCAAGGCCATTTTTCTGATTCAGAGGCAGAGGAAACTTGGTCCTCACAATTCCCTTTGAAGGAATTTTCCTTTTCCCAGACAATAGCCAAGATGAATTGTGTTTTTGTGGGAACAGGCAGATGCCCCCCCCCCCAAACTTTTGAGATATTATGATGTGTCACAAGTAGCTATGTCTCATTCCACTCCCATATCTCCTGTTTTGACAGCTTTGGAAGATATATTTAATGTTGCCTGTAATAATCCTGACTCTCAACCTTAAGTTCCCAAAAAGGCAGATAGACGTTACAGAGTTTCTGAAATGAACAAACATTTGATCTGTATTGCTAATTTTGATTCTGTCCTCAACTGATGGTTTTGGATCCAAGTCCTCAGATCTGACTTGGCCACTGTAAAAGCTCGTGGCAACTTTGAACTCTTGAGGTTCTCCCTTATCCAGAATGCACCAACCCCCCCATTACCTCAGATCTTGTTTATCACCTTTAGGTAAAAGATGTGGTTTCTCTTGTCTCTCAAGCTAATAAGTAAAGTGACTTTTTGTGAATTTGTACTCCAAATTTATCTCACTATTAAATTATTTTATTTTGTACTAGTGTACTGTTGATACTATTATTAATATCTCTCTATTTTCTCTCCCTTGTCTTTGCTGTAGATACGTTCACATAATTCTTACTACCTTACTCGGTAGTTTTTCAGTCTTTGCATTCTTCCTACTTCCCTTTTCAAAATAAATAAATAAATAAAATCTTCTATAAATCTTTTCTTAGAATATATATATATATATATATATATATATATATATATATATATATATATATATATATATATATATATATACATTCTAATTGTTTTATTAATGATTATTTTCGTTGGTCGTTTTGTATCTTCCTGATTGTTTGCTTATGGCTGAAAAGGAAAAAGGCCCAGTGGATTTTAAAAAAATGCGGAAAGTGTGGTCAGAAAATACCTATTTCTGACTCATACACTCTGTGTGTTTTTTGCTTAGGCCCTCTTCAACTCCAGGAAAACTGTGCAGTATGCCACGTTTTTAACCGTAGTGTGGTTGTAGATCAAAAGAATAAACTTATTTTAAAGGGTCTCTTTTCTTCTTCCTTTGACAAAGCTGTCTCTGGAACATCTAAAGAAAAGCCTAAAAAGATGCCTAATGCTTCTCCAAGCACTTCTTCTGCCTTCTCCACATCCTTGGAAAAATCAGTGAAAAGAACTTCTTCTGAACCTACAAGTTTTATTGGATCCATTGAAGAAGAAATCTGTCCCTTTTCTCCAATCCAACAACGTCTAAAAAGCTGTCCATGGAGCCGATGGCTCCTTCAGATCCAAAGTCTCTGAAAATTAAAGATTTATTGGATCCGAAGACCTCGGATCAGACTCTAAAATTGAGTTTGTCTACATTGCCCAGAACAAGGTACTTCCCATCACTGGACCCAGTTTCCTCAAGAGTACCTTTCCCTTTTTTGGAGAGACCTAAATCTGCATCTGCTCTATCCCCCCCCCCTGTTGTTCTAGAAGTCTGACCAAAGAGGATGTGGAGAGGCTAGTGAGAAAGATCTTCTTGGTGCAGAGCCCGCCTACCCCTTTCTGTGCTTTTACCCCATTGGGTCAGGAAGCCAGTACATCCAAGACGCCTCCACTACCAGTTACTCCTTTGACTCCTATTGAGGTTTCAGAGCCCTTGGATCTGAGTCATCCAGACCCATCTGCATCAGATCTGAGAATCTTTGTATCCTCAAATCTGAGACTCGCTCTGAGCTCTTCAATTCAGTTGGATTCAGGCAGCTCTTGGAGCTGATACTACCCCATCAGGTCTAAGGTGCTGCAGTCAACTCTAGGGGTTTCAGAGCCGTGTCTGCATCTCAGAGCCTTGGCGATGGTAATTTCTGTTCTGACTTCAGCCGCAGGGTGGCTGTTCTCAAAGCAGGGGGGGGGACCAAGAACCAGGGTCTTGTTCTCTCGGATCCTGGTTCATATCCCTCTCCAGGACAGTCTCTCTTTAGGGTTTGGGAGAAAGCTCTGTCTGCACCTGTGACTCAGATGGTGCCTACCTCCTAGGATCCTAAGTCTACATGTTTTCCACCGCTGCATCTAGAGCCTCAACTATCCTCTCTTCAGGGACAGCCGATACCAAAACCCCAGGCTTCCCATCAGGATATCCCCTCCTCTTCTGATACCTCCCCAGAGTATCCCACTGAGGAAGTCCCTAAGAAGAAGACATGCAAGAGGCAGCATTTAGATTTCCCTGAATCTATCACCAAAGGTACAGATTTTGATGAGGGCAAAGGGTCCTAATGGTCACCTCCTGATGATGTCTCATTCAGAGATATCTTTGAGATCCTAAAACAGAGAGGTGGCTGGAAGCTCAGCAACCCCTCATCAGATGAATCTGTACTCCTAGAGGCGTTTGGTACCAACCCATCTATCTTCTGGGTGGTCCATCTGCCAATGAGCTCACCTACTTGGTCTCTGGGAGGGCATGGAAGGGTCCTGAAACCACTGAGTCCGTCCCCAAGAAGCCCAACAAAATTATGACTCCCCCCAGAGGATAGACAATTTTGGTTCAAAGGTGTGCCAGCAGCCACTAAGAAGGAACTTGCAGAAGAAAGTTCCTCTGTTCATCCCCAACAAGGAGTCGCAGGCAATGGACAGATTCAGAAAGTGTGTCTATGCTTCAGTGACCTTTGCTTAAGGTCACTGAACTATTTGGCACATTTCATGAGACTACTGATGGACCTGATTAAGGAACTGTCAGACACCCTCTTAGGAACTGTTTTTGAAGAGGTGAAGATATCTGTCACTTCTCAGTTGGCTACCTTGAAGTCCATATCCAACTCTTCCATTAAGCTTATTTTTAACACAGCAGAAGGAACCTCAAGTGCAGCGGGTACAGGCGTTTCCATTAGGAGACATACCTGGATGTGTTTGTGTGATTTTGTGAAGCCCTTTAAGTCTTTGTTCGTCAATGCTCCGTTTGACAGCATGTCAATTTTTGGTCCCAAGGTAAAAGACATATTGTCCAGGTGTGAGAAGGATGGAAAGACCCTTTCTGCCATGGGTGTACATTTTTACACCCCTCAGAGATCCTTTTCAAGGAATCATTGAGGTGGTGGTAAAATGTGGTTTAAGAAATCTCAAGGTGCTTTCCAGGACACATGTGGAGGAGGTTCCTCTAGGGGCAGAGGGGGAAACTTTAATGGTAAATGCCTCTCTTGTGGCAGAAGTGGCCCGCAGAAGCAAGGGTCCAAAGATTTGTTCTTTGGCAAACTCTTCCAGTGTTCCTGGAAAGAGGCCCTATTGTCCACCTCTGGAGGCAAATGGGGGTCCCTCCTCCTTGCACCAGAGAGCCTGGCTAGAAATAACAACAGATACTTGGGTGCAGAGGATAATTTCCAGTGGTTATATAATACAATTTTCCTTTTGTCTTCCCAGTTCAAGAAAATTTCCTGATGTTCCACCCAGTCAGAGGGAACAAGCAGCAATTCAAATACAAAAGCTGCTAGACAAAAGAATCATCCAGCATGTCCTCCCAGACCAGATAGAATCTGGAACTTATTCAAGGTTCTTTTTAGTGCCAAAGAAAATGGGACTGGAGACCAATTTTGGATCTCAGCGTCTTAAACAGATCCATTTGAAAGACCAAGTTCCGGATGGTCGTGGTTCAGTCCAGTCTTCCTTTTTTGGAGAAGGATGATTGGATGTGTTCGTCAGACCTTTAGGATGCCTGCTATCACATAAAAATGAACAGGTGGTCCAGAAGGTTCTTATGCTTCCGTCTGGGAGCTATTCATTATCAGTTCAGAGTTCTGCCCTTTGGTCTCACCACAGCCCCCAGGGTGTTTACTAGATACATGGCAGTAGTAGCAGCTCACTTGAGACTGCAGGGATTCCGTGTGTTTCCATACTTATACAACTGGCTCATATCCACCCCGACCAGGCATCAGCTCATCATAGCAAGAGAAAAAGTGATTCAGTGATCCAAACTTGTACTCTACTAGGAATAACTGTAAACTACAAAAAATCTCAGCTAGAACCAAGTCAAATTCTAGAGTTCATAGGGGCACTGCTTGACACAGAGTGGAAAAGATAGTTTGCAGTACCAGAGTTTCAGCCTACTAGGTCCTTCAAGCTATGGGATCAGTGGCGACACCAATAACATTAGTGCCTTTAGCCAAATTTCATGAGAATCCTTAAATGGATGCTGGCCTCCCAGTGGTCAGTTCTTCATCTGCCCCTTATCTGCCCCATTACGAATCATCAACATATGCAAGAAGGATCTGATATAGTGGATTCAGTCAGATCAGGTTCTACAAGGCTGTTTATTCATCCCCTGTCAGCCTAAGGCCATAGTGATAATGGATACTTCCCAGCTGGCGTGAGGGGGGCTTTACCTAGGGAATACAGTCCAAGCCATCTGGTCCCCTGAAGAGGCAAATTTGCATAACAGTGTTCTAGAATTGAGAGCAGTGCTTTTAGCATTTTAAGCCTTTCAGAATGTTGTCCCTTCAGGAATGATTGTGATACAAACAGACAACGTGTCAGTGGTTTGGTACATCAGCAAGCAAGGAAGAACCAAATTGTTCCCCTATGTCGGGAAGCACTCAGGGTACAGCAATGGATGATATCTTCCAACCACTTTCTTATAGCAATGCACATTCTGGGGAAGTCCAAAGTGCTAGCGGACAAACTGAGCAGGTACATTCTACTACCTCATGAATAGTCTCTCAATCAGACAGTAGCAGAAATGATTTTCTGCAAGTGAGGCCAGCCATGCTGCGATCTCTCTGCATCTCCCCCCCGAACAACAATTGCAGCAGCTACTTTGCCCTAATCCCTCCACAGAGGGATGCTCTCCTTCACGATTGTCCCACCCCCATCTGATTTATGCATATCACCAAATTCCTTTGATCCCACAGTTCCTACAGAGAGCTGCCAGGATGGAGATCAAAGTCATTTTCATTCCGCCCTTTTGGCTTCAACCCTGGATCCTGGACCCAGCACCAGATCTGTTGTCTCACCCAACAAGCATAATGCATCCTGACCTCCCGAGTCTCAGGCTAGTAGCTTGGTTTATCCTTTTCCAGTAATAGTCAGACAACCTATGCTCTCATCCCCTGTCAGACGAATTTTATCTTCCCTCAAACCGTCTACAAGGAAACTTTATGCTAGCAAATTGAAAAGATTTGTGCACTGAGCACTTCAGAAATGATGTGGACCCCTTTCTACACTGATTCATAGTATCCTAGAGTTCTTGACATTGCTTTTTAATAAAGGAGCTAGTTCTTCAACAGTAAAGGTTCAATTAGCAGCAATTTCTAATTAACACATTTGTCTTGATGGCTCTTCTCTTGCTTCCCATAAACTTTGTAAAACTTTTTTAGGAGGCACACTTCTGTTAAGACCCCCCCTTTAAAGATCCTGCTTCTCCGTGGGACTTAACTGTGGTACTTCAAGCTCTGGCCCTTTCTCCTTTTAAACCTGCACATGATTGCAATCTCAAATTTCTTTCTTGGAAAACTGTTTTTGGTGGCCATTACATCTGCCAGATGAATTTCAGAGATTCATGCCTTCTCAATGAAGCCTCCATATCTAGTTTTTCATAACAATAGAGTTACATTACAAACTAATGTGGCCTTTTTTATCAAAGCACTGTCAGAATTGAACAATAACAAATCCATTAATCTGCCAGTTTTCTTTCCAAAGTTATACAAAGGCGATATTTGTTACATTTACTTGACGTTCATAGGTAGTTACATTTCTATTTGCACAGAACAAAGGACCTCAGAACTTTAGATCAGTTATTTGTTTTGTTTGCTGAGGGGAAATTGGGCAAGCCTGTATCTAGGGTTTCCCTAGCCAAATGGCTTACTAAACTAACTGCATTGCCTTTATTTACAAGTTGAACTTGCCTTTGCCTAAACAACTACATGCTCACTCAACAAGGTTGATAGTAGCTTTCTCAGCTTTTCACTCAAGAGCCTCCATGGATGACATATGTACAGCAGCAACTTGGGCTTCCCCTCACACTTTCATGTCTCATTACAAACTGGACTTAGTTTTCAGGGGTAGGGCATCATTGAGCTCAGTGGTGCTTAGGAATATCCTTCCTTGAGGTCATCCTGGGATTTAGGTAGCTGGGGACTCTGTCACATCAGTTGAAGACAGAATGAAAATTGACAACATCAGATACAGAAGTTATGTACTCACTGTAACATTCCATCTTTGTTGTCCATTGTCATTCTTCCTCAACTCCCCACCCACTGACCCCCAATCTTAATTTTTTTCTGGATGAGCCAGTGGATAGAGCAAGTTTTTGGGTCTACTCCTCACATTGTAAAGCTCCAGATATAGCTTTGTTTACCCTTTCTGCTATATATTCCTTAATGTTATTTACATAAGAGTATTTTTTTTCTGCTGTAGTCTGAAAACAAGATCTGAGGGAATGGGAGTTGTTCTCCAAGACTAAAACTCAACAAAAAACAATGTTCAATGAATACAGCAAGCGTGTCTAGACACAAAAACTCCCTGTAGACAAGCAGCTAAAATTCCAAACTTTTATTGTGTGAGCGCTTTCGCAGAGGTCAATACCTCCACTTCTTCAGACAACTTACTAACATTGCTTCCAACCTTATATGTATTTACAAAGCATCCTTGATTATTTAGTTGTCAATTTGCTGCTACTAAAAACCTTAAAGTAAAAACCTGTTGGTGCACTACTAAAATAGCTATTGGTACCTCAAATGCCTTTTTAAAACAGTAAACATCATGTAAAAAACACATTATAAATATGAATATAATTTATAAAAAACATATATTAAATATAAATGCATACAACATATTAACTAACGACTACTACTTAATTTGTTCTTTATAGCTTAACATATTACAAAGCTCAACCATTACCTGCCTAATGCTTTTAATTTAAGAATACTTTTGATGGACATATATTCATTTAGTCCAGGGGGAGAATAAGCTAAAGTTCTTATTTGCCAGAAAGTTTCCTGTTCTTCCAAGATGAGCTGCCAAGGCCCCCCTCTTGGATCAAGTGGAATTTGTTGTAACACTGAATAAGTAAATTTATGATTTGGGTATTCCAAAACATGCTTTGCTAAGGAGTTATTAGTATCCCCCTTGAGAATACTATATTGTATATTAAGAAATGAATTCAGGGAGTTTCTAAGATTTTCAGACCCATGTTTAAACTTTAGCTTATTCTCCCCCTGGACTAAATGAATATATGTCCATCAAACGTATTCTTAAATTAAAAGCATTAGGCAGATAATGGTTGAGCTTTGTGATATGTTAAGCTATAAAGAACAAATTAATAAGTAGTCGTTAGTTAATATGTTGTATGCATTTATATTTAATATATGTTTTTTATAAATTATATTCATATTTAGAATGTGTTTTTTACATGATGTTTACTGTTTTAATAAGGCATTTGAGGTGCCAATAGCTATTTTAGTAGTGCACCAACAGGTTTTTACTTTAAGGTTTTTAGTAGCAGCAAATTGACAATTAAATAATCAAGGATGCTTTATAAATACATATAAGGTTGGAAGCAATGTTAGTAAGTTGTCTGAAGAAGTGGAGGTATTGACCTCTGTGAAAGCGCTCACACAATTAAAGTTTGGAATTTTAGTTGCTTGTCTACAGGGAGATTTTGTGTCCAGACACGCTTGCTGTATTCATGGGAATGGGAGTTGTTGCATTCTGGGGTAAGAGAGAAGCTTGAGCGTTCAAAGTTGCCACAAGCTTTTACAGCGGCTGAGTCAGGTCCGAGGGCTCAGATCTGAACCCATCAGTTAAGGAAGAATGAAAATGTATAACACAGATAGAAAGTTATGGTGAGTACCTAACTTCTTTTTCTTTTACCTTAGGTCTGATCCTGCTGCTTTTTCTACATCTTTGCCAGCTGAACATAGACTATTCATTTCCACAAATCCCTTCCTGTGTACAAAGAAAGAAAGAAAGGTATTGGATAGATTAAGTAAGAGAATATTCCTTCTTCTTCTTCCTCTTTGGCATACAGAGTTCCTATGTCATGCACTTATGTGAAAGTTTATTCTATTTTGTGCACAGTTTGAAAGAATTATCTCCTATACTTCCTTCAAATGTTAGTTCTTATCTGAATACTATAGTTTCTAATCTCTGTCTCAAGTATTGAAACATGCCTTAGAGAGTGTTTATGATTCAGGTGCACTGCTTTTGTTGGAGTTTTGAGGAGATATGCCTGGGTATGTAATCAAAAGTATTCTGATTAGGTAATGTCTGAAATTTTAAATTCAGTTTTAGATAAGGAGGTATTGTTCAGCCTCTCTGCTGTGGAGGTCATCAAACAATTTAAGGAAAGAGAGAAATTAATTCAGGGAGTTTCTAAGATTTTCAGACCCATGTTTAAATCTCTCAAATCCTCCTTTCCTTTAAAAAAACCCAGAAGAAACAATGTATGCCTTCTCAAGCCGAAAAGGGGATAAGAAAAGAAATGGCAGGAAGAGAATAACAAGAAATGACCTTTTCAGAAAAGGGATAGTAGTAATATGCTTCAGAATGACTGCTAGCATTCTTTCTCCTATCCCAACCTCTCCTGCCCCTACCTCTCGAAATCTGTCCCAGAAATGGGTTCTTTATATTCCTCTTTCACAACAGATTGTTCTTCTCCATCTTCTGAACCAAACATAGTCTTTTCTGCCAGGTTCTTCAGCATTTCCTCACCCAAGGAGTCATAGAGCCATTGACAATAGATCAAAGGGACAGAGGCTTCTATTCAAGAATATGTTTGAAAACAAAGAAAGATCCTTCTTGGAGACCAGTTTGTTTATTTGTTTGTAGAAAAAAACGCAAATACCAACCCACTCTGGTAAATGAGTCCCAATATAAAAAACAGCCAACAGATAATTATTCCAAAACAAAGGGACTCCAAAATGGCCAGTTTCAACGAAAAACTTTATTGTCAACACCACAAGCGCTTTCATAGACTAAGCTGCTTCATCAGGTAATGTCTAATAAAAAATACTGACTTAAATACCATTTACTACCCCCTCAATTAGTCATATGACATTAGTGTGCTTGCATTTAAACAAACATCATCTTAAAAATATGCACCACAAACATAAACATATATACAATAAAATAAGTATATATCATATAAAACATTTCAAAAATATATTTGGCATATAACATTTTTTGAAAACTCTGAATCATTAAAAAATTCAACGTCTTAAGTTCCTAGATTTTAACTCGGGCTTTATAGGCACCAAATCATTAAGTCCATGGCCACTATCACGTCTCAGTCAAACAATCCACTTGGATTCAAGTTGCTCAGTAGTATTTCTAATGTCACCGCCTTTTAAGGTCTCATGAACCCTCCCAATAACCAGGAACTTAAAACTATGCTCTGGACTGCTATCCAAAACATGCTTGCCTAAAGCATTAGTTTTATTCCCTCTACTATTGTTATAGAGGTGTTCCTTTATTCTTTCCCTAAGTGTTCTATCTGTCTTACCTACATAGAATCTAAAACATCGTGAGCAATAAGCCAAATGGATGACATGTGAGGTACTACAGGTTGCAAAAATACTAAATTTGTAGATTTTATTCTGATCCAGATGTACAAAACTAGCACTACTATCAATGTAAATGCAAACACCACAATTGCCACAGGGTAAAGTGGCATTATGGGTATATTCATGTTTATTCCTAGGATGACATAAAGTTCTTTTCAGAGATTTCATATTTTTAAATAAAAACTTAGGTGCAGGATCTATTACTCTCATTATGTCATTATCTGTTGTAAGTACCTTCTAATGTTTCTTAATGACATTCATGTACATAGAAACATTGCTGGAATAGTGCAATAGCACCCTCATTTTATTATGAGTATTCCTATTATGTACTGTTTTAACTGGCATATACTCAAAAGTAAGGTCTCGCTGTGGTCCTCCTTAAACCATTAACCTTTTCTACATTCTCCACTATTTCATGGTCACTATAACCCCGTTCGTTTAAACAGTGCTGGGTTGTCTTAATCCGTTCTTGAAAATCATTATCACGTAGATTTAACCCAGAGGCTCTAAAAATTTGATTTTTAACCACATTATTAAAAATGTAGTCAGGGTGCATGCTATCTCTACACAAAAGATGATTAACATGACAGGGCTTTTTATATAGCTTTGTAAAAATAGAACCATTCTCATCTACCTCCACAGTAACAACAAGAAAATTTACACTTTGTACAGATTCATTCATGGAAAAACGCAAATAGCTGGTGGTATTATTTACAAACACCTCAAACTCTATTAATTGTTGTTGAGTACTTGCCGAAAGAAAAAATAAATCATCTACAAACCTACTGTAGAAAGATATAAATTTGGCATAAGGCCCTTCAAGAACATGTTTAATTTCCCACATAGCCATAACAGTGTTGGCGTAGCTATTGGCACACAAAATGCCCACAGCTACGCCATGATACTGCCAGTAGATGGAATCACTTAACACAAAAACATTATGTTCCAGCATCATTTTTAATAGTGCACATACTAGGGCAATATCTACTTTGCCCAGTTTAGAAAACTTTTGTAAGAACTGTTTAACCTTAATGACCCCCTCCTCATTAAGTATTACAGTAAATAAGGAGGTCACATCCACGGTGACCAAAATTGACTTATTTTTGGGGAAGTTACCATTTTCCAAATGAACAAACAAGTCATGCAAGAAATACTCAGTATCCCTCAGGATAAACATATTCTCATTCAACAGAGGCCTTAATGTTTTTTTCAAGTAACTAGAAAGGGGTTCTGTCAACCAGTTGCGTCCAGCAACAATAGGACGTAATGGAGGTTTCTGTGCATTTTTATGAACTTTAGGTAGACCTTGTATTATTGGTAACAGCGGATCTTTTACTGTAAGATAGTCTAATAGTTCTTTATCTACCATTTTTTTTCAGAATACAACTTATTAAGCAGTTGTTTTACATTCAGTTTCATTCTTTTTAAATTAACAAGCACATAGAATCTTCTGTCTGCTAGCATATTAGTCATAGTGTCATTATACCATTTCGTGTCCATTAAGACTATCAGTCCCCCCTTATCAGATGGTCTAACCACGATCTTTTCTTGCAGGTCTCCTAAGACTAAATACTCTTCTTTGCTTAGATTAAAATGCACTTTACATTTCTTATGACTATTATAAATACTGTATATCTCTTAAATACAGATTTTTTCAAATGTACTAACCAACGGATTTAAGATAGGTATTTGCGCACTTGGTTTCTTAAAATTGTGCTGGTGTTAAAATCATGATTCTCCGTCATATTATCATCATCATTATGCATTAATTTTAACATTATAGTCCTCACAAAAAGTTTTACATTCAATATAACCTCAGTAAAGTTTGTTGTTTGTGTAGGACTACAGGACAGTTTGCAACACTCGCTTTTCACACTCAGTAAGAGAATGTGAAGAAAGATTCAAAATTAAGTCATTCACATTAGAGTTAATTAACTTACTAACTTTTTTTGTGCTGGGAGCATTTGATGGACTGTCTTCCTGCTTCCTCTTGTTCCTGCTGCGACTTTTCGAGCGAGCACACTGCTTTTCTAGTTTCCATTCCTTGCAGGGTAAAAGGAATGGAAGCTTTTGTTTGTCTAAAGGATGGTGTATACCATGAGCATGTGAGGTGGAAGTGCCATTAGTCAGATTATTATGATGAGGCGAATCTACAGTCCCACTGGAATGTACTTGTGCTGTTACTTTATTTTCAGCAGCAACAGCAACCGCACTTGCTGAAAATGATGTCATCACGGATTCGAGCGTCTGCTCCATCATCTGATTGGTAGTGGTGGTAGTAACCCTTGAAACTGAAGATGGTTGATTAGAAGGCATGCCAGATTGAATATTAAATGGCAAGGATCCTTCTGAAGTGGAAACACACCTATTTTGCGTTCTCGGCCATATAAAAATATTGCCGTTCAGAATATCATCACGGTCCCCAGATAACTTTTTCTGCTTAATTCGCAGCAGCTTTCTTTCATATACTGAGGCAGAGTCTAAACATTCAGTAACATATTTCTCTACTACTTCCATGGCAAAGATAGCAGTTCATTATATGCTTGTTGGAGAGACAGTAATATTCGCGCAATCTCTTTATTGGCTTGTCTAGTTAGTAGCCTCAGATAAAGACATATGGCAGTTTAAATTGATTTTTTGCCACTCTATTAACATCTCATCATCAGGCTCAATTTGTGCAGGCATTTTTAATATACGAAGACCCATAGGGATTACTTCCTCCTTAATACAGACCTCCAGGTGAAACTTTTCATACTGTTTCTGCTTTAACTTGAACAAAAGTTTCTCAAGGCCATGCACTTTACTTTTGAGCAGAATAATATCTATAGCAGAAGTTTCAGCTTCATTAGCGTTATTTACATAGTCCATCAAGTAGTACCTAAGGGGTATTCGCATATTAAAAATGCCTGCACAAATTCAGCCAGATGGTGAGATGTTAACAGAATGGCAAAAAAATGTACATGAATGTCATTAGGAAACATTGGAAGGTACTTACAACAGATAAGGACATAATGAGAGTAATAGATCCTGCACCTAAGTTTTTATTTAAAAATATGAAATCTCTGAAAAGAGCTTTGTCATCCTAGGAATAAACATGAATATAGCCATAACGCCACTTTACCCTTTGGCAATTGTGGTGTTTGCACCTACATTGATAGTAGTGCTAGTTTTGTACATTTGGATCAGAATAAAATCTACAAATTCAATATTTTTGCAACCTGTAGTACCTCACATGTCATCTATTTGGCTTATTCCTCACAATGTTTTAGATTCTGTGTAGGTAAGACAGATAGAACACTTAGGGAAAGAATAAAGGAACACCTCTATAACATTAGTAGAGGGAATAAAACTAATGATTTAGCCAAGCATGTTCTGGCTAGTAGTCCAGAGCATAGTTTTAAGTTCCTGGTTATTGGGAGGGTTCATGAGACCTTAAGAGGAGGTGTTGTCAGATGCAAAGATGTTGAAATGATTGGTGACAGGGGAGGTGTTTTAAAATAACACCACAGTGATGTGGTACATAAACAGGCAGGGGTCCCAGGTCATACCTTCTGTGCTAGCTGGGAATGGAGCTATACAGCACTCCTTTACCCTCCAAGCATCTTACATTCCATCAGAGCAAAATATAGTAGCAAACTGAGCACTACCAGACATTTTTATTTTATTTACTTTTTTTATTTATTTTACATTTGTTGACCGGGCTAGTCTAACTGGATATATGTCCATTTTCAGTTGAGGTCCGGGGAGATAAGCTCCGAGGAAACAAACAAAATCACATATACAAAAATGAATGTATACAATTAAAATTGCAGGTGCAGTACAGAGA
Source organism: Protopterus annectens (assembly GCF_019279795.1). Lineage (NCBI taxonomy): Eukaryota > Metazoa > Chordata > Ceratodontiformes > Protopteridae > Protopterus > Protopterus annectens. The sequence continues at coordinate 1,305,526,816 of NC_056746.1, read as the reverse complement.
ATAATCAAAGAGGTCATTCGTTCATAACATAGTGCAAAATATACAGATACAATTAGTACAGTACAAAATGTAATTGCAATACATCATAAAGACAAAGATGGCAGCAGAATTATACAATATATTAGTATACAAGTAGTCATAAAGAAAAAGTAGGGGCTGAAATTATACAATATATTAGTAAAAATTGTCTCCTTAATGAGATTCTGAAGATGTAAGTAATAGTATAGAAGGACAAGGTAAGTTGTTATTAAGAAAAGGAACTTGATTACTGAGAAGAGGAGGGTAGGTTGAACCAAGTAAGAAGAGCTAGTTGATCAGTCAGGTTTAGTACAGGGGCACAACTAGTGTGTTCTGAGGAAAAGTTTCAATTTGGTTTTAAAGAGTGATATAGAGGGAAGAGAGGAAAGTTCGTTCCCTCATGAACAGAAATTGAATGAGGAGGTCTTCCAGAAATTAATCCAGTTGTGGGGAATACCACAAATAGATCTATTTTTCTTTTGTCAAGGTACATCTTGCAGTCATTTCTGCATGTTTCCCCATGGATTCTCCACTTTCCTCTCTGTTTTTAGTGAAATTTAGTCTTCTTTGGATTAAGAAAGAGTTTGTCATTTTTAGCCAGGATTCAACTGCAGTAAAGGACTGCTGAGTTTTTGAAAGCAGTTCTGGTAGTGATGGAACTGTGCAGATTACGATGGAATCATCAGCGTATTGAATTAGTGCTCCAGGGTTGGAGAAAGTGTGAAGGCTGTTAGTGAAACAGTTGAAGAGTAGCGGTTTGAAGACAGAGCCTTGAGGAACTCCAGTAGGGTTGTGGGGAAAGGGCGAGAGTTTGTTGGACCATTTCACTGCTTGTTTATAATCCTCGAGGTAACTCTGAAACCATTTTACTGTGTTATATGAGAAGTCTAACTTGGGCAGTGTGTTCAGTAGTAGGGAGTGAGAGACCATGTCAAAGGCCTTAGAGAGGTCAAGGAATACTGAGGCTATATAGCATCCTGCATCTCTGGCCTTGTTCATGGTGTCTGTAAAAGATAATAAGGCTGTAGATGTGCTGCGGCTGTGTTGGAAACCATGTTGGGCTTGGGTAAAAGATTGTTTTCATAGGATTGTAGGACCATAGGAAATTACTAGGCTAATGGCCCTGGGGCCCTTACAAGCCTAGCCAAGAGTTTATCCCTAAAAAAGAAACCTCAGTCAGCACCTTGTCAATGATGGACATAAGTGGAACTGCTGGGACATATTTGTGGTTTCCCATCCACTCATCAAGGTTGCACTTGAAGAGGGTCAGCGAAGTTCTCTGTTTGACATGTATGAGAAGTCAATTCCAGAGACGAGGTAGATGCTGGGAGACAAACCTGTCTCTCCAGCAGGTTTTGTTGATGTCACATATTAGATTTAGGCCTTTCAATCAGGTAATGTGTGAGGAGTTAGACTTATGGATATGGAGCATCTCTAGTAGGGCAGGATCCGATATTGCCTTGTAGGCGAGACACAGATCACCTCTGAGCAATCTGTACTATACCGAGTCTAGTGATAGTGATTTGAGCCTGTCCGCATAGGACATGTGTTGGAGGCCATGGATTCGCTTTGTGAGGTATTTCTGTGGCCTTTCCAGTTGGTGCAGGTGTTTGGAAAGGTACATACCAAATGGGGTGTTATACTCAATTATTGGCCTAATGAGGGAGGAGTGCAGAGAGGTAGTAACCTCCTTTTTTCTGGATGCAATCCCTTTACTTATGAGATGAACCAAGTAAAAGGCTTTTCTTACCACTGCCACTACATAATGGTCGAATCTGGGATTGTTGTCAACCTGAGTACCTAAGTCTGTCACCACAGGTTGTGTACTTAAGGGGTTGCCGTTAATGTGGTAATCAGTAGGGGCCCTATTTTTGCCAAATGGTATAATAATACATTTTCTTTGTGTTTAACTTAAGAGCTTGACTTTGGCACCAGTCATTTATTGCTGTGAGACCCTCTTGCAGTATGTTAACGTCATTTGAGGAGTCAATGACAGCACCCAACTTACAGTCTTCCACAAAAGTGGTCAGCCACAGGCCTTTTGTTTTTGCCTGGACCTCTGAGAAGTAGATGCCGAACAGTATGTGTCCCAGGACATATCCCTGGGGAACACCACTAGTGACAGGTCTGCTGTCAGAGGTGGAGGTGCCTATTTTGACCTTGTGGGTCTTATCGTTGAGCCAGTTGGCCACCCACCTGATGAGATAGGGATTTATGCCAAGTTGTATTAGCTTTTTGATGATGCCTGAGTGGAGGATTATGTCAAAGGCCTTGGCCAAGTCAAGGTAAGCTTTATGTACTGACTTTCCCTCATCCAGGGCCTTGGTGACAGTCTCAAAGAAGTCAGTCAGGTTCAACAGGCAAGATCTGCCCTTGCCGAATCCAAACTGGGTGGGGTCAAGTGCTTGGAGATTGCTTATGTCCTTGTTTATGAGATCCATAATAATACGCTGCATGGCTTTACAGATATGACTTGTCAAGGTAATGGGGTGATAGTTTCCAGGGTCAGTAGTGGCACCACCTTTGTGCAAGGGGATGACAATGGTAGTTCTCCACTCTGCTGGAATGAAGCCTATACTTAGGTTGTGGTTGAATAGGCTATTTAATGCAAAGCTAGTTCTTGCTGGAGGTGGTCAGAATACATGGAAGCTGTGTACTTTGCCTTAGAAAGGGCCTTTAACACTTGATCTACAGAGATGTGAGGTGCGAGACAAGTATGGGGGATGTCGAATGGGCCTTTGGGGGGGATAGGAGGGTGAAGTTTGTGCTAAACCTGTCTAGCAGCAGGTTGGCTAAGTCAACAGGATCAATGTAAGTGGTACCATTAAATACTAATTTGGAACAAACCTGGGCTTTGCCATGGAAGTTCCTGATGTAACTGAACAAGGCTTTGTGGGTTTCCTTTGTTTTGGAGGCTAGTTTCAGTTCATAATTGGCTTTGGAGGTTTTCACTAGTGATCTAATTTGCTTGCTAAGGCTGAGGAGGGAGTTTTTCCTATTTTGAATTTTTTGCTTTTTACCCTTGGACAACAGTTCATTCCTTTTGTTGTAAAGCCTTTTGATAGGGGATGTCCACAAGACAGGTTTGGATTTCCTTGAGGAGCAGGTTTTAGTTCTGCTGGGTATGACTGAGACCATGTAGTTGTACAGGTGCTTGTATACTGCACTGGTGTACTGTTCAGCATAGTTGTCTGCATCCTCTGAGGGGGACGGTGGTGTGAAGCTAGTGATACCCACCCTTAGGAGGTTGTAGTCAGCTTTTGAGAAGTTATTTAGCCTGGTTACGGCTTGGGGGAGGGGGTTGAGTGGGATAGAAACTTCGAATGAGACAGTCCTATAAGCTGATCTTACCAGGGAAGAACGTACTATGGGAGTGGTGCATCAGTCACCCATGTTGGTGAGAACCCAGTCCAGAACGTTATTTTCCCATGTGGAGGATGAGACAAGCTGGTCTAATGCATTAGAATTGATGAAGTCAAGGAATCTTTGGGTGAGTACATTAGTGCAGGAATATCACCCAGTCTATGGTGAGGTAGTTGAAGTCACCATGGATCAGGGTGTTAGGGGGTACCTTGATGGAGTCAAGAAGGTCAGTGTAGGAATAGTGGGTGTCCTGAGTCATGGAAGGGGGTCTATAGCTGGCTATAAGTTGTATAGGTGTCTTGCCAACTGTCAGTTGCACCTGGAGTAATTCCAGTGCATCATGCTGGCAGTCTGGAAGTGTGCCTGTCCTTAATGAAGATAGAGGCTCCACCACCCTTAGTCTTCCCGACCCCATTTTGGGGTTGGAATGTGTGGAATGAGGTCTCGCCTGGTAAGGCAGGGGTGCTGTCCACAGCCCTGAGCCAAGTTTCTGTGACCGCACAGACATTGGCATCCTCCAATGTGAGGAGAGTCTCCAGTGAGCTCATTTTCAGGTTAAGGCTCCTAGCTATAAGCAGCATGACCCTTCAGTTTGCTTTTTGACAGATATTTTATGTTGGAAGATGTGTCTTTGGAAATTGCCTAAAAAATGCACAGTGAGGGAGGCAAGAGCTTTGGCCAGGATCCGGAATCTCTGGGGTGACAGGTGGAGGCCATCTCTTGCAAAGCATCGAGACCTGTCAACCATGTCATCCCAGACAGACAGATACTGGATCCCCTTGGGAAGGCACCAGAAATGAAGCCAATTGTTGAAGTCAAATATTTTTTGTTGGTATTGTGGTATAATTCTTGGTGAAGGTAGGATGGTGCTTAGTGCTAGTGTCATACCTGTCTGAGACATACTCTGAGAGCTCAATCATGTCTCTCTTCACATAGTCCAGAGAGGTACATCTGAAGTCATTCACACCAACATGTGCAATGACAGAGTCATACTTTTACCTGTTGTGGAGAGATTTAAGTGCGTGGATGATGTGGCAGTTTTGCAATAGATATTGCATTAACTGCTGATAGATACCTCTCTCAAATTTTGGATATGGATGACAAGATGGATACAGGATGAAAATTGGTTAGTTGAATGGGGTTTACTCCTTTGTGGATGGGAGTGATGTGAGATTGTTTCCATGTGGTCAATAATTCTGATTCGGATAAAGACCTATTTATAAGGATACTGATTGGGTATGCAATTGAGTTGGCAGCCAGTTTGATGTAATGTGGTGGAAGATTATTAGGCAAGGTGGAACAGGCTTTTGGTTTTGTAGCAGTTTCTTTATGATGTTTGCGGATATGGGCTGAAATGAGAATGGGGATTGTATGGCATTATGTTGACTAGGGGGTTATTAATGATAGTGTTAGAGGTAGTAGATGGTATGGTATTGGTGCCTAAATAGGTTGAAGGGTGGGGACTCCAGTGTTAGGGGTGTCAGTAGGTTTGCTATTGATTTTATGAAGTGCTTGTTAAAGTTTTCAGCTATTTGTGATGGAGGAGTCTCAGGTGATGTTGTATGATCTGTATTTGTCCCAGGGTTAAGTAGAGTAGATACGGAGCCGCAAAATTTGGGGGTGTTGGTTTTTTGCTTGAGTTGAAGCTGGAAATAGTATGACTTTTATCTTTGTTGATTAATTTTGTAACTTTGTTAAGTAGTGTTTTGAAGATTACATGATTTTGTTCATTTTTGTTTAGTTTCCAGGTTTTCCAGGCTAGGTCCCTTTGCTTCATTAGGAGTTTACATTCCTTAGAAAGCCATGGGGCTGAATTCTTTTTGATTCTTTTCATATGAATGGGGGCTACGATATTAAGTATGTGAAGGAAGGGGTTATTAAAGTATAGTACATCATTAAGGGGTTGTAGTTTATGGGGTTCTCAGTCTATTTCATGTAGGATATTGTTGAATTTATGCTGACAAAAACTAGTTCAATTCCTAACCAATTTTACAGTGTGTACTCTTTCTTAGTTGTTGGTAGTTTGTTCTAATGGCATAAACTGGCAAATGATCGCTCAAGGAAATAGACAGTGTACCTGAAGAGGGGTAATTGGTGGGGTGGGGTGGGATACTAGGATCCAGTCTTAAGTGGATTGGCAGGCAAGATCTTTGCTGTATCTTGTTGGACTATTGAGAAGCTGTGAAAAAACATGCAGATTGATACTATTTATGGGGGAGTTGGAAGCAGCTGTGAGATACATTTCTGCAGTTTGTTTCCCACCCTCCCTCTCTGTTGGTATAGTGTTTTTATAGTTGGTGGCTTTGCAGTTGCCTGCCACTAGTGTAAATTTGATCTGGGACCCTCCTCCCAGTCTAGTGTCATTACCTCATTCTACCCAGTACAGGGAGAACATTTGAGAAGGCCAATCAGCTTAGTTTCTGCTACTCCTTTCTCTCTTTCCACTAAAAAAAAAAAAAAAATGTATCTGCTTTTACTGTATTTGTGTTTCTTCCTACCTTATTTTGCTTTTGCGTCATCTTACAAGTACTCAGTTGTATTTATTACTGCTTGGTGTAACTCATTCTAAGCCTTTTAGTTTAAGCACTTGGGCTTCAGACCAGTTGTACATTAGGAAGGTTTGTGGTCTGCACTGTAGTGGCAGAACAGGTAGCTTGCATCTTTCTAAGTTGGGAACTGCTGATTGAGGGCTCAGTGTCTGTTATTCTAAAAGTGTATTAATTCTGGTTTAAGCACTTGGGCTTCAGGCCAGTTATTTTACATTAAGAGGGTTCGTGGTCTGCACTCTTGTGGGAGGAGAGGCTGGACACTGCCCTTCTGAGCTGGGAATTTCTGGTTAAAGGCTTATAGTGCCTGCATATTTGAACTGCTTCGTACTGAAATTGGTACACCTTGTTTGCTGTAGCATAGACTAGATCCAGGCCTGCTGAATCTAGCTTTGTTTGTATAACTTGAGCACTAATCCAGGCATTCTTTACAGTATTCAATTGTATTTATTACTGCTTGGTAGTAACTTGATTAAAGTGTAGCTATCATTCTAAGTCTTTTGGATTAAGCACTTGGGCTTCAGACCAGTTGTTTTACATTAGGAAGGTTTGTGGCCTGCACTGTGGTGGCAGGACAGGTAGCTTGCATCCATCTAAGTTGGGAACTGCTGATTGAGGGCTCAGTGTCTGTTATTCTAAAAGTGTATTAGTTCTGGTTTAAGCACTTGGGCTTCAGGCCAGTTATTTTACATTAAGAGGGTTTGTGGTCTGCACTCTTGTGGGAGGAGAGGCTGGACTCTGCCCTTCTGAGCTGGGAATTTCTGGTTAAAGTCTTATAGTGCCTGCATATTTGAACTGCTTCTTACTGTAATTAGTACACCTTGTTTGCTGTAGCATAGACTAGATCCAGGCCTGCTGAATCTAGCTTTGTTTGTATGCTTGTTGTTTGTTTGCTTGTTATTTCCCTGAAAAGCTAATTCCACCTAAAACGCGGCTTTTCAGCGCTTATGTGGATCCCTTGTGATATCTGCATTGCTTACTGTACTTATTTCCTTGTTTCACTTGAAAGAAAGTTACTGTTTGTCATTTTTGCATTTAAGTTACCTGTAACACATTGCATTTAAGTTACCTGGCACTTGCTCACTAAAGCAATTATATAAGTCAACACTAAAAAATTAAAAGCACTACACCCTCACAAACTCCCCTTGAGTACCTTGTTCCCCACTGGCCCTTTTTTCAATTATAAAGGAATTCCCAATACTATTCTAGCATGTCCAAAGGTCAGTTGTCAATCTCCTCTCCGGTCCAGCTGGTGAATCTGGGAATCTTGAGGCAATGTTACAACTGCCTCATGTACACAGACAACCCTCTCCTCCTCCCAACAAATTCCAACACATGTGAGAGATGCAACCATATAGCCAAACTGGAGGCTAAGCTCTCTCAACTCAGTACTGGCGTAACCAGTCAGGAGGAGAAGGAAACCACACTCACTACAATTCCAGTCTCACATAGACCTACCACAACAGCAAACCAAACACATAAACACACAAAAACATATTCGGAGGCTCTAAATAAAAATCTGCCTAAGCAGCAGAGACCTCCAAAGCAGACACTCAAGCAACCGCTACCCCAAAACAAAACACGTGCAACACATAGCTCACAAAGCCAGTGTGCTGAACAGTCACAGCCCTTAAGGCTAAACAACACACCTGATACACTTGTAATAGGTGACTCTATCGTCAGGCACACTGATGTCCCGCTCACCAGGCTGAACAAGGAGAAGGTCACGGTGAGCTGCCTGTCGGGTGCTAGGATCCGCCACATAACACAAGCACTCAGGTCACTCCAAGGCAAGTACAAATATGACTCAGTCATTGTCCATGCTGGTGTGAATGACCTGAGAAGTACCTCCCTGGACTACATGAAAAGAGACATAGAGGAGCTGTCTGAGCATGTAGCCCAGGCTGGTATGACCCTGACCTTGAGTAGCATCTTACCCTCACCAAGAATGATGCCACAATATGAAGACAAGATGATCAATTTCAACAATTGGCTTAAGTATTGGTGTCATTCAAAGGGGATCCAATGCCTGTCAGCCTGGGATGACATGCTCGACAAGCCACGATGCTTCGCTATGGACGGCTTGCACCTGTCACCCCTGGGCTTTCAGATATTGGCAAAGGCTCTTGCTACCCCCATAGTGCCTTTTTTAGGCAAGGCTCAAAAGACAAACCCACCTCCATAGGTATCACAAGGGATAAGAAACTAAGAGTAATGTTACTCAACGCCAGAAATCTAAACCTCAAGATGCACGCACTCTAAACTCTCCTTAGCATGGAGAACATCGATATCTGTGCAGTAACAGAAACCTGGTTCAAGGCTCCCGAGAGCACCCCAGCACTAGCAGGTTATACCTCATACCATGCTTTTCAGCCCCAAAACTTGGACCAAACCACAAAAGGAGGGGGAGTATCAATATCCGTCAAAGATACCCACACCTCCAGGTTGGTGGCACAGCACGAAGCATCAGAGACTATCCATGTGCAACTAACAGTGGGTAAAACTGCCTTCCAGTTTATAGCCTGCTACAGACCACCCTCCCAAACCTAGGAACCCCACTCGGCCTTCCTGAGAACACTGGAAAATATGAAGATCTCTCCAAACACCATTATATTGGGCGACTTCAACTACCCAAACATAGACTGGGAGCATTACTCTAGCTCCAACACCCTAGCCCAAAGGTTCCTAGAATTTATAAACTCAAATGCTATGGAACAACTTGTTACCACTCCCACAAGAGGGAAAACATACTGGACCTGATCATCACCAACATGGGGACTTTATGCTCCAGACCAGAAGTGTATCCCTCACTGGTAAGATCAGACCATAAACTAATCTCACTGGATATTCACATCCCGACCCCACCCCCCCTGCCCAGAAAACCACAGTGAAAAACTTCTCTAAAGCAAATTTCACACTCCTCAAAACCGAGGTGGAATCCTTCAAAGCCCCCTGGCCTGTGGAAAATACGGCCCAGACCGCAGAATCCTTTATAAACGCATTCTATGAACACCTTCAGGAATGCATGGATCATGCAATCCCAAATAAAACCAAGACCCAATCCTCCAAAGGCAGACGTCCTGTCTGGTGGACCCCAGCCATAAACAAACTATACAATAGAAGGAGGAAGCTACTACATGATAGAGCAAAATCCCAAAAAGGGAAGGCATCTCTGATCAGTATTAGCAAAAAACTACGGGCACTCATAAAATCGTCTAAGGCCAGCTTCGAGAGAAAAATTGCATAGGACACTAAGGATAATCACAAGGCTTTCTTTAGTTATGTTAGTAACCTGGGTGGGAATTCCCAGATATGCTCAGAATTAGTCCAAAATGACAAAAAATACACCGAACCCACAGACATTGCCAACATGCTAGCTGACAGGTTCAGTGCAAACTCCCCCCCCCCCCCCCACCACCACCAAAAGGGCAAATATCTATCCCAGAACCTGACATCTCAAATGCTCAGGTAAGAGCCACCCTCTCCAAAGCAAAAAACACAGCATCAGTGGGACCAGACGGTGTCCCGGGCTGCGTCCTACATGAACTCCAAGAAGAGCTAAACCCAAACATAAAACTACTGTTCAGTCTCAGCCTTACTACAGGATATCTACCCAAAGAGTGGCGTACAGCAACAGTGGTCCCTCTCCACAAAGGTGGTGCCTCAACGGATCCTGGAAACTATCGTCCCATAAGCCTGATTAGCTTGGTCTGCAAAGCTATGGAAAGGATCATCATGGACCTCATAAATAAAGATATTGAGGACCTACAGACACTGGATCCTACCCAGTTCAGCTTTGTTAAGGGCAGATCCTGCCTCTTAAACCTGGTTGATTTCTTTGAAACAGTCACCAAGGCCATTGACGAGGGGAAGGTGGTCCACACAGCCTACCTGGACCTCGCAAAAGCCTTCGATACATTACCCCACTCGGGCATTATAGATAAGCTCACCAGCTTAAATATAAACCCCTATGTCACTAGATGGGTTGCAAACTGTCTCTAGGACAGAACCCACATGGTTAGAATTGCTGGAGCCATGTCAGACTCCAAACCAGTTACAAGTGTCGTCCCACAAGGCTCAGTCCTGGGACCTCTCTTGTTCGGTATATATTTCTCGGAGGTACAGGCCAACACGGAAGGACTGTGGCTGACCAAGTTCGCAGATGACTGCAAACTGGGCGCCATAATTGACTCCACATGGCCAAAATGGTTAGAAAAACATTTTATATAGCCCACCTAATCATGAAGGGATTCACATCTAGATCAGGGGAGGTCATCGTGCCTCTTTACTCATCCCTCATCAGGCCCATAATTGAGTACAATGCCCCTTTTGGGATGTACCTTACCAGACACCTGCAGCAACTGGAAAGACCCCAAAAGTACCTCACCAAGAGGATCAAAGGGCTCAAACAGATGCCATATGCTGCCCGGTTAAAGAAACTCCAGCTCTACTCAGTGGCATACCACCTGCTCAGAGGCGATCTGTGCCTGACGTATAAAGCCATGTCCAACCCGGAATTAATGGACATGCTGCACCTCAGAAAATCCAAATCCCATCGAGCCACGTGCTCGAGAGACTTGAACCTCAGCACTGAAATAAATAGGACATGCTGGAGGGACAGATTCATAACCCAGAGGCTCCCTTCACTCTGGAATAAAATCCCAGTCCAGGTTAGGCAGAGTCCCTCATTGGCTCTCTTCAAGAGGAATCTTGATGAGTGGATGGGAGATCGTAGGTTTACCCCGGGTATCACTTCTGTGTCACTGTTAGACAGAGGCACAGTATACTAACCTCGAAAAATAGCATAGCAAAATTAATTTAAAATGGGTGGCGAAAGCCAAACACACTCTGGCTAGGCTTATAAATGCCCTAGGGCAGATAGCCTAGTATGAACCGATAATGGTCTGCCAATCTATAATAACATTCCCCAAGATTATTGTTTCATGATTTATTATTATTGATGTCCAGGGTAATATATCTTCCAACACTGTTATATTGTCACCTGGTGAGATATATATTGCTATTATGCACATTTTTTTTGTTGTGTTGAGATTCAAATTAGAAAAGGTGGGTATATTAGTTGTGTAGGGTGTGATATTGAGTGCAGAGAGATATGGAAGGGCTATCCCTCCCCATTTCTTTTTAGACCTATCTCATTTGGCTATTGCAAAATTTGGAGGTATTATTTCTGAGTCTTTTACATTGGGGTGTAGCCATGTTTCGGTAAGGGCTAATATGTTGGGTTTATTTCGATCAATCCAAGCATGCAGTGGGGCTATTTTATTACATATACTTCTAAGCTTCAGTGTTAGTATGTTTAAATCTTTGGGGTTACTTTTGGGATTAGGATTAAAGGGTGAGCCTGGGTTAAGATGTATGTCTCCACTTTTGAGTAGATAGGTGATGAGGAATGAGTACTCTGGAATATGTCTTTTATACATAGGTGAGGATACTGGTGTCAAGTGTGGTTTCATAGGCGGTGAGGAGCCAATTTGTGGATTGAATAATATCAGAGGGTATAGGGGAAAAGCTGGGCGGAGATATGTGAGAAGCCGTGTTGTTTATTAGGGAGTTGGTTAGAGGAGGTTACTGATCTTGATCAGTTCTTGATCTTTCCTTTCTAAGTCTCTATGTAAAAGTGCCAGAATTCAAGATGTTGACCCTTTAAAATCTGTTACTTCTCATCCTTCAAAGGAGTTTTAAGGTAACATTTGATCTTAAGGATGCATATAATTATATTACCATAGTCATAGTTTTCAGGAATTATTTCAGATTCTGTGCATCAGGGCCAGATTATCAGTTCTCTGTATTACCCTTTGGGTGATCTATAGCACCCCGTGTATGTACAAAATGTCTAGCGCCAGTCATAGTTCACTGCAAACTCAAAGGCATTCACATATTTTCTTATTTAGGCAACCTGTTTATCTTTGCAGAGTCTTTTCTCAGAAGCCAAAAGTACTTACCATGGGTTTCTTTGTTTCTGACAAGTTTGTGATCCCAGATAAATGTTCAGAAATCCTCCTTGACCCATTCATACAGGATTGTCTTATAGAAAACTTGCAACAAAAAGGTTTTAGATCCAGGAGAAAGTGGATTTTTATTTGGAAACTTTCCTGGGTTTCTCCGATCAGTCTCAGGCTTCTAAAAGAGTATTTCACAGGATCCTTGGGTTCATGGCTTTGATGATTCCCATGATTCCTCTCACCAGGATAAGCATGAGAAAAATTCAGTGATTTGTAAAGAAAACATGGACCCATCTTCATCTTCATCCTCTGGAATTTCATATTCATATTTTAGTCTTTGTCAAAAAGGAACTGCACTGTTAGAAACAGCAAATGGGACTAAATCCAGGTCTCCCCCTTTCTCCTCTGATTCTAGGTCAGTCTGTAACTATTGATGCCTGAGAGTTTTCTTGGAGAGCAGTTTCAATGGGGGTAAAGGCGCAAGGCCTGTGGATCTCCTTAGACAGACCAAAACAGTTATATGTCAAAGAGACAATGGCTGTGATCCAATTCTTAAAATCTCTTCATCATCTGTGGACCCCAGAGCCTCTTCATGTGATATTAAATAACATCACAGTGATGTGATACATAAACATGCAGGGGTCCCAGGTCATACCTTATGTGCTGGCTGGCTGTGATAGCATGGAAGGTAGCTATACAGCACTCCTTTAACCTCCAAGCATCTTACATTCCATCACAGCAAAATATAGTAGCAGACAAACGGAGCACTACCAGACTTACCCTCATGAATGGAATTTGAATGAGAAGGGCTTCCAGGAATTAATCCAGTTGTCGGGAATACCACAAATAAATCTGTTTTTTCTCTGTCAAGGTACATCTTGCAGTCATTTCTGCATGTCTTCCCACAGATCCTCTACTTTCCTCTCTGTTTTTACTGAAACAGTTTCTGAAGGGAGATTTACACCTGAGCCCTCCTCATAAGCAGGTCTCCTTCTTGGTATCTTAACTTTGTGCTGAAAAAGTAAAATTATGTCTCCATTTGAACATGCTCATCAGGAAGATGTGAGGTTCATTACATGGAAAACTGTTCTTCTCATTGCCCTGACATCTGCAAGAAGATTATATCAGTTGCAAGCACTCATGGTAGGTGAGGCCTGTTTTTACATAGAGATAGGGTCTCCTTAAGAATAAGTACCTCATCCATGACAAAAGTGGTTTCAGAGTTTACTTTGAATCAAGCCATTAGTCTTCCAGTCTTCTATCCAGAGCCTAAGAACCAGGGAGAAAGGATTCTATATACTCTGGACATGCATAGGCAGCTATGTACTAGCTTCATTTAGCGTTAAGTCGTTCAGAAAAGCAAATCAGCTATTTGTTTCTTGTGTTGGGAGAAAGAAAGGACAGCTCATGTCAGGACAGACTGTTTTAAGATGGTTGTCGTCAGCTATTGCCTTTTGTTATTCCCACCATGTTAAACCAGTTCCAGGTAGTATCGAGGCGCATTCTGCTAGAGCTGTGGTTTCTTTTATGGCATATTGGAAAGAGGCGTACTCTAGTAGTATTTTAGATGCAGCGACATGGTCCTCTGTATATACTTTTACCAAGCATTACAAACTAGGTTCCTTTTCTAAGTCTATGACAGCATTTGCTAGAAGCATCCTCTAGGGGCTCCTGGATCCATATCCTTCCTTGCCCAAGGGTCATAGACTTTGGTATTCAATCCATACAGCCTGATGGCCACTGCACCAGTGAGAATGATGAACATAGTACAGTTGTGTAAGTTGCATTTACACATAACAGTAGACATTTGAATTCTTCACTGCTGTAGTAGCTATACCCACCTTCTATCCCTCATTGTGTGTATATAATTACTTGTTGAGATATAAACATTTTGATAGTATTATATCTTTTTGAAGTACAGGATGAATTTGCTCTTTCTTTACTTATGGGCAAGAAAGTTCTGAAGAAAGCTTCACTCTGACTGCTGATTTCCCTTTACAGGACTGACCAATCAGCAATCAGATTGAAGTTTTGGGAGGGAACCAGAGATTTTGGAAACTGGCTAGTGGTTGTGCCCTGGGCAGAGCACAACCCATACAGCCTAAAGTGTACTGCAACAATGAAGAATGTGAACATCTACTGTTATTGGTAAGTGCAATTTACGGAACTGTACTTTCACTTGAAATTTCTTTTGTGGAAAACATTCTTCTTGGTGGGAGTAGCTTCAGCCAGAGGAATATCAGAAGTACATGCGCCATCTTCTGTCTTTCCCCTACTTAATTTTCCACAAAGACAGGATGTCTTTATGTACCAACCCTTCTTTTACCCCCAACCAATGCATTTACTGGTCTTTTGTTTTCCAAACCATTTCAACAAAGGTGAATACATTTTATATATTGTAGATGTTCATAGACAGCTAAAAGATTATACATACACAGAACCAAACTCTTTGCGAATGAATCCCAGCCTTTTCTGTCTTTTGCTGCCAACAAGCCTGCTTCTAGAGTATCTAAAGTCACTCTGTCCAGGTAGCTTTCTGATTGTATATCATACATTTATTCTGCTCACAACTGTATTTTACCATGCAAACCCATGTCTGTTGCCATTTCTACAGTTTTCTTCAGAAATTCCTCAGTAGATTAAATGAGTCTATATTATTACCTCGAACGTCCAAAATACCGAATACAACTCCGTCGACACATAAACATCGATCTACACATTCAGCGAAGTACCAAACCATCGAAAATGAAGACATTGAATGCATTAAGTCATCAAAAGTGCCATTCATGTAAGTGAAACCCAACTAAGTAAAACTATATTAACACACTTTTTGCAAGGGGGCAAACCCCCCACCCCTCCACTTAAATATACCAACTCCGAGACCGCACTAAAGTGGGGAAAATGATATATTTCCTCATTGCCACAATCACGCTGCTGGACAACAAACATGTTTGATGTTTTCAGTTTCGACAGTTTGGGAGTTCGCTGAATGTGTAGATTGACATTTATGTGTTGATGGAGTTGTATTCAGTATTCTGGACGTTCGAGGTAATAATATAGACCCGATTAAATCTGCACTGCAGAAACATGGTCAGTGTTGCACACTTTCACCAAGCATTATAAATTGGATGTTATTTAAAAGTCTAAGAATTCCTTTGGAGCTACCATCCTTGAGGGTCTCCTGTCATGATTCCACCCAGGTGTTTTGATAGTTAGGGGTTTTAATCAGTCAGTCCGATCAAATGGACAGGATGAATAGGATACCATAGTTACTTGGTTACTATAATGCTTGATCCTTTCATCCATATCCTTCTGATATGACAACCCACTTTCCTTCAGCCTTCCAAATTGCCATTCTGAGAGACCAGAATGACATTTGAAATCCTTTACTTTTGTCCATAATATGACAGGCATTTATTTCTTTGGTGACAACCTCAGTCTGAGGTAACTTTATGCACTAGTGTATTGTGGATAAAAATTAAAGTAGCTCGAGGCTGGAATGCCAGTTTTGCCAGTTTGGATCAGACAACCAGATCAAGGATACGTCAGTCAAATTGGATGAATAAGGATAAAAGGATCTAGTGTTATGTTAAGTGCATATCTACTATTTTTGTATCTTCCTGGGTTCATTCTTCTAGAGTGATACCTACTACTTTTGCCTTTATTAATAGCATCACTATTGATAATATTTGTGCAGCAGTAAACCAGCCTTCTTGAGCACCTCTACAAGGATGTATAAGCTGGACATTATTTCCAGATCCAGGTCTTCCTGTATGGTTGCTGTCCACGGTATGTTTCAGCGATGAATGGCATCCAAGAGGATTTAGCTAGAGGCTGTGTCCTAAAGATTACTGCAGATAAAACTCCTCTTTAGAACTGTATTTGCTTTGACAAATCTGTAACAAAGTGGTCTGTCTTCACTAACATACCCCAATCCCCGACCTTTGTTATGTATCCGGAATTTTGACTCCTCTTCTTTGTCTCTTTTCTTCTTCCTTAAGCTCAGGACTATAACAGAAAAACTGGGAGTGAGAGGTAAGTAATCTATTATAGGACGGTAGACCTTTTTAAAAGTCTATCATGAAGTTAAATATATGTTTGTATATCAGCAATGAGGAACCCTTTCCAGGTCTGCAGAAATTTTCTACAAGTTTGGAATTGGGCAGTACAGCACATCTTACAGTTGTCAGTAGTGCATCTTTGACCTTTGCAAGAACAATCTAGGGTTTTCCTTGAATAGTAAATTAATTCTAGCTTACATGAGGAACTTTGACCCACAGACCTCTCAGGTTAAATGCTCATTTGGGGAATTATAGAAATAATATGTTTGCTGCCACATAAACAATTAGCTAAGTACTGTTTGTTCTCTAATTCTTCATGAGGTGGTTTGGACAGTAGATCCACTCTTTTTTTCCTGGACTCAGACGATAATGTATGTCTTCCCTGTTTTCCTCTAATTCAGAGGACAGTATAAGAAGCAATAAAAAAGCCAGTCATTTTTTAATTACTGCATCTTGCCCTGGAGAGCCCAGATTCTTGCTCTTACTGGAACTTCTCTTCTTTCTTGGCCATTACCTTTTCAGAGGTGATTAATGTTACAGTTGCAGAGCAGGGTTTTGCACCCGTAACCAACGACAATATACTTATCAGCTTAGGGGATAGAATATTGACTCCTAACAGTGTTTCCTTTTCCAATCAAATACTAAATATCTTAAAAAAATGTAGAAGGCTAAATACAGGAAAATTATACTCACAAAAGGCAAAAGTTAAAGATGTTTGCCTGTTTGACTGCATAACATTGTGCGGATCCTTTAAACTGTCATATCCCCAAGGTCTTATGTGCCAGAAAGCTTGTTGCAATCACATTTTGCATATTCTTCCATCAAATTTCATATATTAACGGGTTTTTTTCGGTAGAGTCACTGTAAAAGTCAGTCATAACATCTGGGTTTTACCCACCCTTACCTGTCTTAATTTCTGTCCAGACATTTCACCAGTTGTGTATCATGGTAGGTGCGTAAGTGGCAAAGAACTTTCTTGAAATCTTTTCACCTCTTCATGTGTTTCACATCATGCTTTGCTACCAGAATAATTTTGTCTGCAAAGTACATTGTAGTCAATAAACGTTATTTAGTTTTTTTAGAGAGAATTAGTAAAAACATTGTTTATATCTTTTCTGCACTTATGGAAACCTATAGACTGATTTTTTCAGTTAGAATAAAAATACATTTGTTTCCTCTTAAAGCATCCATCATTTTCTATGAAATGGAGTCTAAAGAGTCAGATGCCCAGGAGGAAAGTGATAAATAGTAATAAATTGTTGAAGCAGAGGAGAGTTTTGAATGAAGCTGTAAAAAGACTTAAAGAAATGAAAGCCTGCATGCCCTTCGTCTTCATATTTTGAGTAGGTGTACTACTACTACTACTAGGTGGCTCCACTAAACAAGGATTCAGATTTTTTCTTATGTAACAAGATTTTCCTCACTGACCTTGATGTTACCAAAAATATAAAATTAGTAGCCACTTTGTAAGTACTTACATTTTTATGATTGTGTTGAATCAAGAGTTTCCTGTGGAGGATGATCTTAGCAAAACACTAAAGTATTTCCTTGGCTCCCTGTTGAAATGTTGGAACTTGAAATGGTGAAATCTTGACGTGGGGAAAAAAGACTGAAAATGTAGCAGAAGAGTGAATATAACGAACATTGTTATTCTCTTTTAAATTCCCCTTCTGCAGGGTGGCAAGCCTCCCTGCAAACCCCGATATAGGGAGACATGGCCCAACATCCCCCAAACTTATATATACCAAGTCCGAGACTGACATACCTCAGAGAAAAGGGATTATTCTGAGAAATTACAATCTCAGTCTTAGTACATGTAATTCTGGATTTTTGGCTAATTCAGTCTCCACATTACAAGACCTGACAATACAGGTCCCAACGTTTCAGTTACCATTTCCTCGGGTTAGGCCAGTTGTAATGCATTTTATTCTTCTGTTATCTTACTGTAGCATTCCTTTGATTATATAGTGTATGCAAAGGAAAGGAGTACTTCAGTTTTGTACAGGAAATCAAAAGGAACAATAGAAGCCTGCATTGGTTCTTTCACTGGACCAATGCCATTCTGTAGAAAAATTGGCCCCCTTTTGAAATGTCTGCATTCAAAATGCCAGTTTCTGACAAACTGAAAAAAAAAAAAGACCGAAACTACTGGAGAAGAACAAATCTTGAACATCGCTCTTCTCCTTTAAACTTCTTTTTTTGGTTGGGGCAAGCCATCCACACCCCTCAAACATATATATACCAACTACGAGATCAGCAAACCTCTGAGAAAAGGGAATATTCCAGAAAATGTACGTAGTATATGTAAGTCAGTTTTTTGGTCCATTCAGTCTCCGTATTTCTGGACTCACTCTAGCAGGTCCTGACATTTCAAGTGGTTACCAGAAAGAATGGTAACTCTAAATCTTTTCAAGAACTTATGGTGAGATGGACCATTTTGTTGAATCTTACAAACTTCCCCTGAGGTTGTACAACTGTGGAACATGTTATATTATGGGGATCGTGGGTGGGGGGGTCTTGCCCACCCAGTTCACTCAGGACTGCTAAGTTATTTTTCTAATGTTGAAATTAACATCCTTTGCTCTAGTGGCACTCAAAATAACAGTGTAAGTGGAAAGAACATTAAAGTACCTAGCTTCACATTTACTTGTGAGGGTTCAAAAGGACAAAAAGAAAAGGAAGAAATGCTCATTGACTCTTCAAACGAAGAGGTAGCTTTTTGTGCACATGTTGTTCCTCCTTTTTCTCAGGATTCTGAGGCACATTCTTCCTTCTTGAAATCATATATTTCATGGGAGAATTTCATGGTTGAATTGTTGGCTCTATCATCTCCAGAGAAAATATACAGGGAAAGGAGAGGGTTTCTAAATGCAGAGTGGCCAGTCCCTCTGCTTTACTATACTTAATGAGCTGAAGGCTGATAACCAGTACTGAGATTTTCAGCTTTGCTAATACTAGAGACTGAAAGATACTGAATATGTCCTTTAGACAGACGGGATTTATGTGACTCCCACAAAAATGGTCCTGCTACTATATCTTTGTTAATTTCCATCCAGAGTGGAGAAACTTTTCCATCTGATGTTATCAGTTTCCATTTATCCTTACCTTTGGGACTCGGTTCTGATCCTGGGAACTGACTTGGATGTTACAACAGGTCATACAAGACAAAAACTCTTGAGCTAAATCTCTACCCAGAAAACCCCTCTACAGATTACCTCAGATCTTGTTTGGCACTCTTGTTGCAAGATGCATCATCCAGATTCTCTCTCAGCTAAGTAAAAATTTTTCATAGTTTTCTTTTAAAAAAATGTTCATATTCCTTTATATATATATATATATATATATATATATATATATATATATATATATATATATATATATGTATGTGTATATATATATATATATATATATATATATATATATATATATATTTATTTATTTATTTTACATTTGTTGACCGGGATAGTCTGACTGGATACATGTCCTTTTTCAGCGGAGGCCCGGGGAGAAAAGCTCCACAGCAATAACAATATACACATAGGTTTACAAAATACATATTTGAGAGTGGAGAGACAGATGCAGAGACAAAAAAGCTCCACAGACAAAACAATATACAAGTAGGTTTACAGATCTATGGAAGAGATGTAGAGACAGCTGTTAATTCACATTATTTAGTTTTCGTTGGATAAGATATGATTAACAACTAGGCAAATAAGGGTCTACACAGTTATACTAAGATACAGTAAAGCAGCAATAGATTTTAATACACTCTGGTACAACATCACAGCCATTGTAACATATCAAGGATGGGTGAAGGAACAAAGAATACTGCAGCAGAACCAGGTGGATTAATGGTCAGCTAAATAATGATTGGATACAAGGCAACAGGAGGCCCAGATTAGTACTGGTGAGGTTGGATAAGTGGTCGCTCAGGAAGAAACTAATCAGATTTTATGCATGAACATAGCCATTGTGCCTTAAAGAATTGAGTTAGATTTTTTTTTGAATATATATATATATATATATATATATATATATATATATATATATATATATATATATATATATATACATAGTTTAATATTGCTCTACCCACTTTACCTTAATTGTTCTTTGCTATTCCTCTCCTTTTACACTTTGGTTTTCTCTGCTACCATCGTTGGTAGTTTTTCCTCATTTATTGATACCTTTCTATCTCACTTTCCTTTTCACGAGTGAGTGTGGTATTTTCTACCTAGTGGTAATCTTTTTCTGCCATCGCTGGTAGTGCTTTCCCTTTTCCCTACCTTTTTGGTAGGTCTGGCCTACCATTACTGGTAGCCATTTCATTTTGTGCTTGTGTGTGTGTGTGTGTGTGTGTGTGTGTGTGTGTGTGTGTGTGTGTGTGTGTGTATATGTGTGTGTGTGCGCACATGCGTGCTTCTTTCAGTGCTGTCGGTTGATTATTGTTTTTCTGTTATTAACATGGCAGACAAATATAAGGAGACTACTGGATTTAAACATTGTCAAGACTGTGGTAGGAAGATGCCCATCTCGGATGGGCATTCTTCTTGTGTATAATGTTTGGGTCTGTCACATCTACAACAACTTTGCACAGTTTGTCAAGCATTCAGCCACCAGCCCCTTGTAGAACACAGAAATAAATTGATACTCAAAGGCTTGATTAAGTCTTCCTTTGAGGAGGCTCTGTCCAAGTCTGACATAGCCTCACCTTCATCTTCCTCTTCTTCTAAATTGGAACATGGACAGAAGAGGAGTCATTTGGTGCCGCTGTCACCTTTGGCTCTGGCAGTCAAGAAACACAGATGTTCGGCTGTCACACCTCCTGCGGAACTGAAGCTTAAAGTTAAAAAATGTACAGAACTGACTTCTTTGGCACTGTCTGTGATAATTACCTCTGCACCACAGGTCTCGGTGCCAGCCACCTCGGTACCAATAACTCAACTTTCTCCTTTGGTACCAGCTACCCCTGTGGCACTATCAGAAATTTTTGGAACCAATACCCCCCCCCCCCAGGTGCCACAATCAATTTTCATCAGTGTACTCAGGACAAGATACTCCCCCTCAGTTGACCCCTTTGTGGGACAACACCCTAGTCCATTTCTAGAAAGACCGGCATCTTCCCCAAGCTTTTCTCTCCGTTCCTCCAGGAGTCTGACTGAAGTTCACAGCATGAGGTTGGTGAATCAGCTCCTAGTGGCCATGGATCTTTCTGTATCTTCCCAGGCCCCTCTCTTATGGAGTTGGGGCTTTCTCTGCAGGACTCCACCAAACTTTCCTCCTCTGACTTCCTGTGGGGGTTTAGAGTTTATGACTTTGATACCTCTGGTTCCAGCTGCTCTGGTGCCGACAGCCTTTACTCTTTCAGTTCCAGAGTCTGCCCTGAGTACCTTGGTTCCATTGGAACCAATGGGCTTCTGGGGCTGTAACTCCACTGCCGGATCCAAGGGGCTCGGATTGGCTCCAGGTTTTGTTTAGTGGAGTCTGTAACTCTTGGAGTCTCAGCTGGTGTGGGCTGTTCCTCGGCTCCTGCTTCGGGGGCGGATTCTTCGGAGCAGGGTGGGACCACAATTCTGAGGTTGTCTTTCTCAATTCTGGGGTTCCATTCCTCTTTAGGGGACCTGCCCTCCAGGTTATGGAGAGGGCATTGGCCTATGCAGGTTCTCAGCTGCTCCCTTCCCTATCGGAGTTTTATCCTGGAACTCCCTCTTGTCCAGAGCTACCACCAACAACCTCCACGCCCAGGCAGCGAACACCAAAGCTACAGGATACCCCTGCACAGGGCCCCTCTTCTTCTGAGTCCTCAGCAGAGTTCCCCACTGAGGAGATACCCTGCAAAAAAACATGTAAGAGGAAACAGATTCCCCAGAAGAATCCGTCACAGAAGTAATGGACTTCGATGATGGGGAGGGTTTCCCTTGGTCACACTGAGAAGATGTCTCCTTTGGAGATATTCTAGAAATTCTGAAAGAGAGGAGTAACTGGAAACCCAAAGACCCTACCTCTAAGTAGTCAGTGTACCTACAAGCTTTTGGTGGTCACCTATCTACTTCTTGGGTGATCCCTCCTGCTGATAATCTTATTAAATTGATTGCACAGCAGATTTGGAAGGCCCCTAACTCTGTAGAGACCGTCCCCAGGAGACCGGACAACATTCTTACAGCACCAGAGGACCACCAGTATTGAGTTAAGGGGTTAGAAGTAGATGCCATGGTGGTTGCGGCGCCACGAAGAAGAAACTCACAGAAGAGAGTTCTGTTCATCCCCCTAATCGAGAGTCCAGGGTGATGGACAGATTCAGACAGTGAGTATGTGCATTATCAACCTTTGCTTTAAGGTCCTTGAATTTTATGGCACCCTTTACTAGGCTCCAGAGTGATCTGAACAAGGAGTTGTCAAATACTGTTGCGGAAGATATGTCTGAGAAGGTTCAAGATAAAGTGGCTTCTCAACTGGCTACCCTGGCGTCTATTTCTAACTCATCCATGAGGCTCATTGCACATGCAGCCAAAGGGACGTTTAGGGCAGCAGGTTCTGGAATTACCATAAGGCGACATGCCTGGATGCACTTTTTTGAGTTTGTGGAGCCATTTAAGTCTTCTTTCATCTGTGCTCCCTTTGATGGATCTTCCCTATTGTGCCCCAAAGTCAAAGACATATTAGCAGGTGCCAGAAAGATGGAAAGACCCTAACTGCAGTGGGCATATGTTTCTCCACTCCCCAACGGTCCAACTCCAGAACCAGAGAAGCAGGAATGTGTGGTTCAAAAAATCCCAAGGGCCTTTTCAGGACACACGTGGCAGTGGCTCACTTCAGAGCACAAGAGGACTCCAAAGGAAGACGATGACCCTGTGGCAGAGGACGTGAGGAAAATCAGGGTTCCAGAGATTTTTTCTCTGGGAAACCCTACCAACGCTTCAGAAAGGAGGCCCGATTGCTTACCTCTGGAAGCAGTCAGGGGAAGGTTCTCTTTGCATTCGACAGCCTGATGGCAAAAAAATTCAGATACTTGGGTGCAAAGGATAATTGACAGAGGTCACTACATCCGCTTCATTCTCATTCCAAGATCAAGAAGAAGACTCCCCAATGTTTTACCCAATCTAAGGGATCAAGCAGCTCTGGAAATTCAAAAGCTGCTAGAAAAAAAGAGTCATCCAAGAAGTTCCACCAGACCAGATAGGATCCTTTGTACTTAAGGTTTTTTTGGTGCCAGAAAAGACAGGGGACTTGAGACCAAGTTTAGATCTCAGCTTTCTGAACAAGTTTGTTCAGCAGGCAAAATTCCGGATGGTCATGGTTCAGTCTTTCCGACCCTTCTTAGAGGAAGGCGATTGGATGTGCTGTATAGATCTTCAGGATGCGTATTACCAGATAAAAATGGACAAGCGTTCCAGAAGGTTCCTCTGCTTTCAGCTAGGAGTCAGTCATTTTCAATTCAGAGTGTTGCACTTTGGCTTCACCACAACCCCCAGGGTGTTGGCCAAGTGTTTGGAAGGAGTAACAGCTCATTTGAGACTGTATGGATTCTGGGTGTTTCCTTATCTAGATGACTAGCTCATCACTGCTCCCACCAGGCATTTACTGCTTCAAGCAACAAATTTTGTTCTACACCTTTTTTCTCATCTGAGCATTACAGTAGATCAATCAAAATCCCAACTGAGCCAGACTCAAGATTTAGAGTTCATATGAGCCCATCTAAATACCACCATTTGTACAGCTTCCCTTCCTCTACACAGGCTACAGAAGATAAGATCCCAAGTTCAAGCCATTCTCACCAATGACAAGGTACCTGTGCTTTTAGTCCTTCAAACGCTAGGATCAATGTCAGCAGCCATAACCTTGGTTCCACTAGAAAGATTTCACATGAGACTACTACAGTGGCATTTGGCATCCCAATGGTCCATCCTGACCTATCTAGTGATGCATCCTGTTTTAATCACCAGTTGTTGCAAGAAGGACTTATCCTGGTAGATGGAATCTGAGGAAACGTTCTTTGGCCGTCCCTTCGCCCCACCTCAGCCCAAAGCCATAATGACCATGGATGCCTTTTATATGGTGTGGGGAGGCATTATCTGGACAGACCTGTCCAAGGCACGTAGTTCCTGATAGAGATCAAGCTGCATATCAGTGTTCTGCATCTGAGGGCAGTGCCCTTAGCATTGCAAGCCTTCCAAGCTGTCCTCCCTCTAAGAATGATTGCAGTTCAATCAGACAACATGTCAGTAGTCTGTACATTAACAAACAGGGTGGAACCAAGTCTTACTCACTTTGTTGAGAAGCTCTCCGAGTGTGGGAATGGGCGATATCCTCCAACTTTCTGATAGCAGTGCACATCTGGGAGAGCTCAAATGTGATAGAGGACAAACTGAGCAGTTGCATCCTACTGCCTCATGAGTGGTCTCTCAATTCCAGAGTGGCGAAGGAGATTTTCCATCGCTGGGGTCAGCCTTGCTGCAATCTATTTGCATCCCCCCTGAACAACAAGTGCAGCTCCTACTTTGCCCCAATTCCCCCCCTCAGGGGGAGTCCCCGAGAGATGCTGTCTATCACAAATGGCCCTTGGGACTTCTCTATGCTTTTCCCCCCTTCCCACTGATTCCCCTCTTCTTAAAGAAAGCTATCAGGTTGAAGAGGAAGGTAATCCTCATTGCCCCCTTTTGGCCTTGTCAAGTCTGGTTCCCCTTTCTGTGGCCTCATCTAATTCACCATACATGGATACTGGACCCTGTTCCGGATCTTCTGTGTCTCACCCTTAGGGACTTGTGCACCCTAATCTTCAGAACCTCAAGCTTACAGCTTGGTTCCTCCATTTCCATTAATTGCCAGGCAGAAAAAATTATCTTTCCCAGTCCAAAAAATGTCATTGGCTTCTCATAAACCTTCTGCCAGGAAACTTTACCACAGCAAGTTGAAAAGATTTTCTATTTGGGTGCACAATAATGCTCTTAATTCTTTTTCCGCACCTGTTGAAAAAGGTATTGGATTTTTTAACTACACTTTTTCAACAAAGAGCCTCTGCTTCTACTGTTAAGGTCCAACTAGCTGCTATTTCCAATTTCTACAACGGATTTGAAGATCATCCTTTAATTTCCTGTAGATTGTGTAAAGTGTTTTTGAAAGGAACATTGTGGTTGAAGCCACCTTATAAAGATCATCTAGCTCCTTGGGATCTGACTATTGTTCTGCAATCTTTGGTCCTTCCTCCTTTAAACCGGTGGCTACTTGTCACTTAAAGTTTGTTTCACAGAAGACCATTTTTCTGATAACCATTACCTCTGCCAGAAGAATTTCCGAAATATAAGCACTATCTTCAAAACCTCCATTTTTAATTTTTCATATGAGTAGGAATTCACAAAGAACCATCCCATCATTTGTCACAATGGTGGTCTCAGAAACTAATATTAATCAATCCATTGACTTACCTGTTTTTTTTTACAGATTTTTTTCAACAAAGGTGAATATTGCTTACATTTGCTACATGTTCACAGGCAATTACATTTCTACCTCAGCAAAACTAAAGAATTTAGAAAATTGGACCAATTATTTGACTCTTTTTCCACTTAATCTCTGGGGAAATCTGTTTCGAAAGTCACCTTGTCAAGGGTGGATAAGAGACTGTATTACTTCCATCTACAATAAAAAGAATCTCCAATTACCAGCACCAGTGAGAGCGCATTCTTCTAGGGCAATAGTTACGTCTGCTGTTTTCCATTCTAAGGCTTTCATGGATGAAATATGCACAGCAGCAACCTGGGCTACCCCACATACCTTTATCACTCATTACAGATTGGATCTGGTCTCCAGGGTAAGAGCGTCCTTTGGCTCTTTAGCTTATTGGTTCATAAGTGTGTACTAGGCTAATGGCCCTGGAGCCTTTACAAGCCTAGCCCAGAGAAGTACCCTGGCATCGTGCAGCCCGACATTAGTTCCCAGTGCATCTATCAAGTAGAGCCACTGGAGTGATCCCCGGTTTGAACTTTCTATTTCCCATCCACTCATCAAGATTTCTCTTGAAGAGGACCAGTGAGGTGCTCTGCTTGACATGTATGGGAAGTCTATTCCAGAGCATGGGCAGTCTCTGGGTTATGAACCTGTCCCTCCAGCATGTTCTGTTGATTGTGCTAATGAGGTTGAGGTCTCTGGAGCATGTGTTTTGGAGGGACTGGGATTTATTTAGATGTAGCATTTCTAACAGAGGTAGGTCAGACATGGCTTTGTAAGTCAAGCAGAGATCGCCTCTTTGTAGATGATATAATAGCTGGGGGTTTTGAATCTTTTCGTGTAGGACATGTGTTTAAGGCCTACGATCCTCTTCATGAAGTACTTTAGTGGCCTTTTCAGCTGTTGCATTTGTCTAGTGAGGTACATGCCAAATGGGGCATTATACTCGATGATTGGCCTAATGAGGGAAGAGTAGAGAGAGATGATGACCTCTTTCTTCCTGAATGCAAAACCCTTGGTAATGGGATGTGCCACATAGAAGGACTTTCTGACCACAGTGGCAATGTAGTGGTTGAAGGAGAGGTTGCTGTCAACCTGTGTTCCCCGATCTCTAATGACACCTTCAGTGTTCAGTGGGCTCCCATCGATGTGGTAATTAGTGGGAACTGAGTTTTTCCCAAAGGAGTTGACGAAGCATTTTTTAGCATTAAGCGTAAGGCCATGGTTTTGACAACAGTCATTGGTTTCTCCTTGTTGGCCTGAACTTCTGAGAAGTAGATGCCAAACAGGAGAGGACCCAGGACCCATCCCTGTAAGACTCCACTTGTGACTGGTTGGCAGTCTGACTTGGAGTCAGCTACTTTCACACTGTGGGTTTTATCCGTGAGCCAATTTGCAACCCACCTAGTGATATAGGGTTTAATGCCTAGTTTGTTGAGTTCATCAATAATTCCTGAGTGGGGAATAGTATCGAAGGCTTTGGTCAGCTCGAAGTAGGCTATATGAACTGCCTTGCCCTCATCCACAGTTCTGGTGACTGACTCAAAGAAGTCAACCAGGTTGAGCAGGCATGATCTACCTTTCACAAAACCAAATTGCGTGAGATCTAGAGTTTGGAGATTCCCTATATCCTTGTTAATTAGGTCCATGATGATGCACTCCATAGCCCCTATATATCAGACTCGTCAGGCTAATGGGGGGATAATTCCTAGGGTATGTAGTCACTCCCCCTTTATGGAAAGGGATGACTGTAGCAGTGCGCCATTCGGTAGGGACAAAGCCTGAGGTGAAGCTGTGATTTAACAGGCCACACAGATGTGGTGCCAGTTCACTTTGTAGTTCATGTAGAACACATCCATGAATATTGTCAGGTCCCATGGAAGCTGTATTCTTGGCCTTGGACAATGCAGCTTTAACCTCTGCTGCAGTAATGCTGGGTGCCTGGCATTCCTCCAGTATTGCGATTGGTCCTTTAGGGGGGAGAGAGGGATAAAGTTGGCACTGAATCTGTCAGCCAGTATGTTGGCAATATCTGTTGGCTCAGTATAGGAGGTACCATTGTGCAGTAACTCAGATCAAACCTTGGTATTGCCGTGGAGATTCTTGATATAACTCTAGAAGGCTTTGTGGTTGTTTTTAGTGTCTGCCGCAATTCTGCCTTCATAGTTGACATTACTGGTTTTGATGAGGGATCTCAACTTTTTGTTGAGGCTAATAAGGGAGTTTTCCAGTCTTGGGACTTCACCTTTTTCTGCAACAGTTTCTTTCTTCTGGTGTAGAGTTTATTAATGGCAGGGGACCACCAGATTGGCTTCCTGTTTTTGGAGGAGACTGTCTTGGTTCTGTTGGGTATGGCTAGTTCTATGCATTTATGTACGTGTTCGTACAGTGCATTGGTGTATGATTCGGCAGTCATGCATCTATTTTCCATTGACATGGGTGCCTTGAAGTTAGCCACCTCTGTTTTTAGGAGCCCAAAGTCAGCTTTGGAAAAGTTTTTCATGGTGGTTAGCTTTGCTGAGGGGGGGTGGGGGTGAGATGTGGATTTCCATGGTGTTTAGTTTGTGGTCGGATCTTACCAGGGAGGAATTGACTGTTGGTGTAAGGCAGCAGTTGCCCATGTTAGTAATAACCAGGTCAAGAATGTTGCTTCCTCTAGTGGGGGTAAGAATGAGCTGATCCAGGGCATTGGAATTGATGAATTCCAGGAAGCATTGGGCCAGTGTATTGGTGCATGAGTATTTTTCCCAATTTATGGAGGGGTAGTTGAAGTCACCTAGTATGAGAGTGTTGGGTTAGACCCTGATAGTTTCCAGGGTGCTTAGGAACGTGGAGGGAGAGTCTTGGGACATGGTTGAGGACCTTTAGCAAGCTACGACCTGAATCGCCGTCTTACCTAATGTTAGTTGTACCTGAAGTATCTTGGATGCGTTATGCTGGGCTACTTGTCTTTAGGTGTGTATATCTTTTATGAATATGCTGACACCACCGCCTTTGGAGCTTCAGTTCATGTTCGGGGGCCGAAAGGTGTGGAATGAGTTATAGCCTGGTAGCGCAGGGGTGCTTTCTGTTGGTTTAAACCAGGTTTCCGTTACAGCACAAATGTCAATATTCTCCATTTTGAGGAATTCTTCAAGCAAGTGCATCTTGAGATTTACACTTCTAGCATTGAGCAGCAAAGCCCTCAGACTGAATTTATTTATAGCTGTTATGGTGGTAATTTAGTCTTTGGAACATTGCCTAAAAAAGGCACTATATGGGTGGCAAGAGCTTTAGCCAGTATCCGAAAACCCAGGGGTGACAGATGTATGCCACCTCTGGCAAAGCATCAAAGTCTGTCAATCATGTCATCCCAAGCAGATAGATACTGGATCCTCTTAGAATGACACCAGCAACTTAGCCAATAGTTGAAGTCAATCATTTTTTTTCAGGAATAGCCTTCCATAAGGCCTCTCAAGATCTAAGTAGCTGGGGGCTCTGTCCCAAAGGTCAAGGATAAATGAAGATTAACATCAGATTAAGAAGTTATGTTCTTACCATAACATTCTCTGTTATGTTGCCCTATCTCGCTTTAATTTTTGCTGGTTGGTTGGGTTCGGAACCGAGCATCGGTCCCGACTCGGCCTACTACAAAAGCTCGAGGGCTTTCACTGGCTCGAGGCTATCCCCTATCCCATGATGCAATGGGAAGATTACCCAGATCTCGTTTGCCGCTCAAGTGATCGAGAGGTGTTTCTGCTGGCTCATTGGCTAAGTAGCATTTTTTCATTGTCGTTGACATTCTTATTAGTGTTTTGTCTAATAATAATTCATTAGATAACCTTCCTATTGTGTGCGATTAGTTTCTAGTAGTTTTTCTTGTCTTAGCAGTTTGTTTCCCCCATTTTTTCTTGGCCTTACGGTATACTGGGAAAAAAACATTTAAGTTTGAGGGCTCTCTGCAGCCCGTTTAAATTAGAAGGTCATTTCCCTTCCCTGCGTGTGTTGTTTTCCCCTTCTCTGAGAAATTCCATTTAAGTTAGAGGATTTTCTCAACTCATTGCTGTTTTCTTCATATAGTCCCCATATATATATATATATATATATATATATATATATATATATATGTATATATATATATATATATATATATATATATATATATATATATATATATATATATATATATATATATATATGTATTTAGTGCAGTGTGCCTTGTTTCTGTTGTTTGATTCAGTCAATAGTTTACTGGCTTTTGTGACTATATTTTTAGTTTGCAGAGTTTGATATCTTCTTAGGCTTTTCTTATTATTCTGTGTGTGCCTATCTTGTTAAAGTTTAATTGTTGTAGACTGCGAACTAAACAGCATGTCTAAAGAACAGAATGATTAGGAAACTAAACTGTCAGAATTTAAGAAGCGTGACCGCTGTAGTCAGAAGATGTCTATCACAGACAGTCACACTAGCTGCATATATTGCCTTGATGCTCTCCACCTGCAAGATCCCTGTACTGTTTGCCCTGCCTTCAGTGCAAGGCTCTTGCTTAAGCGCAAAAATAAACTCATTGTTGGGGGCTTGCTGAAGGTTCCATTTACAGAAGCTCTTGAGGGATCCCAGAGCTCCAAATCTCTTTCATCGTCCTCTTCAAGATCTGAAAAAAGCCATAAGTGGTCTGCTGTTTCGGTTCCAGCATCAGAACAATCCAAAAAAGTTGTTGCTTCAGAGCCCAGGGTTCTCGGCTCTGATAAATCAAAACGTCTTTCTTCAGCTCCATCTGTGTCCTCGGAGCTGGTTGAATTAATGGCGAAGATACGGCCTCCAGTATTGGAGCCAGTTACTCCTACTTTGAGATCACCCATATTGGAAAGAGCACAATCTCCTTCAATTTTCTCCTGTTCCTCCAGGAGTTTATCTGATGGCAACGTGGAGCGGGTGGTGAAGAGACTGCTCTGAACACCAGTGCTGGCAAAAATGTTATCGTCTCCAGACCCAAAGGAACCAGAGCTGTCCTAACTAACTCCTTCGACCTCTGTTCCTCCTCTGATCACCCTGAAGTTTTCGGAGCCAGAGATCATGGGTCTGATAGTAGTGGAGGTGTCGGAACTGAGACTCTCTTTAGACTTGTCATTTCCTACATCTGCTCTGACTTCCTCACTTCCTTCGGATGTCGAGGAGTCTTGGAGCTGAAGCTCACCGGTTGGACCCATGGAGGGGAGTCGGCGTGGACAACTGTCATATCCGACTCTACCCCTCGGTGCTTCGGCTAGGTTCTACTTCGGCTTTGGTGTCACCTGCTCTGCATCTGAGCCAGTCCTCAGCCTCTTCTGAGCACAGCACCCCTTCGGAGCGGGGTGGGGGGGGCTTTTGAGCTGATGGAGAGAGTGCTGGCCCCTCAGACAGCTCTACTCTCTGGCCCAGGTTCTCTTCCCTCCCAGGTGTCTGTGTTGGTCTCATCATCACCCTCCCCCAAGCGTAGAGACTTGGAACCCCAGGAAGCCCCTTTGGATGGCATCATCTCCTCCGAAACTTCACCAGAGTACCCTTCTGAGGAAGTCCCTCAAAAGAGATTGTGCAAGAGGAAGTAGTATAATTGACCCACAGGGTCATACTTTGTGAAACTTTGTTCACATCTTCTGGGCAACCAGTATGGGGGCAAAACTAAAGGATTTGGACCTTTATAACTGTTTTACATTTCTCTGCAGACCATGATCTAAAGCTTCAACAACATTTTATAAAATGATACCAACTTCAGTAAACATCTCCCTTTTAAGAAAATTTGGTAGATCTGATGTTGTCATTTTCATTCTTCCTCAACTGATGGGTTTTCTGATCCAACTTGGCCACTTTTGCCAAATCTTTGGATTCAAACTCTCAAGCTCCTCCCTTTACCCATAATGCCTCGCCAACCTGACATACCTCAAATCTTGTTTGCTGTCTCTTACCTGCAGACACAGATCCTCTTGTTCTAGAGTTTTTGAGTGTTTTCCTGAAGAAAAAGTGAGTTTCGCTAAAGTTTCTAATTTTTTTTAATTTCTTTCACTCAGCTACCTTCCTTATAATATTTCTTATCTACCATTGTTGATAGTTATCCTTTGCTATTCTTTTCTGTCACTTAAAAAAATAATTAAAGTAGCTTTTATAGTTAATTTTTTCTCTATAGCTTAGTTTGGTCAGTATGGCAGACAAACCTACCGGCTTTAAAAAATGAGTATCTGTGGGCATAAAATGTCAAACTCGGATGCCCACAGGGAATGTGTTTATTGTATAGGAGCCGCAATTTAGAAGCCGACTGCTGCATTTACTCTGGCTTCAACTCTTGGGCTCTAACAGACTGGAGGAACAAACTAGTCTTCAAGGGCCTTCTTCCTTCCACTTCTTCTGCTTCTTCAGCCAGGGTTCAAACCCCCTCAAAGAAAACTGATACGGAAAACCTTGGGTCAGCTCCCAAAGATAAGGAATCTCATAAGAGGTTGCCGTAATCCTCTTCTTTGGCTCCTTCATCAGAGCCTCCTCCTAAAATTTCAAAAGAATTGGATCTGACCACCTTGGATTTGTCCAATTTAAAGTCAAAATCATTGCAGATCTGATCATCTTCTCCCTTACCGAATCAGTTAACAGCTAGGCTTCCTTCACCCTTCTTGGAGCAATCCCTCAGTAGACACTCAAGATCTCCATCCTCCGCATCTTCTCTCAGTTCTTCCAGGAGTTTGTCTGAGGCTGACTTGGATAGGATGATGAAGAAATTCCTCAGAGCTCAGATCCCGATGGGGGTACTCTTGGCTCCATCTCCCATCGGATCTATGAGCTGACCTATGACTATTTCTCCTTTGGTCTCTCCTTCTCTGATCCAACTTCCTATTTCAGAGCCCTTAGATCTGAGACCCTTGGGATGCTTTTATCAGATCCAAATATAGTCTGTTCTTGACACCAGTTCCTTTCCTGAATCATCCAGATCCAAGCCTTTTGGAGCTGGAGAATTCTCGGAGCTGAAGTGTTGGATCCAGGGGACTACAGTCAACTCAAAAGCTATTGGAGCCATACCTGTCTTGTGGGGCCTCGGCGCTGGACAGCTTAGGTCCGACTCTTTCCTCAAGTGAAGTGCTTGACGGGTTGCAGAAGCCAGCAGTTGGGGAATTATCTGCTACTTTGCCATCAACTTTTGTTTCCCTCAGGCACTCTGCCTTTGAAATTGTGGAGAGGGTCTTCTCTTTACCTACAGAGAGGTCATCCCTGCCCCTCTCGGATCAGACAACTTTGCCTCCTTCGATCCTTTGATCTGAGCTTCGTTCTTCCATTTCTCTGGGACAGCTAGCCCGATCAAGTCTCTAGTCAATCCCTCAGGACTCCACCATTTTTTCTTATACCTCTCCAGACTATCCAGCTAATGAGTTCCCTTGGAAGAGAATATGTAAAAGGCGATAACTAGATTCCCCGCAAAAATATCTCACTGAGGACACTGATTTTGATGAAAGGGAATGGTCCCCCAGACCACCACCTGGAGATGTCTCATTTGGAGACATTCTGGAGCTCTTAAAATGGAAAGGTGACTGGTCTTCTGATACCCTTTCCCAAGAGGAATCAGTGTTCCTGGAGGATTTTGGGTCTGGCCTCAGTTACATCTTGGGTGACTTCCCCAGCCAACAGACTGATAGATCTTATTTCTTGACAGGTGTTGAAGGAACTGGATACTGTGGAGTTTATCCCTACACGTCCAGACAAAATTTTAGCCCCTCCCAAGGACAGTGCACACTAGAGCAAGGGGGTCCCAGTTGATGCCATGGTTGTGGAATCAGCCACCAAAAAAGAGCTTGCAGAGCAGAGCACTTCTCTCCAGCCCGCTAACACAGAGTCTAGGACTTTGGATAGATTTAGTATGTGTGCTTACGCTTCAGCAGCCTTTGCTCTGTGATTGTTGAATTACCTGCCACATTTTACAAGATTACTAAGAGATTTGACTAAAAAACTGGAAAAATCTTTCTGGATCTGTGACTGACAAAGACTAAAACCGAGTCTCCTCTCTACTGGCTACCCTTCAGTTGATATCTAATGCATCCATAAGGTTGATCTCCCATGCAGCAGAAAGTACCTCATGGGTGGCGGGTTCAGGCATAGCCATTAGGAGACATGCCTGGATGTCACTTTGTGACTTTGTGGAGCCCTTTAAGTCTTCATTCATCAGTGCTCCCTTTAATGGATCTTCCTTATTTGGCCGTAACGTGAAGGACATGCTCTCCAGATGTGAGCAAGAAGGAAAGACCCTGTCTGTCTTAGGGATACATTATTCTACCCCCTTAAAGTTTTTTTTTCATGCAATCAGTGAGGAGGTAGAAAGATATGGTTCCTTAAATCCCAGGGTCCTTTTCAAGACTCACAAGGAGATAATTCTTCCAGGGGCAGAGGGGGGAGTTCAAACAGAAGACACCACCCCCGCAGCAGAGGTGACCCACAGAGTCAGGGTTACCAAGACTTCTTCTCAGACAAAACCTATCAGCGTTCCTGAAAGGGGGCCCAACTGCTCCCCTCTGGCTACCCATACCAAAAGATTCCTGGGTGCACAGAATTATGTGCAGAGGTTATAGCATACCTTTTTCCCTAATCTCCCCCACAAGAATGAAAAGAATCCCCAATGTTTCACCCAATCAAAGGGAAGCAGCAGCATTAGAAATAAAAAGCTGCAAGAAAAAGAGTCATCCAGGAGGTCCCCCCAGACCAGAAAGAATCCCAGACTTATTCAAGATTCTTTTTAGTGCCAAAGAAGACAGGGAACTTGAGACCCACCCTGGATCTCAGCAAACTGAACAGTATTCAAGGTTCTGGATGGTCACAGTTTAGTCCATTCTGCCTTTGTTGCAAAAGGACTGTTGGATTTACTTGACAGATTTCAGGATGCATGCTATCACATCAAAATGAACATGCACTCCAGAAGGTATCTGCACTTCTGTCTGGGAGACAGTCATTACCACTTCAGAGCACTACCCTTTGGTCTCACCAAACTCCAAGGGTGTTCACCAAATGCATGGTAGTCATAGCAGCTCACTTGAGACTGCTGGAATTCTGAGTGTTTCCCTATCTAGACGACTCGCTCCTAACTGTTCCAACCAGGCAGCTACTCCTGCAGGCAAGGGACTACTTGCTGCAGTTGTGCCTTCATTTAGGCATTACAGTCAATTACAGCAAATTACAATTCACACCTACGCAGAGTCTGGAGTTCATAGGTGCTCGTCTGGACCCAGTCAATCAGATAGCCTCTCTTCCTCCAGCTTGAGTCCAGACACTCAGATCCCAGGTTCAATGTTCTTCTGTTCTAGCACAACTAATTTTACAAGCCTTGGGATCCATGGCAGTTGCTATCACTCTTGTTCCTCTAGCCAGGTTTCACATGTGAATTCTTCAATGGACACTATCAATCCAGTGGTTCATTCTTCAGCATTCTTTATCTGCCCCAGTCAACATCACACAAGCGTGCAAAAGATTCCTTCTTTGGTTTAGTTATTGAAATGAACTCTCTAAAGCCTGTCCATTTGTTCTTCCCCTACCCACAGGGTCCACGGTCACCTCCCAACTGGGCTGAGGCTATTATTTGAGAAGGAAAGTCCAAGGTTCGTGGACCCACGAAGAGGCCAAGATGCATATCATTGTCCTGGAAATGAGATCAGTCCTTCTAGCCTTTCAAGACTTTCTCCCATCCAGGATAGTTGCTATTCAGATGGACAATATGTCCGTGGTGCGGTACATCAACAAACAGGGAGGAGTCAAGTCTTATCTGCTTTGTCGAGAAGCAATGAGATTTGGGCAATGGGCAATCTCTTTTGGTCATTTTCTAATAGCAACACACATGTCAGAGAAAACCAATGTGATTACAGACAAATTGAGCAGATTAGTTGACACCTTACGAGTAGTCTTTCAATGTCACAGTAATGGAAAGAATTTTCCACCGATGAGGACTGCCATGCTGCAAACTATTCGCTTCTCCCTTCAACAACAAGTGCAGCAGGTTCTTTGCTCTGATCCCTCCAACGGGTAGGGGGGAGTCTCCAAGCCATGTTCTAGTCCATGATTGGCATTCCGGTCTTCTTAATACTTACCCACCTTTACCTCTCATTCCCAGATTCCTTCAGAAAGCATTCACGTTGAAGAACATAGTTATCCTCATTGCCCCCTTTTGGCCTTGTCAAATTTGTTCCTCTTCCTCTGTCCTCACCTTCTAAATCCATCCTGGATTCCACTCCAGACCTCCTGTCTCACCCAACAGGTATGACTCATCCAGATATAACAGGCCTCAAAGTGACTGCATAATTTCTTCAATTCCACTAATTGCTAGGTAGCCCCGGCTCTCCTCTCCAGTCCGTCATGTTTTATCTTCTCAAAAAACTTCTATTAGAAAGATCTCCAAAAGTAAATAGATAGGATTTATATTCTGGGCCCTTAACAAGGATCTGGACCCTCTTTCTGCCCCTGTACAGGCTATACTTGATTTTCTGGCTTCAATTTTCAATGTACGGGCTAGGTTTTCTACCATTCAGGCCCAGTTGGTCGCCATTTTGAACTTCCACCTAGGCGAAAATAACTCTACCTTAGCTTCTTCTAAATTATGTAAAGCTTTTCTCAAATGAGCCTTTTTACTTAGATCTTTGATAAAGGATCCTGCTCCTCCTTGGGATTTAACTATTGTGTTTCATGCCCTGACCCAAACTCCCTTTGAACCTTCAGCCAGGTCAGATCTAAAATCTTTGGCTTGGAAAACTATTTTTCTAGTCACTATCACATCAACTAGACAAGTATCTGAACTCCAGGCTCTAAGCTTCAAATCTGAAATCTCCTTACCTGTTATTTCATAAAGACAGAGTGCCCTTACAGACCAGACTGTCTTTTTGGCCTAAGGTAGCTTCTGAGTCCAGCATTAACCAGATAATTAACTTCCAGTTTTCTTTCCAAACTTTTCAAATAAGAGATAGTACATGCTCCATCTTTTGTATATGCTTAGACAACTTTGCTTTTATCTCCATAGAGCCAAGGATTTCAGGAAAACTGACCAGTTGTTGTCATCTCTTTCTCTCCTAACAGATTGGGCAAGCCAATTTCCAAAGTTACACTGGCCAAATGGTTAACCGATTGTATCTCCTTTGTCTATAGTAAAAGAGGATTATCCTTGCCTAAGCCTCCTAGAGCTCATTCCACAAGGTCTGTGGCAGTCTCCTCAGCTTTTTGGTCAAGAGCTTCCATAGATGACATTTGTGCAGCTGCCACTTGGACTAATGCTCATGCTTTTATTGCTCATTACAAATTGGATTTGGTTTTCAGGAACAGAGCTGCTTTTGGCTGCACAGTGCACCAGAATATCCTTTCATGAAGATCACCCAGTGTTCAACTAGCTTGGGACTCTGTCCCATCAGCTAAACAATGAATGAAAATGACAACATCAGATTAAAAAGTTATGTACTCACCGTACTGTTCCATCTTTGTTGTCCATTTTCATTCTTCCTCACCTTCTGACCCACCTGCCCCCTTCCTTTTGCTCCTGGAAAAAACTAAGTTTTTGTTTGGGAACTACTGTTCATTGTTTGAGCTGCAGCTCTTTTCCTTAATCTATCCTTTATTATTTCCTATAAGGTGTTGTCCCTTTATCTCTAAAGGAAGCAAACGCAATCTGAGGTATGTTAGGTTGGTAAGGCATTATGGGTAAAGGGTGGGGCTCAAGAATTTGGATATGAAGATCTGATAGAAGTGTCCGGGTCAGATCTGAGTTGGATATGAGACCTCATCAGTTGAGGAAGAATGAAAATGGACAACACAGATGGAATGTTTTTATTATCACTAGTCTCATGAAGAACATTACCTGGCACTAGCAGAAAGTTTATATGGTCTCTCTCAAAATATTTTTGTGTTCCAGATATTAATCTGTTTAGTTTATATTCATTTATTGATTTTTGAAACAGTGATATCATAACTGGAAAGGTTTCCCTTCATCCTTTTTCAGCCTGTACAATGTTCTTCGTTCCCCATTGCTGCAGTCCTTACTATTGGGTATAGTCCGCATCCAGTCGGCCCGCCCGAGAGAAGAGAAGGCGCCGTGTCAGGGCGACAGGGCGTAGGACGCCAGTCAGGCGTCCAGGGTACCTATTCGCGCCGACGGCCATATCCTCAGTTTTTTTGCGCATGTGGTCCGCAGAAGCAGTTTTTTGCGAGTGCAGGTTGGCGTTCTGAAATATTTTCAGACGAAAAAAACAGAGTGCTAAGTACCCGTGCTAGAACATTTTGGTTTTTCTTGCCTCAGTATTTAACCGGATGTCAGAAAAAGTGAATAACTGTATTATTACCATACCTTGTGTATACCTTGTTTAGGCGTTGTTGGTTGGCACTATTAAGAGGAGGTTAGACTGTGCCAGGTTAGTGTTTGATAAAATGCCGCCGGATTGATCGCTCGCCCGCCCCCAAAAAGCGCAAGGACAAGACAGCGAAGCCTAGGGTTGATGAACGCTCAGTGGAGCCAGAGGTTTTGCCAGGAGTTTCCATGGAGTCTCAGGCAGAAACTTTACTGTTACAGGATGTGCCTTCTCAGGAGTTAGGCCAGGCTGAGGGGCTTCTCAGGTAACTGTTCTTCCCTCTCTTCCCAAGGTAGTTAGAGCCTCTCCTTCTGTTGCCAAAACTTCTTTGGGAGGTAGGCCTAGTTCAGCTTCAGTGGGGCTTCTCCTAGCATTTCGGTTCTGTACCTAAGAAACATATGCTTAAAATGGCAGAAGATTTGATTACTATGATTAGAGGTTCTATGCCCCCTGATAAGAGGCCTAGGGTGGAACCGAGTTTGATAGTTTTGAACAGTGTTCAGAGGCTTCAGAGTCTTCTGGAAGACTTGCAGGAGTATCCTACTTATCCTGATTCTGATGTGGATGATTCCACTCCTACAGCTTCTCCTCCTGAGGATTTCTCATTTTCAGAGACTCTGCATTCCATGAGGGAGCACTTTAAATGGGAAGGCCAGGATTACTCTGATTCCAGGAAAAGGCTTAGGGAATTCTTGTTTTACCCCAGCATAGGCCCTTAGCTATACCTCCTGTGTTGAATGTGGTGGAAGATGTTTTTGCAGAGGCTTCCTGAACCCTGACTCTTTGCCTCCTGCTCCTGTTAAACCCGATAGGTACTATAGGGTGCCTGAAGCTCATAAGTATTTGTTTAAGAGTCCTAGGGCGGACCCAGAAACTGTTTCTCAGGGGCCTAAAGGTGTTAAGGCCTCTGTGGTTAAAAATCCTGTTCCCACTGATAAAGAGGCAAGGGCTTTGGATAGGTGGGGAAAGAAAGTGTATACTTCTTCCACTCTAGCCATGAGAGCGTTGAATTGTCAGTTTCACATTCTAAAATATCAAAATTATCTCCTTTCACAATTGAAATCTAAGGTGGATGCTAAGGTATTGAGTGTAAAGAGTTGCTGGATTTGGTTCATGTGTCTGAACAAGTGGGTAAGCATTCTTTGCAATGTGGTTTTGATGCTGTACAGGCCTCCTCGAGGGTGGCTGCCACTAGTTCTGTTCTTCGCAGGCATGCCTGGTTGAGGGATCAGAATTTAGCTGAGCATGTTAAGACAAGGATTTTGGATGCTCCTTTACAGTCTGATGTGTTGTTTGGTTCGCCTGTGGAAGCAGTTTTAAAGAAAATGGAGGACAAAGCTAAGTCTATGCAAACTGTTAAAGATTTTTGCAGGTGCAGCCACCAAGTTTAGTAGAAATTGGCCTGCTAAGGGGTGGACATATCCTGCTTATGATTCCCAGTCTAGGGGTAGGTCTACAGAGCTCAAGGTTCTTTAGGCCTAGAACAGGAGTTCACCTGCTCAGACTTCTGGTGAGGAACAGTCCCAATGACCTGCCTTTTTACCTGCCAGTAGATTCTCGTCTGGTAGCTCCTTTGGGAGGAAGACTGTCTCTTTTCAAAGAAAATTGGGATTTGATTACTCAAGACAGATGGGTGTTGGATATCATTCATTACAGGTTTTATTTCCATACAATGCCTCCTTTCAAAGGCATGCCAGACGTTCCTCCTCCACAAAGAAAAGAGGCTCACAAGCAAATTTCTCAGTTACTCCAGATGGGGGCCATTCAGCCAGTTCCTGTATCAGAAAGGGGCCTAGGATTTTATTCTCGCCTGTTCCTAGTACCAAAGAAGGGGAACACGTGGAGACCAATTTTGGATTTATCTCTCCTCAACACTTATCTGGACATTCCCAAGTTCAAGATGTTGACGTTACAACAGCTTTTACCTCTGCTGGGCAAAGATCACTGGATGGTAACTTTAGATCTCAAGGAAGCTTACCTTCATGTGCCTATAAGGCTAAGTTGCAGGAAGTATCTGCGGTTTCGAGCTGGAAATTCTCATTATCAGTTCTCTGCATTGCCCTTTGGCTTATCTAGTATTCACAAAGGTTCTGGCTCCAGTGATAGCTTACTTCAGGCTACAAGGAATTCAAATCTATCCTTACTTGGACGACTGCCTGATTCTGGCTCAATAAAAGGAAGACCTTCTACAGCATCTGGACTATGTTATAGCAGTGCTAAGATGCCTAGGGTATTCTGTGAACGAAATAAAGTCCAGTCTAGTACCCTCTCAAGACATGTGCTTTCTGGGTGTGAGACTGAATACAGCAGCCCAGATGGCCTTTTTAACCCCGGACAAACAAAAGAGTCTATCACTTTACTTCCATCAACTTTCTCATCAGTCCGTGCTGACTGCAAGGACAGTCCTTCAAGCATTAGGGTTCATGGCATCTTGTATTCTGGTGCTTCCCAATGCCAAACTGCATATGAGGAAGCTACAATGGTATCTCAAAATGTATGGACACAGCACTGCCAGGATTTGGACACTGTCATTCAAATAATACCTTGCCTTCAAAAAGAATTTTTGTGGTGGGCTCAGGAATGTCACCTAAACAAGGGACTCTCTGTGACCCGGCCAGAAGTCAGATTTTAACGACAGATGCCTCGGACATTGCTTGGGGAGCTCATCTAAATGGAAAGTGGATACAAGACAAGTGGCCTGCCAGACTACAGCATCTACATATCAACATGAAGGAGATGTTAGCAGTCCAGTTTGCATTAATGGCTTTCAAGGAGTTACTTCTTCCAGGGCAGGTGTTGATTCTAACAGACAACACAACTGTCATGTGGTACATCAACAAGCAAGGGGAACACATTCTTATCCTCTATGCAGGCAAGCAATGATTTTATGGGAGACTAAGCTTGCAACTAACTCTTCAGGCAAGGTTTCTGAGCACAGAACTCCTTAGCAGATGTGTTAAGCAGACAAATCATG
The DNA here is from genome assembly GCF_019279795.1 of Protopterus annectens. Taxonomy (NCBI): domain Eukaryota; kingdom Metazoa; phylum Chordata; order Ceratodontiformes; family Protopteridae; genus Protopterus; species Protopterus annectens. Next base: position 1,305,486,145 of record NC_056746.1, on the reverse strand, counting down.
GATCCCAAACTGGATCTTCATGTATTTCAGAAATTGACAGTGTCATGGGGAACTCCAGACATAGATCTGTTCGCTTCTCCACTAAACCACCAGCTGCCAAAGTATTGCACAAAGGGGTTTCATCACACAGCTTGGAAAGTGGATGCTCTGTCTTTCAGTTGGAAAAACCTTCATGTGTATGCCTTTCCACCTCTGCCTCTGCTTCCAAAGGTACTATTAAAGGTCAGACAAGACAGGCCAAGGATGATTTTGATAGCTCCAGATTGGCCTCGGCAACACTGGTATCCACTACTACGGAGTCTGGTAAAGAAGCCTCCATGGCCTTTACCTCTGATTCCTTATCTGTTATCTCAGAAGGACGGTCATCTGCTCAATGTCAAGCTTCACTCTCTTCATCTAACAGCCTGGCATATTCTGTGTTGAAACACAGCAGGTCTCAACTTCCTCAGCAAGTTTTAAATGTGATTATGGACGCTAGAAGACCTAGTACAAGGAAAGAGAAAATGGAAGAGATTTTTATTTTGGAGTACAGCAAAGAATTTGGAGATTTCTGAGCCTAATTTGAGTGTGGCTCTTCAATATCTTACTGAGTTATTGGACAAAGGTTTGTCCTTCTCTTCTATTAAGATTCATGCTGCAGCAATTTCAGCTCACTATGATTGTGACCCACCATTGTTTATCCTTTGTTCAAGCAGTTTCTTAGAGGGGCAAAGAATATCAGACCCCACGTAGAGCTCCTACTCCTGCTTGGGATCTCAATTTTGTGTTGGAAAAACTTACTCTACAACCTTTTACTGCTGAATTGAAATACTTGTCATGGAAGACTGCTTTTCTGTTGGCTATTACTTCTGCAAGAAGGGTGTCTGAATTGCAGGCCCTTATGGCAGTAGAGCCCTTTTGATTTTCCATAAGGATAGGGTATCATAATCCTTCCTTTATGCCTAAGGTGGTTTCTAGTGTGGCTTTAAACCAAACTATTCATTTGCCTACTTTTATGCAGACCCCAAAATAAAGGGGAAAAGATTTTGCACACTTTAGATGTACACAGGCAATATTACTTAAGCAGGACTAAGGATTTTAGGCAGTCTCAGCAGTTGTTTGTTTCTTTTGCTTTGAGTAGGGCAAGCCTGTGTCAAAACAAACTATTTCTAGGTGGATTGGCTTTTGCATTGCATTTTGTTATTCCCATCATGGCAAGGAGATTCCAGCTGGGATTAGGCCTCATTCCACTAGGGCTACTGCCACTTCAACAGCTTTTTTAAGGGGTGGCAACTAAGGATATTTTGGAAGCAGCTACTTGGAGTTCAGTGCATACTTTCTCTAAGCATTATCACCTTCCTATCTACTCTAAGTCTAGGGCTGGTTTTGCCACAGCTGTTTTGCAAGGCATGTTGTCAGCTCCTGCTTCTTTATGATTTGCCAGCCTCCCTTACCTCTGCTTTGGGATTCTAGACTGCAGCAATGGGGAACTAAGAACATAGTACAGTTTTGTACCTACCATAAATGTAGATGTTCGAGGATCCCCATTGCTGCAGTCCAATTTACCTCCCTTCTTCCGCTCTGTGTTTAGGGGTGGTTGTGTAGGTGAGGTTACATGCTTATATTTTTGTATATATTCTTGTATATATTGTACATATTTTTGGTGCAGGTATTTTGGGCCTTGTCTTTTTAGGGTCTTCTGACATCTGGGGCAAGAAAAGACTGAGGATGGTCATGCGCATTAGTACGACTATACCCAATAGTAAGGACTGCAGCAATGGGGATCCTCGAACATCTACATTTATGGTAGGTACAAAACTGTACTTTTTACCTAGTACTAGTCTTGCCTCTCTCACCTAGTACATCACAAATGCCAATTTCTCACCTTACTTTCTACCACCTCTTCTACCTTTTACTATAGCCCTCCTATTCACTGACAGCACCTAACTGTTTTTGCATTCCTCCATTTTTGCAGTCGTACTGCATTACATATAGTCTTTTAATACTCAACTTGCCTACTTTTGTCTTTTTAAGATTCATCTTTTGCAACAATGCTGTATATGCCATAGTTGCTCTTATCCTTTGCATCACCTTCTCTGTTTTATAGGATTATTTAGCCTACCCCATCATTCTGTGTTAGGGGTGCCAGATTACATTTGCACCACTCTCCACCTTTCTCCTTTTCCTTGATTTCATCCTCTCAACCAAAAATTTAATCTGCTGGAAAGGTGTCTTGAGAACCTTCAGATCTGGCTTCATTACCCTCCCTCCATAGCTTGTAATGTACTCTGGTGCCACTATACTATTCAGAGGTAGGCATTGAACCTGCATGGGATCTAAAATCCCTCTTGCTTACCATAATTAGACAGCCTTACTTCTGATGTGTTCCTTCCTTCTCCTTCAGCAAGTTCACACATTAATTTGTACTACCTTACCTTGCTTCTCTGCCTAACCTGCTGCTGTTTCCACTGACAACCTTACATCAGGAATATAATAAGTCACATATTACCCTGCACTCCAATCTGGTTACCCACGTTTCCTCTCTTGTTACAAATAAATATTGAATAACATTACCAAAAAAAACACACACAATAGTCATAGTTTAGTTTTCTGTCCTGCAGTTTCACCCCAAATGACCTTCACATGCAAAATCATATTTACATGTCCTTGTATAAGGAAAACATGTAAATATTAGTAAAACACAGTTTTTGTACACTAGCTAACCATCAGTCCCACCAACTTCAGTGCATTATATTACTCTTATATATGTACTTTAAAGCACACAGCTGTCCTGTGTGTTACACCCCTTGTATAAATCTTTGTTCGTCTCTTCTTAAGTTGCTGTCTGGGATGAGCAGATGTCTTTCCTCAGTCGTTCACATGGTGGTGTCACTTTTTGTATTGAGTATAGGGTTGCTGTGTTTTCAAATGCTCACAGTGGGACATTTTTTGTAGAAACATCAGATTTTGTAGGGCAAAACATACCCACAGCAAGTAGAAAGGAAAGAACTTCACTTTTTTTGCCAAAATAAAAGCTTATTCTTGTAGCACTTGAGTTGCTTATTCTGTTTATTATAACATGTAGGTGTTTAAAATACAAAATTATTGTTTTAGCAACTATTAAAGTAAATATAGGAAATATTTTGGTCCTGAAGTCTCAGGACATTTGCCATTTTTTAAATTTTTTTGCGGGACGCAACTGCCAAAAGAGGGACTGTCCCTCGCAAAGTGGGACAGGTGGTAACCCTAATTGAGTACAGTCAGCAGTGGAGTCAAGTACATACTTGGCATATTGTCACTATCTGGCTTTTTATATGTTTTATTTTCCCCTTGCTAGTTTAAACTTTACCAGTCAGTACTCCCCTCACCTACCTTTCTCTTGCTCCCCGTTCTTTCCATCCACACATCTCTTGCTGTCCTCCATTTGCCAGATGTAATAGCAATTGTAAACGAGAAGTGAATATAGCAAATGCTGTCATTCACTTAGTAACAACATTACACACACATATCCCTTCATTGCATTTGTTTTTGCCTTGCTCAGATGGCCAGCACCTTTCATTTTTCCATATCCAGTGCCAGCTCTCTATATTTTCTTCTCTTGAGATGACCTTGGCTCTCGGGTCAGTCAGATTTCCATCTGCACCTCTGTCTCCTCCTTCCTCCACCTTTCTCTGCACCTCAGACTTTCATATGTCCACTTCACTCACATCCAAAATGTCAGTTTCTACCTCGTTTTTTTTTTGTTTCCTTTCCTCATTAAACATTAACAGTGATATACCTTTTACTGCCTTTTGGTCACTGTGATGTTTTCTATTGCTGCAGGCTCTTCTCCCCTTGCTTTAAATATTTAAGCACTTGCTGCCTTTTATTATATACATGCACACACCTTTTACTGTCCTATCACCATTCTTTTTGACAACTATTTTTTGTAATATTTGGCCCATGGGCTCTATTTCTGGAATGCCATCACCCTTCTCTCATCACACTACTCCAGCAATGACGCAGAGTATTAAGTTAGCCATCATCTTTGCTTGTTCTGCTAAACACACTATAAAAGCCTCCTTAAGTATTTTGCAGCTTCTGTACAGCTCAGGTGAAAATCCCCCATCCAGTCCTCTGTTAATACCAACTTTAGTCAAATATTTCATTAGTCACAGTCAGATTGCAATTAACCAATGGCTGTCATTTTATTTATCTGCTCCTACATCCAGAAGCTTAACCTAAATTCCTCAAGTTACACCTGGAGCTGGATGGCATCTCTATGATTTCAATATGCAAGACTTGTGATTTCCTTCCCAGAAGGAAGAGCACATCAACCTAAAAGAATGTTGACCAGCCACCTGCCTGTAACAACCTTCCAATCAGCCATGAGTCTAAGTGCTTTGCAGACTGCAGAGATTAGTGCAGTTGTTATATGGTATGTCAACAAACAGGGAAGAATATCTGCCCTGTGGTGCATTAAAATAAAGCCCTGAATGTGACCCAGGCTAGTAGTCTGGGCAGTGGGATAGCAAGTGATGGGAGGGTGAGGGTGAGTGGCTGATACCAGCATCCTGAGGTAAAAGAAGGAAGTCCATTTGCTGCAATGCAGGCATCAAGTAATAAACACGTGTAGCATGCAGCACCATGATCTTCGGTATTATAGGTCCCTGGAGTGATTGAGGAGCACACATCTACTGCCAAAAGAAAGGGACAGGGAATAGCAGTAAATGCCCCTTAGCACTGGGTCATTATTGATGCAGCCTATGTGGTCAGGACATTTAGGTAGTTCTGCAGTCTTGGAGACCATTTAACAGTTAGAAAGGTCCATCTTGAAAATCTGTGATGATGCTGGTCTGGTGTGTGTATGTGTGTGGGGGTTGGGGGTGGGGGGGTGACATGTTGAGTTAAGCAAAATCCTCAGTCTATTAGGATTTAGATATTTTTAGCCCCATAGGCAGAGCAAGACATGAGCTTCCTTTTTTCCTCTCATTTGGTGACTTGGTAAATCCACTAGGCAGAAGCCTCTTTTCGGGGATGACCTAAGAGTAATGTCTGATTAAGTGATTTATTCAGAGTCGTACAGTAGGCAGATAGAGATTGAGGGAGTCAAACCCTGAGCTGCAGTATGAAGCTCATCAGCAGTGCATTGGCTTAATCCTTTGAACTTATCTGATTATAGTTCTGTCTGGTTGGCACTTCACCTATCAATGGTCCCCTCTTGAGATGGTGCAGATGAATAACCAACCAATGGAATGGAAAAACAGCAAGAGACCTGGATGTATATACACCGATTTAATTGAAACAGTTAAGCGGTTGAATCCCCAAATGGGACTTCTTCAGAACTGGATTACTTAATCACAATCATCTTATGTACATTTCCACATATAAAACTCATGATACAAAGATAAAACCAACTATTTATTTATTTAACAATTTCGTTTCTGAGTGTAGAGTCATTCCAATACTGCCGTTTGTTCTTTTTAAACATTTCCACGTATCACATGACCTTATAAAATCACCAATAAAATTCACTTAATTTTAATAAAAACTCTGTTAAAATATTACTACTAAACATAATATTATTATCAGTACTTCTCATAGTATAATAAATACTTTCAAATATTAATACTTCTTATACAAACTACTATAACGAACATGAAGTTTAATAATTAATAAATAAGATTCATTTTAAGTAAGCATAATATGAGCAGCCACCCAATTAAATCTCTAAACTTTTCAACTTAAGTACTGAGCCGATAGAACAAGCCTCATTTAAACCAGGAGCCACCTTTGCATTTAATTTCATTTGCCATATTAAGTCTCTTACTAACAGGTGCTCCTCAATAATGAAGCCCCTTATTTTTTTTAATCTGCTCAATAACAATGAACTTAAATTTGTGATTTAGGTGGCCTTATATGTGTCTGTGTATGGCATTAGTGCTTTGTGTCTTTTTAACTTCCAGCTCATGCTTATACATTCTCTCTTTTAATTTCCTGGAAGTTTTCCCAGTATAAAAGGCAGGGCATGAATTACAACAGGCCACAGAGACAATCCAATTGGATTCACAATTGAAATTCCCTTTAACTTTGAATTCCTGCTCTTTAGTGTTAAACTAATCTCCTACTAATATACAATTCCACTGCCCACAGTGACCACATTTAAACATACTGTAATTAATATGCTTTGACTTGTCTTGATATTTTTTCTCCAATAATTCTTTAAAACATTTATTTTTTCTATAGACCATTTTAGGCCTGTCACCATAAAACCTCCTCAGATGATCATGTGTGGAAAAAAACACCCAGTTTTCCAAAATACAATCCACTATTCTGTAAATGTCAACAGTAAAAGTTAAAATAAAAGTCTTCCCAAAATCTGTTCCTATATCCAATCAGGACATGTCTCACTAAAAAATTCCACCCGTATCTAGCATGGTTTTGCTAAGAAAGGCACATACACCCCTCTTTGTCTTTTACCCACCACTTCATTCTTTGTCTGTAGTAAAAATTCCTTAGGGTAACCCCGCTTTGTAAACATCTCCAGCAGTTTATCACACTCCACTACAAGCAAGGCCTTATCTGATGTCATTCTGGCAAGCCTCACAAGTTGACCTTTAACTATGGCTTTCTTCTGCCATTTTGGGTGCCAGCTTTTGTAGTGGAGGTAACTGTTGGAGAAAGTAGACTTTCTATGTATGTTAGAAACAAAACATTCTTTTTCTTATAAGATTTAAGGGGCTTCATTATTGAGGAGCACTTGATAGTAAGAGAGTTCTATCAGCTCAGTATTTAAGTTGAAAAGTTTAGAGGTTTAATTGGGTGGCTGTTCATACTATGCTTACTTAAAGTGAATCTTATTTATTAATTATTAAACTTTATCATGTTTGTTATAGTAGTTTGTATAAGAAGTATTAATATTTGGAAGTATTTATTATATTGTGGGAAGTACTGATAATAATATTATGTTTAGTAGTAATAATTTTAGTAGAGTTTTTATTAAAATGAAGTGAATTTTATTGGTGATTTTATAAGGTCATGTGATATATGGATATGTATTTAAGCTGACTATGATTAAGTAATGGCAGTTCTGAAGATGCCCCATTCCGGGATGAAAGGGCTTAACTGTCTTGATTAAACTGGTGTATGCACATCCAGGTCTTTTGCTGTTTTTCCATTCCATTGGTTGGTTATCAGTTTGTTCCTGTTCTAATACAGTTTTTGTTCCTGGTGCAGATGGACTCAAGTGCAATAGAAATGGAGTTAATGGCCATCAAGGCAAAAAGTACTTATTAAACAAACAGAGAGGGATGTACCAGTCTTATCCTCTTTGCAAATCGCCCACCATGATTTGGGTGCTGGAATTCAGACAAACTTGACTTTACAGACTGTGCTCCATTTCAGAAGGCTTGTAGACACAGTGAGTAGAAACATCTTGGAGTAACATTAGCGGAAACTAGACGGAAAGGTCCCAGCCTCTTTTATTTTTTTTTTATTTTTTTAATTTGCCGTTATTTATTTATTTATTTATTTGTTTTGTGTATCCCAGCCTATTAGCTGTCTCCAGTGTGTCTTCATCCCATTTGTTCTTACATGGGGCAAGAGACACCTGGATGGGCCATCTTTCAGGCAGGCAAGAAGGGAGTTAGATTCTTCACTACCCACCTTCTGTCTCTTCAACTCACACAGCAGGGCTGTTGTGCCTGTGGCTTGTGAAATTGGCTTTACGGTTCCTAAGAAGAGCCCCACCCACATTTAAGGGTGGCTCCTGATTCTTTCCAGGCTGAGGAACTACTCTTTAGCCCTTGACAGCTATGCCTATACGTATTTGGTAAAGTGAAGATATTTTTAGATCTAATTTTTTTTTGTCCATTCCTCAACCAATGGGTCTCAGATCTGAACTGGAATCCGGCTTTGGCCACTTTGCTAGACTTTGGCTTTATACCTCGAACTCCTCCCCGTACCCATAATTCCATCCTTAGCCCAGGTTATCTTAGATCTCATTTGCCACTTAAGTGTTTGCATGAGGTCATCTGTAGCGCGAGTGTTCTTAAGCAGATAAGTGCTGTTTTTTTCTTGTTCTTTTCTCTCTTGTAGTGTGCAATTCTTTATCTTGTCCTTTATCCTCCCCTATACCACATTTTCCAAAAAAAAAAAATATATATATATATATATATATATATATATATATATATATATATATATATATATATAAATAAAACTAGAAAAAAATTGGGGGGGGGGTTAGGTCTCGACTTTTCCTTCGGATCTCATGCCCCAGCTCTTCTATTGTTTCAATCATATAGTGCTTGCATTTAGACCTTACCTTCTCCTCTCGCTGCTCGATTGGGGGTACTTCTGAATTTTCTATTGTTTGTATTTCTGGCTACATATCATCACTGATAATCAGTCTTTGTCTTGTTGGCTTTCATGCTGTTGTTTCTATTGATAGCTGGTGTTGTTAGTGTTGTCTACTGCCATTACTGCGTTTTTTTTTGGTGGAGATGATTGACACGCCAAATTCTCATCTTGTGGGCACAAAATACCAATCTCAGACTCCTACTTTGAGTGTGTCTGTAGTCTTGGTCCAGGGCGCCTTACCATCAAATGTGACATATGTGCTAGATTCAATCACTACGCTCTCATCGAGCTCAAAAACAAACTAGTTTTGAAAGGCCTGCTTTCATCTTCCTCTTCATCTTCTGGAGACCTCCCCCAAAGAAACTGTCAGAGAAACCCAAGGTGGTTACTACTGGGAAGGCGAAGGATTCGAGGAAGCATTCCCCCGATCACTCTGCTCCTTCTACTTTGGATTTGACTGCACCCAAAAAGATGGTAAAATTGTTGGATCTGACTCATTCCTCAGATCTGACACTATCAAAGTCCAAATCCCTGCTCCATTGGTCATCTAGGTCCTCTGCAGCCCCTATTCCCTCGAGGCTCCAGTTGCCATTCATGCAGGAGATTCCTCGACGGACTTCTAGTCCATCTTCAACTTCATCATCCTTCCGGTCAGATAGGAGAGAGACACCAGTTGGCATAATGGTTAAGGTCTTCGCCTCCCATGCTCAAGGTACAAGGTCCGATCCTCATCCAGCCAATGCCTGTTTGGAGTTTACATGTTCTCCCCTGTGTCTCTGTGGCTTCCTCCCACCTCCATGTTAAACTCAGCAATGAATAGAGCTGTGGGCTGCAGCAGAGACTCTACATTGTGCCCTGTAGGGGGCAGTTGTATAAACCAACTGCTTTGGGCATCTTCTTTGGTGTGCAGTATCCTCAAGATAGCAGAACATGGATCACATACTGCATGCCATGGCAGGGATAGCAGCTTAATGGTGTAAAATATGGCTCTAGGTTATTAGTTCATGTTGACTAATGTCGCCAAAATGGGCATGGGTAGTTACCAGTGATAAGTTGGTTGAGGATCCGGCCTACTCCAACCTACACCAGGGACCCATGCTAATTGTGGGAGGGCTGTATGCACCTGCCATAAAGCCCAGTAACTCTGTGTCATAAAGGTACTGGCTGGCCAGTGTCTACTTGCCAAGCGTGGGTTACCTAGGATAGCCATGTTGAGGAAAGCAGGACATAAGATCAGTCAACCTGACAAACATTAATTAAGAGTTGCTACACAGTGCACAATGCAGGTTTACTGACAGGGCACAGCTTGTGAGTGGATGACATGATGGTACAGAGGAGGCTGGACATCTTATGTATCCAAGATGGAAGGGCAATGCAGTAAAGCCACTTGTCTTGGCATCCAGAATCTGCTACTCAGGAGGACAGGCTAGAAATTGTATCAGAATTGTGGTGAGAGACAGGCTTCAGAAGGCAGTGAGAGATACCATGAGAATTAGTGACAGACTCATGACAGTCAGACTCCAATGTAATGATATGGCAGTATTCATAATCATAGCCTATGCCCCATAGCAGGGTTGTAATAGTGAGGAAAAGAGTGCATCCATATAGCAGGTATAGGATCTACTAATAAAGCAGGACAACGTGAATTGGTATTGATAATGGGTGACTTGAATGCACACATCGTGACAAACAGAACAGGATATGATGACTGCCTGGGGCTACATGCGTGGGGCAACAGCACTAAAGAAGGAGAGGCCATTCTAGACTTCTGTCTGGCAATGGCTTGATAGTGGCCAACACATGGTTCAGAAAAAGAGACAGTCACAAGATCACATGCAAGTCAGGTAGACTTCCTCCTAGTAAGGGTAGAATCAGTGATTGCAAAGTAATTTGCAGTGAAACAGTTGACTCACTGCATAAACCACTGATTGTCACAATCAGGTGCAAGCAGTGGACAGAAAAGGCTCTAAGGTCAACAGAGACCAGGCTGAAGAGGGAAAGTACAGCAGTCCAGGCTCTAGCACCCCAAGAAGAAGAGGAAATAGGTGAAGCTGAAGAAGAGTCGCAGCGCTTCAAAACAGCATGTGTGAGGACTACAGAACAAATATGTGGTACAGCCAGATATGGAAATAAGATACATAAGGAAGGCTGGTGGTAGAATGCAGAAGTCCAAGAAGTCATTAAAAGAAAGAAGGATTGCAGGAAAAAGTGGGGTAGTAGTTGGCTAACAAAGAAGCTAAGAAAGGAGTTGTAATAGCAAAGACTATGACATTGGAGGCACTCTGCCCACTTCTGGAAAGTTACCCAGTAGGTGTCAAAGAGAAACTATGTCAGGTTGCAAGATAAAGACAGAAAGATAAAGAAGATAGTCAGACACCTTTCATAAGGGATGCCAACAACAACCTGCACTCCAGCCCAAAGGACATCAAAGGCAGATGGAAGGAGTACTTCCAGCAGTTTCTAAATGAAGAAAACCGTACAGTAGCTGTACTGCCCCAGACACAGCCTACAATGAGAGAAGAAGAGGAGCCCACCCTAGAAGAAGTAAAAATAGCACTAAGGAAAATGAAGTCAGGGAAGGCAGCAGGCTCAGATGAGGTCACAGCAGATATGATAAAGGTGCTGGATGAGATAAGAGAGAAATGGCTCCTGAGGATACTCTTAGCAGTGTGAAGAGAAAGGCATATCCCAGATGACTGGAGATTAAGCATACTTGTGCCAGTGTGCAAGAACAAAGGGAACACACATAACTGTGGGCAGTGCAGAGGTATGAAACTCCTGTCACATTGCATGAAAGTTCTGTAGAGGGTGACTGATAAATGGATACGCTTAGTAGTAGAAAATAAGATGGGAGATGAGCAGTTCAGATTCAGATCAGGATGTAGCACAAGTGACCCAACGTTTGCTTTGAGACAGATAGATGAGAAGAAGCTAGAGGTGAGGAAGGAGTCCAAATGGGCATTCCTAGATTTGGAGAAAGCATATGACAAGTTCCCAAGAAAGCTGATTTGGACAGTATTACGGTTGTTCAAAGTCCCAGAAACATTGGTAGAATTAGTGCAAGCTATGTACAAGGGCCTGAGGACTCAAGTACGAATCATGTTCGGTCTTATAGAAGGGTTCCCAGTGGGAGTAGGTGTACATCAGCGTTCAGCTCTGATCCCACTACTGTTCATACTGGTGATGGACTACATCAGCAAACAGGTCAGAGGGCACAGATCAATAAAGTTGCTGTATGCAGAAAATGCAGCATTACAGGCAGACTCTGAGCAAGAACATCAACAAAGGACAGGGGAATAGAATGCAAGACTGAAGGCACATGAGATGAAACTAAATACAGATAAGACAGTGGTAATGGCAGCAAATGGGTGAAATCAGAAGAAGCTGAAAATTGAGAGGGAAACGAGTGGAACAGGTTAACAGCTTCAGGTATCTGGGAGGGGTGGTTGAAGAGAAGGGAAGTCTGAATGAAGAGGTCAAAGATACAATCAGAGGGGTTGCAGCCAACTGACATAGGTGGTCAGGTGTAGTGTATGACAGAAGAATGCAAAATAAACTGAAAAGTAAGGTGTACAAAACAGTAGTGTGACCAGTACTACTGTATGGTACAGAAACCTGGGCATTAAAAGCAGAGCAGATAAGGAAGCTAGAGGTGATGGAAATAAATTGCCTGAGATGGGTGGTAGGATGCACACTGTGGGACAGCTGAAGAAATGAGGACATAAGAGCAGAAGCCAAAGTAGCTCCTGTTGCAGAAAAGATCAAAGAGAACAGATTATGGTGGTTCAGGCACATGTGCAGAAAAGCTGAAGACAATTTTGTGAAGAAGATTTGGGACAGACAGGAAGAAAGTAAGAGGAAAAGAGGGCATCCAGCAAAGAGGTGGATGGATCGTGTGAGAGAAGATCTGCAACAGACAGGCATGAATGTCAAAGAAGGCAGGAGTGTAGCACTGAATTGAGAGAGAGATGGTGACAGTTAACATGACACCCCGACCTAATGCAGAAAATTGGGATAAGAGGGATGATGATGATGAAGCAGATGTGGACAGGATGACAAGAAAATTTCTCAGAACCCAGATTCAGTTGAGAGTAATTTTGGCTCCGGCTCCCAATGGACCCATGAGCGTACCAATAGCCCAGTCCCAACTTTTGATTCCTACTCCTATCTGTCCTGTGGTTTCGGAGTATTCAGAACTGAGAATTCTGAGTTTGTCTGGGTCAGATCTGAAGGCCTGGCCTTTGTCGACTCCAACTCCATCTCTGATCCAGATGGAGCTGACTCTGTCGGAATCAGAGAGATCTGAGAGACATAGTGTCAGCACCAGATCCAAGTAGGTGGTTTTGACGCTGATGTTCTTGGAGCTCTCCCTTCCCCTCTGGACCTCATTGCTGGACAGCTCAGCTCTGATCTCTGCGTTGAGACAGAATTGTGGGAATGCTCTAAGCCTCTGTGGACAAGAAGACTGTTTGCAAATGGCCACCCTTCAGTCCCTATTAAATGCCTCCATGAGGCTGATTTCTCATGCCTTGGAGGGATCTTCTAGAGCCACGCATAAGAAGGCACACATGCATCCATCTTTGTGATTTTGCAGAACCCTTCAAGACATTATTCCTTAATGCTTCATTTAATGACTCCACCTTATTTGGCCCTAAGGTGAAGAAGTGAACAGGATGGGAAGACATTATCTGCCAGAAGGATATATTTCTGTACCCCTTACAGGACTTTTTCACAGAACTAGAGAGGAGATAAGAAGATGTGGTTCCACAAGTCACAAGGGTCTTCACCGGAATCCTATGAAGACAGATCCCCCCACAGCAGAGGTGGGAACTCTAATGGCAGACGTCACCCACATGGCAGAGGAGGCCCACAACACCAGGGCTTCAGGGACCCATTCTTTGAGAAGCTCTTTTAGTGCTCCTGAAAGGTTGCCTGACTGCTGCATTCTAGAAAACAATCAGCTTGTGCACCTAGAAACCTGGACAGCCATCACCAAAGATACTTGGGTGCAGAGGATAATATCCAGAGGTTATTACATTCCCTTTTCCCTTCAACCTTCCAAATGGCCCAGAAGGATTCCTGATGTTCCACACAGTCAGAGGAAAGTGGAAGCTATAGAATTAGGAAAACTGCTGGCAAAAAAAGTAACCCAAGAGGTTCTCCCCAGCTCAGCAAGGATTTGGAACTTACTCAAGATTTATTTTTTTTTTGTTGCCAAAGAAAAATAGGGACCTAAAATCAGTTTTGGATCTCAGCAGTTGGAATCAATGTGTTAAACACTTGGTGTTCTGGATGGTCACTCTTAGTCCATTCTGCTGTTGCACAAGGATTATTGGATGCTCAAAAGATCTCCAGGATGCATGCTATCACATCAAAATAAACAGTGCTCCAGGAGATACTAACATTTCTGATTAGGAGCTGGTCGCTACCAGTTCAGGGCCCTCCTATTTCATCTCACCACAGCCCCCAGGGTATTGACAAAGTGCATGGCAATGGTCACGACTCATTTGAGACTGCTATGCTTCTGGGTGTTTCCATATCTCAACGACTGGCTCCTCTATTTTCCCACCATGTCTCTACTGATTCAAGTCAGGGACTATTTACTCTAACTATGTCTTCAACTGGGCATCACAATGAACTATGCCAAGTCTCAGCTGTCCCTCACTCAAGTCCTGGAATTCATTGGTACTCATCTGGATATGATAGCACAGATCACAAGCTTAACATAGACAAGGTTAAACACTTTGCAGAGTCAAGCATCACATATTTTTTCTTTTTTCCCCTCCAGCCAAGTTAGCCTTACAGCTTCTCAGATCTGTGGCATCTTCCATAACTCTGGTACCTTTAGGAAGGTTTCACATGAGGGTACTGAAATGGAAGCATGCAGTGCAATGGTCAAGAGGATGACACCCCCTGACCACACTGATTCAGATTACAAGGGTTTACAGAGAATGCGTAGCCTTGTAGACCATGTTGAAGTTTCTCAGGACCACCCTTTTATCCTTTCTGTACCCAAGGCCACAGTGGCTACAGATGCCTCCCAACTAAGGTGGGGGAGGGGGCATTACTTGGGAAGGGCAGTCCTAGGCACTTGGTCTCAGATGGAGGTCAATCTTCACATCAGTGTCATGGACACGAGTAGTCCTATTAACATTGCATGTGTTTCAAGATGTTCTCCTTCCAGGGATGCTTACTATTCAGACAGACAACATGCCAGTGGTCTGGTACATCAGCAAACAGAGGGGGACCCAATCCTATCCCTTATGTTGAGAAGCATTGAGAGTGTGGCAATGGATGATCTCTACTGGCCGCTTTCTGTTGGCAACCCATATTCTGGGGAAGTCCAATGTGGTAGCAGACAAACTGAGCAGGTCTATCTTACTGTCTCACTGGTGGTCTCTCAACCTGTTAGTGGTGGAAAGGAAAAGGATATTTCACAAAAGGGGCCAACCGTGTTGTGATCCCTTTGTTTCTCCCCACAATTCCAAGTGCAGCAGGTACTTTACCCCGATCCCTCTGGGGGGGGTCACCACGAGACTCTGTGATTCATGATTGGCTCTCTGGTCTCCTCAGTGCCCCTCGACTCCTCTTATTTCCAAGTTTCTGTAGAAATCATCTCAGTGGAGAAGCAAAATAATCCTCATTGCTCCATTAAGGCTTCAACAAGTGTGGCATCCCTTCCTGTGACCTCATCTGGTACACCCTTTATGGGTGTTGGATACTTCTCATAACCTTCTGTATCACCCATCTGTGATACCTCACCCAGATATTTGGACCCTCAAATTGATGTGGCTAAGCAGTCCAGGCTTTCTTCCCTGGTGTGTCACATCCTTACATCCTCCCAGAAAGATTCTACTAGGAAAATTTATAAGAGAAAATGGAAAAGAGTTTCCGTCTGGGCTCTTCGTAGACAACTGGACCTATATTCAGCACCTATTCCAGCTGTCCTTGATTTTTTTGTCTCCATTTTCAATAGTGGAGCTAGTTATTCTACAGTTAAGGTCGAACTTGCTGCCATTTCTAATTTTCAGATAGGCAAAAACCATTGATGTTAAGTTGTCTATCTCGCCTTCGTTCTTGCTGGTTGGGATCAGAGCCAATCCCCGGCTCCGACTCGGCCATCTTCTATAGCTCGAGAGCTGTTTACTGGCTCGAGGCTACCCCTTATCCCATGATACCCAGCGCTAGCTACCCAGATCTCGTTTGCCGCTTCAGCTGCGAGGTGTCGTTTATCTGGCTCAGGCTCGTATAAGGTTTCTTTATTAGAACTCTTTTACTAGAAATAGTCTTTTTCCTAGGGGATTTTGTTAGTTTTTAGTCTTATATTTGTTTAGTTAGCTAAGTGTGTATTTGTAGCTTCCTTCTCGTACCTTTAGAACTCGTTTAATTTAGAGAGTTCTCTCCCTCCCCACTCCTTATTCCTGTCAGGTTAGCTGTTTAAGTTAGAGGCTTTCCTTCTATCTTCTTTATAGGCTAGCCATTTGAGTTAGATGCTTTCCTATTTAAAATAAAATAAATAAATAAACTTTGAAAAATCTGCCTTGTTGCCCTGTCACTCTATCACCTATATAGGAGCAGACTTAGACACAAAGAACATGTCCGCAAGGCTACTGCCAGAAAGGGTGTCTACAATTCGCCAGCAAGTACAAATTCTAATACAGAGCAAAAGGATCCAAGTCAGGTTCGTCCTTCAAACTCTGGGTTCCATGGCAGCAGCAATTCTTCTAATCCCACTGACCCGCTTTCACATGAGGATCCTTCAGTGACTTCTGTTCACACAGTGGTCTTTCCAACAGCTGCCCATGTCTCACATGATCATAATTACAGAAGCATGCAAAAGGCACCTTTCCTGGTGGATGGTCTCCCCACTAGTGACTCAGGGCAGACCCTTCATTCAGCCCCCTCCGGTTGCCACGGCGACCACGGACGCCTCCCTGATAGGGTGGGGGGGACATTATCAGGGCAAGACAGTCCAAGGCACTTGGCAGCCTCACGAGTACCACCTGCATATAAACGTCCTAGAAATGAGAGCCATGCTCCTAGCGTTGCAAGCTCTTCAAGACTCTCTCCCTTCTGGCACCATTGCAATTCAAATGGACAACATGTCAGTGGTCTGGTACATCAACAAGCAGGGCGGAACCAAGTCCTACCCCCTATGTCGAGAAGCACTCAGACTCTGGCAGTGGGCGATTTCTTCCCAACGATTTCTGATTGCGACGCACATCCCTGGGAGGTCCAGCATCATAACGGACAGGCTCAGCAGAGCTATTCTCATGCCTCATGAGTGGTCTCTGAATCAGGTAGTTGCGGATCTGATCTTCCGCAAATGGGGACAGCCTTGTTGCAATCTTTTTGCCACCCTCTTCAACAGCAAATGCAGCAACTACTTCTCCTTTCTTCCGCTTCCAGGTCACATACCCAGAGACGCTCTAGTCCACGATTGGCCTCAGGGACTTCTTTATGCCTTCCCTCCATTTCCCCTCATACCGAAACTCATACAGAAAGCAATATCGTTGGGTTGCAAAATGATCCTCATTGCCCCCTACTGGCCTCGATAGATATGGTTTCCATTCCTGCACCATTACCTTCTTGATCAGCCCTGGACTCTGGATCCGATTCCAGATCTACTGATTCATCAATCAGGCGGGCTGCATCAGTCCCTCCAAACACTCCAGTTCACAGCTTGGTTGCTCCACTTCCAACCTTAGCCAGGCTTCCCAGCATTTCCCCGGCTGTGCGTGAGATTATTGTCTCCTCTCACAAGTCCACAACTAGAAAGACTTATGCTAGCAAATAGAAATGTTTTTCTTGTTGGGCAGAGGTTAGGAATGTAGATCCTTTTTCAGCCCCAGTCCACGAAATATTGGAGTTCCTAGCACAACTTTTTCATTCTGGGTCCGCTTCTGCTAGAATCAGGGTTCAATTGGCAGCCATTTCTAACTTTCATGCTGGGTTGTCTAATTCAAACATTATGTCTCATAAGCTCTGTAAAGCTTTTTAAGAGGGACTACTTTCCTTAGACCTCCAGTGAGAGATCCCCCTCCTCCTTGGGACCTTAATTTGGTACTAACCTCCTTAATTATGCCCCCCCTTTGAACCTACAGCATCCTGCTCCATTAAGTTTCTATCTTGGAAAACACTTTTTCTGGTAGATATTATTTCAGCCAGATGCATCTCTGAACTTCAGGCACTATGTGTTCGTCCTCCATACTTGGTTTTTCATAAGGACAGGGTTGCTCTGAGGACTAATCCCTCGTTCCTTCTGAAAGTCTGCTCAGAAAACAATTTAAACCAATCTATAGACCTTCCTGTGTTTTTCCCTAACCACACCAACAAGGCAGAATACAAATTACACCAATTGGGCGTTCATAGACAATTGCGTTTTTACTTGCATAGGACTAAGGATATAAGGAAGTCGGACCAACTATTCCTTTCCTACGCTCTAGGCAAACAAGGTCTCCCAGTTTCTAAAGTGACCTTATCCAGGTGGTTGTCTCACATTATTACTTTAATTTATCAATTGAGAAACAAAGAGTTGCCTATCAAACCAAACGGTCATTCTACTAGGGCTTTGGCTACCTCTGTAGCCTTCCAAACTAGGTTGCCCATGGATTCTATCAGTGCATCTGCTACGTGGGCAAATCTTCATACCTTTATTTCTCATTACAAGCTAGATATGGTCTCCAGGAGCAGAGTTGACTTTGGTTCCACTGTTCTGAAGAGTCTGTTCCAATGAGCGACCCAGGATTGTAGGTGCTAGGGACGCTGTCCCAACCAGCAAGAATGAAGGCGAGATAGACAACTTAACGTAAAGAAGTTATGTACCTACCATAATGTTCCATGTTAGTTGTCTTTATCTTGCCTTCTTTTTTGCATCCCACCCTCCGTCCCCCTGTCCTATTGGATTGAGAGGAGTTTTGGTTTCACCGGCTGAGTGTTCTCTGGTTTGTTTCCTCTACTGATTGAGAGAGTATGACATGTATGCTCAACCTGTTTGTTTGGACAGGTTGATTCTCTGGCTATGTCTGGGATTAGCTATTACAAACGAGATCTGGGTAGCTAGTGCTGGGCATCATGGGATAAGGGGTTGCCTCGAGCCAGTAAACAGCTCTCGAGCTATAGAAGATGGTCGAGTCGATCCCAACCAGCAAGAAAGAAGGCGAGATGAAGACAACTAACATGGAACATTATGGTAAGTACATAACTTCTTTTTCTTTGGTATCACTGAGATTATGTAAGGCCTTTCTCAAAGGTATCTTTTTACTTCATCCACCTATTAAGCATCTTACTCCCCCATGGAATTTAACAGTACTTCTTCAGGCTTTGGTACAGTCTCCCTTTGAGCCCTCTACCAATGTGGACTTAAAGTTTTTGTCTTGGAATTCCATTTTTCTGGTTCCAATTTATCGGCTGGACAAGTATCAGAACTACAAGCACACTCTTCCCAGCCACTGTATCTGATTTGTCATAAGGATGGAGTGCCTCTTCAGCCTAACTCTTCTTCACACTTACAAAAACACCTGTTTACAGCTTAAGCCAGAGGTAGTAATATCGACATTCATCCTTATAAAATAAAAAGAGAAAATATCTTAATTTTGCATATAATATAATATAATCAATGCACTTTTACGTACCAGCTCCACTCCAGCAGCCTAAGATGACAGCATATGAACATTAAACTTGCTTTTGTCCAACTTTTTTTTCTCTTGTTATACTACAAAATGTATATTTCTTGTAACTAAGAAAGTACTTGTTTACTTTAATATCTTTAACACATACAACAGTCACTGAAAAGACTTCCCCCACATTTAAAATACCCCTTACTGCACACTACACAAAACTGTTGTACTGTATATAAAATGAAGTTTATATCATGAAATGTTTTGTACAAATACTGATTTACTTATAGTTAGTTTACCCCCTTTTATTATCTTTCTAAACATTGGTGATATAAAGTGGAGTGTATCCATTACAGTCCACCCACAAGTTTAACCAAGTCAGCAAAAGTCCAGTGTTTTTCAACCACTTTTCTTGCAAAACCATATTTTACAAATGTGATAAGATGCTTTATAGTCTTACATTTATTCACTAATTTCAGAGTTGCTGGTCTTCTTCCTGTCCATCTCCCAACACCAGACTCAAGTCCATGGTACTGCTGATTCTTCTAATGAACTCCTATACCCTTTTCTGTCTCTTGAACATTTTCCTTTGAAATATTGGTAAAGGTTTCACTGCAAAGTCTCTCTATATGAACCTTACCATCAGAAGAATGAAAAGAGTCCCCTTTAGCTTCCTGGCTCACTTTTTTTTTGGATAACCTTTTTATTTCCTCCTACGCCTGTTCTCCATCAAAGAATGACTTTGATCCTTCAGGAAAAACAACACTTTGAAGACAGTTGGATACAGCAGTTTGAATCTTACACCTGCCTCCCAACATTTCCCAATTGCTGGGATAAATTTGCTTCTCTTCTGCTAGGTTTACAGTGAATAATCATTTTCTAAAAACACTCTGCTGTGCCCAGTTTTTAATACTTTGCTCTTCTGCCACAGTTTTATCATAATCAACTCTTTCTGCTGATATGATTGCATCTTTACTAATATAGGTCTTGGCTGCTTTCTCATGGCCAGGCTTGGAGCATACAATTGTTGTGCCCTTTCACTTAACAAATTCTGCTGTGGAACACCAGTACAGTTGGTGTTTTGTGCATTCATAAAATTAGTATATTATGTTCCTTACAGTTTGTCTAGTACAGCAGAAAATCTAAGATTTTTTCTGCATGCTCTGTCTTCTAACTCTACTATTTTTTAAGCAGTTCTTGGCAAACCTCATATTCAGCCAGATTTTGTATCAACTTCTGATTTTTGCAGTTTTATCATGTGTCTGAATGACTAGTTAAAGCTTCTTCTATTTATTCCAGCTTTTTGTTGTTTGGATTGATGTATTCCTTCAGTGTTTCATTAATTTTAATCACCTCTCAGTGCATTTGACTTATTTTTCCTCTAAATTACTGAGCTCTTGAACCAGAGCTGAAGCTTGAACTGCTTTTTGGTGAACAGCTGCAGGATCCTTCCCAGACAGTATTTTCTCTTCATCTTTTCTGGTTGATTTTCTTTCAGGTTTTCTAAATTTCTTCTTTGCTGGCATCCAGGCAGTACATTTGCTATCCAGTAACTGAAGTATACAAAAAAAAAAAAACATTTTGAATGGAACTCATTTATTCAGTTTCTGTTTTCACACTGGGAGAACTGGTTATATGATTGATAGTATGCAGCCATCTTGAAAGTCCAAAGACAGAGTTTCCTCTCTAAGCTGGCATCTGAGACAAATTTAAATCAGTCAATAAACCTGACAGTCTTTTTTCCCAAATTCTCAAACAAAGTAGAATACATTTTTCATATGCTAGATGTTCATCTCCAACTTAGGTTATTTTTTCATATGACCAAGCAGATCAGAAAGTCTGATCAGTTGTTTGTTGCTTTCTCAAGCCTTAAATTAGGCAAAGCAGTTGCTAAGGTTACTCTTTCCAGATGGTGTTCAGACTACAGATCCTTTGTCTACAATAAAAAGGACTTGTCCCTACAGTCTAAACCTAAAGCATTAACAGCCTTTACTGGTAGACTCATTGATGACATTTGTGCTGCAACTTGGTCAGCAGTTCATATTTTTCTATCTCATTACAAAGTGGATGTACAGTCCAGATAATTTTCTTCTTTTGGTTCCACCATTCTCATGAATGTCCTTCCTTCATATCACTCAGGTAAAACATCTTGGAAATCTGTTCCATGTGTTGAATCAATGAAAATAGACAACATTGGATATAAAAGTTGTGTACTTACCATAACAATAGATCCATGTTGTCTGATTTTCATCCGGTTCAAACTCCCTCCCTCCCTCCTGCTCATTTCCAAATTGATACAAATGGGCTTCTGGTGACCTGGTAGTTTTCTCACACATCCTGTCTGTGAGAATTCCTAACTAACTGCCTTCCAGTCCTACTTTTTACCTGTATGCTAGGTTTGGTCTTGAATGTAATTGCTATAGATTTCTTTAGTGGGGAAAATTTGATCTGAGGTACTAAGGTGGAGTGGAGGGAATTTTTGGTAGGGGAGGAGTCAGAGCCCTGGATCTGAGATGCTTCAGAATTGGTGTCAAGGTCAGGTCCAGTTGGCTCTGACAACCTAGGTGCTGAACTGGATGAAAATCAGACAACATGAATCTATCATTATGGTAAGTGCATAACATTTGTTGTTTTTGTGTAAGCTTGTTTTCTAGTATGTTTTTGTTCCATATAGGGTTGTAGGTAGGTAGGTGGTTAGGATCATAGTGTGTTGTATTTCTTCTTCTCTGCTGTTACCCATTTTGTTCCTTGGATTTGTTATGGATAAGGACAAGTGGTTTGAGAAATGTGTGGCCTGTGTGTGACCCTTCTTAGCCAAGAGGATGGAGAATTCAGGTAGGATTCCCTCTCCCTTTGCTTCGGTCACACCCAAAGAACTTTCTCCTGCTTCCTCCCTGTCTCTGCATCTGATCCAAGCCTTGCAAGTACAGATCTGAGCGTCAGACCCTGGTGCTCTTAGAAGGGTCTCTAAACCTTCATCATTTGTTTTGTTGGCTTGCTCCACTTGCTCTGTAGGTAGTCTTCAGCCTTTTAATTTGGAGCAGCTGCTTTTTGCAGGCCCAGATACAGCTATGGCTTTTCCCTGCTGCCTCGACTCCAGTGCCTAAGGCTTCAGCTGTGTTCTTTTGATTTCCTCCCCAGGCCCTTTGGCACAAGGCTTTATGGATCCAGCTACCATGCCTTCATCTAGGTTGGTGCAGATGGCTTGGCCTCTTCAGGTGATGATGTCTTCTTTGGGATTCTCGACTCCAGCATCATCAGAGCCGAGTATGCCCCAGAGCTGAGACTTTGGGGCTGGAGTCCCAGGGTCAGGTTCGAATTTCAAGGTTTCAGAGTTGTCTCTGTCTTTCGGGGCTTTGGCACTCAACAGATTGTCTCTGGTCTTGGCTTCAGGGCAGGTCAGTTGGATCATGGAGATCGGCCTTTCTCTGGAGTTATCAGATCTGAAGAGTGTCAGCTTTGGCCTTCAATGCCATGGAGAGACTTTTCTCTGGGTCAGAGACAGAGTGGTTGGCATCTGCTGATAATCCTCTCCCATCTATGTCTGTACTTGCAGATGCACATCTTTTGGCTCTAGGACAGCCCACGCCTTTGAGCCTCCATTTTCCCCTGCATGCAGGGCCTCCGGCCTCTTCCATCTCCCCTTCAGATTTTTCAGTCTGAGATGGACATGATAAGAGCTTCTGCAAGATGAAGCACATAAATTCCACTGAGGAATCCCTTACAGAGGATACGGATCTCAAGTAAGGAGAGGGTTCTCCCAAGTCCCCCTGTCATGATGTCTCCTTTGGTAATCTTTTGGAGCTTCTTCTCCAGCATGGTGATTGGACCACTGAAGCACCATCTCCAGAGGAGTCATTATTTTTGGAGGCCTTTGACATGGGCCTAGCCATGTCCTAGTTGGTTGCCCCTATAAATTGTGCTTTTCAACCTGGTATCCTGGAGGGCATAGAGAGAACCAGATTTGGTGGAACCAATCCCCCAAAAAACAGATAAGATCTTGGCCCTACCTAAGGACCCACTGTAAGGGGCCTGACATTAAAATCATCATGGTGGCGATGGCCACCAAAAAGGACATTTCAGAGGATAGTTCTTTGGTCCATCCCCTGAACAGGGAATCTAGGGCCTTGGACCAATTAGGAAAGCATGCTTATGCTTTGTTGACCTTTGCCTGAGAGTGTTAAATTATTTGGTACATTTGACAAGACTTCAGAGTGACCTTGTACCAGAAGTCTCAAAGATGGTACAGACACAACAGAGCCTGGGGATGCAAAAAACTTTGGAGGCCCAGTTGTCAACCGTGCAGTTGATTACAAATGTGTCTATGCACTTGCTTTCAAGTGCAGTTGATGGCTCATCTCGTGCAGCTGGCTCCGACAGTGTTATGTGCTAACATTTCTGGATGCGGTTATGTAATTTTGCAGACTGCTTTAGGGCATCCTTTGTCTATGCACCTTTAACCTGTTCTTCTTTTTTTGGCCCAAAGGTCAAAGACACACTAGGAGTGAGCAGGATGGAAAGATGCTGTCTGCCATCAGAGTCCGCTTTGCCACCCCACAGCATCCTTTTCTAGGAATTAGAAGGGGCAAGTGGCTCTTTTTTTACAAATCTCAGCAGTATTTTCAAGATGCTGCAGGTGAAAGGACCTATCATGGTTGGGGGGGGTACTGCCCACATGGTAGGGTTGGTCTGCAGTACTGTGGCTTCTGTGGGACTTTCTCTGGGAGGCTTTTTCAGCATACCTGAAAGGTATTTGCTTTTTTTCCTGGAGAGAGTCAG
Organism: Protopterus annectens; assembly: GCF_019279795.1. Taxonomy (NCBI): domain Eukaryota; kingdom Metazoa; phylum Chordata; order Ceratodontiformes; family Protopteridae; genus Protopterus; species Protopterus annectens. Next base: position 1,305,462,428 of record NC_056746.1, on the reverse strand, counting down.
GAGTTACTTGGTTCTCCACCCAAAAGTTTGGGAGGCCATCACCTCGAACACTTGGTTGTTGAGGGTCATAGCCAAAGGTTATACAATACCATTTTTGTCTCCTCCAAAAGGTTCAATACAGTTTCTCCCAGGTGTGCCACCCCACCAGAGAAGAGAAGCAGCAGTCAAAATTCAGAAACTGCTGAAGAACCAAGTCACCCAAGAGATCCTACTAGACCAACGAAGATCCAGGGTCTATTCAAGATTTTTTTTGGTGCCAAAGAAGAACAAGTACCTCAGACCAAATTTAGATTTAAGCAGGCTGAAATGTTATGTTAAATTACCAAGTTCCAGATGTTCACAGTGCAGTCCATTCTATCTCTTTTCAGGAAAGATGACTGGATGTACTCAACTGATCTCAAGGTTGCCTACCATCATATCAAGTTTACAAGGTAGTCCAGATTTCTGTGCTTTTGACTGGGGACTGATCATTATCAGTTTTGAATACTGTCCTTTGATCTCACCACAGCCCCCTCCCTGTGTTCACCAGGGGCATGGTAGTGATGGTAGCCTTGATAATCAAATTCGGGACTCCTTACTCTAGTTATGTCTGTCCTTAAGCATCACAGTAAATTATGAAAAGTCCAATCTACATCCAGTTCCGGTCTCAGAGTTCATAAGCTGCCAGTTGGATATGATCTCACAGACAGCGAAACTTCCTCATCACAGATTAAATTATCTTTGATTGAAAGTATCTCTTTTGATCTACTGTATCAAACCTCCAGCATCTCTAGTCTTCCAGCTTTTGGGTGACATGACAGCAGCAATTGATCAGGTGTCTCTGGTGAGGTACCATATACAGATTCTGCAATGGACTCTTAACAACTAAGTGGTCATATATAACCCATCTCATGGATTTCCTGGTGTCCAGCACAAACAGTTGTCAGACCCTAATACAATGGTAGTTAGAATCACCTCTCATAGCCACCAGCTGGCTCTTTGCCCTTTTCCAGCCATTGTCACTGACGCCTCCCTTCTGGGGTGGGGGAGCATTTTTATGGGAAGATGGTTCAGAGAACATGGTCTCCAGTTGAGGCCAGTCTTCTCATCAATGTCTTGGAGATGAGAGTGATCCCCCTAGCATTACAGGCCTTCCAGGATCTTCTTAGTAAGGGTGTGATTTCACTTCACACAGACAATATGTCATTGGTTTGGTAGCTGAACAAGCAAGGAGAAGTCATTCTTATCCTTTTTGTTGGGAAGCCATGACAGTGTGGGAGTAGTTGATCTCCTCAAGAAGATTACTGAAAGCAATGCACATCCCAGGAAAGTTCATCATCTTGGCAGACAGTCTAAGCAGGAACATCCTACTTCCCTGAATCCAACTATAGCAACTCACATTTTCCAGTGCTGGGGCACCCCTTGCTGGGTTCTGTTTGCCACACAGTTCAACACATAGTTCAACAATTTTCTGTTCTCTAGTTCCCCCCAAAGAACAGTCACCAAGGAATGCTGTTCTGCATGCTTGGCCCTTGGATATCCTTTATGCTTATCTGCCCATTCCCCCATAGTGAAATTCCTTCAGAAAGCAGCCAGTTACAGAATGACTGTGATTCTCATTGTCCCATTCTTGCCTCAACAGGTCTGGTTCCCCTTCCTGTGGTCTCACCTTTGGCATCCACCCTGGGTGTGCCACCCTGTTCTGGTGTTGATTTCCCATCTAGTGGGAGTTTTCCACCTAACCTTCATATCCTCATGTTAACTGCATGGTTTCTTCAATCCCCATGATGGCCAGGGATTTCCAAGCTCTGTGACAGAGTTGGTAACATTTTGTCTTTCTCTCAGAAACCTTCTACACAGTAGATATATGCTAGTAAATGGAAACCCTTTGAGATTTGGGCTTCTTTGAGGGGTTTAGATCCTTTCATGGTTCCTTATAGGGTATTCTTGATTTTCTGATTTACTAGTTTCACTCAGGGTTGAGCTATTTTACCATTAAGGTGCAGCTGGCTGTTATTTTTAACTTCTACATTGGCAGGAATAACACTCTGGTGTCAATTTTTAAAATTTCCATGCCATTTTTGACAGGTACATTCTTGTTACTCCCTCCATTTCAGGATCCCTTACCTCCCTGGGATTTGTCTTTCTTATTGTTGGTTTTAGCCTCTTCTCCCTTTGAGTCTTCATTTTCCATTTTTTTAAAGTTGTTGTCTTAGAAAACAGTCTTCCTGGTGGCGGTAACACAAGCCAGGTGAGTTTTGGATTTGCAGGTTCCATCCTTGATTCCTCCTTACTTGATTTTTCACAAGGCCAGAAAGTTACCCCTAGGACTAATCCCTCCTTTTTGCTAAAGGTGGCCTCTGAATCTACTCCAAAACAGCGTACCCATTTGCCTCTATATGAGTAATAAAGAGAAATATTTGTTGCACTGTTTGGATGTTCATAAGTAGCTGAGGTTTTATCTGGAGAGAACCAAGGCCTTTAGATAAATGGAACAATTATTAATTTCCTTTTCTAAGGCCAGGCTAGGCAGACCAGTGTCAAAAACAACCCTATCCAAATAGCTGTCTGATTTGTATTTGCTTTGAGTATAATTTAAAGGGAAGGTCCTTATCTGCAAAACCCAAGTGTTATTCCACCAGGGCAGTGGTGACTTTCTCTGGTTTGTTCTCCAGAGCCTCTGTTGATGACATTTGTACAGTTGCTACTTGGGTTGGTACTAATACTCTTCTAATCCATTACAAAATGTATGTTCAGTTGAGCTCCACGGCCTCTTTTCATTCTACCACTCTGTGAAATGTTCTCTCCTAGGGCCACCTTGGGGTGATACGGGGCTGGGAATTCTGTCCCACTGGTTGAAGATGGACAGAAAAGACAACATTGGATATGAAAGTTATGTACCTACCATAATGATAGCTCTATGTTTTCTGTTTCTGTCATCTTCAACAGTCCCTCCCTCTTAACCCCCTCCTAGTAGGGTTTATTTTACAAGTGAGCAAGCGACTGGGCTTTCAAGTCTCCTCCTTTGAGTCCGATCCTTTGGTTTTCATTTAGTTTTTCCTTGATTTTGTGTGAAATTTGGGTTAGGGACAACTCGATCTCAGGTAAATGTGGGGAGCAAGGTATTATGGATAAAACAGGCAGAACCCTGGTGCTGAAAGACTCTGAAGGAAGGCCAGCACTGGATTTGAGTCGAATCCAACAACTCACAGGTTGAAGAGGATAGGATCAGGCAATACATGTCTATTGTTATGGTAGGTACATAACTTTGGTTTATTTTTGTATACGTGCATCTCAGATCCCAGTAAAGCAGTTCTTCGAAGAAATTCTGCATTTGAGGCCACCAAGGCATTCTGTATCCCCTGCTTAGGGCTTGAAATTTGTGAATTAAGAACTTAACTCTTACTCCTTTTGAAGTTGAGTAGACCTAAAATGTCTTTCTTGGAAAAAAATGTTTTCTTAAGTATATATGAACTCTAAGCTTTGATGTTTAATAAGCCATATTCTGTTATCTACAAACACAAATCCTTTTTGTCAGTGTCTGTAAAATTGCTGTGATCCAGTCTCTTCTTTTTAAATAGGAGAACAAAGACAAAATAATTTTTATTTTTTTTTACCTTTCTGCCCCCCTCCCCCCAACCATCAGCTCTTCTCCCCAGTTACCCAGGTGACACAGTCATTCCCCTGCAGCCAGCAGAGTCAAAAGACTGGTTAATTGAAAAGAGACTGTAATACTGCAGAGTGGTAGATTTTTGAGGACTATCCCTCCCATGTCACTTCCAGGCTCACTTTGGGTATCTGGATCTGTGAAATGACCGTCCCTATCTCCATGGTAACATTTCTGTCTTGGAGCTCCTCCCATCTAGGCACATAGTAGCACATCACTTCCACTGCACACCCCCCCATCCTGTCCTGCCCACCGTGCTATACTCTCCAGTATACACAAACAGCATATCAGCTACATGTCTCTAGCATGAGAGAAGTGAATGGGCACATATCCTTCATTCTTCTCTCTCCCCTTGTTGGCTGCACCAGTACTGAGACTGCTAAAAGAGTTCCAGTTATTTGGGCCATAATCACACCTCCTTTCTTCTACACCATGGAGCTGACAATAAGGGCAATAAAATTTGTACAAACTATGAATATCCACAGAATATGCACAGACAACTCAGTTCTACATTGAATGAACTAAACTACTGAGACTGACCAGCAGTTTGCTATTTATGAAAGAACAGTCAGCCAGTTGTGAAACAGACTTTATCAAAATGATTAGACAACTGCATTATTGTTTGATATGAAAAATCGAATGCATCTTTGATTAAGAGTATTAGGTAGTAGTCTACCAGGTCATCAACTGCAATTGTAGTCTTCTTTAAAGATACATCTGACTTAAGTATTTGTGGGTCTGCTACTTTGACATCCATTCACTCATTTTTTTTCAGACATTGCAAGCTGGATGTCTGTTCTACAGAGGTAGAACAGAATTTACTTGTCATGCAGGGCATGCAGTAAACCATCCTTGCATTACTTGGGTACGTTTTGATACTCTCCCAGTTATTCAGTGAATTAGTGTAGCAGTGATCCTTAAGTATATGACACTTGCAATTGCTTTTTTTTCCCTCATACCATAGCTTCCTTCATTTGCGAGGATTATCTTAGTAGGGTCAGCCATATCCGACTTCATATTCTTTCACAGACCTCACATCTTCATCCTCCCTGGAACATCTACATATGGGGCATAGTTTGTATGTGTAACTGTACCAGGGGGATCCCATCTTTGTGGATGGAAACGGACTCACATAGCTCGCAAGCATGAATGCTTTAGGACCAGTGAGGGGTTAGACATGTAATGGGCATCACAATGTGGCCAACTAAATTGTGAGTTGGTCTGTCCTTGTCCCTCTACTAAATGTGCTTTGTAGTGTGGCAGCTGGGCATTTAGGGGGAGTGGACTCCCCATGATGAAGTAGTTCTCTTATCTCCAACCCACCACACTACCCTACAAATGCCACTTCATTCTAGCTTCCAGTCTGCACCAGCAGTCAAATTTGACATCCCTAAGCATGTTTCCCACACCCTTTCCTCTCACAAGAGGCAGATAGGCATAGACTTATCATTCCTGTCCGCACTGCTTCAGTTCTTCCAGTGCATGGGCTGCTAACTAAACCTTGCTTGATTGGGTCATAGTCATGGCTTCATCACTCTGTACCAAAGAGCTGACTAACTTGGAGTAGTTTTTTAACTGAAAGATAATCCTTACGTCAGGTTCCTTCTCCATCCATCTTCTTGATCCTGCAAATGTTTTGCACCCTGTTACCTTTGTACATAGTTAGCCCTAAACCAGTTATGGACTTTATTTTCTGTCTAGTTTATTATATTACAAAAAGTTAACCCATACCTTATGTTTTGTTTTAATTATCCACTGCCAGTTGATTTCAGTTTTTCATAGTCTTATTAATTTTTTACCAATTATAGTTACATTTGTGTGTTTTATGAAGGTCGGTTTAGAATTCAAAGGCTCCTTTAGTCTTCCCCAAAAACATTTGTTGGTATATTGGCTCTGCTGACCAACCTGGGCACAGAAAGAGATGAGTAGGGTGTAGAGTGTACTCTGTTTTGCAGATCAGCTTCTCCAATCATAGAGCATTGACCCTTCATTTCAAATGCCTTCTGTTTTTTTTTTTTTTTTGGGGGGGGGGTTGGTAATCACACAACTCTATACTTTTACATGTCACCGGTGTCCTGTGTGTGTGTGTGTGTGTGTGTGTGTGTGTGTGTGTGTGTGTGTGTGTGTGTATCTGCCCGTGTGTGTGTGTTTGCAGTTGAGCATCATGTATATTATATGCTAAAGCTGTACAGTAACAATACTGGGGCTACACAAAAATATAGTTTAGTGTCTTCTTTCTGTTATGGACATCAGTGTATTGCCTGGAAATAAACATGGATTTCCTTTTTTAAGTCTTGCTTTTGTTTTTAAAAAATATTTTCTAGAACATCCGTATTTGGGATCTACATGAACACATGTGTCTCCAGTCCATCCATAGTAGAAATGTTCCTTTGGGTAAATTTCCTATTTCAGGGGTTTACTACAACAAGTTATCTAACATATTGGTGTGTGCCACCAGTCTTGTAAGTTGATGCTTATTTCTTTTTTCCTATTATGTATGTCAAGCGAATTTGTTTAGTGCAATGTTGAAGGATTCTTTAATGGATGAATAAGTACATTGTTTCCATTTGTGATTGTTTGCTGTTAATACTTTCTTCCAAATATTCTTAATGCAGATAGGAGTTCTCTATGGAACTGTGGAAAATGCATCATTTGTCCATCAAAAATCTTCATCCCATGAACAGCCACTTTGCACTGCCCTTTACAACAGGAATTTTAAACAGGTGATAGATTTTTTCAGCATATAGGATGGTATATATTTATTTAAAACAGCAATATTGGTTACATGGCAAAAACATAGAAATTAATTTCTAATAAACTAATATTCATTCTCAGTGTGTTTTTTTTATTCAAATGCACTAAAACTCATTCACTGAGTATTTTTGTAATTTGTGACCGTTGTCATTTAGGATGTCTGTTGTTCATTGATAAAAATGCTTATATTGGTCTTATTTGTAGAATTTAGTTAATAAATTTACCCTATTCATTTTCATACATGTGACGGATGACACAAAGCATTACCGAGTTATTCAGTTAATTTCTGGTGGGATGTGAGATGGTTGTTAGGCAGCAGTAGTGCTAGAATGTTGAGAACTCTGTGGATTGCTCATTGAAAATGTTTTATTATCAACAAATCCTGCTTTAATAGGCTGCTGTACTTTCAAGTATGATTATATGTAGTAGTTCTATAACTGTATCAAATTTTTGTTTATGACAGAATATATTGTATTACAATGTTTCATTTCTGGGACTAATAATGTAAATTTATATTACTGATGTTGTGAAGTAATAATTAGTCAGAACAGTGCCTATTTCTGCAAACTCACTGCCTACTGATCTGTGAAATGTTGTGCTCTGCTTTCAATGCCAGGTTTAGTAGACACTTCACCTCTGTCTTGAACAGCAGCTTCTAGGAATCCTGACTAATTGTTTTGTCCTGACAGCTTAAGCTTGATTTTTTTCTCCTTTCTCTGTAGCCAAGTTTCTTTAGTCTTTTCCCACTTGCTTAGGCTTGAGGACTTCTTTTAGGATTGCATATTTTTCCCTTATTAATTAGTGTATATTACAAACTATTTTCAAGAGAACTAAATATTTTCATGATCAAATGTTATCTTTTACATCTTCCTCAACCAGTGGCCGGTATTTTAGACTTTGTCTCCGAAGCTCAAGCCCCTCTCCCATAATGCACTACACTACTTAATATACCCAGATCTCATTTGCCACATTTGACAACAGACATTTCTACAGAGTTCTTCTTCAGATAAGTGCTTTAGCAATTTTTTTTCTGATAGGATTAGACAGTTTTTGGCATTTTTCAGGCTGTTCTCTTTTTTCTTCCCCCTTACTGCTATTTAAAAAAAAGAAGCTGAATTATAGCTTTTTTTTTTTTTTTTAATCACAAATTAAAGCCAAGTTATTCCTGTGAATAAGCCTATTTGAGTTTATTTTTTCAGTACCTTCATAGAAGAGGAATTAACATCTGAAGTTTTGGACTGTTTATTACTGTTGCTTAATATTGTAACATTTAGGTATTTTTATTTTTCATTTTTTACAAATAACTAGGATGCGAAGTGGATCCTCTACCTTTAAGCTGGGGACAGCTATCTCCTCGTATCTCCATTGTGATTTTTAAATACCTTAAATTAACCACTTGGTTCCTGTGCTTCAAATGATGGCCAAAAATCCCAAGTTGTCTTATAGAATTAAGCATATTACTTCTTTCACCATGAAAACTTACGGCAGTAAATGGGGAAAAAATTAACATTTGGGCTTCTTCTAATGATCTAGATCTCTTTTCAGTTCCTATAGACATGATCTCGGATTCCTTAGCTGGTCTGTTTTTTTATCAGCAACCTACTATTAAAATCCAATGGATGACCATTTCTAATTATTATATTGGTTGAGATCATTCCCCTATAGTTTCCCTGACATTATCTAAAGCATTTTTGAAAGGGATCTTTCTCCTGAGATCTTCACTGAGAGATCCACTCCCTCTGTAGGATCTGATGTTTTTACTTCAGGCATTAACCAGTGTTCCCTTTGAGCCCTCAGCCACAGAGGACTTACATTTTTTCCTTGTTGCACCCTGTTCTTTGGTTGCAGTTAGTTCTGCTAAACAAATATCAGAACTTTGGGCTTTGTCATGGAAGCCTCCTTATCTAGTTTTTCATAAAACAGGGTATCCTTACAGACTAATATATCCTTTTTACCTAAGGTGGCCTCTGAGTCTAACTTAAGCCAGTCTTTACATTTGCAAGTATTTTTTCCTAAGTTTGCTAACAGTAGAAAGTACATTCTTCACTGTCTGGATCTGCACTGAGAGTTAAGGTTTTATTTACATAATACAATGAACATCAGGAGGTCTGACCAACTTTTGGTTTCCTTTTCCAAAGCTAAACTGGGTTGTGAGAGTGAAAAAGGTCATCTTGTCTAGATGGTTTAATGACTGTTTCTGTCATGCATATAATGTCAATGGGTTGTCCTTACCATCCAGAATCAATGATCACTTTACTAGGGCAGTAAGACCTAAGCAGCTTTCTGTAGTTACGCAGCGTTGGATGTTATCTGCTCTGCAGCCACTTGGTTGAATACTCACACCTTTGTTACAGATTACAAGTTTGATATACAGTGGAGGTTGAGTGCAGCATTTGGCAACATCATCCTCTGGAATGTCCTTCCACAGTACCACCTGGATCGACCTAACTGAGAACTCTACTATGCAGAAAATGCCCAATAGCAACCAAAATACCTCTGCAAACACAGTAAACAAAATCAAAAATGCTGAGAGCTCCAGTGTCCAATTCAAAGTAAAAAAAAGTCTTCAGTCTTCAATAATAAAAAAAAAAAGCAGACTTGAATCGAAGAATAAATAAAAGTAAAGTCTTCTTTATTGTCACACAAGCGCTTCATATTGCTTCCTCAGGTGTATACACCTGAGGAAGCAAGACTTCTTACTTTTCGATTTCAAGTCTGCTTTTTTACCTTTATTGAAGACTGAAGACTGCTTTTTTACTTTGATTTGGACACTGGAGCCTAACCTCAGCATTTTTTCTGGATTTTTGTTTAACTGAGAACTCTGTTGGATCTGTCCCACAAGTTGAGGTGGATGGAAAAGACATTATCTGATTCAAAAGTTATGTACTTGCCATAATGCTAGATCCATGTTGTCTTATTCCATCTTTCTCAACATTCCCTCGCTCCATGCCCCTTCCAGATTGACATGTTGTGGTTTTTCTACTTCTAGAAGATCTTGCAGGCCTTTCTGAAGTCTTGCTTTGGTAGACCTCCTTAGATCTTGGTCTCTTATTTTTTGCTTATTACATTTTTGTCGGGGTCCAATACGGGAGGGGCAAACTAAACCTGAGGAGATTAAACAGTGTAGTGGATTATGGGAAAGGAGTTGTAGCTTCAGATCCTAAGTCTGAACTGCCAGCCTTGGATCTGATTGGATCCAATAACCCACAGGTTGAGACATCACATATCTAGTATTACAGTAAGCATATAACTTTCATTTTTTAAATATTTATGCAGTACTTTCTAAATATAACAACTATGCATTTTATTATGTTGTGTATTATCATCTGTTTTTACTGTCCATCAAGTGTGCTGGTCATGGCTGAAAATGTTCCTCAGGCCATACCACTTACCTAATTAAGTAATAATAAATTTTCTTTTATCTTACCTTTCAGAAGATGACTGAACTCCTTCAGAAGATGGGGGCAGTCTTTTCTGTATGTTGGTAATTTATGTAATAGCCGTTTTCTGTTTGCTGAATCCTTTGAATAATCCAGGAGGAAGGAGAGCAGCAAGGTGTCAAACACCACTTGCCAGGTGCTGGACCACATTATTTCATTTCCACTTCAGTCCTGCAGTGAATTATCCTAAGAAAACATCTGAACAATTAGACCTTTAACAGTCCTGATTTACCCTTATCTTATCAAGCTGTACTATTGGGATGGTGGTTCTGTTTGTTTCATTTTGGAGAGCTGTCACATATGCCAGGTGACTTCTTGACATCATAGAAGTGGTCATATTTTAGATCTGCTTTGGGCCCCCAGCTTGGTCTTTTCTGGTAAACTATTCATTACTGATTAAGTTGCTTGTACTGTCTCAGCCCCTACTGTTGGGTCTTCCAGACACAAGTTCTGATGTTACAGACAGAGGTGTTAGTGGGTAGAGCACCAGTATAGGCATGTGGCATTAGATACATGAATACATGAGACCAGAGAAAGATGTTTTACATCTTCAAGACTTTATTTACATGCTTTTCCAAGGCCTTATTTTCAAATGATTTATGTACCCAACATAAACGTATATATATTACATATATATGAGTCTACTGCTTTTAATTGAATATCACTTATTCAAAAAAGAGCAGTAGACTACTCAGTTACTTGAAAGTGCACTTATTCGAATGTGCACTTTTGTGAAACACGGTTCAACGAACCGTTAAAAATATAAAAAAAAAAACACAAAACACTTCGCCCCCCACTCCCCCTACTTAAATATACAAACTCCGAGATTACACTACAGTGGGGAACAGGTAAATTCCATATTCCCCACTGTAGTGTGCCTTGGCGCTTCAGTTTCCCTGAATGGTTCGTTGAACCATGCTTCGCGGAAGTCCACTTTCGCTTAAGTGCACTTTTGCGTAACCGAAAGTCTGTTGTTAGTTTTCAAACAAGTAGACTTTCGGTCTTTTACAGTAGATATATATATATATATATATATATATATATATATATATATATATATATTTATTTATTTATATTTATATGTGTGTATATATATATATATATATATATATATATGTATATCTATCTATAGACATACGTACATGTCCGCACACACACCTTGCTTTTGAAGCCTTTAAAAGGGTTTCAGGAACTTCCAAAAGCAAGGTAGCTTCAACTAGTTCAGTTCCATCCAAACTTCAACTGCATTCTACTTCTTCACCTCTTCATCCGGTCATACAGGGGCAGTCAGCACAAAAGGTTTCTGAATAAGTCTGCTTAGCCAGCTCTCCATCAAATTCTGACCCTTCTGTTGGACTTTCAGAAGATGTTCTCAGAAAACAGAAATGCAAGTGGAAGTATTTAAACCCTTCACCAGAGTCTTTCACAGAAGATACTGACTTAGAGGAATGAGAGGGTCCCCCTCACTACCTCTCTAAAGATGTGTCCTTTGGGGAAATTCTAGAATTAATGAAACAGAGATGGGGATGGACATCCCCAGACCCTGGTTCCAGACCAACCTCATCCTGTGTGATACCACCCGTCAATCCTGTTATTGATCTAATGGCTCAACTGGCATGGAAGGACTCTAATGTGGAAGAGCACATACCAAAGAAAGTTGATCACATTTTATCTGCTCCGACTGACAGGATGCACTGGAGTAAGGGTCCACCTGTAGGTGCTATGGTGGCGGCAGCAGCTACCAAGAAAGAACTATCAGAAGAAAGCTCATCTTTTCATACTCCCAGTAGAGAATCTAGGGTGATGGGCAGATATCGAAAGCAGGTGTGTGCATCAGTGACTTTTGCCCATAGATCTCTGAGCTATCTAGCTCACTTAACAAGATTCCAGACAAAGGACATCTCCAAGTCCTTCTCAGGAATATTGCCAGCAGATATTCAGAAGACAGTGGACTTCCAGCTTTCCACCCTACAGTTATCTTCTAAAGTAATCAAGAAACAGCAAAGTATTCCCAAATGGAAAAAGGTCAAACGGTATTCAACATAAAAAACACAAATTGAGAAAATGGTACACCTCTGGCCAAACATGTACTTAATAAAAGTCCTTCACACTCGTTTAGGTTTAGGGTACTTGAGCATTTAATAGTAGGACAGTGCTATGGTGATTTTAGGAATATAAATGAACAACATGAGATCAGATGGATGATTAAATTACATGCTGATATACATCCAGGTCTCAATGGTAGGGTCCCTTTAAGACCTTTTGTAAAAGCTTGTAATTTATTTAAGTGGTTATGTTGTAATTGATTTTATCATGTGACTTGGTTTTAATTAATAGGTAATAGATATTATATAAAGTGCATTGTGTTTGATTGTGTTTTGTCAATGGTCTGAAGAAGTGCTCTGTGTGAGTATGAAAGCGCTTACCAATTAAACTACATTTTTACTTCTGCCGTGGATGGTCTGGTCTGCTATTTTCTCAGTTTGCATCTTCTAAAGTGGCCATGCATCTACTATCGAATGCAGCTCATGGTGCAGCCAGAAGAGTAGGCACTGATATCACCATGTGCCAACATGGCCTGGATATGACTGTGTAATTTTGTGGAAGGCTTCAAGTTGTCCTTCATTAATACTCCCCCCCCCCCACACTTACAATGGTTCCACCTTGTTTGGACCTAAAGTAAAGGATAAACTTACCAGGAGTCAGAAGAATGGCAAGGCTGTCTCTGCAGTGGGAGTATGCTTCTTAATCCCCATTGTTGGAGATGCTGAGTGGGCAAATTGGTGTGATGAGGGAGATGATTTTTCTGAGCTATGATACAGAATTAGAATTGCCTAGACATGGTAAGGCCTTGCTGTCTCTAATTATGGTTGCTGCCAGAAAAGCAATTACTAGAAAATGGAAATCAGAATCTAAATCAACTATATTAGAAATAGTGAATAAAGTAACAGAGATAAAACAACTGGAACTGAGATTTTTAGAAAAAGTTAAGAGCAAACTGCATAGGGAAAAAATGGGAATTATAGGAAGAATACATACAGGTGAGGAATGAGGTTTAAAAGAAGGCAGGACTTAAATTAGCTATGTAATGTTTGACTGAAAATGATTGGGTAGATTATAATAATGTATCTGATGTTGTCAATCTTTATTCATTATTGACAAATGGGAATTGGTTCCGACTCCTTGGAACCGGTCTGGCTGTTACACAGCTCGCATCAGCCAAAAACTCTCGAGCTAAGGCTCTACCACAATGCCATTTTCTCTATTACCTCAGATCTCGTTTGCCACTCTGATATCAGGATGCATCAGTCAATACTGTCCAGCTAAGTGCTTATATTATATATTTTTTCCTTCAAAACCTGTTTCTTGTACTTTAAAGTTGATTTTTCTTCCTTTATAATCTTTGACGAGTATGTGTTTATACATATTTACATATCTATATATATATATATATATATATATATATATATATATATATATATATGTAGCTATATATATATATATATATATATATATATATATATATATATATATATATATATATATAAAACCTTGTCTCTACCCTTTATCTTTACCTAACGGTATTCTCCATTACCATCAATAGTAATTTGTTTTTCCCCCCTTTCTCCATCTACCTCTTAGGTAATTTCTCCGATACCATCGCTGGTATCTTCCTCTTCCCCTTACCTAGTATAGGTATGTCTTCCCATAATCTTTGGTAGGTTTCTCTTTCTTTTTCTGTTTAGAGTGATTGAGTGTGTGTGTGGGTTCTTTAAAATGGCAGAGGCACTTTGGGCTTCAAGCAGTACCAAGATTGTGGAAGAAAGATGCCCAATTCTGATGGGCATCTTTCATGTGTATATTGTTTGGGTGCGCCCCACTTAGAGACTGTCTGTAAAATCTGCCAGGGTTTCAGTTCTCAGACTTTGGCAGAACATCGAAACAAACTGATTTTAAAGGGATTGTTAAAATCTTCCTTTGATGAAGCCCTCTCTAAGCCAGAGTCTTCCAAAACTGAAATTAAAAAGAGAAGCTACTCAGTGCCAAGCTCACCATTGGCACCAGACTCCAAATCTCACAAGTCATCGGTTCCATCAGTTTCTTTTGAACCGTAGAGTAAAGTGTCCAAATTGACTGTGACACAGCCTTTGGCACTGACAGTTATGTCCCCATTGGTACCGATGGTTTCTGCATCAATCGTGACTTCCTCGGCACAAACAGTCCTATCGGAGCCAGTCTTACCAGTCCTGGCACCAACAACCTCATCAGCTCCAGTAACCTTAACGTCCCACTCAGTTCCGACTTCTCCATCTGCTCCACAGCATATGGTGCCCAAGGTCAAAGTGATTGTACCTCCCAGTGCTCCGGAATATCCTTCCTTAAGGGCCTCCCAAGATTTCGGGTAGCTGGGGGCTCTGTTCCACAGGTTGATGATCAAATGAAGTTAACTACTTCAGCTAAAGATGTTTTGTACTCACCATAGCGTTCCATCTGAGTAGTTAGACTTCATTTGTCGGCAACCTTCCTTCCCTCCTTCCCCCTGACCTTGGTGGTTATTTCTCTGTTTGAGTTCGATGTCCTGAGTTTGACGAGCCTGGTGTATGAGTTTGGGTCAGGTTTTTGGTGTCTTAGGTTGTTGTGTGTCACGTAATGGGTGGCAGACTCGATCTGAGGATTGGAAGGAGGTTGCAGAGTAGTATGGGTAAGGGGGAGGAGCTTGGAGCTCGGATCTTTAGCTTGGTAAGCTGCCGGCTCGGATCCGTATAGGATCCGTAACCCACAGGTTTCTGACAAATGAAGTCTAACTACTCAGATGGAACGTTATGGTGAGTACATAACTTCTTTTTTTCTTCCTGTGAGAAAGTGAAATCCAGGTCTTGACTCCGAAGCAACTTTAGGAAGAAAAGACGGGTTAGTCCTATGGGAACTAAGAAATACACCCCGGGGATCACTTCTGTGTCTCTGCTCGACAGTGGCACAGGAAAATAATTTTCTTGGGTGGCATAAGCTAGGGAACCTTGTTGGCGAAATCCATTTAGCGAGAGTCACCTTCGAAACTGGTTTTCCTAAAAAGGGTTTAGCAAAGGAAAAAAAAGCTTATCAGATTTACAGAATGGTTTGGACCTATGCAAGTAAAAACGTAACTGCCTGTGAACATCCAGCAAATGAAGTTTGTATTCCCTTTTGTTTTGAAAATTAGGGAAAAATTTAGGCAAATTAATAGATTGATTAATGTTTGACTCCGAAGCAACTTTAGGAAGAAAAGACGGGTTAGTCCTATGGGAAATAGGAAATACACCCCGGGGATCACTTCTGTGTCTCTGCTTGACAGTGGCACAGGAAAATAACTTTCTTTGGTGGCATAAGCCAGGGAACCTTGTTGGCTAGGCTTACGTAGGCCCTTGGGCCGATAACCTAGTACCTACCTATGAACCTATAAGAATCTACTTTAAATAGTCTATTTTTTTTTTTGCATTGCACAGGTCACTACTTAGTGTTTACAGGTTTACAGTGTGTGTGTGTGTGTGTGTGTGTGTGTGTGTGTGTGTGTGTGTGTGTGTGTGTGTATATATATATATATATATATATATATATATATATATATGGGTCTACTGCTTTTAATCGAATATCACTTATCCGAAAAAGAACAGTAGACCGCTCAGTTACGCGAAGGTGCACTTTCGCGAAACACGATTCAACGAACCATTAAAAATCTAAAAAAAAAAAAACACAAAACACTTGCTAACATTACAGTGAGTGGGGGGCTTCACCCCCCCCCCCCTCCCCTACTTAAATATACCAACGCCAAGATCTCACTACATTGGGGAACAGGTAAATTCCCTATTCTCCACTGTAGTGTGCCTCAGCGCTTCAGTTTCCCTGAACGGTTTGTTGAACTGTGCTTCGCGGAAGTGCACTTTCGGTTAAGTGCACTTTCGCATAACCGAAAGTCTACTATTCGTTTTCGAACAAGTAGACTTTCGGTCTTTTACAGTAGACCCATATATATATATATATATATATATATATATATATATATATATATATATATATATAGAATGTGTGTGTGTGTGTGTGTGTGTGTGTGTGTGTGTGTGTATGACACTGTTGATACTTCTTCTAGGGCTATAGCCACTGGTACTGTTTTGAGGAGATTTGCTTGACTGCATTCTCAGAACCTCCCAGATGATGTTAAAAATATGATTTTTAAATTCCCCTTTGAATAGAGAGCAGTTTTTGGCCCCTGTGCTGCAGAAATGATCAAAAAGTGTGTTGAAAGGGGTAAGCTGGTCTAGGTAATATCTAAAGGTTTTCAGCCTTTCCAACTTTTTTAAGGTATTCTCTAACTCCTCATCCAGTTTTGGCAAAATAAATATTGTCAACAAAACATAGGTAACAGACTTTAAAGAAGAAATGGCAAGGGGGCTCCAGAAAGAAGCCTCTAAACTCCCAAGACTAAGGACTGTCCAGCAAGTCAAAAATGACTAATCAGGAGACCCTGTGAGTCCCTCCCACCCCAAGAATGGATCTACATTTTTCTCTTTGGAAACAGTTTCAGACAAATGGGTTCTGAAGATCATTCATCAAGGTGACAGATAGCAGTGGGAGTAAATTCCCCCTTTCCAGTGTCATTCCTCATTCTCTAAATCAGACTGTTTTGTTTCAACCAGTTCTTCATAACATTGTGTTCCAAGGAGTGATAGAACCAGTTCCTCTTTCCCAGGTGGGGAAGGGTTTTTATTCAGTGATGTTCCTAGTGCCAAAGAAAGAAAATGCCTGGAGAGCAGTTCTGGATCTTTCTTTCATAAACATGTTTATGATAGTTCTCAAATTCAAAATGATGTCACTTCACAACCTGTTACCTCTTCTTCCTCGTTCAAGTTTCTTGGCAGCACTAGACTTAAAAGATGGATGTAATGTGATCCTATCTCGCCTACATTCTCTACAGATGGGTTCGGAGCAGATCCTCGGCTCCGACTCGGCCGCTATACAATAGAACGCAGTCTCTTATTGGCTGAGTTACCTCATATCCCAGGATGCACCACTACCACTTCCCCAGATCTCGTTTGCCGCTTTTCAGCATAGACGTGGTCTCGGACTTGGCTGAGCTAAGTATCTTTAGTCAGGAATTTTTTCTGTCTGAATTTTTGTAAAAACTTACCCAAAAGCTGTTTTAACATCTATTGTTGTTGTGTGATTGGTTTTGATATTTTTCTTGTGGTAAATTGTGTTTTTTTTGTTAGTTAACGGTCCCGTTTAAGTTAGAGGGGCCTAGCCCTACCCTAGGCATTTAAGTTAGAGTCTAGGTTGTCTGTACTAACTTTGTTTTTTTTGGTAGTCGGTGTTTATTGTTTATATAACCATGTCTAAAGAGCATAGACCATCCGGTTTTAAAAAGTGTGTTAAATGTAATTATAAAATGTCTATAACAGATGACCATTCCTTATGTGTTTATTGTTTGGGCCCGAAGCATCTTCAGGAGTCCTGTAGCATTTGCCACGCTTTTTCCTCTCGCGTCCTCCAAGAGAGGAAAAATAAGTTGATCTTAAAAGGGCTTATTACCCCTTCCTTTGAGGAAGCCCTATCTTCCTCTTCTTCTTCACCTTCGAGGAAGAAAAAGCCTTCGGCTCCAACCAGCCCATCGGATCCGGCAGCAAAAAAGTCTCGGCAGGCTTCTCCGTCGGCTCCACGGACTTCAGAGCCGAGGGCGGAACGGTCTGCCTCGATGTCTCCAGCCTCGACTCTTCTGGTTTCGGAGTCGAGCTCGGCGTCGAGGCGTGTCACCTTCATCGGCTCCACTGCCTTCGGAACCGATGGGGGTTGCCCGCTCAGACTCTTCCCCTTCGGTGCCAAAGTCCACATCGGCTCCGAGGGAAATTGCAGTTGTAGTGGAGTCTCCCTCGGCGCCGATACTTCTAGAACCATTACGGAGCCGGTCCCCCAGTCTTTCGGAGCCGGCGGAGAAGTCAACTCGGACCCGGTCGGTCTCTTCTCGGTCATCGAGGATGTCCGATTCGGACTTAGACAGGGTGCTTCAAAGGCTTTTTCAGTCTCCAGTCTTCGCAAAGTTGATCTCGGCTCCAGCCCAGTTGGCTCTGAAGCCGATCTCCCATCCTGCTACATCGATTCCTCCTCCAACAGCCTCGGCGCCGTTGGAGTCGGTGTTGGTGGAACCGGTGGAGGTTATCGGGTTGGTTCCGACTAACTTCAACCCCGTCCCTCGGGTCGGGGTTCGGTACGCGGACCTCCTCTGTCGGCCCTGGGGGGGACGCTTCGGGCCCGATCCTTTCGGTTCCGAGCCTCCCTCTCGTGCGTCGGCTGCAGGGGTTCCAACTGCCGTTGTGGTCTCGGGGGTTGAACCATCCCAGGACTCTGGGGGTCCAGCCTTCGATGCCATGAGGAGTGCCTTGGCCAAATCCTCTGTGGCCACTTCGACCATTTCACCACCACCTTCCCTGGGCATGGAGACTGGCGCCTTTGCAATCCCCCTGTCTCACGACAGCGGAGCCCCTGGGCCTGAGGTTACCCCCATTGGGTTCCTTCTTCCTGGAGGTCCCTCCGACATGCTTTCGGAGGAACCTCCCAGGAAGAAACAGTGTAAGAGGAAACACGTCGACTCCCCTGATGAGTCTCTCACCTCGGATACCGACTTCGATGATGCGGAGGGGTCCCCAAAGTCGTCCTCGGAAGATGTCTCCTTTGCGGACATCTTAGAGATCCTCAAGCAACGAGGCGACTGGCAGTCCAAACCCCCTTCTGCTGAGGAGTCGGTTTTCCTCAAGGCCTTCGGGGCTCAGCCCTCCGCCTCCTGGGTGTCTCCGCCCTTCGATGAGCTTCTGGATTTGATCTCTCGAAGGGCGTGGGAACACCCGGATTCTGTTGAACCGGTGCCAGCTCGCCCCAATAAGTTCCTCTCGGCTCCCCCAGACAAGGACTTTCTATCGAAGGGCGTGGCTGTAGATGCTATGGTGGTGGCATCTGCCACCCAACAAGATGTGGCAGAGGCTTCGACGTCCGTCCATCCTCCTAATAAAGAGTCTAGGAGCATGGATCGGTACGGCAAGCGTACCCTTTCTTCAGCGGCCTTTACATTAAGGTCTCTGAATTACCTGACACATTTCACCAGACTACAGAGGGATCTGATCAAGGAGCTTTCGGATACCCTCTCTGGTAACTTACCTGAGCAGTTGACCCAGACGGTTAACTCCCAGTTGGCTACCCTGTCTTCATTATCTAACTCGTCCATGAGGCTCATTTCTTATGCGGCCGAAGGAGCGAGTAGAGCGGCTGGAACAGGTGTTGCTCTACGGAGACAAGCCTGGCTACGCCTGTGTCACTTTGCAGAGGCCTTTAAGTCTTCCTTTGCCGACGCCCCCTTTGATGGGTCCTAACTGTTTGGACCCAAGGTAAAGGACACATTGACTCGCTGCGAACAGGAGGGTAAGACTTTAACTGCCATAGGAGCCCGGTTTTCCACTCCCTTCAGACCTTATCCCAAGGCTCGAAGAGGAGGGAAAATGTTGTTCCGTAAGTCTCAAAAGCCTTACTCGTCGCAGCAGAGCGATTCCCCTTCTAGAGGCAGAGGAGGGGGAAATTTTTCAGGGGGACGCCGTCCCAGAGGTGGCGGAGGCCCCTGCAACATTGGAGACCGCGAGTCCTTTCGTGGCTCCTCCTCCTTCCAGCATCCCTGAAGGAGTACCTGACTGTGCAGCTCCGGAGCCAGTCGGTGGTCGCTTTTCGAGACACCTAAAGGCCTGGGAAAATATTACTCAGGACCAATGGGTGCTTCGAATCATCACCGGAGGTTACACCATCCCCTTTGCTCAACCCCCTCCACCAGTCCAAAGAATCCCGGACCCGCCACCCAGTCAACGGGATCATGCAGCCAACGAAATATCAAAGCTGCTTCAAAAAGGGGTCATCCAACCTGTCCCCGCAGACCAGGCCGGATCAGGGACTTACTCAAGATTCTTTTTGGTGCCAAAAAACGCCGCCACTTGAGACCCATTTTGGATCTCAGCAAACTAAACCGATTTGTGAAAAAGTCCAAATTCCGGATGGTCACTTTGCAATCCATTCTCCCGCTTTTGGAGAAAGGTGTTTGGATGTTCTCCATAGATCTCAAAGACGCCTACTATCACATTCTGATAGATCAGGTGTGGAGGAGACACTTACCCTTCAGCCTAGGAGACAGTCATTTCCAGTTCCGAGCACTGCCCTTTGGTCTCACCACAGCCCCAGGGTGTTCACCAAATGTTTGGCGGTGGTGACTGCTCACCTGAGAAGTCTAGGATTCCAGGTGTTTCCATACCTAGACGACTGGCTCCTAACTGCCACTTCCAGGCATCTACTCTTGGAAAACCTAGCAGCCACTATCACACTAGGCAACTCCTTAGGAATCACCTTCAATTGGTCAAAATCTGTATTGCTGCCATCTCAGCGTATTCTGTTTATTGGTGCAGAAATAGACTCAAGGCAGATGCGAGTCTATCTCCCTGCGGAAAGGATAGTGACGCTCCAGCTTCAGGTTCAGGCTCTGCTCCTCAAACGTCGTGCTCCAGCAAGAATGGTCCTACAGCTGTTGGGCTCCATGGCAGCCACCATTCTTCTGGTCCCCTTGGCAAGGTTGCACATGAGGATACTTCAGTGGCTCCTATCAGTCCAGTGGTCTTATCAAGACCTTCCCCTCAGTCACCACATACTGATCACAGACACGTGCAAACAGGATCTTCGTTGGTGGCTTCTCTCCTCCAACCTGAATCTAGGGCGACCCTTCGTTCCCCCACTCCCCTCTGCCACGTTGACTACGGACGCCTCCCAGACAGGGTGGGGGGGACATTATCTGGACAGGTCGGTCCAAGGCACGTGGCACTCCGACGAGTCTTCTCCATATCAATATCCTGGAGATGAGGGCGGTGCTTTTAGCGTTGCAAGCACTGCACGATCACCTCCCCCAGGGTACGATTGCCATTCAGTCCGACAACATGTCGGTAGTCTGGTACTTAAACAAGCAAGGAGGGACCAGGTCCTACCCCCTTTGCAGAGAAGCCATGAAAGTATGGGATTGGGCGATTGCTACCAAGCGTTTCCTAGTGGCAACGCACATTCCGGGGAAATCCAACGTGATAGCCGACAGACTGAGCAGAACTATTCTCTCCCCTCACGAGTGGTCCTTGAACAACAGAGTGGTAGAGCAGATTTTCACGAGATGGGGAGTTCCTTGTTGCGATCTCTTCGCAAGTCCCCTCAACGCGAAATGCCAGCACTTCTTCACTCTGACCCCAGTTCCGGGGGAGATCCCCAAGGACGCTCTGGTCCACGTTTGGCCTTCCGGTCTGCTATATGCCTTTCCACCGGTTCCCCTTCTCCCCAAGGTGATTCAGAAGGCGATTCGCTTGGGAAGCAAAATGATATTAATCGCCCCATACTGGCCTCGACAAGTCTGGTTCCCCTTTCTTCACAGATATGCATTGGAGGCTCCTTGGTTTCTGGACCAAGTTCCAGACCTTTTGACGCATCAATCAGGACAGCTCCATCAGTCCCTCCATTCATTGAAGTTGGCAGCCTGGCTACTCCTCTTCCAACCATAGTTAGGAGCCATTCTTTTGCCCCTGAAGTCATGCACATCTTGTCTTCGGCCCACAAGACTTCTACAAAAAAGATATATAGCAATAAATGGAAGAGGTTTGCTATTTGGGCCCAACTCCGAGGATTAGACCCAATGACAGCCTCGGTATCAGAAGTACTGAAGTTTTTAGCTTCCCTATTCAACCAAGGTTGCTCAGGGTCTACCATCAAAGTACAATTGGCGGCTATTTCCAATTTTCATGAGAGTGTGGAACCTCCTTTAATGAGCAACAAGTTGTGCAAAGCCTTTATTAAAGGAGCTTGGCTTCTACGACCCCCTATATCTCAACCTGCACCTCCGTGGGACCTTAACGTGGTATTAGGTGCATTAACCTCATCCCCCTTTGAGCCGGCAGCAACCTGTGATCTAAAATTCCTTTCTTGGAAGACTGCCCTTCTAGTTGCTATTACTTCAGCCAGATGAGTTTCAGAACTTTAAGCCCTATGTGTTAAACCACCATACTTGGTATTTCACAAGGATAGAGTATCTCTTAGACCAAACCCATCTTTTATACCAAAGGTTTGTTCTAACTTTTGTCTACAACAATCACTAGAGCTACCGGTCTTCTTCCCCAAGTATTCGAATAGAGCTGAATATACTTTTCACTGCTTGGATGTGCACAGACAATTACGTTTCTATTTGGATAGGACACACAAAGCACGAAAATCAGATCAACTGTTTGTGTCCTTTTCGGATAACAGATTAGGCAAAGTTGTCACAAAAGTCACTATTGCCAAGTGGATCAGGGACTGTATCAATCATGTTTATCTCATCTCAAATAAGGAACTTATAGTTCCAGTGAAAGCTCATTCTACTAGGGCTATGGCCACTTCGGCAGCTTTTCATTCCAAGCTCTCTATTGGTGACATTTGTGCGGCTGCCACGTGGACATCTTCACACACCTTTGTTTCTCACTACAAATTAGATGTGGCATCCAGGGGTCGAGCTTCCTTTGGTTCCACAGTTCTCAGGAGTGTTTTCCAGTGAGCCACCCAGGAATTAGGTGCTAGGGACGCTGTCCCATCTGTAGAGAATGTAGGTGAGATAGGATCACATTACATCTTTTAGTTATGTACTTACCATAACTTTAGATGTATGGGATCCATCTCGCCTACATTCCTAATAACCCACCCTCCTTCCCCCTGCCTCGTAGACCAGGAGAGACCGGACGATCCGAAATTGAACTTCTTTCCTCTCTTGAAAGACCTGAGAATGTTATAACAATAGTATGTTTCTGTCAGCATGAGTGCGGACAAACAAGATCTGGGGAAGTGGTAGTGGTGCATCCTGGGATATGAGGTAACTCAGCCAATAAGAGACTGTGTTCTATTGTATAGCGGCTGAGTCGAAGCCGAGGATTGGCTCCGAACCCATCTGTAGAGAATGTAGGCGAGATGGATCCCATACATCTAAAGTTATGTTAAGTACATAACTAAAAGTTATTGTAGCATCCCTATTCATCCAGATTTCAGATGTTTCTTAAGGTTTGTATGTCTGGATCACATAATCATTTCTCTTCCTTACCTTTTGGACTATCCCGTGCACTAAGAGTGTTTAGAAAGCGTCTAGCTCCAATTATAACACATTTCAGGTTACAGGGTATCCACATTTTTCCATATTTAGATGATTTGCTTATCTTTGCAGAGTTTTTTCAAAGTGTCAGGAATCTCCCTTTTCGGCGAGAGATCTCTTAAACAAGCTGGGATTTCAAGAGAACATTTAAAAGTCTTTCTTGACTCCTTCACATAGGTTTATGTTCCTGGGATGTCAGCTGGACACCTCAGTTCAAAGAGCTTGTCTTCCACAGGAAAACAATAGATGTAGAGCTAGATCCATTTCTATAGTTTTCCACTCAGACTTTGGTCACTGCAAGGGAGTAATTCAGGATTTTAGGTCTCATGGCATCTGTGATTCTCGTGAAACCCCTAGCAAGATTCCATATGAGAACGAAATAGTGTTATCTGAAATCTCTTTGTTCCCAGCACCAACACTCTTAATCTTTTCAAATCCTAGTACTGGGGTTTGTCAGAGGAGAAATCATTTGGTGGAGGCAGCAAATATTGTTAAATCCAGGTCTCCGCTTTTCTCTCCCTGCTCCAAAGCAATCACTTAGCCCAGATGCCTCAGACTGCTTGGGGGAGAAGTTTCATGAGGGATAACAGTGGAAGGGCTGTGAGACACCAAGGAAGATACAAGCAAATAAATATCAAGGAGATACTTGCCATAAAAATGGGATAATTATTAGGACATATAAAATATTACATAATAACCATAGGAATCGATCAGAAGAGGTTAGAAAGGATTAAGAAGAGAGACTGGATGAGCAATTAACAAGGAAACAATGGGGAGATATGTGTATGACTCCGAAATATGGAACAAAGTGTAGAAGATTTAGGATCTTTGCTTGGAAGTATTGGCATAGGTATTTTTATACCTGAAGCAGACTTCAAAGATTTTTTCCATACGTAGATTGCAAATATTGGAGTTGTGGGGAAGAAATAGGCAATTGTGAACATATTTTTTGGGAATGTAATTATTTTTTGAGCTATGATACTGAATAAGAATTGCCTAGACATAGTAAGGCCTTGCTGAGTTTAATTCTGGTGGCTGCCAAAAAGGCAATTACTAGGAAATGGAAATTAAAGTCTAAACCAGCTGCACTAGAAGTAGTGAATATAGTAGCAGAAATAAAACAGCTGGAAGTGGGATCTTTAGAAAAGGGTAAGAGCAAATTACATAGAAAAATGGGACTTATGGGAACAATACATACAGAATAATGTTTTGGAGGAGGAATGAGGTGTAAGGGAAGGCTGGAATTGAATGAGCTTTGTAATGTTTGACTGACAATGATTGAATAGATTATACGTGGTGTATAACGTTTGCAACTGAAAATGTGTCAATATGGTTTGTTTTCCTTTATATAAATGTATGATTATCTATGCCATAAGTGATAATTTAATAAAAATCTTTCTTGTTTAAAAAAAATAAATATTTTCCATGATCAAGTCAATCAACTGCCTGAACCACCCTTAGTCCCTGGGAACTCTACAAGTAGTTACAGACAATATCACAGTCATGTGGTACATCAGCAAGCAAGGGGAAACCAGGTCATACCCCTTTGCAGCGTAGCCATGTTAGCTTTGGATATAACTTCACAGCACAGCATCTGTCTAGAGGCATCCTATATTCTGGCAGAGGAAAATTGTGTAGCAGACAAGCTGAGCAGGACAAGGGCAGACCATCACAAATGGAAACTATATCAGGGGGTCTTCCAAAATTTGATCCATCTGTGGAGAGTTTCTCAAGGAGACTCTTTGGCTTCTCTTTGGACAATCAACTGGCAAGAGTCTATTCCAAAACTGCATGCAAGAAGGCCTGGAAGACAGATGCCTGTTATTTTCCCTTGGACAGGAATGTTCCTTTATGCTTTTCCACCCCTTCTTCTAATATCCAGGGTACGTCTGAAGATTCAGGAGGAATCCCCAAGATCATTATGGTGACTATCATCTGGCCCAGGAAGCAGTGGTTCTCCCTTCTTTTGGAAATGGCCAGGTATAATTACCACAAGCCTCCTCAAAGACTGGATCTCCTCACACAAGAGCAGGGGTGTTTGATACATCCTGGCATCAATCATCTTCAAACTACTGGCTGGATGATAAGGTCTGAATTCCTTTTAGGCACCTATTTACTGAGGATGTGCAGCAGGTACTAATGGAGGTAAGAAAGCCTACTACTTGAAAATCATATATTTACAAATGGAAAAACTTTTCTAGTTGGTGCCAACAATATAACCAGCACCCATTCGGGGCTAGTTGTTCTCTGGCTTTATAACAGTTGTGTGAGTTACTATCCTGTCATACCTCTCAACCTCAGTGCAAGAAATCTGGACAAAGCCTGACAAAATGGGGGGACAAAGACGCAAAAATAGGGACAAATTTTAAATATTGCCCTTATAAACTTAGAAAGTTGCTAAAGTAATGGGGTTTGTGTTAACATATGTTTTTCTGAGAGATTTGAAGTCTGAAACTCAAATGTATGTCATTAATTGCTGACTTCAGTCCTCAGATCACCCTAGTGATATTTGCTAGAAAACCACAAATTTTATGAGGATCAGACTGAAAATATGAAGCAAAAATCTGGACATGTGAAAATCTGGACAGTTGAGAAGTATGTATCCTATGGCCTTTCTTATTCCTCTATCAGTGTTCATTTATCGTCCATGTCATCATGTCTGCCCATGGATCCTCCTCTTTCAAAGCAGTTTCGTGTGAAAATGTTTTGAAAGGGGTTTTGTATAAGAGGCTTCCTAGAAAACTGATTCCTCTTACTTGGAATCTTCATTTTGTGTTACAGAAGTTAGTTGTTCAGTTTGAGCTGGCTAACCTGTCAGACTTTAGGTTTGTATTTTAACATGGAAAACAGTTTAACTGATTGCTGTGATCTCTGCAAGAAGAGTATCTCAGCTGCAAGCTCTTGTTGTGACTCAACCCTATCTCATTTTCCCCAGGGACAGAGGTTCTTTGAGAACTAATTCTTCTTTTATGTCTAAAGTGGTGTCTGAGTTTACTTTAAGCCAGACTATCCATCTCCAATTTTCTTTTCTGAAAGTAAATATGAAGGAAAAAAGATACTTCATAGCTTGGATGCCCACAGATAGCTCAGGTGCTACATATCTGTACAGAACTGAATCTTTTGGATTTTCATTTCTTGTGAAGGTAAGAAGAATGGACAACCTATGTCAAAACAGACTATTTACAAATGGCTGTCCAAGGCTGTTACTTTTTGTTCCATAACAAAACTGTTCCAGTCAGGGTCAATGCCCACTCTACCAGGGCCTTGACTTCATCTGTGGCTTTTTGGAAAGGGTTGGATTCTAGAAGGGTTTACTATCAAATAAGCGAATGTCAAAACATAATTTGTTCAGAATATCAACTCCGCATACCAACTTCCTACATACTAATGAGGTCAGAATGTGGAAGTGCATGTAGCGAAAAGATAGCATTTGCACTTTTGACATCTTTTTTTTTGCAGTTCATTACTGCAGATCACATGGGCAATTCCCCCTGTACCC
This sequence comes from Protopterus annectens, assembly GCF_019279795.1. Classification (NCBI taxonomy): domain Eukaryota; kingdom Metazoa; phylum Chordata; order Ceratodontiformes; family Protopteridae; genus Protopterus; species Protopterus annectens. The sequence continues at coordinate 1,305,435,888 of NC_056746.1, read as the reverse complement.
TCCACACCTCCTGCAAATTATATATTCAAACTCTGAGATCGCACTACAGTGGGGAATAGGGTGATTTCCCAGTCCCCACTGTACCACGATCTATAGTCATAACGTCGACCACATATGTGGGAATGCACAGTGGCATTTGCTACAGTTAACACTTGCACTAGTGAAGGTTGGTGATACAGGAAGCAACCATATGACTTTCGACATTCCCATGTTCTCTGAACCTTCACTCGTCATTTTAATAGTAAAAAGTATTGTAGAAGCTGCTACTTGGTCTTCTGTATATACTTTTAAAAAACACTTTAGGCTTGATTCTTTCTCTAGGTACAGGTCAGGCTTTGTTAGGACCATTCTCCAGGTGCTTCTGGACTCTTCTTTTTCCACCTCCCAAATGTAGTCAGCCATGGTTATCTACCCATATAGCTAAGGCTACTGCAGCAGCGCTCAATATGATGAACATAGTAAAGCTGTCTAAGTAAACTTGCCACAACAGTAGATGTTTGAATGATCACTTTTGCAGTAGCTGCTCCCTCCCTCCACCACTCTTGTTTTTTGGTGTGTCTTTTATGTCAGGCTGTGGACTTTATATTTTATTGTTCCTAGCATTGCCCTTTCAGGGCTCAGCCTCTCTCTCCCTGTCTCTGTTGGCAGGAAATCTGTCAAGTGCTTGGTTCCCAAACCTGCCTTTTAGTCAGGTTATCTTGAGCTGCCTAACAGTTTGGGCGCATGGAAGGTGCCTTGAGGCTTTGGAAGCTGTCTGGCTCTTGTATCTCTGGCAGGATATAACCCATATGGATAAATCTACTGCAGCAGTGATCATCCATGCATCTACTGTTATGGTAAATTTACTTACACAATTGTACTTTCTTGGTCTACGATAACTCCATTTGAAGAATTTTCATGTGCAGAACTATTTCCAGCTAAAAAATGGTATTGTTGTGGGAACAACTGGACATTCCCCTTGAAATGAGGAGATGTTGTGACATTTTGCAATTGGATGTGTCACATGCTACACCCATCCATCTTATTTTCCCAGCCTTAAAGGATGTGTTTAATGCTGCCTGACTCTTAATCTTTAGTCCCCAAAAAGGTAGACAGACTTTATAAAGTACATTAAGCTAACAAGTTCTTGTTTTTTAATCTTAGGTATGACCCAGCTGCCATTTTGGATTTTGGTCTGTTTGCCAGCCATAAAGAGTCTTGGTCAATACTAATCCTTCTGTTATAGATAAAGAAGATATAGTATTAGATTTGGTTTGTGAATTTTCTGTTCTTCCACTTTAGCATACAGAATTTTTATCTACCAAGTACATATATGGAAGGTAGCTCCTATCTGAATCCTATTATTTCTTATCTTTTCTAAGTATCTAAACATGCTTTGAAGAGTGTGTATGATTGTGAGATACAGTATCTAGAGACACTGCTACTGCTGCAGTTTTGAGGAGACATGCCTAGGTACATAACCAAAAGTTTACTGATGATGTCTGAGATTTTAATCTGTACTTTAGATAAGGAGGCTTTCTTTGGCCCTTCTACTACTCAGGTCCTCACACAATTTGATGAATGACAGGAATTAATTCAGGGAGTTTCTAAGATATTTCAAGTCTCCCTTTACAAATTTTCCATATTCTCTATCCTGTTTAAAAAAAAGAAAAGAAGAAACCCCTACCACTTTCTGGTAAACAGGGGATAAAAAAGAGATGGCAGAAGGGGAACAACAAATAACATGGATTCTTTTAAAAAAGAGACAGCCTAGTCCTTCAAAATGACCATGCCAACATTATGCCCCCCCTTTATTTCTCTAAATCACTGGCTCTCAATACTCTCTTTGCCGATAGATGGTATGATACTCTTGGGTGCTAAAAATGGAGCAGCAGGCACTGGATACATATACCTCCTTTGAGGGAAATTCCTCCTCACCAACCAAACCAAAGAGAGTATTTCCTCAGGTTCTTCATCACTTGTTGACCCTAGGGATCATATAATTAGTATCTTTAGAACAAAAGGGGAAAGGCATCTACTTTAGAGTATTTCTGGTTCTAAAGAAAGAGCTTTCATGGAGACCATTTCTAGATTTTTCCTTTCTCAACATGTTTGTGAAAGTAGATAAAAAATAAGATAAAGTTCAGACGGAGTAAATGCTCTACTACGGACAAAAGCAGGATCCAAATAAGACAAAAAAACAGTCCGTAGAGCAAAACAATGGTGAGGTTTCCAAATTTCCAAAACGCTGTCTTTGTTGACAAAATAGCAAAAAAGTTGCCAGGTACTCCAAGATGGTAAAAAACAGGTTTATTCAAACAGAATATAAAGGTGGTAAGCGCTTTCGCTATTATAGCTTCTTCAGACCAAATTACAATTAACTGAATGTTACAATCATATTTATCCTGTAAAAGGCGCCAAACCTAGTAAGACTTAAAGGAATACCACCTATCAAATACTAAAACGCTTAAAAACATATTAGTAGCAAAAAGTATACATAAAAATACACTACATTGAACCCAAATAATTATGATAAAAATCATTATATTAAAACGTTATATCATATCATTTAGAGACTTTTATCCTTCTTGATTTTAACAGGGGACGTAAGGGGACCTTACCATTAATGCCTGGTGGTACATCAGCCCTGAATTTAATGATCCAGTTAATTTCACGGATCTCAGTATAATTTTCTACATCTCCCCTTCTGTGTGTTCTAGATATATGTTCAAGTATCCTAAATTTGAATTGATGATCAACACCATGTTCAATGGTGTGTTTAGCAAGTGCATTTGACAAAGTTCCTTTCCTAATATGATAGGCATGCTCGCGTATCCTATCTCTGAGTGTCCGATTCGTCTTGCCTACGTAGTAGGCTGGACACAATACACATGATGCCAAATACACTATATCTTTGGATTGGCAGTTGCCTGCCACACATATCCTGAAACTACCATTTCCATATGGGTACTTAAATATGGGGTCACACAGGATATAGTTGCAGAAATTACACCTGTTGCACGGTACCATGTGTCTATCATCAGGAGATGTAATGATGGTATTGTCATTGGGATAACACAACAGCTGTTTAAGGTTCTTTTTGTTACGATGGACAAACTTGGGTCCCTCACCTATTAATTTGCTGATAGTAGGATCGACAGATAAGACATGCCAATGTCTAATGTAAATGTCCTTAAGGGCACCCACATCATTGGTATAATATAGGGGAAAAATAACCTTATCACTGGATGTCACATCATCTGAACTAGACTGAGTGACGTCCGCTTCTGAATAAAATCTAAAGGCGCCCTCTGAGAAATAGGGCATGGCCCTATTATCCCTGAAAGCGGTGATGGCTTCCATACCCTTACCGATGTCCTTATCACTGTAACCACGTTCCTTAAACCTTGCATCTAAATCCTCCAATCCTAATTTAAAATGAAAGTCAATAGGTGTGTACCTGGAAAGCCTCATGGACTGTCCCTGGACTATGTTCTTATAAACATATGCAGGGTGCATGCTGGTGCGATGCAACAGCATGTTCTTATGACTGATTTTCCCATGCAGACCTGTGTTGACCATTCCTCCATGCATCTTTTCTACAAATATGTCCAGGAATGGAATTCTTGTATCTGACCATTCCATGGTAAAGTTAAGGAACCAAAGGGAATCATTTAACTGCCTAAAGAACTCATTTAAAAGTGTCGGTGTGCCTCTCCATACCATAAACAGGTCGTCCACAAAGCGCCTATAAAAAGGTACATGTGACCTATACAATGGATGTCCAAACAAATGCCGGTGCTCCCATTCAGCCATCACCAGGTTGGCGTAGCTATTGGCACATGATGTGCCCATAGCCACGCCAGCCCTCTGTAAAAACGTATGTTCCTGGAAGCAAAACACATTAGATTCCAGAACCATCTCTAATAACGAGAGAATCAGATCTATATTCCTAGAGGTAAAGGAACTTGATCGGTCCACAAAACACCTAACCATATCCATACCTTCCGTATTCGGAATCACCGTGAACAGGGACTGCACATCCATTGTGACCCACAGAAGGTCTTCTACATCTGTGGTGGATTTAATAAACTCATAGAAGTCAAGAAGGAATTGCTTTGTATCTCTAAGGATAACAGTGCTATCTTCTACCAAAGGTCTCAACTGGGCTTCAATGTACAGAGACAGTGGTTCTGTAATCCACCCTCTACCCGCTACTATTGGCCTCATGGGGGGTCTCACCGGATCTTTGTGTATCTTCGGGAGACCCTGAATGGTCGGTAGTAAAGGATGAATGACTTGAAAGGAATTATAAAGTTCCTGATCTATGATCTCATTAGTAAATAAACTAAGGAGTGTGGACTGAACCCTACATATAATTCTGTCCACTACCTGCTCAGAAATAGCTTCATAGTACGTGTCATCCAACAGCATATGCATCATATCTCTTCTGTATCTGTCAGTGTCAAAAATGACAATGCCCCCTCCTTTGTCTGCTGGACGTACCGTGATATTATGATTCTGGCGTAGGGCCTCTAGTGCCTCTCTCTGTTTGTAATTTAAATTGAAACTACCTCTATGAGGGTGAATCTGTGTTTTATTCATACGGTATATATCATCCTCAACTAATTTACTATATGCGGCTACCAACGGGTGTACGGGTGGGACAAACAAACTTGGTTTCCTAAGCACACCACTCTGTGTAGTAAAGCCTAAGTTCCTGAAATGAACTTTTAAAGAGAGATTCCTGACAAATAGTTTAAAATCCTTCAAAGTCTCCTCAAGTCTACTACTTCTGCTGGGAATGAAAGTGAGGCCTTTAGATAATACCTGCAGTTCATGTGTACTTAAAATCTGACTTGATAAATTCAGTACTGACTCTAGTCCTACTTGTTCTTCTCCCACATTTTCTTGATACTCCGATTCACGGAAGTATCCGGGGAAAGCTTCCTCTTGTGCCGCCCCCTGCTGTTGGAGCGGACCCTCTCCTCCTTGGGATATGTTCTGATGGGAAAAGGAAATTTATTGCCAGAGGATGGCGTCGCTACTGGTAACGCAGCAGTGTTCCCATTAAGGGCCATATCAGACGTATTACCAGAGCGCACCGCAGAACTAAAAGTTTTCCTACGTACTATGGGTTCCGTGGAAGAGTTCCGTAGTATATTTTTATGAATACTTTTTGCTACTAATATGTTTTAAAGTGTTTTAGTATTCGATAGGTGGTATTCCTTTAAGTCTTACTAGGCTTGGCGCCTTTTTCAGGATAAATATGATTGTAACACTCAGTTAATTGTAATTTGGTCTGAAGAAGCTATAATAGCGAAAGCGCTTACCACCCTTATACTCTGTTTGAATAAACCTGTTTTTTACCATCTTGGAGTACTTGGCAACTTTTTTGCTATTTTGTCAACAAAGACAGCGTTTTGGAAATTTGGAAACCTCACCATTGTTTTGCTCTACGGACTGTTTTTCTGTCATGTTTGTGAAAGTATCAAAGTTCAAAATGCTGACCCTTCATAGTGTATTACCTGTCATCCTGCTTTTAAGTTTTATGGTAACATTGTATCTAAAAGATGATTGTCATCACATCCCCATATCCACAGGCTGCAAGAACTTTCTTTCTCTCTGTATGGGTCATATTATCAGTTCTCTGCATTAATCATTTGGTTATCTACAGCTTCAAGGGTGTTTAGAAAGTGTTTAACTCTAGTGATAGGTCATTGCAGACTGCTGTTTCCTTATTTAGATGACTTACTTGAGTCTTTTTCCAGATGCTGGGAGTCTTTTATAGGGTCTTCTTCTCTCCTTACCAGTCTGGGGTTCCATTTAAATGTTCACAAATCCGTCTTGACTCGGGTCTCACAGGATTTTGTATTTGGGCTGCCTTCTAGACATTTCTCAGCAAAGGGCTTTCCTTATCCAGGAAAAAAGTGGTTTTTATCTGTAGATGTTCCTGAGCTTTCCAGTTAGTCTCATATTTTGGCAAGGGAATATCTCAGGGTGTTAGGGTTCATGGCTTCTATGATTCTCATGATTTATTTCACAAGATTACTCATGAGAAAAATTCAGTGGTTTTAAAAAACATACAAACCCAATATTCTCGTTCTCTGGAATTTTAGATTCCAATTTTGGACTTTGTCAAAAAGGAACTGCATTGCTGGAGACATCAGATAGCTCAAAATCCAGGTCTTCCTTTTCCCCTCCTGCCCCAAGTTGATCTGTAACTACAGACACTTCAGATTTTACTTGAGAAGCAGTTTCTATGGGAGTAAAGTTGTAAGGCCTGTGGACATTTTCAAACCCTGAAATACAGTTGTGTTAGTTGCTTTTACCATAACAGTAGATGTTTGAGTTCCTTGCTGCTGCAGTAGCCACACCCAGAGTACATAAATGCCAAGGAGATGTTGGCTGCGATCCATGCCATACCCTTTGAGCAGGTTGGCTGTGATGGCTTGGGAGGTAGCTGTACAACTCTTCTTAACCTTCCAAGTATCTTACATTCTGTCAGAGTAAAATTTAGTGACAGATGTTGAGCAGGATGAGAAAAGCCCTCACAAATGAAAATTAAACAAGGGGGTCTTACAAGAATTGATCTCTGTTTTTGGGGAACACCTCAAATAGATCTGTTTGCCTACTTTCAAAACAGGCAACTAAACAAATTCTGCACTTGGACTCCTTGATTGTAGACCTGGAAAACAGATGCTTTCTCATCCCTGTGGTGTTGGATCTCCCTTTATGAATTTCCGCACTTTCTGTTCATGTGGACGGTAATTCTGAAGATTCAGAAGGAGTCTCCAAAAATAAGTGTGATGACTTCCTTTTGGCCCAGGCATCATTGGTTCTCCCTTCTTGTGGAATTGTGTAAAGGGCAATTGCCACAAACTTCCTTACAGATTGGATCTACTCATACAAGACAAGGAGAGCTTGATGCACTCTAGTCTCAAACAACCCCAACTATACCTGGGTGACTCAGTTTTGATACCTTTTCAGCACCTCTTTCTTGAGGACATGCAGCAGGTATTAAAGGAGACACCAGCTACTAGGAAATCTTATATGGTCAAGTGGAAAAGATTTTCTGTTTGGTGCCTAGCCAATAACTAGGGCCCTGTCATGGATTATGTAGCACTTTTTCTTAAATATTTGTGTGAGTTACTTTCTTCTGGCCTTTCGTATTCCTCTTTCAACATACATCTAGCAGCCATTTCAGCATGTCTGCCCTTGGATCCTACCTTTTCATGTCTGTTTTTGGGAAAACAGTTTCTGAAGGGAATTTTGCATCTTAGGTCTCCTAGACACAGGTGGCTCCTTCTTGAAATTTTTTTGTGCTGGAAACGTTAACTTTGTCCCCCTCTGAACCAGCTCATCAGGTGGACTTAAGGTTCATCACATGGAATACTGTACTCCTTATTGTTCTGACATGTCAAGAGAGTTTTTTTAGTTGTAAGCTTTTATGGTGGGTGAGCCCTATCTGGTCTTCCATAGAGATGTGGTCACATTAAGAACAAATCCTTTATTTATACCCAAAGTTGTTTCTGAATTTATTTTGAATCAAACTGTTAACCTACCAGTGTTTTACCTGTTATAACCAAACCAGGGTGAAAGGATGAGTATGCTCTTTCTATCTGTATGGGCAAGAAAGTCCTGAAATTGACTATACTCTGAATGCTGATTTTCTTCCAAGAGGCTAATCAATCAGCAGTTAGAGTGCAGGTGTGGGAAGGAGGCAGAACTTTGGGAAACTAGCCAGTTGTATCCTAGACAACACATAACATCTCTGTATTCTTCCCTTATAAGACCGATTATTGAATACAGTGCCCCTTTCGGCATCTACCTCACAAAGCACATGCAAGAACTGGAGAGATGACAGAGATTCCTCACCCAAAGAATCCAGGGCCTCAAATATCTACCCTACACAGATAGGCTAAAAGCCCTGTCCCTCTACTCAGTCTCCTATAGAATCCTCAGAGGTGACCTCTGTCTGGCATACAGAGCAATGTCAGATGCCGCTGTGATGGGACTGCTGCATATCCGCAAGTCAAGCTCCAGAGGAGTAACCCGCATGCAAGACGTCAACCTGGTATGTGCTTTTTAAGTGCAACCTGGATAACTGGATGGGAAACAGATAATACACCCCTGGTATTCCACCTATGTCCCTGCTGGACAGTGAAATAGGGTGCTGACTTGTTGGAACATGGGCTAAATTCTTGGCTAGGCTTGTAAGGGCCTCAGGGCCAACAGACTAGTAACTTCCTATGATCCTGTGATAACCAATATAACTAAAGGCTACTGTAGTAGTGAGGAATTTGAATATCCACTGATCTGATGTGTGTTTTCATCCAACTAAAGTATGAGTTATCAGATCCAACTGGATCTGATCTCTGCAAAATTAGAAGCTGTAGATCCAGGGCTTACTCCTCCCTTACCCATAATTCCCTTTGCTCCTCCCAAGATAGCTCAGATCTCATTTGCCTCCTGGTCAAGAGGACATGGTGTATGAGGGCTCTGATACAGATGAACTAAGTCTTTATTTTTTGCCTGGTTTGTCTTATATCGTAGCATATTTCTTCTTCTTTTCTATTCATACTTCTCCACTATATTAGAGTATTGTTATAAATTTCCCCAGCTCTTTGTGCTATCACTGTTCATTTTATTTTTATTATTGCAGCATTAACCTTCAGTTTTTAGTCCTTAAATATAATCCTTCTTAGGTTTTGATACAGTAAGTCTTTCTTTTGCTATGGTGGACAAGGTCCAAGGATTTAAAAAGTACTTGTCCTGTGGTCACAAAATTCTTTTGCAGGACCCTCCGTGTCTTTTTGTGTACTGCCTGGGGGCAGCACATTTGGATATTGATTGTGAGGCTTGTGTCTCCTTTGGTACAAGGGCTCTACAGAGTGATAGGGACAAGGTGGCATTAAAAGGGTTGATTCCAGCCCAAGCACCGCTCAAACTTCAAATCCACAACCATCTTCTGCTTCTCCAGCTAAAAACCTACCAAAGAAAATAAGTCTACAGAGAGAGACAGAAAAAGGTACTGATAAAAACTTGAAGAAAACCAGAAATTGTTTTCTGGATCCATCAGACCTCTTGAGTCTGACACCAACATTTCTGACACTGTTGGATTTGCAGATTATTTCTATCTGTTCACCAATGCCTCCTCCTCATTTTTATCTGAGCCAGTGAGGCCTACTCTCCACTCTTGATTGTTATAGGAGAGGCATTCCTTTATACCACAGTTGGTGGCTTCTTTGATGAGGTCCTTCGAGGAGCCTTATTAAAGTGGACATCCACAGGATAATGAGGAGATTCTTCTGGATGCAGTTACAGCTAGGGATTCTCCTGGCACCATCCCCATTGGTTGCTGCATTACAGGTCCAACTACCCCTCCACGGGTTTCTCTGATTCTGGTTTGACCTTTGGCGCCAATGCCCACAGATAAGCCTTCCCAGAGCACCCATGTCAGGTCTGACAGTCCTTCTAACTTCAAATTTGATGGTATCCCTTACTCTCTGTACTCAGATATTGGCGAATTAGGACAAGTCTCAGAGCTGTATCTTCAGTGCTGAGACTTGAGGGGTCAAATCAGATCTGAAGTTCTCAAATCCATCTCTCCCCTTGGGGCCTCTGCGCCATTGGAGCTGAGGTGGATCAATGAGGAGGATGTCCCTCATATCTCTCTTTTAGATAGGAGGAATGTCTCTTCAGCTCTGATTGCAATGCCAGCTTTCAAGGCATTTGAAAGGGTTCTTGCCAGGCCAAGAGAAGAGGTGTCTCTGTTATGCTCAGCTCTGGCCCATCCTGTCATGGATACTGCTTCTGACTCCTCAAAAATGGTTCAGTTGGGACAGTCAGCCTCACTCAGCCTCGGGGGTGCTTGCCGTATGAGTTCCCAGTCTGATTCTGACCCATCTCCAGAAGCCCAAATGAGACAAGGTCCTATAAAGCATACATGCAAAAAGAGAAATTTGGACTCCTCTCTGGAGTCAGTCACGGAGGACACAGACTTGGATGACAGTGAAGGGTCCCCACAATCTGTTAAATTTTATAATGGCAGAATTGACCAGACTGACAACGTACTACTGTATCCATTATTATTTATTGTATCAGTACAAAATCTTGCTAAGCAGTTAAGTCTGTCAGAGTTATTTCAATTCTATTATAACATAGCTAGAATAAAGTCTTTGCTTCTCACGAACTGGATCAATGCACACTTGATCAATACTTCTCTGGAGAAGAGAAAACAATGTCCAGTTTATATGCACTTTTCATAGGAACAGATGTGGTTTTTCAGTGTCCTTGTGGTTTGCATGACTGATTTCTGTTCATGTCCTTCTTTGGTTATTTTCTTCATTTCTGCATTTGAAGACTTTACAAAAAGTCCCTGTTATACTTTTTATGAACAACTTCCTTCTTTGTATATTCCAAATATTATTATAACAGGATGCCATTCACTGTTATGTCTAGCCCACAGACATATTTACAGTTGAGCTAACTAAGCATGTGAGGGATAGTGTCGAAGGCCTTGGGAAGATCTAGATAGGCTGTGTGAACTACCTTGCCCTCATCCACAGCTCTGGTGACAGACTCGAAGAAGTCTATCAGATTGAGCAGACATGCTCTACCTTTCACAAACCCAAACTGTGTGGGGTCCAGAGTTTGGAAATTCCGTATGTCCTTATTTATAAGGTCCATGATGATGCACTCCATAGCCTCACATATCAGACTCATCAGACTAATGGGGCAGTAGTTCCCAGGGTCTGTAGTCGCTCTCTCTTTGTGGAGTGGGATGACCGTAGCAGTGCACCGTTTGGTAGGAACAAAGCCTGAAATGAGGCTGTGATCGAACAGGGTATTCAAGTGTGGTGCCAGTTCACTTTGTAATTCATGTAGAACACAGCCAGGGACATTATCAGGTTCCATGGAAGCTGTATTCTTGGCTTTGGATAGTGCAATTTTTACCTGTGTAGCTGTGATAATAGGGACTTGGCATTCCTCAGGTATTGTGATAGGCCCTTTAGGGGATGAAAGGGGAGTAAAGTTTGCACTGAACCTGTCGGCCAATATGTTGGCAATATCAGTTGGTTCTGTATATGTATTGCTATTGTGCTGTAACTCAGAGCAGATCTGTGCCATGTAGATTCTTGACATAACTATAGAATGTCTTGTGGTTGTCTTTAGAATCTGCAACAATTTTGTTTTCGCAGCTGGCTTTAGAGGATTTGATGATGGATGTCAGGTTTTTGCTGAGGCTAACAAGGGAGTTTTTCCAGTCTTGGGAATTCACCCTTTTCTGCAGCAGTTTTTTCCTTCTGTTGTAGAATTTGTTTATGGTGGGGGACCACCAGATTGGCTTCCTTTTTTTTGAAGAAGAGTGTCTTGGTTCTGTTTGGTATGGCACGTTCCATGCACTTGTGTATTTTCCATTTGCATGGGTGTCGTGAAGTTAGCCACCTCTGTTTTTAGAAGCCCAAAATTGGCTTTTGAGAAGTTTTTTTACAGTGGTTTCGTTTGGGGTGGGGGGTGAGAGTGGCATGTGGATATCCATGGTGATTAGCTTGTGGTCAGATCTGACCAAGGAGGTGTTGATTACTGGTGTAGAGCAACGGTCGCCCATGTTAGTAATGACCAGGTCAAGGATGTTTCTACCCCTGGTGGGGTTAAGAATGAGTGGTCCAAGGCGTTGGAATTAATGAATTCCAGAAAAATGTTGAGCAAGTGTGTTGGTACATGAGTAATTTTCCCAGTTAATGGAGGGGTAGTTAAAGTCTCCCATTGTAAGGGTATTGGGTTGTACCCTAATATTTTCCATTGTGTTTAGGAATGCAGAGTGGGAGTCTTGGGACATGGTGGGGGATCTATAGTAGGCTACAACCTGGATTGCAGTTTTACCCAGTGTTAGTTGTACCTGAAGTATCTCTGATGCGTTATGTTGGGCTACTAGTCTGGAGGTGTGCATATCCTTTATGAATATGGAGACACCAACACCTTTAATGCTTCGGTCCATGTTTAGGGACTGAAAGGTGTTGTATGAATTATAGCCTGGTAGTGCTGGGGTGCTCTCTGGAGCCTTGAACCAGGTCTCAGTCACTGCACAGATGTTGATGTTCTTCATTTTAAGGAGTGCTTTGAGCAAGTGCATTTTGAGATTTAGACTTCTAGCATTGAGTAACATAACGCTCAGATTTAATTTGCTTGTAGCTGTTATGGTGGTAATTTTGTCTTCAGGACATTGCCTAAAAAGGCATTATAGGGGTGGCAAGAGCCTTGGCTAGTATCCGGAATCCCTGGGGTGACAGGTGCAGGCTATCTCTGGAGAAACATTGAGGTCTGTCGATCATGTCATCCCAGGCAGACAGATACTGAATCCCCTTAGAATGACACCAGAAACTTAGACAATTGTTGAAGTCAGTCATTTTCTGCTTTTACTGTGGTATCATTCTGGGTGACGGTAGGATGCTGCTCAGAGCTAGGGTCATGCCTGCCTGGACTACAAGATCTGAGAACTCCTCTATGTCTCTTTTCATGTAGTCCAGTGAGGTACGTCTCAGGTCATTCACACCAACATGGACAATGGCAGAGTCATATTTGTACCTGTTGTGGAGTGACCTAAGTGCGTGCATTATGTGGTGGATCCTGGCACCCGACAGGCAGCTGACTGTAACTTTCTCCTTATTCAGCCTAGTGAGTGGGACACCAATGTGCCTTACTATTGAGTCACCTATGACTAGAGTATTGGATAAGTTGATGTTAAATTGTCAATCTCTCCTTCATTCTTGCTGGATGGGTTCGAGCCGATCCTCGGCCCGACTCGGCCAATACTAAAGCTCGAGAGCTAATTCCACCGGCACAAGGCTCCCCTATATCCCACAATGCTAGGCGGTAACTACCCAGATCTCGTTTGCCGCTTAGCTGACGAGGTGCTTCTTCTACCGGCTCTGGCAGGTTAGTAAGTTTTCTTGTTTAGAAACTTCAATTAAAACCCCTATTTTTTTCCATTTAGTTTAGTTTTTATTTAAAGTATTCCATTAGTTTAAATCGGGTCCTTTCTAGTGTTAGAATTCCCGTTTTATTCCCTTTTTAACTTTTAGGCCTTTGGCCCACCTCTCCTTTCCCTAGTCCTTCAGTGTGACTGGATTTTTATTTTGGTTAAGGGTGTCTCTGTGTGTTGCGTTTGTGTTTTTCTTCACTCATATTTTTAGGATGTCTAAAGACTCCAAGGTCTCAGGCTTCAAGAAGTGTGATTCGTGCTGTCAGAAAATGTCTCTGACAGATGGTCACACTTCTTGTGTATATTGCCTGGGACCTTTGCACCTGCAGGACTCATGTGCTGTGTGCCATGCATTCAGCCCTAGAGTCCTGCAGGAACACAAAAATAAGCTGATTCTCCGTGGCTTATTAAAGCCTGAAGGCCCCCAACCCAGTTCGTCGGGGAAGCCTTTTAAGACTTCCAGACCGTCGGCTCCAGTTTCAGAGCCGCCCCTGAAGCATTAAACGCCGACATCGGCTCCCGCTGGAGCCGATGTTTCCAAATCTCATACTGTTACCTTGGCTCCGCTGGAGCCGAGGTTGACAAGACTCAGTTGGCTCCGATAGGCTTATCGGAGCCACCTTCAAAGAAGAGGTTCAGGTCCCTTCCATCGGCTCCATCCACTCGGCTCCAGGATCCCCTCTTTGTGGAGTGGGATGACCGTAGCAGTGCACCGTTTGGTAGGAACAAAGCCTGAAATGAGGCTGTGATCGAACAGGGTATTCAGGTGTGGTGCCAGTTCACTTTGTAATTCATGTAGAACACAGCCAGGGACATTATCAGGTTCCATGGAAGCTGTATTCTTGGCTTTGGACAGTGCAATTTTTACCTGTGTAGCTGTGATAATAGGGACTTGGCATTCCTCAGGTATTGTGATAGGCCCTTTAGGGGATGAAAGGGGAGTAAAGTTTGCACTGAACCTGTCGGCCAATATGTTGGCAATATCAGTTAGTTCTGTATATGTATTGCTATTGTGCTGTAACTCAGAGCAGATCTGTGCCATGTAGATTCTTGACATAACTATAGAATGTCTTGTGGTTGTCTTTAGAATCTGCAACAATTTTGTTTTCGCAGCTGGCTTTAGAGGATTTGATGATGGATGTCAGGTTTTTGCTGAGGCTAACAAGGGAGTTTTTCCAGTCTTGGGAATTCACCCTTTTCTGCAGCAGTTTTTTCCTTCTGCTGTAGAATGTGTTTATGGTGGGGGACCACCAGATTGGCTTCCTTTTTTTGAAGAAGAGTGTCTTGGTTCTGTTTGGTATGTTCCATGCACTTGTGTATTTTCCATTTGCATGGGTGTCGTGAAGTTAGCCACCTCTGTTTTTAGAAGCCCAAAATTGGCTTTTGAGAAGTTTTTTTACAGTGGTTTCGTTTGGGGTGGGGGTGAGGGTGGCATGTGGATATCCATGGTGATTAGCTTGTGGTCAGATCTGACCAAGGAGGTGTTGATTACTGGTGTAGAGCAACGGTCGCCCATGTTAGTAATGACCAGGTCAAGGATGTTTCTACCCCTGGTGGGGTTAAGAATGAGTTGGTCCAAGGCGTTGGAATTAATGAATTCCAGAAAAATGTTGAGCAAGTGTGTTGGTACATGAGTAATTTTCCCAGTTAATGGAGGGGTAGTTAAAGTCTCCCAGTGTAAGGGTATTGGGTTGTACCCTAATATTTTCCATTGTGTTTAGGAATGCAGAGTGGGAGTCTTGGGACATGGTGGGGGATCTATAGTAGGCTACAACCTGGATTGCAGTTTTACCCAGTGTTAGTTGTACCTGAAGTATCTCTGATGCGTTATGTTGGGCTACTAGTCTGGAGGTGTGCATATCCTTTATGAATATGGAGACACCAACACCTTTAATGCTTCGTTCCATGTTTAGGGACTGAAAGGTGTTGTATGAATTATAGCCTGGTAGTGCTGGGGTGCTCTCTGGAGCCTTGAACCAGGTCTCAGTCACTGCACAGATGTTGATGTTCTTCATTTTAAGGAGTGCTTTGAGCAAGTGCATTTTGAGATTTAGACTTCTAGCATTGAGTAACATAACGCTCAGATTTCATTTGCTTGTAGCTGTTATGGTGGTAATTTTGTCTTCAGGACATTGCCTAAAAAAGGCATTATAGGGGTGGCAAGAGCCTTGGCTAGTATCCGGAATCCCTGGGGTGACAGGTGCAGGCTATC
This sequence comes from Protopterus annectens, assembly GCF_019279795.1. Taxonomy (NCBI): domain Eukaryota; kingdom Metazoa; phylum Chordata; order Ceratodontiformes; family Protopteridae; genus Protopterus; species Protopterus annectens. Next base: position 1,305,420,709 of record NC_056746.1, on the reverse strand, counting down.
TCTGGAGAAACATTGAGGTCTGTCGATCATGTCATCCCAGGCAGACAGATACTGAATCCCCTTAGAATGACACCAGAAACTTAGACAATTGTTGAAGTCAGTCATTTTCTGCTTTTACTGTGGTATCATTCTGGGTGACGGTAGGATGCTGCTCAGAGCTAGGGTCATGCCTGCCTGGACTACAAGATCTGAGAACTCCTCTATGTCTCTTTTCATGTAGTCCAGTGAGGTACGTCTCAGGTCATTCACACCAACATGGACAATGGCAGAGTCATATTTGTACCTGTTGTGGAGTGACCTAAGTGCGTGCGTTATGTGGTGGATCCTGGCACCCAACAGGCAGCTGACCGTAACTTTCTCCTTATTCAACCTAGTGAGTGGGACACCAATGTGCCTTACTATTGAGTCACCTATGACTAGAGTATTGGATAAGTTGATGTTAAATTGTCAATCTCTCCTTCATTCTTGCTGGATGGGTTCGGAGCCGATCCTCGGCTCCGACTCGGCCAATACTAAAGCTCGAGAGCTAATTCCACCGGCACGAGGCTCCCCTATATCCCACAATGCTAGGCGGTAACTACCCAGATCTCGTTTGCCGCTTAGCTGACGAGGTGCTTCTTCTACCGGCTCTGGCAGGTTAGTAAGCTTTCTTGTTTAGAAACTTCAATTAAAACCCCTATTTTTTTCCATTTAGTTTAGTTTTTATTTAAAGTATTCCATTAGTTTAAATCGGGTCCCCTCTAGTGTTAGAATTCCCGTTTTATTCCCTTTTTAACTTTTAGGCCTTTGGCCCACTCCCTCTCCTTTCCCTAGTCCTTCAGTGTGACTGGATTTTTATTTTGGTTAAGGGTGTCTCTGTGTGTTGTGTTTGTGTTTTTCTTCACTCATATTTTTAGGATGTCTAAAGACTCCAAGGTCTCAGGCTTCAAGAAGTGTGATTCGTGCTGTCAGAAAATGTCTCTGACAGATGGTCACACTTCTTGTGTATATTGCCTGGGACCTTTGCACCTGCAGGACTCATGTGCTGTGTGCCATGCATTCAGCCCTAGAGTCCTGCAGGAACACAAAAATAAGCTGATTCTCCGTGGCTTATTAAAGCCTGAAGGCCCCCCAACCCAGTCTGCGTCGGGGAAGCCTTTTAAGACTTCCAGACCGTCGGCTCCAGTTTCAGAGCCGTCCCCTGGAAGCATTAAAACGGCTTCGACATCGGCTCCGGCTGGAGCCGATGTTTCCAAATCTCATACTGTTACCTCGGCTCCGGCTGGAGCCGAGGTTGACAAGACTCAGTTGGCTCCGATAGGCTTATCGGAGCCAACTTCAAAGAAGAGGTCTAGGTCCCCTTCCATTGGCTCCATCCACTCGGCTCCAGGATCCCCTCTTCTGTCGGAGCGGAGCCATAGATCTCATTCCTCTCGGTCCTCCACGCTGTCCGACCATGATTTAAAGGGTGGTGAGTAGACCTCTCAAGTCCAAGGCACTGGCCCAAATGCTGCATAGCCCTACTCAACAGTCAGCGGCTATTTCCATCCCTGATTTTATTCCTCCTCCAACTCCTTTGAGTTCGGAGCCGGGGCTCATTGGAGCCGTGGCTGTCGGTGCTTCGGAGCCGATACCTTCCCTTTCGGCTCCGTCGTCTGCCCCGATTTCCTCATTGGAGGGATCTCGGTGCTGAGCTTCCCTCGTCGGCTCCGAGGGGATGAGTGGCATCGGACCCTTGTCCGACCCCGTTCTCCCTCTCGGGGCGTCGGTGCTTGTGAGTTCGGCTCCGACATCGGCCTCGGAGCCGTCCCTGTCGGTACCGGGGGGGTCTTTGTCTCCTCGGAGCGGGGAACTCCGGCCTTGGCTGATAGGGGCGCCTTCAAAGTCATGCGGAGCATGCTAGACCCAGTGTCTACCCCACAGTCGGCTCCGTCAGCTCCTCTCTCTTCAGTGCCTGCAGTGATTTCTACCCATCCCCTTGTATCAGACTGCAGAGAGCCAACTCCTCAGGTTTCCCCATTGGGAATTTCCTCCTCTTCCAAGGCCTCTCCTGATCCGGTAGGAGAACCACCTTGGAAGAGACAGTGCAAGAGGAAGCACATTGACTCCCCTGATTCTATCACCTCTGATACTGACTTGGAGGAATCTGAAGGTTCCCCTCGGTCCCCCTCTGAGGATGTCTCCTTTGCTGACATCCTTGAAATCCTGAAACAGAGGGGGAACTGGCACGCCCTTAACGCTTCAGAGGACGAGTCAGTTTACCTTGAGGCGTTTGGCTCTCGCCCTTCCACCTCCTGGGTGTCCCCTCCCTTTGACCCCCTTATGGAAGTGGTGGCAAGGAAGGCTTGGACGGCCCCTGATTCAGTGGAACCTACCCCAAAGAGGCCGTCAAAATTTATCACTGCCCCTAAGGCGAAAGAGTTTCTATCTAAAGGTGTCTCTGTTGATGCCATGGTGGTGGCCACAGCCACTAAGAAGGAGTTAGCAGATCCTTCGGTACCTGTCCATCCTCCTAATAAGGAGTCTAGGACCATGGACAGGTACGGTAAGCGGATGTTTTCATCAGCGACCTTTTCAATGCGGTCGCTGAACTACTTGTGTCACTTCACCCGTCTCCAGAGAGATTTGCTCAAGGATATGGGTGAGGCTGTGCGGGATCCAACAGCTGAGGGGTTCCAAGACAAAATGAACTCCCAGTTGGCAACCCTGAATTCGATTGTTAACTCCTCCATGCGGCTTATCTCATATGCTGCTGATGGGGCGAGTAGGGCCGCAGGCACAGGTGTAGCTTTACGACGTCACGCCTGGATGCGGCTTTGCAATTTTGCGGACCCTTTCAAGGCGTCCTTCACCAATTCCCCCTTTGATGGCTCAACATTGTTTGGTCCTCAGGTGAAAGATACATTGACTAGGTGTGAGGTGGAAGGTAAGACTCTCTGCTGGGAGTCCATTTTCTACCCTTCTAGACCTTATCCAAAAGGTCAGAGGGAGAAAATGTGGTTCAAACCTCAGGGAGTCTCATCTGGCGACAAGGTCGATTCCCTCTAGAGGCAGAGGGGAATAACAACAGACGCCGCCTAGGGGCAGAGGAGGTCCAAAAACCAGGGTAGCAGAGAAACTTTCTCTGATAAACCCTTTCAGCATCCCTGAGGAGCTGCCCGGCTGTCCACCTTCGGAGGCAGTCAGGGGAAGATTATCACTGTACCCAAAAGCCTGGCTTTCCCTCACCCAAGACAAATGGGTACAGTCAATCATATCCGAGGGTTACAAAATTCCCTTTATTCACATCCCATCCCAACCCAAAGGATCCCTTCCAGACGTTCCACACAGTCTAAGGGAACAAGCAGCACTAGAAATATCAAAGCTGCTGTCAAAAAGAGCTATCCATCCAGTCCCAGCAGACCAGCAAGGATCCGGAATCTACTCCAAATTCTTTTTGATACCAAAAAAAACGGGACTGGAGACCTATACTGGATCTCAGCAAGTTAAACAATTATATCAAAAAAACAAAGTTCCGGATGGTCACGCTACAGTCCATTCTACCCTTCTTGGGTCAGGACAATTGGATGTGCTCGATAGACCTTCAGGATGCGTACTACCATATCAAAATGCACAGACGCTCCAGGAGGTTTCTCCGCTTCAGGCTGGGAGCCAGTCACTACCAGTTCAGAGCCCTGCCCTTTGGTCTCACTACAGCCCCCCGAGTGTTTACCAAATGAATGGCAGTGGTCACGGCTCACTTGAGACGTCAAGGATTCCAGGTGTTTCCATATTTAGACGACTGGCTCCTTACCGCCACCACCAGACATCAACTGCTTCTATCCAGAGACTTCACCATCCAAACTTGCCAAGCTCTAGGCATTTCAATAAATTTCAAAAAATCTGCCTTGTCGCCTTGTCAATCTATTACCTTTATAGGTGCCACCTTAGACACACTCAATCTTTCCGCCAGACTTACAGAGCAAAGAGTGTTAGATATCCGCAAACAAGTTTACCTTCTATTACAATGCAACAAGGTCAAAGCCAGGGTAGTCTTGAAGGTTTTAGGACTCATGGCAGCTACTATCACCCTAGCTCGTTTCCACATGAGGATCCTCCAGTGGATGCTGTTTACTCAATGGTCTTTACAACAGCTCCCGATGTCTCACATCATACTAATAACTCAATCATGCAAGAATCACCTGTCTTGGTGGATCACATCACCTCAAGTTCTCCAGGGCAGACCCTTCATTCCTCCCCCCCAGTTGCCACAGTGACAACGGACGCCTCCCTGATCGGGTGGGGGGGGGGGGCATTATCAGGGCAGGACAGTCCAGGGCACGTGGCAACCTTTCGAGTGCCACTTGCACATAAATGTCTTAGAGATGAGAGCAGTGCTTTTAGCGTTGCAAGCCCTTCAGGAATCTCTTCCCTCAGGGACTATTGCAATTCAGACGGACAACATGTCCATAGTGTGGTACATCAACAAACAGGGTGGAACCAGATCCTACCCCTTATGTCGAGAGGCACTCAGACTTTGGCAGTGGGCGATTTCTTCTCAACGTTTTCTGATAGCAATGCACATTCCCGGGAAGTCCAACGTGATTGCGGACAAGTTGAGCAGGGCCATTCTCATGCCCCACGAGTGGTCTCTAAAGAAATCAGTGTTGGAAGAAGTCTTCCAAAGATGGGGCCAGCCTTGCTGCGATCTTTTTGCTACTCCCCAAAACAGCAAGTGTCACGACTTCTTCACTCTCTTCCCATTACCAGGCCATCCCACCAGAGACGCTCTAGTCCACGATTGGCCCCGGGGACTTCTGTATGCTTTCCCCCCTTTTCCACTGATATCTCAATTAATTCAGAAAGCTATCGCCTTGAGAGTTACAATGATCCTCATTGCCCCTTACTGGCCTCGACAGATATGGTTTCCGTTCCTCCATCATTACCTGTTGGAGCAGCCTTGGCATCTGGACCAGGTGCCAGATCTATTGACCTACCAGTCGGGCCAGCTGCACCACTCCCTTCATTCTCTCAACCTCACAGCGTGGTTTCTCCGATTCCTACACTAGCCAGGCTTCCCTTAATCTCTCATTCGGTCCAAAACATCCTGATAGCGTCTCACAAATCTTCTACCAGGAAGATTTATAATAGTAAGTGGAAACATTTTTCCTTCTGGGCAGCATCAAAAAATATAGACCCCTTCACTGCACCTATCCAGTCTATCCTAGACTTTCTGGCAGAGCTCTTTCATTTAGGCTCTTCTTCATCTACCATTAGAGTACAACTAGCTGCTATATCTAATTTTCATGTAGGTGTCTCAGACTCCAGTATCATGTCCCATAAGCTCTGCAAAGCCTTTTTAAGAGGTGTTTTTCTGCTCAAGCCCCCAATCAAAGATCCCCACCTCAATGGGACTTGAATTTGATCCTAGCATCCTTGATACTCCCCCCCTTCGAACCAGCGGCTTCATGCCCTCTTAAGTTGCTCTCATGGAAAACACTTTTTCTAGTAGCCATAACTTCATCTAGAAGGGTATCTGAACTTCATGCTCTGTGTAGTCGTCCTCCTTACTTAGTTTTCCACAAAGATAGGGTGTCCCTCCGGACTAATCCGTCCTTCTTACCTAAGGTTTCCTCTGAGGCAAACCTAAACCAAACGATTGATCTCCCCGTCTTCTTCCCTGACTATTCCAACAGGTCGGAACAAAAGTTAAATTTTCTAGATGTTCACCGCCAACTTAGATATTATTTAGACAGGACTAAACAGTTCAGGAAATCTGATCAGCTTTTCCTGTCTTATGGAAGGAAATTGGGCCTTCCAGTTACTAAAGTGTCCCTTTCAAGATGGCTTACCTCTATAATTACCTTCATCTATGAAATCAGACATCAAAAACTGCCTTCAAGACCTAGAGCTCATTCAACTAGGGCATTAGCTACATCTGTAGCCTTTCAGGACAGGCTGCCAATAGATTCCATTTGTGCAGCAGCCACTTGGGCTTCTCCTCATACCTTCATTTTACATTACAAATTGGATATGGCCTCCAGAAACTGTGCCAACTTTGGTTCCACTGTTCTCAAGAGTCTGTTCCGATAGGCCACCCGGAATAAGGTGCTAGGGACGCGGTCCCATCCAGCAAGAATGAAGGCGAGATTGACAACTTAACATTAAGAAGTTATGTACCTACCATAACGTTCCATGTTAGTTGTCTTCTTCTCGCCTTCTTTCTTGCGTCCCACCCTCCTTCCTCCTAGCCTGGACAGACCGATAGGAAATTTTGGGATTTTCCTTTGGGGTTTTTCCTTCCCACATATTCTACCACCTCTATTCTCCCTTTTATGTTTGTGGTAGCTTACATTCAGGTTTATATAGAGGTGGGTCCTTTTTTCTCCATACTGTGGAGACCAGAACTGCTTGGTTTAGCTATCAAACGAGATCTGAGTAGTTACCGCCTAGCATTGTGGGATATAGGGGAGCCTCGAGCCGGTGGAATTAGCTCTCGAGCTTTAGTATTGGCCGAGTCGGAGCCGAGGATCGGCTCCGAACCCATCCAGCAAGAAAGAAGGCGAGAAGAAGACAACTAACATGGAACGTTATGGTAGGTACATAACTTCTTATTTTGCCTTATGGGCTTTGGTTGAGTGGCACACTGTTTACGTGAGCTCTGTTTATCATGGTTTGTGCTGGGATGTGGTGGTTGTTTGAGTTTCTGCTTTGGACGTCTCTCTTGTTTGGGCAGATATTTATTGACAGCCTCTACAAAAGTGTGTGTTTTGTGCTACTATGTGAGGGTTATGGTGGTGTAAGTTTGGGAGGGCTATGTGTTGAATATGGTGTTAACCTTCTCCTCTTGACTGGCTAATCCAGTCTTGGCTGGAGAGTGCTGGGCTTCCAATTTGGCTATGTATGTGCATCTCTCACAAGTCATAGTATTGGGAGGTAAGAGGAGAGGGTTGTCTGTGTACATGAGGCAGTTGCTACATTGCCTCAGGATGCTCAGGTTCACCAGGTTGACAAGAGAAAGCACATGGAACTGACCTTTAGACATGCCTGGATATGAGCTCAATATATTAAGTACTAAAGCCTTTTATAGGAAAAACGTCACTCAAAATGTCTGAGTTTGTACAGAGCACTGCCGAACACTCGCAGGGAAACCAATATGTTGACCCTGAAAATTTAAGGATGAAGTATTTAGGCAGATATTCTACAGTTAGGAAGAAATCAAGCAGTACTTAATGAAAATAAATAATTAGTTTGTCAAGAATGATGAAAAGAGGGGAGTTGCATGAATGGCTACTGCCTGGCTACTACTAATGCTGGTTTCAGCACAGCTTCACTCTGTTTGGATACAATACTCCTTTACTTCTTCTCTCACCAGAAGCAAAATGTTAGCACCAATCCCAAGAAGAGCCTGTTTGGTGATCCATAGTCTTGTTTCAGATGTTGCAAGGATCTGCAGGCTTGTAGCCTTTTTCTGGTAGATGCCTTGAATAGCAACCAGACCAATCAGGTACATTAAGCACAGACACTCACTCTCCAACCAGAAAGAGTTAGGAATCAATGCACTCCGCTCATACACTCACCAGAATCAGAATATAAGCACAGAGTCCTAGCTGTCACCTATAAAGCAGTTATTAAGCTTTCTGGTGATCAGCAGTCTCCAGAAAATAATGTAACTGCACTCCTTCTCTCACCAGGAGAAAACAGAAGTACTAATCCCAAGATGACTACTGAGAGGCAGAATCTGGGCTCTCCAATAACTGGTGGTCTTGCAGTAATTAAAGGTAAGATGAAAAAAATGGTTTATCGTAAAGACTGCAATGTGCACTAGAGTTAGATGTGAAAGTAGGTAACTTACGATGTTAAGTTGTCTATCTTGCCTTCATTCTTGCTGTTTCGGGATCGGAGCCGATCCTTGGCGCTGACTCGGCCATCTTCAATAGCTCGAGAGCTGTTTACTGGCTCGAGGCTACCCCTTATCCCATGATGCCTAGTGACAGCTACCCAGATCTCGTTTGCCGCTTCAGCAGTGAGGTGTGTTGTTTTCTGGCTCAGGCTTGTATATTTCAATTTTTTGTGTAAAAATATTCTCTTAGACCCTTTAAACTAATAGATTTTTTACTGTTCTTAGTTTTATTCTGTACATGTTGTTGAAGTACTTCGTTCTTTTTAGTTTCCCTTTTATTTAGAACTCGTTTAAGTTAGAGAGTTCTCCCCCCTCCCCGTCTTCCTAGGATAGCCGTTTAACTTAGAGGCTTTCCTTTCCTGTTTTTGCTATCCTTAAAAAAAAAGACAGAGATTGTATATTTATAGGTGTATCTTGTTTAGAATATTACTTATTTGTCTGTCTGTGTTTACCTTGTGGTACTTAGTTTTTTTTTTGTAGTTGGGTCATGTCTAAGGAAGCTAAAGTATCTGGCTTTAAAAAGTGTGACTCATGCTGTCAGAAAATGTCTCTGACAAATGGGCATACTAGCTGCGTTTATTGTTTGGGCGCTGTTCACCTGCAGGACTCTTGTTCTGTTTGCCATGCCTTTAGTCCAAGAGTCCTGCAGGACTGTAAGAACAGATTGATCCTTAGGGGTCTGTTAAAGCCTCAGGATTCACCGGCAAAGAGTTACCAGCCAGTGAAATCCCCAAAATCCACTAAACCGTTGGCTCCACTTTCGGAGCCGACTCCTGTACATGATTTGCCGAGTATGTCGGTTCCGGCTGGTACCGACAAAACAACCCCTCCGTCGGCTCCATCGGATGTTTCAGAGCCATCTCAGAGTCATAAAAGGCTGAGGTCCCCTTCATTAGAGTCAGTTCATTCGGCTGTTCGGTCTCCATTATTGCAAAGTGAACATAGCCACCATTCATCACACTCCTCTCGATCCTCTAGGCTGTCGGATCATGATCTGGAGAGAGTAGTAAGTAGGTTGCTTAAATCACAGGCACTAGCAAAGTTATTGTCTAGCCCTCCTCAACAGGTATCGGCTCCATCCACCTCCCTTTCTGTTCCTCCTCTGACTCCATTGAGTTCTGAGCCAGAGTTTGTTGGGGTTCGAGCAGTGGAACCGTCGGCTCCGATCACCATCTCTCCATCGATTCCGACTTCTGCTCCAAACACCTCGATAGTTCCTTCGATCGAGGAATATGGACTCCAGGGCTCCCTCGTCGGCTCTGATGGGGCGAGTGGCATCGGACCCTTGTCCGACCCCGTTCTCCCTCTCGGAGCATCGGCGCAGGTGAGCTTGACTCCAACATTGGCCTCGGAGCCGTCCCCCTCTGCATGGAGAAAGATTCCTATTTCTTCGGAACTGGAGCTTTCTCTGCCTCAAGGCAGGGATGCCGTTGATGTCATGCTAAGTGTTCTGTCCCCCGAGACAGCTCCACTACCAGCCCCACCGGCTCCGTCCCCCATAATGTCTGTGCCAACCTCTGCTCCTCCTCCAGACCCCAAGCGTAGGGAACCGATGCCCCAAGACACCCCATTGGGTGTTTCCTCTTCTTCCAAGGCCTCCACTGATCACTCAGAGGAGCCCCCTCGGAAGAGGAAGTGCAAGAGGAAGCACATTGACTCCCCTGAGTCTGTCACTTCTGATACAGACTCAGATGAATTGGAAGGGTCCCCGAGATCCCCCTCTGAAGATGTTTCCTTTTCGGACATCCTGGAAATGCTTAGGCAGAGAGGGAACTGGAATCCCCTAGCCCCTACTGAGGATGAGTCTGTATTCCTGGACACTTTCGGTTCCTGACCTTCCACCTCCTGGGTTTCTCCTCCTTTCGACCCACTTTTGTCTGTAGTGGCTCGAAAGGCTTGGTCAGCTCCAGACACAGTGGAACCAACTCCGAGGAGACCTGGTAAATTTATTACAGCCCCCCAGGATAAGCAATTCCTTTCTAAAGGTGTGCCCGTTGATGCCATGGTGGTAGCAGCAGCCACCAAAAAAGAGTTAGCAGAGACCTCTTCATCTGTTCATCCTCCTAACAAGGAGTCTAGGATGATGGACAGGTACGGAAAGCAAATATTTGCTTCAGCGACCTTCTTCATGAGGTCCCTGAACTATTTATGTCATTTTACTCGCCTTCAAAGGGATCTCCTTAAAGAGCTTGGAGATACCCTTCAAGATCCTACAGCTGAGGGAGTACAAGCCAAAGTAGCTTCCCAGCTAGCGACTCTTAATTCTGTAGTTAACTCCTCCATGAGGCTCATTTCCTATGCAGCCGATGGAGCGAGTAGAGCGGCGGGCATGGGTGTGCCCCTCAGGAGGCATGCTTGGGTGTGGCTGTGTCACTTTGCGGAACCCTTTCGAGCGTCCTTCACCAATACCCCCTTTGATGTCTCCTTTCTCTTTGGGCCACAGGTGAAAGACACGTTGACTAGGTGTGAGCAAAAAGGCAAGACTCTCTCTGCCGTGGGAGTCCATTTTTCCACTCCCTCTAGACCTTACCCCAAGGGTCAGAAGGGTGGGAAGATGTGGTTCCGCAAATCTCAGGGAGCCTTGCCTGACCCACATAGTGATTTTTCCTCCAGAGGCAGAGGGGGAAACAGCAATAATAGATGCCACCCTCATGGCAGAGGGGGTCCGCAGAACCTGGGCAACAGAGAATCCTTCTCTGACAAGCCCTTCCAGCAACCCTGAAGGGTTGCCCGGCTGCTCATCTCTGGAGGCAGTCGGGGGAAGACTTTCGCTGTACCCAAAAGCCTGGCAAAATTTAACAAGAGACAGATGGGTACTGGCCATTATATCCGGAAGTTACAAAATTCCCTTCCATCAATCCCCCTTACAGTCAGAGATGGCCCTTCCAGATGTTCCACCCAATCTGAAGGAGCAAGCAGTAATAGAAGTTTGAAAACTGCTAGAAAAAAGAGCCATTCAGGAAGTCCCCGCAGACCAGCACGGATCCGGAACTTACTCAAGGTTCTTTTTGGTACCAAAAAAGACAGGGGACTGGAGACCGATTCTGGATTTCAGCAGACTAAACAAATCTGTACAAAGAACAAAGTTTTGGATGGTCACGCTACAGTCCATTCTACCCTTCCTGGGTCAGGACAATTGGATGTGCTCGATAGATCTTCAGGATGCGTACTACTATATCAAGATGGACAGACGCTCCAGGAGATTTCTTCGCTTTTGGGTGGGGGCCAGTCATTACCAGTTCAGAGCTCTGCCCTTTGGTCTCACCACAGCCCCCAGGGTGCTCACCAAATGTATAGCAGTGGTCACGACTCACCTGAGACGTCAGTGATTCCAGGTGTTTCCATATCTATACGACTGGCTCCTCACTGCTACCACCAGGCATCAACTCTTACAAGCACGGGATTATACAATCACATCTTGCACCCAGCTAGGTATTACAATAAATTTCGAAAAATCTGCCTTGTTGCCCTGTCAATCTATCACTTACATAGGAGCAGAATTAAACACAAGGGAAATGTTTGCAAGGTTACCACTGGAAAGAGTGTCCACAATTCGTCAACAAGTGGAAATCCTAATGCAGAGCAAAAGGATCCAAGTCAGGTATGTCCTTCAAACTCTGGGCTCCATGGCAGCTGCCATTCTACTACTTCCATTAGCGCATTTCCACATGAGAATTCTTCAGTGGCTTCTTTTCACGCAGTGGTCTTTCCAGGAGCTACCCATGTCTCACATGATCCTGATCACGGAGGCATGCAAAAGGCACCTTTCTTGGTGGATGGTCTCCCCACTAGTGACTCAGGGCACACCCTTCATACAGCCCCCTCCGATAGCCACAGTGACTACAGACGTCTTCCTGATAGGGTGGGGGGGGGCATTATCTGGGCAGGACAGTCCAAGGCACTTGGCAACCTCACGAGTACCATCTGCACATAAATGTCCTAGAAATGAGAGCTGTGCTCCTAGCGTTGCAAGCCCTTCAAGACTCTCTTCCTTCCGGGACCATTGCAATTCAAACAGACAACATGTCAGTGGTGTGATACATCAACAAGCAGGGTGGAACCAGATCCTACCCCCTGTGTCGAGAAGCACTCAGACTTTGGAAATGGGCGATTTCCTCCCAACGTTTTCTGATTGCGACTCACATCCCTGGGAGATCCAGCTTCATGGCGGACAGGCTCAGCAGAGCTATCCTCATGCCTCATGAGTGGTCTCTGAATCAGGAAGTTGCGGATCTTATCTTCTGCAAATGGGGACAGCCTTGCTGCGATCTTTTTGCCACCCCTTTCAACAGCAAATGCAGCAACTACTTCTCCCTTCTTCCGCTTCCAGGTCACATACCCAGAGACACTGTAGTCCACGATTGGCCTCAGGGACTTCTTTATGCCTTTCCTCCGTTTTCCCTGATACCGAAACTCATACAGAAAGCAAAATTGTTGGGTTGCAAAATGATCCTCATTGCCCACTACTGGCCTCGACAGATATGGTTCCTGTTCCTGCACCATTACCTTCTCTATCAGCCCTGGACTCTGGACCCGATTCCAGATCTCCTGATTCATCAATCAGGCAGGTTGCATCAATCCCTCCAAACTCTCCAGCTCACAGCTTGGTTGCTCCACTTCCAACCTTAGCCAGGCTTCCCAGCATTTCTCCAGAAGTCCGCGAGATTATCGTTTCCTCTCATAAGTCTACAACGAGAAAAACTTATGGTAGCAAATGGAAACGTTTTTCTTGTTGGGCAGAGTCTAGGAATGTGGATCCCTTCTCAGCCCCAGTCCATGAAATTCTGGAATTCCTAGCACAACTTTTTCACTCCGGGGCCGCTTCCGCTACGATTAGGGTACAATTAGCAGCCATTTCTAATTTTCATATCGGTTTGACAAATTCTAACATCATGTCTCATAAGCTCTGTAAAGCTTTTTTGAGAGGAACATCTCTTCTTAGACCTCCAGTGAGAGAGCCCCCTCCTCCTTGGGACCCTAATTTAGTCCTAACTTCCTTAATTCTGCCTACTTTTGAACCAGCAGCATCCTGCTCCATCAAGTTTCTGTCTTGGAAGACACTCTTTCTGGTTGCCATCACTTCAGCTAGGCGTGTCTCAGAACTTTAAACACTATGTGTTCGTCCTCCCTACCTGGTGTTTCACAAGGACAGAGTTGCTCTGAGGACTAATCCTTCGTTTCTTCCTAAAGTCTGCTCAGAAAATAATTTAAATCAATCTATAGATCTCCCTGTGTTCTTCCCAAATCATAGCAACAAGGCAGAGTACAAGCTTCACCAATTGGACGTTCATAGACAATTGCATTTTTACCTACATAGAACTAAAGAAATAAGAAAGTCAGACCAATTATTCCTCTCTTATGCCTTAAACAAACAAGGTCTCCCAGTTTCCAAGGTGACCTTAACCAGATGGCTGTCCCACACTATTACTTTTATTTATCAGTTACGGAATAAAGAGTTACCAACTAAACCGAAAGGTCATTCTACTAGGGCATTAGCCACCTCCGTAGCTTTTCAGTCTAGGTTGCCCATGGATTCCACCTGTGCAGCTGCCACGTGGGCAAACCCTCATACCTTTATTTCTCATTACAAGGTAGATATGGTCTCCTGGAGCAGAGCTGACTTTGGTTCCACTGTTCTGAATAGTCTGTTCCACTGAGTCATCCAGGATGTTAGGTGCTAGGGACGCTGTCCCAAACAGCAAGAATGAAGGCGAGATAGACAAGTTAACATTAAGAAGTTATGTACCTACCATAACATTCCATGTTAGTTGTCTTCATCTCGCCTTCTTTCTTGCATCCCTCCCTCCGCCCCCCTGTCCTAGTGGATCAAGAGGAGTCCTTCTTCACTGGCTGAGTATTCTTTATTATTACTCTTCTGCCTAGGTCTTCCTAACCTATTCTAGATTTTAGGATGCATGGAACAACCAGTTTTTTCTTAACTGGTTTCTCTCATATTATGTCTGGGATTAGCTATTTCAAACGAGATCTTGGTAGCTGTCGTTAGGTATCATGAGATAAGGGGTAGCCTCGAGCCAGTAAACAGCTCTTAAGCTATTGAAGATAGCCGAGTTGGAGCCGAGGATCGGCTCCGATCCCAAAACAGCAAGAAAGAAGGCAAGATGAAGACAACTAACATGGAACATTATGGTAGGTACATAACTTCTTATTTTACCTGAATAAAAATGTAAGTTTTAGTGGAGAGTCACTATTTTTAAAACAGCAAGATAGATTGAAAGGGGGTGGTCACGTTTTTATTCTGGTAGTATGGAATACAGTAGGATGGCCAATACATTTAATTAGCTGAAGGGAAGTGATTTCACAAAATGATAATTGTGTGCTTACTCACACCAACCAGTAAAAGCAGAGAAGAAATGAGATATATGGCCAAATTAACATAAAGGGCAGGCAACTAGGAAGACAGTGGTGTTTAAGAACACAACATTAACTGGGTGGGAGTGTGAGAAAAATTTCTGTCTGACTCACAAGAGACAGAGCTGTGGTGTCTTTTCAAGTTTTAATATGCAGTTAAAAGCAGAATACAAGTAAAACACAGTGTAAAGAAAACAAATCACAGTATACAAAATAGAAAAAGGCAATAAAGCAATATAATAATAATAATAATTTCCCGGTTAGGGGTCGCCACAGCAGAACTCTGGTCCGCAAATGATTGGTAGTTGATTTTTACATGCCGAGTTACCAGCCCTGACGCACAACCTTCAACGAAGGTATGCCCATTCACACATGTCTCCACGCAGAAGACGCTCTAGCTGAGAATCGAACCGGACAGCGTCTGATTGTGAGGTGACAACGCTACAGCAGCACCATCACCGCGGGTTAATAAAGCAATATAGAATACAACAAATAAATAGCAAACCTACCTTTCCCTCGCAGCAAACTGCAGCAGAGTCTGGGTGAGCCTTTCCAGTAAAGCCATCAGCTTTGCAACTTTCTGTAATTCCCATATTGCCTTAGCGGCACCATACCAGGGAAAGATCCCAGCTCCTGAAATAACACCATCTCCTATGTCCAGCTGTTTTAAATCATCCCCTATTTTGGAAAACTATCAGGGGCCTCCCTCTTTTTCTGTTGATTTCTTACCACATCCTCTGTGAATGTGTGAGTAACTCTCATCATTGGAACTGTATACCCTATGTAACAGGATCTCTGCCATCCTATAGCCCTTTGTAAGCATTCTTCCCGCATACGAAAAAGAACCCTTCTGCCAGAATTGTAACATTCTCTTGGTCCATTAAATTTGTTGTGTCCTCACTTTTAAATAAGTCTTTCATCCCTTCCGTAAATGAAATGCTATGTGTTAACTCCCATACTGTTTTTATTTTATCAACTCCTCCATGATACTCAAGCTTTTCACGTGACCAAAGTTGGTGTAAAGTAAAGGAATAGTTACAATTACTAATACCAACTCTGACTGTACCTTTCTTTTGAAAACAGAGTATCCCTTTCTCTGCTTCCATCAACTGTAAATGTTCTTTTATGGCTGATTGTTTTACATTTCTATTTTTATGTCAAGAATCTAGATGGCAAAACCCAGATCTGCTCTGAGTTACAGCACAATGGCATGAAAATTACAGAACCAACTGATATTGCCAACATCCTGGCAGATCGGTTCATTGCTAACTTTACCCCCCTCTCACCCCCTAAAAGACCCATATCTATACAGGAAGAATGCAGAGTCCCTGTAATCACAACTACGCAGGTAAAAACTGCACTCTCTAAAGCCAAAAACACAGCATCCATGGGACCGGACAACATCCCAGGCTGCGTTTTACACGAACTTCAGAACAAACTGGCTCCCCACTTAAGCACCATGTTCAATAATAGTCTCGCATCAGGCTTTGTGCCCACTGAATGGTGCACAGCAACAGTTATCCCACTCCACAAAGGGGGAGCCACCACTGATCCCGGGAACTTTCGACCTATTAGCCTGACGAGCCTGGTCTGCAAGGCCATGGAATGTATCATCATGGAACTCATAAACAAAGACATTGGTAACCTCCAAACTCTGGATCCCACCCAGTTCGGGTTTATGAAAGGCAGATCATGCCTCCTGAACCTGATTGACTTCTTTTAGGCAGTCACCAAAGCCATGGATGAGGGTAAGGTGGTTCACACAGCCTATCTTGACCTCGCCAAGCTTTTCCACACCATTCCCCATTCTGGAATTATAGCTAAACTCACTAAACTAGGTATAAATCCCTACGTCACAAGATGGGTTTTCAACTGGCTCACTGACAGAACCCACACTGTAAAAGTTGCAGACTCCAAATCTGACCTCAAGGCAGTGACAAGTGGAGTGCCACAGGGTTCCGTCCTGGGACCTCTCCTGTTTGGTATCTATTTCTCTGAAGTACAGGCTAACACAGAAGGCCTCTGGCTGACGAGGTTCGCAGATGACTGCAAACTAGGAGCCATAGGCAAGTCCCCAAATGATGTGGACATCCTACAGAAGGGCCTCACTGAGACAGATGCCTGGTGTCAGAGCCATGTCCTCAAGCTCAGTGCCAAAAAGTGCAGTGTCATCCCCTTTGGTAAAAACTCTGTACCCATGAACTATCACATAGGCAGCAATCTACTTAACACCGAATGCTGATAAGAGACCTTGGGACCCAGGTGGACAGTAGTCTCTCCTTTGATAGTCACATCGCCACAGTAGTCAGGAAGTCCTTGTACATGTTACACCTCATCATAAAAGGGTACTCATCCGGGAAAAAAGAGGTCATTGTTCCCCTCTACTCATCACTCATTAGACCCATTATAGAGTACAACGCCCTTTTTGGAATGTACCTCACAAGACATCTGCAGCAGCTGAAAAGGCCACAGAAGTACCTCACAAAGAGGATTACTGGCCTCAAACAAATGCCGTACACTGACCGCCTCAAAAAACTCCAGCTTTACTCTGTAGTATATCGCCTACTCCCAGGTGATCTCTGCCTAACATATAAAGCTATGTCAAACCCAGGGCTGTTGGACATGCTACACCTAAAGAAATCCCAATCCTTCCAAGCTACATGCTCTAGGGACCTAAACCTTGTCACCACAATAAACAGGACACGCTGGAGGGATTGATTCCTGTCCTAGAGACTTCCTATACTCTGGAACAAGCTACCCATCTATGTCAAGCAAAGTTCTTCATTAGCACTCTTCAAGAAAAATCTTGATGAGTGGATGGGAAATAGGAAATACACGCCAGGGATCACTTTTGTGTCTCTGCTGGACAGTGGCACAGGAAAATAACTTTCTTGGGTGGCGTAAGCTATGGTAACTTGCTGGCTAGGCTTACGTAGGCCCTTTGGCCGATAGCCTAGTACCTACCTATGAACCTATAAGATCCTTTAAACATAAAACCTGTTAATGTAACATCTACAGGGACTGCATGTAATGGCATTTTTCCCTCTGTAAGGAATGTGGCTACAAACCCAACAATTTGATTTATTATGTACCTTTGCAAACAATTTTTGCATGGCCAAAAATGTGCTGAAATCAAGTACCCAGTCATGATGTCCCTGTTCTAGTGATGTGTTATATTGGAGTATCTCTCCCCATTTTTTCTTTACAACCTTTTTATTTACATTTTGTTTTGTATGTACATTTCTTTTTTGAATTACCTTTACCTGGTTTACAACTTCTTTATTTTCATTTCCTTCTGTATTTACATCTCGCATTCGGATCACCTTGATCTGTTCACATATTGTTATTATTAACAAAATATGGAGTATCATTACCAAAATGCATATGAGTATTAACACACACACCCAAAACTTGCATTTCCACGTGTGAGGTCTAGTTTCCTCTGTTTTCTCTGGCTGCCTTCCAATTGGGTTTGTCAGCATCTAGAAACAAATTTAAATAGACTGTTACTTTCCTAACACTGTTAACAGAGTATTACTTTTTCTAACTCTGTTTTTGCTTTTATTAGCTTACACTGATCTCTATGAACCAACATGGTGTGCTGCTTTTGTTTGGATGTCCCCTTTTTCCTAGGGTTAATATTTTCCTTGTTTTTCCTTTGTACCCTGTATACCAACGGTCATATTCGTTCTGTCACCTCATGGAGACCCTGCCAGTTACTGTCCCACGGTTCCTGTTCAGGAAATTTTTTATAAGTACCTCATCTCCGTACTGTAATTTCATTTCCGTGGGAAGCACTGGCATGCCCTTCCACAGACGGTAAGCCTGTTCTCTGGCTATAGTGTCATATATCCCCTGTATGTCTTTCAACCATTTTTGGTGTTATACTGCTGTCAGTAATGGTCGGTTAGCCATCGTTTCTGGGTCACAAGGAAGTGTGAAGGGCATTTTTTCTCCCTGTCATACCTCAAAAGGTGAAATTCCTGTTTTACTGTTAGGTGCAGCCCTAATGCCTAATAGAATACCTGGCAAATATCTCACCCAATCCTTGCCTTTTTCCAAACATGCCTTTTTTAACCTTTCTTTGATTGTTCGGTTCATCCTTTCAGCAATTCCATTGGATTGTGGATGATATGGAACATAAAACCTGTGCTGAATCTTCAACAATTTGCACAAATGCCACATTGTTTGGGTTGTAAACTGGGGTCCATTATCTGATTCTGTGTCCTGAGGCTATCCCCAGTGGACAAAAATGTTTTTCCGTAATGCCTCTGCCATGGTTTTAGCTGTCATACTCTAGGTGGGAATTACTTCTACCCATTTTGAAAACACATTAACAACCACAAACAAGTATCTGTATCCCCCTTTTGCAGCTGGGAGGGACCCTGCATAATCTACCTGGATAGCATACCATGGCCCATCTGCCACTGGCACCCTATGCAACTGAGGTTTCTTTACACTTGCATTGGTTTGTAGACAAACCAAACATCCCTCTAAAATTGTCTTACACACCTTTTTAGACATGGATCCACATCTTCTGTTTTACGATACTCCATAATTTTTCTGTACCTATGTGGCCCAAAATCTTGTGATTATATTTGATCAACTGTCTGGCTAGATCTCCTGGGAGCTATGGTAATTTTTTCCCCTCTGGCACTGGATAGACAAAAATTTCCTGATTGGCATCTCCTTCCTGTATAGACCTGTCTAGTTCTTCGGGAATCCCTTTCTCTTTCTGAAGGGTTGCCAAATCCTGTATTTCTACAGGTGTAGCTATTTCAACTGACATTACCTTGTCTGTGTGTTCAAAACACTGATGTGGATCTAACCACTCACCTGTTTCAGCTGCTTTCTTTGCCTTGGCATCCGCCAAAGCATTCCTCTAGCCTCTTCTGTGTTACACTTTTGATGTGCTTTGATTTTGACAATACTAAACTTTCCCAGTAAATCATTCTGGGTAATCAATGTCCATAACTCCCGTAGTACTGCAGCATGTTTAAGGGGTTTGCTGACACTGTCGACAAATCCCCTTTTGGCCCAAACTGCCATGTGCAAATGTGAAGAATTTACCACATAGGCACTGTCACTGTAAATATTGACAGGTTGAAAATGTTGTAAAACATATTTTACTGCTTCTAATTCAGCCCTTTGGACTGACATGTAACTTGGCATTTTCTTCAGAATAGGCTTTTGGCTGTTTCCTGGGATTACCGCAAATCCTGTCAAATATTTCCCATCTTTCCAAAACCTCGCTCCATCTACGTAAACTGTGAGTAAACTACTTTGGAAATGTGCGTTTAATGGCGAAACTTCTGGGCGTTCTAAACTCTGAACACAATTATGGGATTTTCCATTATAATTGACAAGATCTGAAAGATAATACTTGTCCCCTGTCTGTATTTATATATTCTTGGCACTGAATATAATCATCCATTTCGCAAAAATGGTTTGACTCACCCCTTCTGTGATTTAATTTATTTCCGTAGAATTTAGAAGAATCATAATAGACTGATCTGGTGTCTGCACAATTATTTTTGGAAAGACTGTCAAGTATTCCGTTTGTTTGATTCCCCAGTAAATGGACAACAGTTGTTGAATGCATGGGTGATACCCCTTCCCAACTGGGGTTAACTTGCGGCTGCAGAAAGTCACTGGTCAGAGTGTCCTTTCTACCTTAACCTCATTTTCCTGAGGCCAGTATTGCAGGAGAACTACCAGAATTGTCTCATTCCCTGCAGCTGCCTGTAAGATGAAACTTTGCCTATCATTAGGTGCTACTAATTCAATGGCCTGTGTAAATTTCTTCTTTAGGAGTTCAAAAGCCCCTTCCTCCCTCCATCCCCATTTCAAATGTTGTTCCTCCTTTTGATCAACTAACATTTTATATAAGGGTGCAGTAGCCACTGCATAATCTTCTATGGACGCTCTGTTATAGTTCATAATCCCTAGAAATTTATGCAGTTCTGAAATGGTCAATGGCTGATGCAATTCCAGATTTCCTTTTACTCTCTCCTCACAAAGGGATCTGCCAGTGGGATGGACAATTGTTCCCAAAAACTTCACCTCCTGTGAGAAAACCTGAACCTTTTCACTGTTAAATTGAACCTTTTCACTGTTAAATTTAAATTCTGCATCCTGTAGAGTAATTAGAACTTTTTAAAGAAGTTTTTCATGCTGTTCTACTGTTTCTGATTGAATAAGGATGTCATTGATGTAATGAGTGACACTGTCATCTGTTTCTAAGGGTTTTAAAATTTCCCCCACAACTTGGTGAAAAATCACAGGGCTATTTTGAAATCCCTGTGACAAGCGTGTCATTACATACTGTTGATTGTCAAAAGTAAAAGCAAGCCGTTGCTAATCTTTCTTTTGAAAAGGGACTGCAAAAAAACATTATCTAAATCAATGACTGTGAACCACTTACTTTGAGGTTTAATTCTCAGTCAATTCCGGCACCCCCGGAACCAAATATGCATTAGGGATGGTAAACTGATTAACTTTATATAAACCAGTAACTAATCTGTAACTGCCATCTTTCTTTTTCACTGGCCAAATTGGTGAATTTGTGGGACTATAACCTTTTTGTATTATGCCTGCCCATTCCCATTCTTCTAAACCTAAACAACAAAGTCATGAAAAGAGGGGCACACATGATAACAAACAAACACAAGACCAAAGTCAAAAGGATTCTCCCGCCTCTTTGGGAATTGGATATTGCTTCTGAAATGGAGGAATGTAATCACTAGGACTACCTACACTAACCGGCACTTTTAACTTGCCACAATCTGTCTTTGACATAGTCCAGAAGGGCTGAAATTGCTGTTTAATTTGTTCCCATTTGTCCTGCATTTCCGAGTGTCTTTTGTCAGTGTCTTTTTTTATACTTATCTACATCTATCACAAAACAGAAGAACTGTTCGACAGTATTAGGTCTGCCATCTGCACTGGCAGACCACAAAACCCTGTTAGTAAAGTCAATTACTGTTCCCAGTTTACCTAGGATATCTACCCCGAGAATAGTTGTCCCACAGCTGAGATTCATAAGAAATATACCCTCCACTGGAGTTCCATTTTCAGTGAAACATATTTTAACTGGTTTGCTACCTACAGCCATGCAAGTACTGTCATCAAACCCTTGAATATAGGATTGCTTGAATGGATTAACAGGTAACTGTTTGTTAGTAACCGAGACTGCCGCCCTGGTATCAAGTAAAACATCCTTCCATAATGTCCCCTCCACCCATATATCCGTTAACGGACGTCCATCCTTTCCCTGTTTGAAAGTAGTCAGAAAAGTTACTTGGGTCTGGGAGGCACACCCCTAATAAGAATCAAATTCGTTTTGATCTATTGTCCTGGGTACATCTCTACTTACACAGACAACATGTTCTGTTCCTCGCTGACTGTTCATGTCATCACTGTCTAAAGTGTACTTTGTACTTTCTGTCTCATGTTTTATTTCCTGACCCATGCCATATGAGGGATTATATGGTGGATTTTCTGTGTATTCTACAGAACATACCTTATTTTCCCCTGAATCCTTTTGACTTTGGTCTTGTGTTTGTTTGTCATCATGTGTGCCCCTCTTTTCATGACTTTGTTCCCTAGATTTAGGTTTAGAAGACTTAGCATTTTAATTAACTTTTAATCCACACTTTCGTAACCAAGTTTCTTCAGAAAGTGTGGATTAAAAGTTTTTATTACGCTATCATTGTGTGGATTTCACTCTGTTCTTCTGCATCCTCAAGTCTGTTTTTTTGGTTTTTATGGTTATCCAGGAGTATTTCTACTTTTTTGGTATGTCAACCATTTTTCAAATGCCAATATGTTGAAAAAAAATCCTTTTTTGTCTTGCCACTGAGGCAGAGTCTGCAATAAACAAGACTGTTGGTAAATATCAGCAGGAGAAATAACTGCCATTCCTGCTGTACCCTGTCCAGTATCAGTTGGTTTATTTTGTGCCTGTAGTATATCTTGTTGGGCTTTTTCTGTTTGGTCAGATTAACCTCAATATTTTGTGCCCTTAATAAATCTTGCTGGACTCTATCCAATTCCTGTTTTAAACCATGATTTTCATTCTGTAAAATTTGAATGTCAGTTTGAGTCTCTAACACTAGATGGCGGACCTGTTCTTCTGTACTGTGCTTAGACAGGGCATGAAAAGCTGTTAAAACATGTTTTAAAAGTTCTATGGTATGCTGCACTATGTCAAGATGTTCTTCTTGTGAATTTACAAGACCTGTTCTATAAGTCTGTTACAGTAGTTTCAAATTTGCATCTAGTTCTTTGGTATTAGTAACAGTGCCATGTCACTTATTCCATTCTTGATAATAGACCTCATACATGTCTACTATATCAAATCCTGCAGACATGCAAGAAAATCAGTGAGAGTTTGTATTATGTCAGC
Source organism: Protopterus annectens (assembly GCF_019279795.1). Lineage (NCBI taxonomy): Eukaryota > Metazoa > Chordata > Ceratodontiformes > Protopteridae > Protopterus > Protopterus annectens. Next base: position 1,305,398,072 of record NC_056746.1, on the reverse strand, counting down.
TAAAGGCATGACTGCAGAAGGCTCTTGCAACTGTTTTATATCTGAGGAACTAGCAACACTAGAATCAAACATATCCTGTGCAACAATAGGATAAATCTTTTTATATGGCTTACATACTAGACTCTTGTGACAACATAGGCATATTTGTGGAAATTTAGTGCTACATAAAAGACAGTCTTTTTGAATAACCTTTAATTTTGTAATGTATTGAGCATAGACATTTATCCATTTACAGATACAACTTTTAATCTAATTTCTGTGCATTAAAAATTGCAGATTTACATTTTATGTCTGACATAGAAGATTCAAACCATGCTTCTAAGTAAGACCAGACCTTGTCCGGTGTATCATTTAACTCTACCTGAACAGAATGTGGGCATTTCAAACTTAAATCTTTAATGACATCCATGTTATAACTGAAGAATTTACCGTGTTTTTTGCAGATAAACAGGTGATCAGGCTGAAGTCACTCTGGAAAAAGATGGTCTTCCTCAACAGATGAATTGATGATGGAACGTCGCAGGACTGGTACCACAGCGTTACTCTGTGTCCACGGAAACAAAGCACTGGAAACTGTTGACCTGTTGAACTGATGTAGAAAGTATAGCCATATAACAAATAACTGCTGGTAACATATATGAAAGGTCACAGCCAGCTGTCTCACCACTGTTACATTTTATAATGGCAGAAGTAACCATACTGACAACGTACTACTGTATCCGTATTATTGTATCAGTACAAAATCTTGCCAAGCAGTTGTCTGTCAGTTATTTAAATTATGTTATAACATAGCTAGAATAACGTCTTTGCTTCTCACGAACTGGATCAGTGCACACGTGCAATACGTCTCTGGAGAAGAGAAAACAATGTCCAGTTCATATACACTTTTCATAGCAACAGATGCTTTTCAGTGTCCTTGCGGTTTGCATGACTGATTTCTGTTCATGTCCTTCTTTGGTTATTTTCTTCATTTCTGCATCTGAAGACTACAAAAAGTCTGTTATTCCTTTTATAAATAATTTCCTTCTTTGTATGTTCCAAATGTTATAACTGGATGGGTCTACTTTGTTTCATTGAATCTCATTTCAGTGAATTTCATTTCACCCCGACCACATCACTGAAAACACAACTTACTGAAAACTCATTTCACTGAATCTCATATCACTGAACTGAACTAAGTTTATATGGTACTGTGTAGAGTACTGTAACGCAAGTAAAAGGTATATGCGCTTTCCCCCACTGTAGTGTGATCCTGGAGTTAGTATATATAGTTAGGGGATGGGGGTGTGAGGGGCATAGCCCCGCACCTTGTTGGTCTTATATTTTTTACCAAAAACTTCAAAACAATACATTTTAAACAATAAACATGCATAGTTGCAACACCAATGACTAACTCTCTCCAGAAGACAATATGTACTCAAACTAAGTGGGGGGCTAACCCCACTAACTATATATATTAACTCCAGGATTGCACTACTGTGGGGAAAAGGGCATATACCTTATATACCTTTCATTTGCCTTACAGTACTCTATATAGTATAGTGCCATATATATAATAACTGCAGTTCAGGAAATGAGATTCAGTGAAACGAGTTTTCAGTAATTTGAGCTTTCAGTGAAGTGGTCAGGGTGAAATGAAACTCAGTGAAATGAGATTTAACGAAACGAAGTATACCCAACAGGATGCCATTTGCCATTATGTCTAGCCCACAAACATATTTACAGTTAAGCTAAGCATGTTTTATCAGAAATTATTTTAGCAGGTGTCTGATGCATAGCTGTTTACTTCAGCTCATTATTTTACTCTTAGCTCTGTAGTTCAAGGCTTTCATGCTTGCTTAAGTACATTGTCTATTCTTATCTCTGCAGTTCAGCCTTGCAGTTTCTGCTTTTTAGAAAGAAACATTTATTTCAAACCTTGTATTTAAGATATAAAAACAAGCATTATTTCAAAACCTTGTACTAATAAAAACATACTTTTATAATTACTTTGGGGGAAAATATTTAATGTTATATAATATCTATCACAATCCCCTCTGGAAGACATCACCTTTGGTGACATTCTATAACTGATGGAGCCACAAGAGGGTTGGGCTGCTGACACCCTTTCCTGAGGAGTCTGTGTTCCTCAAGGCTTTTGGCTCTTGGGTGGTGCCACCCACTCATGACCTTATAGATCCTGTAGTGCAGCAGACAAGAAAGGATCCTGATATGGTGTAGCCAATCCCAAAGAAACCAGATAAGATCTTGATTGCCCTAAAGAACAGGGTGCAGTGGAGCAAAGATCTCCCAGTTGATGCCTTGGATGTAGCAGCAGTCCTGAAGTAAGAGCTCTTGAAAGAGAGCATATCTGTCTGTCTGTCCTCCTAACGGAGCATCAGCCCAGATTAGCTCTCCTACATCGGCCTTGGGTCTGATCTTGCTGGTTCCCTTGCCTTCCTCTGTCTCCTCGGAGCCGAGGGAGTCTTCGGAGCCAGTGGAATACACCTTTGAGCTGATGAGTGTGTTGTCTAGCCATACAGCGCCACAGAAGGATACTAGCACTCTTCCCCCTAAGGCACCAGCCATTGTCTCGGCATCACCCATTCCACAGGACAGCAGAGATCCAGAGCCTCAGGATCCCCCATTGGGTGAACCCCTCTCCTCCGAGGCCACCCCAGAATATCCTTCTGAGGAGCCACCTCGGAAGATAACTTGCAAGAGGAAGCACGTAGACTCTCCAGATGAGTCCGTCACTTCAGACATTGACCTTGAGGAGTCTGAAGGGTCCCAACGGTCGTCCCCTGATGATATCTCATTTGCAGATTTTCTAGAGATCCTGAAGCAGAGAGGCTGCTGGCAGGCCACCACCCCTTCTAAGGAGGAGTCAGTGTACCTGAAGGCTTTTGGATCTCAACCTTCAACCTTCTGCGTGTCTCTGGCTTTCGATGAGCTAATGGACCTGGTTAGTCGAAAGGCGTGGGAGTCACTTGACACAATGGAACCAGTCCCTCGGACGCCCAACAGATTCTTGTCAGCTCCTTCAAGAAAGGATTTTCTCACTAAGGGGGTACCTGTAGATGCTATGGTGGTGGCAGCAGCCACCAAGAAGTTACTTTCAGAGATATCCTCATCTGTTCATCCTCTGAACAAAGGCTCTTGAACGATGGACAGATACGGGAAGCATATCTTTTTATCAGCGACATTTTCACTCTGATTGCTGATCTACCTATCTCACTTTACAAGGCTACAAAGAGATCTCCTGAAAGAGCTAGGAGATACTCTACAAGGTACATTAGCTGCGGGGGTGAATGAGAAGGTCTCCTCCCAGCTGTCCACCTTAAATTCCATTGTCAACTCCTAGATGAGGCTGATATCCTACGCAGCTGATGGAGCGAGCAGGACAGCGGGTTCCAGAGTTTCCCTTAGGAGACACTCCTGGATGCGCTTGTGCAATTTTCCGGAGCCGTTTAAGTCTACTTTTACTAACGCTCCTTTTGATGGTTCATCACTCTTTGGACCCAAAGTAAAAGACATTGTTGGCCATACCTTACTTGGGCAAAAAGGAAGTTTCTTTGTTCACCATTGAGAGTGGGGAGCTCTGAACAGCCTACCTGTCCTTGGAGGAGTGGTTTCTGCCCAGAAACTGTAGTTTTATTGGCCATTTTGGGCTAATTTCTATCTCGTTAATCTTTCTGATATAAAAAACGCATTTGCGTGGTTTTTACATCTGTATAAGCTCAGCAGATCCTGCCCAGGTGTCCTGCAGAGATCTTCAATGCCAGAGAGACAAAAGGAGAGACTTTGGAATGTTTAAGTACCATTTTTGGTTTTTCTTGATAGCTTATTGCTATTTCTGCCTAAATGCACGTTTCCTGGCGTTTATTGCTTCTCAAAACGCTCAATGTTAAGTTGTCAATCTCGCCTTCATTCTTGCTGGATGGATTCGGAGCCGATCCTCGGCTCCGACTCGGCCAATACTAAAGCTCGAGAGCTAATTCCACCGACTCGAGGCTCCCCTATATCCCACAATGCTAGGCGGTAACTACTCAGATCTCGTTTGCCGCTATAGCTGACGAGGTGCGCTTTTCTATCGGCTCAGGCAGGTTAGTTCAAATTTACTCTTAGGTACTGCTAATAACCCCCTCTTAGTTCTAATACATATATTTTAGTTTAATTTTAACTTTTAGATATATCGACCCCTATTTGTCGACCCCCTTCCCTTTTTACCCTTGTTCTAGGCCTTCGGCCCTTCCCTCACCCTAGTCCTTTATTAGATTGGTGTTGTACGGGCTTGTGTGTGTGCGTTTCTGTATTGCCATTAATAATTAATTTTGATATTTTTTCTGTAGAGTGTGTCTGGATTGTGTTTGTGTGTGTTAGCCTCTCTTTTTTCACTATGTCTAAAGACAAGGTCTCAGGCTTCAAGAAGTGTGACTCGTGCTGTCAGAAAATGTCTCTGACAGACGGTCACACTTCTTGTGTGTATTGCCTGGGGCCTTTGCACCTGCAGGACTCTTGTGCTTTTTGTCATGGGTTTAGCCCTAGAGTCCTGCAGGAACGCAAGAACAAACTTATCTTGCGGGGCTTATTAAAGCCTGAAGGCCCCCCGACTCAGTCTGTCAGGGAAGCCTTCAAAATCTTCCAAGCAGTCGGCTCCTGCTCCTGAGTCGACTGCTGAGAAGTCTAAGCCGGCTTCGACATCGGCTCCCGCTGGAGCCGATGTTTCTAAGCCTCATACTGTTACCTCGGCTCCGGCTGGAGCCGAGGCTGATAAGACTTTGTCGGCTTCGATACCCTTATCGGAGCCACATTCGAGAAAGAGGTCCAGGTCCCCCTGTATCGGATCCGTGCACTCGGCGCCAGGATCCCCTCTCCTTTCGGAACGAAGTCACAAAACTCATTCCTCTCGGTCTTCCAGATTATCAGACCATGATTTGCAAAGGGTGGTGAGTAGACTTCTCAAGTCCGAGGCACTGGCCCAAATGCTGCATAGCCCGACTCACCAGTCAATGGCTATTCCCATTCCCCAATACATTCCTCCTCCGACTCCTTCGAGTTCGGAGCCAAGGCTTGTCGGAGCCATGACTGTCGGTGCGTCGGATCCGATACCTTCCATTTCGGCTCCGTCTGCCCCGATCTCCTCTTTGGAGGGATCTCGGCGCCGGGCTTCCATCGTCGGCTCCGAGGGGCGAGTGGCATCGACCCTTGTCCAACCCCGTTCTCCCTCTCGGGCTTGGCGCAGGAGTTCGGCTCCGACATCGCTTCGAGCCGTCTCTGTCGGTGCCGGGAGGTCCTTGTCTCTTCGGAGCGAGGGCCTCGGGCCTTGCCTGACAGGGGTGCCTTCGAGGTCATGCGGAGCGTGCTAGAACCAGGTTCTGCCCCACAGTCAGCTCCTTCAGCCCCTCCATCTACAGTGCCTGCGGTGATTTCTACTCACCCCCCTTGTCCCAGACCGCAGAGAGCCAACTCCTCAAGTTTCCCCATTGGGAATTTCCTCCTCTTCCGAGGCCTCTCCTGACCCTGCAGGAGATCACCCAAGGAAGAGGCAGTGCAAGAGGAAGCACATTGACTCCCCTGAGTCTATCACCTCTGACACTGACTTAGAGGAATCCGAAGGGTCCCCTCGATCCCCTCTGTGGATGTCTCCTTTGCTGACATCCTTGAGATCCTGAAACAGAGGGGGAACTGGCCAGCCCTTAATCCTTCAGAGGATGAGTCAGTGTATCTTGAGGCGTTTGGTTCTCGCCCTTCTACCTCCTGGGTGTCCCCTGCCTTTGACCCACTTATGGAAGTGGTGGCAAGGAAGGCTTGGACGGCTCCTGACTCAGTGGAACCCACCCTGAGGAGACCATCCAAATTTATTACTGCCCCCAAAGACAAAGAGTTTTTATCCAAAGGTGTCCCTGTTGATGCCATGGTGGTGGCTGCGGCCACAAAGAAGGAGTTAGCTGATCCTTCGGTTCCTGTCCATCCTCCTAATAAGGAATCTGGGACCATGGACAGGTACGGCAAGCAGATGTTCTCGTCAGCGACCTTTTCAATGCGGTCGCTGAACTACTTATGCCACTTCACTTGTCTCCAAAGAGATTTACTCAAGGATATGGGTGAACTGATGAAGGATCCTACAGCTGAGGGGTTCAAAGACACTATGAACTCCCAGTTGGCAACCCTAAATTCCATCGTTAACTCCTCCATGCGGCTGGTCTCGTATGCAACAGATGGGGCGAGTAGAGCCGCAGGCACAGGCGTTGCCTTACGACATCACGCCTGGATGCGGCTATGCAACTTTGCGGACCCTTTCAAGGCGTCCTTCACCAATTCTCCCTTTGATGGATCATCCTTGTTTGGTCCACAGGTGAAGGATACATTGACCAGGTGCGAGGTAGAAGGTAAGACTCTCTGCTGTAGGAGTCTGTTTTTCTACCCCTGCTAGACCCTATCCCAAAGGTCAAAGGGGAGGAAAGATGTGGTTCCACAAACAATCCCAGGGAGTCTCATCTGACGCACAAGGCCGATTCCCTCTAGAGGCAGAGGGGAATAATAATAGACGCCGCCCTAGAGGCAGAGGAGGTCCGCAAAACCAGGGTAGCAGAGAAATGTTCTCTGACAAACCCTTCCAGCACCCCTGAGGGGCTGCCCGGCTGTCCACCTTCGGAGGCAGTCGGGGGAAGGTTATCACTGTACCCAAAAGCCTGGCTTTCCCTTACTCAAGACAAATGGGTACAGTCGATCATATCCGAGGGTTACAAAATTCCCTTCATTCACATTCCAACCCAACCAAAAAGATCCCTTCCAGATGTTCCACCCGGTCTAAGGGAACAAGCAGCATTAGAAATTTCAAAGCTGCTATTAAAAAGAGTCATCCAATCAGTCCCGGCAGACCAGCAAGGATCTGGAATCTACTCCAAATTCTTTTTGGTACCAAAAAAAAACAGGGGACTGGAGACCCATACTGGATCTCAGCTACTTAAACAAGTTTGTCAAAAAAACAAAATTCCGGATGGTCACGCTTCAGTCCATTCTACCCTTCTTGGGTCAGGACAATTGGATGTGCTCGATAGATCTTCGGGACGCGTACTACCACATCAAAATGAACAGATGCTCCAGGAGATATCTCCGCTTCAGGCTGGGAGCCAGTCACTACCAATTCAGGGCCCTGCCCTTTGGTCTCACTACAGCCCCCCGTGTGTTCACCAAATGCATGGCAGTGGTCACGGCTCACTTGAGACGTCAAGGATTCCAGGTGTTTCCGTATCTGGACGACTGGCTCCTTACTGCCACCACCAGACATCAGCTTCTCCTATCCAGGGACTTCACCATCCAATCTTGCCAAGCTCTAGGCATTTTGATAAATTTCGAAAAATCTGCCTTGTCGCCTTGTCAGTCTATTATTTTTATAGGCGCCACCTTAGATACACGGAATCTTTCAGCCAGACTCACAGAGCAGATGGTATCAGACATTCGGAACCAAGTGTCCCTTCTCTTACAATGTGTCAAAGTCAAAGCCATACTGGTGTTGAAGGTACTAGGGCTCATGGCAGCAGCTATTCCCCTTCTTCCATTAGCTCGCTTTCACATGAGGATCCTCCAATGGATGCTGTTTACTCAATGGTCCTTTCAACAGCTCGATGTCCCATACCATATTGATAACTCAAGCATGCAAGAATCAGCTGTCTTGGTGGATCACATCACCTCAACTTCTCCGAGGAAGACCCTTCACTCTCCCCCCCCCCCCAGTTGCCACGTTGACAACAGATGCCTCCCTGATCGGGTGGGGGGGCATTATCAGGGCAGGACAGTCCAGGGCACGTGGCAACCTTTCGAGTGCCACTTGCACATAAATGTCTTAGAGATGAGAGCAGTGCTTTTAGCGTTGCAAGCCCTTCACGACTCTCTTCCCACTGGGACTATTGCAATTCAGACGGACAACATGTCCGTAGTGTGGTACATCAACAAACAAGGCGGAACCAGATCATACCCTTTATGTCGAGAGGCACTCAGACTTTGGCAATGGGCGATCTCTTCTCAGCGTTTTCTGATAGCAACGCATATTCCCGGGAAATCCAACATTATTGCAGACAAATTGAGCAGAGCAATTCTCATGCCACACGAGTGGTCTCTAAAGAAGTCAGTTCTAGAAGAAGTATTCCTAAGATGGGGCCAGCCTTGCTGCGATCTTTTTGCTACTCCCCAAAACAGCAAGTGTCACGACTTCTTCACTCTCTTCCTGTTACCAGGCCATCCCACCAGAGACGCTCTAGTCCACGATTGGCCCCGGGGACTTCTGTATGCCTTTCCCCCCTTTCCACTGATACCTCAACTAATTCAGAAAGCCATTGCCTTGAGAGTGACAATGATCCTCATTGCCCCTTACTGGTCTCGACAGATATGGTTTCCCTTTCTTCATCGTTACCTTTTGGAGCAGCCCTGGCATCTGGACCCAGTACCAGATCTGATCACCCATCAATCGGGTCAGCTGCACCAATCTCTGTCTTCTCTAAACCTCACAGCGTGGTTTCTCCGATTCCAACCTTAGCCAGGCTTCCCTCAATATCTCGCCGGTCTGAGATATCTTGATAGCCTCTCATAAATCTTCTACCCGGAAGATTTATAGTAGCAAATGGAAACGTTTTTCCTTTTGGGCATCATCGAAAAACATAGATCATTTACTGCACCTATCCAGTCTATTTTAGACTTTCTAGCAGAACTCTTTCATTTAGGATCTTCTGCATCAACCATTAGAGTTCAATTGGCTGCCATATCAAATTTTCATGTTGGTGTTTCAGAATCCAGCATCATGGCTCACAAACTCTGTAAAGCCTTCTTAAGGGGTGTATTTCTTCTCAAACCTCCAATCAAAGACCCCCCGCCTCAATGGGATTTGAACTTGGTTCTGGCATCTTTAATTCTTCCCCCCTTCGAGCCGGCGGCTTCATGTTCTCGGAAGTTGCTTTCTTGGAAGACACTTTTTCTGGTAGCTATAACTTCAGCGAGAAGAGTATCCGAACTCCATGCTCTGTGCAGTCGTCCTCCTTACTTAGTTTTTCACAAAGACAGGGTATCCCTCCGTACTAATCCATCCTTTTTGCCTAAAATTTCTTCTCAAATTAACCTAAACCAAATTATTGATCTCCCCATTTTTTCCCCTAACTATTCAAACAGGTCGGAACAAAAGCTACATTTTTTGGATGTTCATTGCCAACTGAGATATTACTTAGACAGGACTAAACAATTCAGGAAATCTGATCAATTGTTTCTGTCATATGCGAAAGGTAAATTGGGCCTCCCAGTCACTAAAGTATCCCTTTCTAGATGGCTCACCTCTACAATTACCTTCATCTATGAGATCAGACATCAAAAACTACCCTCAAGACCTAGAGCTCATTCAACTAGGGCATTAGCTACATCCGTAGCTTTTCAGGACAGGTTGCCAATAGATTCAATTTGTGCAGTGGCCACCTGGGCTTCTCCTCATACATTCATTTCACATTACAAATTGGACATGGTTTCCAGATACCGTGCCAAATTTGGTTCCACTGTTCTCAAGAGTCTGTTCCGATAGGCCACCCGGGATAAGGTGCTAGGGACACGGTCCCATCCAGCAAGAATGAAGGCGAGATTGACAACTTAACATTAAGAAGTTATGTACCTACCATAACGTTCCATGTTAGTTGTCTTCTTCTCGCCTTCTTTCTTAAGGCCCCACCCTCCTTCCCCCAAGCCTGGACAGACCGACCGGAATTCTTTTTGTTTTTTCTTCTGAAAGTTGTCATTCCCACACATTCTCCCACCTCTTCTATCTTTACTGAGGTCTGCCTTTCCTTTACGCAGATTGTTTGAGGTGGGTTTCCCAACTCCATTCTATGGAGACTAGGATTACTTGGTATAGCTATCAAACGAGATCTGAGTAGTTACCGCCTAGCATTGTGGGATATAGAGGAGCCTAGAGCCGGTGGAATTAGCTCTCGAGCTTTAGTATTGGCCAAGTCGGAGCCGAGGATCGGCTCCGAACCCATCCAGCAAGAAAGAAGAGCGAGAAGAAGACAACTAACATGGAACGTTATGGTAGGTACATAACTTCTTATTTTATACTAAAAATTGCATTTATTTGTGCCTGCACTTTTAATAAGTCGTTTTTGCTGTAAATTGTATTTTTAATTGTCTCTGGCTTCCCACTCACATGCGACAGCCATTACTGCACTGTAAAAGTTGTTTTTTCACCTGTTTCTACTGTCTTCCTGAAAAAAAAAAAAAAAAAAAAAACTTGCTATTTTCCCGCCTTACTAAGCTAGAAAAGTCCAGTTTCAGATACCTGCTGATACCTAGACTGTGTTTAAGCTTCTGTGTTGGCCATACCTTACTTGGGCAAAAAGGAAGTTTCTTTGTTCACCAGTGAGAGTGGGGAGCTCTGAACAGTCTACCTGTCCTTGGAGGAGTGGTTTCTGCCCAGAAACTGTAGTTTTATTGGCCATTTTGGGCTAATTTCTATCTCTTTAATCTTTCTGATATAAAAACGCATTTGCGCGGTTTTTGCGTCTGTATAAGCACAGCAGATCCTGCCCAGGTGTCCTGCAGAGACCTACAACGCCAGAGACAAAAGGAGAGACTTTGGAATGTTTAAGTACCATTTTTGGGTTTTTTTTTGATTGCTTATTGCTATTTCTGCCTAAATGCACGTTTTCTGGCATTTATTGCTTCTCAAAACGCTCATTTTATACTAAAAATTGCATTTATTTGTGCCTGCACTTTTAATAAGTCGTTTTTGCTGTAAATTGTATTTTTAATTGTCTCTGGCTTCCCACTCACGTGCGACAGCCATTACTGCACTGTAAAAGTTGTTTTTTCACCTGTTTCTACTGTTGTCCTGAAAAAAAACAAAAAATCTTGCTATTTTCCCGCCTTACTAAGCTAGAAAAGTCCAGTTTCAGATACCTGCTGATACATAGACTGTGTTTAAGCTTCTGTGTTGGCCATACCTTACTTGGGCAAAAAGGAAGTTTCTTTGTTCACCAGTGAGAGTGGGGAGCTCTGAACAGCCTACCTGTCCTTGGAGGAGTGGTTTCTGCCCAGAAGCAGTTGCTTTATTGGCCATTTTGGGCTAATTTCTATCTCTTTAATCTTTCTGATATAAAAAACGCATTTGCACGGTTTTGTGCACCCGGCAGTGGCGGTTAGCTAGGGTTAAACTAACCCCGGCTCCACTGAGTCTGCTCTTCAGTTTTTCCCTTGGTACCAGACAGTTCTTCCAGATTTAGCACTGAAATCAGCACTTTTAGACTAGCACTTGGCGCAAAAAGAATCAGAAGCACTAAATAAGCTATAGTACTCGATCCCCAACAGTTGTGTGTAGAGAACGGTCAAATTACTCTCCCCACCAGACAAACAAGAATAAGTTCCTTAACCCATTTAGACATGTCCAAGAGCCAGCTCCCACTGTGTTCTCCTGTGCACCTGATGAATTTGGACATCCTGAGGCAATGTCACAACTGACTCATGTACACAGACAACCCTCTCCTCCTACCACAAGACACCAAAATCTGTGAGAGATGCACTTACATAGCTAAACTTGAGGCAAAGCTCTCTCCGGTCATGACTGGAACTGAAAGTAGAGAGGAGAAGGTACCAACCTGCAGCACACCACTTACTACACATAGACCCACCATGCATGCAGCTGCTAACCCCAGACATAGATACAAAAAGACATATTCGGAGGCTCTAAATAAAAATCTGCGGAAACAACAGAGACCTCCAAAGCAGACACGCAAGCAACCTACACCCACAAACACACCGCAGTCATCACATAACCACAAAAAACAGTGTGCTGCACAACCACAGCCCCTAAGGCAAAACACCATACTTAACACACTTGTAATAGGTGACTCCATAATCAGGCACACCGATGTCCCTCTCACCAGGCTGGATAAAGGGAAAGTCACTGTCAGTTTCTTATCGGGCGACAGAATCTGCCACATTACCCATGCACTCAGGTCACTCCACAACAATTACAAATATGACTGTCATTGTCCATGTTGGTGTGATTGACCTGAGACGTACCTCCCTGGACTACATGAAAAGGGACATAGAAGAGCTCTCTGATTATGTAATCAAGGCAGGTATAACCCTAGCCCTGAGTAGCATCTTACCCTCACCAAGTATGATACCACAGTACAAGGAAAGAAAATGATAAATTTCAACAATTGGCTAAGTTTTTGGTGTCATTCAAAGGGGATCCTGTATCTGTCTGCCTGGGATGACATGCTCAACAAGCCTCGATGCTTCACCAGAGATGGCTTGCACCTGTCACCACTGGGATTCAGGATACTGGCAAAGGCTCTTGCCAATCCCATAGTGCCTTTTATAGGCAAGGCTCAAAAAACAAATCCACCACCGTAACAAGTACTAGCGATAATAAACTGAGGGTCATGCTGCTAAATGCTAGGAGTTTAAACCTCAAAATGCACTCTCAAGAGGCACTTCTCAACATGGAGAACATCGATATTTGTGCAGTAACTGAGACCTGGTTCAAGGCTCAAGAGAGCACCCCAGCAATTCCAGGCTACAACTCATACTACACATTTCGGCCGCAAAACCCAGACCGAAATACAAAGGGAGGAGGCGTATCCATATTCATCAAGGATAACCACACCTCCAGACTAGTTGCAAAGTATGATGTCTCGGAGATTATCCAAGTGCAACTGACAATGGACAAAACTGCATTACAAATTGTAGCTTGCTACAGATCACCTTCCCTGCCCCAGGACACTCACTCCACTTTCCTCGGGGTATTGGAAAAATGAGAGTCCAACCAAACACCCTTATACTAGGTGATTTCAATTACCCAAGCATCAATTGGGAAAAACTATGAAAGTACTAATACCTTTGGTCAGCGCTTCCTGGAATACATTAACACCAGTGCTCTGAACCAGGTTGTAAACACCCCCCCAAGAGGTAAAATATACTTGACCTGGTCATCACCAACATGGGGACAAATGTTCCACATCTGTGGTAAATTCCTCATTGGTCAGATCTGACCATAAACTCATCACCCTAAATATCCACATACCACCCCATCCTCCATCCCAAAAGAAACCATGGTGAAAAACTTCTCCAAAGCAAACTTTATGCTACTCAAGACAGAGGTGGCAAACTTCATTACTCCCACGCAGAATGTCAGTATGACTGAATCTGCTATATCCTACACAAAAGCACTCTACAAGCACCTAAATGAGTGCATGGACCATGCTATCCCGAACAAGACCAAGACCCACTCCTCCAAAAAGAGGAAACCAGTCTGGTGGACCCCGGCCATAAACAAGCTCTATAATAAAAGAAGGAAATGATTGCAAAATAAAGTAAAAACCCAGGAATGGAGGGGTTCCCTGACCAACCTTAGCAAAAAACTAGTAACCCTCATAAAAAACTCTAAGGCGAGCTTTGAAAGAAAAATCGCAACAGACACCAAAGACAATCACAAAGCATTTTTCAGCTATGTCAAAAACCTTAATAGCAACTCTCAGATCTGCTTCGAGCTACAGCATAATGGTTCAAAATTCATGGAACCAACTGATATCGCCAATATATTGGCAGATAGGTTCAGTGCAAACTTCACCCCACCCTCTCCCCCCAAAGGACTCATATCCATACCAGAAGATTGTGCTGCCCCTAAAATCACAGACACCCAGGTGAAAACAGCACTCTCCAAGGCAAAAAACACAGCATCCATGGGACCAGACAGCATCCCAGGCTGCGTGCTACATGAGCTCTAGAATAAATTAACCCCTCACCTTAATACCATGTTTAACCACAGGTTATGTGCCCACAGAGTGGCGCACGGCAACAGTCATCCCACTCCATAAAGGAGGTGCAACCACTGACCCCGAGAATTACCGCCCCATCAGCCTGACAAGTCTCATCTGCAAGGCCATGGAGCACATCATCATGGAACTCATAAACAACGACATTGGGAACCTACAAACCCTAGACCCCACCCAGTTTGGGTTCATAAAGGGAATGTCATGTCTCCTAAATCTGGATGACTTCTTCAAAATGGTCACTAAAGCAATAGAGGAGGGAAAGGTGGTTCACACAGCATACTTTGATCTTGCAAAGGCCTTCGATACCATTCCCCACTCGGGAATTATAGACAAACTCACCAACCTAAATATAAACCCCTATGTTACAATATGGATTGCTAACTGGCTCACGGATAGAACCCATTCAGTGAGAATAGGAAACGCTAGATCAGACTCCAAACCAGTGACTAGTGATGTTCCACAGGGCTCAGTCTTGGGACCCCTCCTGTTCGGTATCTATTTCTTTGAGGTACAAGCAAACATGAAGGGACTATGGCTCACAAAGTTCGCAGACGACTGCAAACTGGGTGCCATAATCGAGACTCCTACTGATGTAGACATCCTTCAAAAAGGTCTTATGGATACAGATATGTGGTGCCAAAACCATGGCCTCAAACTAAATGCCAAAAAGTGCATTTATCCCCTTTGGGAAAAAAACAAGTACCTATGAACTACAACATAGGTGGCAGTCCACTTATCACAGAGAGTGTGATAAGAGACCTAGGGACTCAGGTAGATAGTAACCTCTCCTTCTACAACCACATTGCCAAAGTGGTTAGAAAATCCTTTTACGTGGCCCACCTTATCACAAAGGGCTTTGCATCTAGGAATAAGGAAGTTATTGTCCCCCTTTACTCATCACTCATTAGACCCATTATTGAATATAATGCCCTGTTCGGGATGTACCTAACAAGACATCTCCAACAACTGGAGAGGCCACAAAAGTACCTCACAAAGAGGATAACGGGTGTTAAGCAGATGTCCTATGCCATGCGGCTAAAAAAACTCAGACTGTACTCGGTCGCGTATAGCTACTCAGAGGTGATCTCTGCCTGACATACAAGGCTTTGTCAAACCCCGAATTGCTAGAAATGCTCCACCTAAGGAAAACCCAATCCACCAGAGCTACACACTCAAGGGACATAAACCTGACATCATCAATAAACAGGACTTGTTGGAGGGACAGATTTGTGTCCCAGAGACTCCCCCTGCTCTGGAATAAGGTCCCTCTTATATGTGAGGCAAAGCTCCTCATCGGCACTCTTCAAGAGAAATCTTGATGAGTGGATGGGAAACAGGAAATTCAACCCGGGAATCACTTCTGTGGCCCTGCTCAACAGGGGCGCAGGTAACTAAACCACTTGAGAGGGAGGCGATAGCACAACATTTTGGCTAGGTTAATTATGCCCTAGGGCCAATAGCCTAATACCTACCTTTGAACCTATGAATCTATGAACTCTCACCCGATGCGAGCAGGAAGGAAAAACGCTCTCTGCCATTGGAGTACTTTTCCTGTACCTTCAAGACCTTATCCTGAAGGTCAGAAGAGTGGAAAATGTGGTTCAAAAGATTCCAGAGAGTTTTCCAGGACGCACGGGGTGATTCCTTACCCAGGGGCAGAGGGGGAGGTAACAGCGATAAATGCCGCCCCAGAGGCAAAGGGGGCCTGCAGAACCAGGGTGACCCTGATTCTTTTTGTGGATGCTCTTATCAGCACTCCTGAAAGGAGGCCCAACTGCTCTACTCTGGAGACAGTCAGGGGACGTTTATCCATGTACCCAGAAGCCTGGCAAACTATCACAAGAGACAAATGGGTACTATAAATAATATCCAGAGGATACTCCATTCCATTCTACAATCCTATTCCACAGACCAGAGCAATCTCAGATGTTCCACCCAATCTAAGGGAGCAAGCAACTATAGAGATTCAAAAGTTGCTACAAAAAAGAGTCATCCAAGAAGTCCCCACAGACCAAATTGGATTCGGAACTTACTCAAGATTATTTTTGATGCCAAAAAGAACAGGGGACTGGAGACCCATATTAGACCTAAGCAAATTAAACGAATCTTCAAGAAGTCAAAGTTCCGAATGGTGACACTGCAGTCTATACTTCCCTTTTTAGGGAAAGACGATTGGATGTGCTCGATAGACCTTCAAGATGCTTACTACCACATAAAAATGGACAGGACATTGAGAAGGTACTGACGCTAACAGCTCAGAGCCAGTCATTACCAGTTTCGAGCTCTGCCCTTTGGTCTCACTACAACCCCTAGAGTGTTCACCAAATGCATGGCAGTAGTCACAGCTCACCTGAGACATCTAGGATTCTGAGTGTTTCCATATCTAGATGACTGGCTTCCATCTGCCACCACCAAGCATCTACTCCAACAAGCCAGGGATCTAATGTTGGATGTTTGCACTCAGTTGGGTATTACAGTCAACTTTCAAAAATCTGCCTTGTTGCCCTGTCAACATATTACATTTATAGGCGCAGATCTAGACACCACTTCCATGGTAGCATGTCTTCCAACAGAAAGAGTTGTAGCACTCAGACAACAGACACTTTTTCTTCTCCCCAAGACCAAGGTGAAAGCAAACATAATTCTAAAATTGCTGGGGACAATGGCTTCCATGATAACACTGGTTCCTCTTGTCAGAATGCACATGAGGATTCTTCAATGGCTGTTGTTCTCCCAATGGTCAGTTCAAGACCTTCCTATGTCTCACCCGATCAGGATAACGGAATCATGCAAGAACGACTTAAGATGGTGGATACACTCCAGTCATGTGCCCATAGGGAGACCCTTTGTTCCGCAACAACCCATAGCTACAGTAACCACAGACGCTTCCCAGATAGGGTGGGGGTGGGGGCATTATCTGGGGAGAACAATCCAAGGTACATGGCAAGAACACAAGGCTCACTTGCATATAAATGTCCTAGAGATGAGAGCAGTGCTTCTTGGGTTACAAGCACTTCACGACTCTCTCCCTCTAGGGACAATTGCGATACAGTCAGACAATATGTCTGGGGTCCACTATGTAATCCCGAAATACTGAAATCCCAAATTTCAGTATTTCAAAATTAAATAGCCAAAAATACTACTACAGTACAAAATCCTGAAACCCCATAACCATGAAATTTAAAATCCCGAACGTATGCTACACATACAGCACACACATAAACATACACACAACTTCTCCAAAAATCAGATATATAATCTTACACTACAGATAAGCAGGGGGGCCCCCCTGCACCCCACACCCCCCACTTAAATATTCTAACTCCGAGATCACACAGACACACAAAGGAAACTCACACCCACACATTTTACAGTCCCTCACACATCACAGTCACAACACACACTTAAACACACTAAAGCCCCTAACCAACACACTTACACATACATACTTACCTAAACTTCCACCCATCCATTCACACAACACACCAGCAGAAGCGCTAATTCAACATCTCTGAGCTTCGGGATTTTGAATTTCACGCTTCTGCAGATTTCGGAATTTAGTGTTTTTGGCTATGTAATTTCAAAATACTGAAATTCGGGATTTCAGTATTTCGGGATTACATAATGGACCCTATGTCTGTGGTTTGTTACATAAACAAGCAGGGAGGAACCAGATCTTACCCCCTTTGTCACGAGACCCTAAGAGTTTGGCAATGGCCAGTTCCTTCATAGCGCTTTCTAATAGCAATGCACATTCTGGGGAAGTCCAACGTGATAGCAGACAAGCTGAGCAGGGCAATTTTAATGCCTTATGAGTGGTCTCTGAATCAGAATGTAGCGGAAATGATTTTCCGAACATGGGGTCTGCCTTGCTGCGATCTTTTTGCCACTCCCATGAATGCCAAATGCAGCAACTACTTTGCCCTAATCCCCCCAACGGGGGAGACACCCAGAGATGCACTTACTCACGATTGGCCCTCGAGACTTCTGTATGCCTTTCCTCCGTTTCCTCTCATATCCAGAGTCATTCAGAAAGCACAGTCCTTGGGAAGCAGGACAATTCTCATTGCTCCTTATTGGCCTCGTCAAGTTTGGTTCCCCTTCCTTTGGCCTCATCTTCAGGAGAAGTCTTGGACTCTGGAGCCAGTTCCAGACCTGCTGACACATATGTCAGGTGCTCTTCATCCTTTTCTCCACATGCTAAAATTGACAGCTTGGCTACTCCACTTCCCAGTTTAGTCAGGCTTCAGAATTTCACTCCTGCAGTTAAACATATTTTAATGTCTTCTCATAAAGCTTCCACTAGAAAACTGTATTCTAGCAAATGGAAAAGGTTTTCCCTTTGGGCTCAGAACAGGAACAATGATCCTTTATTTGCACCCATCCATTCTATTTTAGAATTTTTGGCAGAACCCTTTCAACAAGGTTCAGCTGCAGCAACTATCAGAGTACAGCTCGCTGCAATCTCAAATTTCCACATTGGTGATTCTGTCTCAAACTTAATGTCACACAGGTTGTGTAGAGCCTTCTTGAAAGGTGCCTCCTTTTTAAGACCTCCCTTTAAGGAACCCCTTTCTCCTTGGGATTTAAATTTTGTTTTGTCTCACCTGATGTTACCACGTTTTGAGCCCTCATCATCTTCAGACCTCAAGTTCCTTTCCTGGAAGACCATTTTCTGGTGGCTATAACATCTGCTAGAAGAGTATCAGAGTTGCAAGCTCTTTCTATCAAACTGCCATATTTGATTTTTCATAAAGATAGGGTATCTTTGCAAACTAATCCATCATTTTTACCCAAAGTCCCTTCTTCAACTAACATAAATCAATCTATTGAGCTTCCAGTGTTCTTTCTTAATCACAGCAACAAGGCAGAATACAAATTACATCAAATAGACATGCACAGGACCAAAGATTTTAGAAAATCTGACCAGTTATTCGTATCCTTCTCTGACGCAAAAAAGGGTAGTTCTGTTTCTAAAACTACTCTTTCCAATTGGCTCTCAAACTGTATTATGTACATCTGTACCTCAAATAAGAGAGATTTACCATTCAAAGTGAAAGCTCATTCCACTAGAGCAATGGCTACGTCCTCTGCTTTTCAAACCAGAATTCCTATGGATAATATTTGTGCAGCAGCTATTTGGACCACTTCTCATACTTTTATCACACATTACAAAGTGGATTTGGCCTCCAGGGACAGGGCCTCCTTTGGTTCCAGGGTGCTTAAAGGTGTACTCTCATGAGCCACCCAGGGAAAAGGTGCTAGGGACGCTGTCCCATCATTGTAAGAATGAAGGCGAGATAGGACAACATAAAATAAAGAAGTTATGTACTCACCATAACGTTCCATGTTTGTTGTCCATCTCGCCGTTCATTCTTACGAACCCTCCCTCCTCCCCCCTGCCAAAGACTCCTTGTGGACCTGGTGGATGTTTTACTACATTCAGTTCTTTGTTTCAGTTTGTTTCTCCTTCTATGGGGGAATAGTATATATTTGTGTATGTGTGTGTGTATATATATATATATATATATATATATATATATATATATATATATATATATGTATATATATATATATATATATATATATATATATATATATATATATATATATATATATATATATATATATATATATATATATATATATATATATATATATATATATGTATATATATATATATATATATATATGTATATATATATATATATAGTTTTACATTTTATTCAGTAGTAGCAGCAAACAAGATCTGGGGAATTACACCACTGCATTGTGGGATACCTACTTGCCATGAGCCACATTTCAGACATTTAGCTATGTATTTGGCTAAGTCGGAGCCCGAGATCGGCTCCGAACCCATCATTGTAAGAATGAACGGTGAGATGGACAACAAACATGGAACTTTATGGTGAGTACATAACTTCTTTTTTCCTTGCCATTCCCACTCACAGAGTTGGTTAATTTCCAAGTTAGTTTCAGATCACATTTGAAAGAGCAATTATCCACTGCCAGCATATAGTGCTGTAACAGCAATTTCTGATAATGATCCATGTTCTGATGTAACAGCAACCGTTGCAGTTCCTGCTCGCCAGGCCAGCCGGAAATGCTTGAGCTCAATTCCGATAGGCTGGTAGCCCTGACGGAGTTGATGTCATCGCGTACGTGATGATGTCAGCTCTAACAGCACAAAAAATCAAAAAACAAAAGAAAAAAAATCGGAAATGAAGGGGTGCCACTCAGAAATCATGGCACCCCTTCATTTGAACCCCAAAACTCGGTAAAATCGAGTAATTCGGCACGGTTGGGAGGTATGATCTGTCCCAAAGGTTGAATTGGACAAAAACAGACAACATTGAAAGTTATGTACTTACTGTAATGCTAGATTCATGTTGTCTTGTTTTCATCCAGTTCAACATCCCTCCCGCCTTCCCCCTTCTGAAATTATTACCTGGTGCCCCTTGCTGAATTGATGGACTTCACTAGGGGTGGTGTAATTGAACAGACTTTGATTGCTGTTTTTCCTTTTATGGGCAGTTCTTTTTCCTTATAGGCTAGCCTATTGCAGGATGATTACTAAATAGTTTTCTAGTTATGAGCAGGCAAACTCATTCTGAGGTATCTTGGGGAGAGCAGAAGGAATTATGGGTAGGGTAGGACTCAGAGCCCTGGATCCACAGCTTCTAAAGGTGCCAAGGTCAGATCCAGTCAGATCTGATAACTTAAAGGTTGAACCAAATGAAAACAAGACAAAACGGAGCTACCATTATGATAAGTACATAACTTTCTATTATGGTTAAGTGCATCATACACAACTGTACTTTCCTGGGGAAATGTTCACTTATTATTTATGAAGCAGTGAAGATATAATCCACCAAGGACTTTATTTAACAAACGATCCCCTGTTTAAAATTAATGAATTTACTCTAAACATATTTTTAGGAGGGTCTGTCCTCCTTATATGGCCCTTAAGCTCTAAGTATATTAGCTGCAAGGCTGTGCCACCTTGGTATAAAGGAGAAATTGATTAAAAAAAACATCTTTTCTTCTTACTCCAAAGTCACACAGCCTCAAAGTAGATATATTTAAAGTTCAGGGTGTGTGTGTGTGTGGGGGGGGGGGGGCAAAGGCCTTATATTGGTGGGTGTGGTGGGGCAAAATTACCTGGCAGAAACTTAACTGCCAACTGTACTGATCACTTTCATTGTTAATTTGCATGCAATACTTTAAGCAGTCAACATATGCAGTAGTCAGCTGTTTTTTTAGACAGCACAAGTTCTGACAAATCATTAAATTTCCCTGATGTTATCATTTAATCATTGCTGCAGTAGCCTAAGCTATATTGGTTATACTGTCCTAGAATATAACAGCTGGCAAAGCTTCTGAAGAGTAAGGGCTCCTTCCACTTACCTAGGCCATTGAAAGCTTAGATTAGGCAGGGAGAAAAATCATCTGAATGTTTGCCAAGATCTTCAGTGCCTTACTGCTGGCAAAGAGTGCTTCTTTTGCTGGCTTTCGAGGATTGACGGTTGGCCATCATTTCTCCATTGTTGGGTAGATAAGTTTCCTTTGGAGAAGAAATCTTCCACATCTCTTTTAATAAGTAAAATAGTACTTTTTTCAAAGAACTGTCTGTTTTATGTTAGGTTTTAATGCTTTTGGGACTCGTGAGATTTCTGTCAGTAGAAGCCTTGTGGTTCTTGTTATTGTTTTTAGTGTAAACTTTAGTTTTATACTCCTAATTTTTATTGATAATGATTTTATTCAGTTTAGGGGCTGGAGCAAGTGTGTACTATCGCTTGTCTCTGTTATTTTTTGTAGACACTAATTTTTTAGTACTTAGCTTTAACTGACTGTTGCTGACACTGCCTGCCACATTTTAGTCTCCTTTCTTGGCTTAATCATGGAGGAGTTTTACCATTTCCTCAGTTCTTCCTTCCTTTGGACACAAGAAAAAGAAAACTTCAAGATAGCCTTTGCCAGTTCAGCAGGCTGCTTTCCTTCCTCAGTCACCAGTGGGTGACCCTGTAGTAGCTATTTCAGGTTCCTCAGACTACTCCTCATCTTTCTTTATTTTCTCTGGTGTAGTCCCTTCAGCAACCATCTTTTAGGGATTTGACACATTCTCTGCAGCTGTTGGAGTGCCCTCTGCAGGCATGGGAGAACTCCTCTTCTTGGTCTCAGAGGAAGAAGCTGGGAATGCACCTCTACCTGGCCAGACTAAGATGCTTGTTTCCCAGGGTGATGTCCCTGACATGAGTTGGATGGCTTCTTGTGGATTTTTCTGTTAAAAAGAAGCATAAAGTTAAGCATTTAATCTGATGTTGTCAATTTTCATTCATTCCTCAATTACTGAGTCAGGATCCAATCCCTCGGATCCAACTCGGCTGTTACTATAGCTCTTCTTCTTCTTCTTCTTTCGGCTTTTCCCGGTTAGGGGTTGCCACAGCGGATCACCCGTCCTCTCATGATTGGCAGTGGAGTTTTACAGTGTCGAGTTGCTAGCCCGGCGCCTAACCTTCCACAGAAGGCACACACATGCACGCACTCACGCCTAGGGCCAATTTAGAGTATCCAATCCACCTACAGCATGTCTTTGGGATGTGGGAGGAAACCAGAGCACCCGGAGGAAACTCACACAACCACAGGGAAGACATGCAGACTTTGCACAGAAGGCACCCCAGTCAAGGATCGAACCAGAGAACCTCTTGCCGTTACTATAGCTCATGGCCACCTAAAAGTTCTCATGCTCCTCCCTACCCACAGTGCACCAACCCCAAACATACCTCAGATCCTGTTTGCCACTTTTGTGAAATAGATGTGGTCTTCTCAGCTCTCGAGCATTTTTTCAGATAAGTTATTATTTCCCTGATTTTTTTTTCACTATCTACTTTTATTCTTACACATATTTTTTTTCTTTTTTATATACCATTGCTGGTATTTTTGTATAATTTCCCTTTTTCTCGCTTTATCATTTTCACTTTTCTGCCTGCACCTTTGGTGTACTCTTGACTACCATTTTTGGTACTATTTACCTCCCTTGTCCTTATTTCCTCTCCTGTAATTAAAAAAAAATATTATTCTTTATTCTTCTTTTCTTATTTACTTTAAAGATGTCCAAAAAAGGCCCTTCGGGGTTTAAAAATTGTAAGAAGTGGGGCCATAGCCTTCCACTATCAGATGCACATGAACTATGTGTGTATTGTTTGGGCCCTGATCACGTGAACATAGAGTGTTCTATCTGTAAAAATTTCAACCTGCGAGCTATAGCAGATCATAAAAATAAGTCAATCTTAAAAGATTTACTACCTACAGCTTTTTCAGAAGCAATTACTGGGGTTCAACATCCTAAAATTACTTCTAAGGAGACTTCAAAAAAGTCGCCTAGAATGTCTGGCTCTTCCTCATCGTCATCAACGGAATCTCCGTAAAAGAAACATAGATCAGATCTGAAGGCTTCTATATCGAAGCTGGCTCTCGGACTTCCAAAGAATTCTTCGGATCCGAGTTTGTCACATCCAAAGCACCTTCCAAGAACTCTATACTCACCATTCATTGACCTGGTGCCGTCTACGGTCCCATCTCTTTTTTGAGAGAGACAGCATTCAAAATCCCCTTCTGTAGCCTCTGCTCTTTCTTCCAGGAATCTCGCCAAAGCCACCATGGATAGAATGATGAAGAAATTTCTCTTGGCATGGATTAATCTGGGGGCTCTCCTAGCTCGTATGGCTTTGGTTCAGGAAGCCTTGGTCTACTTTACTGTCCAGTATTGGCTCCTTCTCCGATCTGATTGTCCTTTTCAGAGTCCTTAGATCTGAGTTTGCTGAGACCATCTGGCTCAGATCCGAGAAGAGTTGTACCCTCAGATTTGTGGAGTTTACTGAGTGCTCTGGCAAGTTCAGAAATGGATGACTTTCAGAGATGTAGCATCCCGGTCGGATCTGAGTCGGTGTTGGAGTCAACTCTGAAATTTTCGGAGCCGTCTCTGCCCCTCAGAGCCTCGGTTTTGGACAGCTCAGCTCCGACCTCTACCTAAGGTGGAATGTCTTCAGGGCAGATGGATCTGATGGGGCGGATTGTGGCTTCTAGGCTCCGTCGGTTTCTTTCTCCCTGGGACATTCTGCCTTTGAGATAGTGGAGAGAGTGTTCTCTACTTCTGCTGGACAGATGGTCTCTCCCCCCTTGGATCTCCCTTCAGGATCTCATGTATCTCTGCACCTTGAGCCTCAACATTTGACTCCAAAGGGATACTTCTCTTGAGTATCCTAACAAAAAGTACCTTAGAAAAGAAAGTGCAAAAGAAGGCACTTAGATTCCCCTCAGGAATCTATCAAGTGCAAAAGAAGGTACTTAGATTCCCCTCAGGAATCTATCAAGTGCAAAAGAAGGTACTTAGATTCCCCTCAGGAATCTATCACTGAAGATACTGATTTCGATTAAGGGGAACTCTCCAAATGAGGCATACTTGAGATCCTTAAACAAAGGGGTGGTTGGTCCTCCTACAATCCTTCTCCTGAAGAATCAGTATTCCTTGAGGCATTTGGATTTGACCTGTCTACCTCGTGGGTTACTCCACCTGCTGGTGACCTCTTTGATTTTATATCTAAGTGGGCATGGAAGTAGCCTGACTTGGTTTAACCTATCCCTAAGAGACTGGATCACATTCTGGCACCACTGGCAGGAAGGGAGTTTTGGAGTAAGGGAGTACCTGTGGATGCCATGGTCATGGTGATGGCCACTAAGAAAGAACTTGCAGAACAAAGTTCCACTGTTCATCCCCCTAGCAGAGAGTCTAGGGCTTTGGACAGATTTGGGAAGCATGTCTATGCTTCAGTGACCATTGCTGTTAGGTCACTGAACTATTTGGCACATTTCACTAGGTTGCAAAGAGATTTGATAAAAGAAATGTCAAATTCTCTCTTAGGGACTACTACTGCTGAGTACTCAAGCTTCTGTGACCTCACAGTTGGTGACCCTACAGCCCATTTCAAACTCATCCATGAAGCTTATCTCTCATGCAGCTGAGGGCACCTCAAGGTTAGCAGGTTCAGGCATTTCAATTAGGAGGCATGACTGGCTGTGCTTGTATGACTTTGCAGAGCTGTTCGAGTCCTCTTTTGAAAATGCCCCCTTTGACTGGACTTCTTTATTTGTCCCCAAAGTGAAGAACATACTCTCCAGGTGCAAAAAGAGATGCAAAGACTCTGTCTGCTGTGGGAGTACGTTTTTCAACTCCTCAAAGGACCTTCTCTATGAACAAATGAAAAGGATGAAAAATGTGGTTCAAAAAATCTCAGGGTTTATGTCTTGTATAAATTTGATCAAGATTGGTTTATCTTATAAGTTAACTTCAGGCCAAATGTAAATATTGTATATAGATTGTTATTTTGTTCTAATTATTTAGATACATTTTAATTAAGCTGCTTGTTATTCCTTGAAGAAAAATAAAAAAATTGTTTGAGTAAGAAGTCTCAGGGTCCTTTGCAAGATCCATGTGTAGACGGTTCCCCCAGAGGCAGAGAGGGGAATTCAAATAGAAGACGCCACCCATGTGACAGAGGTGGCCAGCAAAACCAAGGGTCTACAGATTCTTTATTAGACAAACCTTATCATTGCTCCTAAAAGAAAGCCCAATTTCCTCCTCTGGAGGCAATCAGGGGTCTTTTATCCTTGAACCAGAGAGTCTGTCTAGATATTGCAAAAGAAATGTGGGCGCAGAGGATCATTTCCAGAGGTTTTATAATTCCCTTTTCCCTTCCACCTAAATCCTCACGCATGTTTCCTGATGTTCCACCCAATCAGAGGAAAACAGCAACACTAGAAATACAAAAGCTGCTAGAAAAAGGGTCATCCAAGACCTCCCACCAGACCAGATAGAATCCGGAACTTACTCAAGAT
Source organism: Protopterus annectens (assembly GCF_019279795.1). Classification (NCBI taxonomy): domain Eukaryota; kingdom Metazoa; phylum Chordata; order Ceratodontiformes; family Protopteridae; genus Protopterus; species Protopterus annectens. The sequence continues at coordinate 1,305,372,381 of NC_056746.1, read as the reverse complement.
TATTTTTAGTGCCAAAGAAAACATGGGACTAGCGACCAATTTTGAAGTTCAGCAACTTTGACAAATCAGTTCAACACACAAAGTTTCAGATGGTCATGGTTCACTCCATTTTGCCCTTTTTAGGTAAGGACAACCGGATGCATTTGACAGACCTTCAAGATGCGTACTATCACATAAACATGAATAGACAGTCCAAAAGGTACTTATGCTTCTGGCTGGGAGCCGTTTGTTACTAGTTCAGAGCCCTGCCCTTTGGTCTCACCATAGCCTGCTTGGTGTTCACCAAATGTGTGGCAGTGGTAGCAGCTCACTTAAGACTGCAGGGATTCTGAGGGTTTCCTTATCTAGACGACTGGCTCATCACCACCCCGACCAGGCATCTACTCATAAGAGGGAGAGATCAGGTACTCCAAACTTGCTCCCTTGTAAGAGTTACAATAAATTACAACAAATCTCAGTTAGAACCTTCTCAAACACTTGAGTTTATAAGAACAGTTTTCAACATAGTATCTGTAACATCTTTATTTCCTGTAGCGAGAGTCCAAACAATAAGATTCCAGGTCACGAAAATTGTTCTCAGTATCAAAATTGAAGCCTGGTTGATTCTTCAAGCCTTGGGGTCAATGTCAGCTGCCATAATTTTAGTCCTCCTGGCAAGATTTCATATGAGATTTCTTCAATGGATACTAGCAGCACAATGGTCACTTCTTTATCAATGAATGTCAGTCCAAATAAGAATCACTCAGGCATGCAAGAAATTCCTTTGGTGGTGGATTCGATCAGATCAGGTTCTACAAGGCTGTTCTTTCATTCTCCCGTAACCCAATGCTATAGTGACCACAGATGCATCCCAGATTAGGTGGGGGGCACTTCCTAGGAAAAACAGTCCACGGCACTTGGTCTTCCGAAGAGGTAAATTTGCATATCAGTGTCCTAGAGATGAGAGCAGTGCTGTTAGTGTTGCAGGCCTTCCAGAACGCTCTCCCTTTACGAACAGTTGCGATTCAAACAGACAATGTGTCAGTAGTTTGGTACATCAACAAACAAGGAAGAACCGGATCTTACCCCTTGTGTTGAGAAGCACTCAGAGTATGGCAATGGACGATCTCATCCAACCGCTTTCTGATAGCAACACACATTCCGGGGAAGTCCAACGTGATAGCAGACAAATTGAACAGGTCCATTCTAGTACCTCATGAGTGGTCTCTCAACATGAAAGTGACAGAAATGATTTTCCATCAGTGAGGCCAGCCTTGCTGCAGTCTTTTTGCTTCTCCCCTAAACAACAAGTGCAGCAGGTTCTTTAACCTTATTCTCCCTCCAGGAGAATTACTAAGGGATGCTGTGCTCCACGATTGGCCCCCTCGGTCTTCCTGGTGCTCATCCCCTGACTCCCTTGATCCCAAATTTCTGGAGAAAGCTGCCAGGTTGAAGAGCAAAGCCATCCTCATTGCACCTTACTGGCCTCGACGAGTTTGGTTCCCCTTTCTTCGGCCTCATCTGCTTTACCCACATTGGATTCTGGATCCAATTCCAGACCTCTTGTCTCACACGACAGGCATGATTCACCTGGGTATCTCAAACCTTAAGCTAACAACATGGATCTGATATTGTCCTTTTTTTGCCTCCTTATTAGTGAGTTTTGGATCCGATATTGGATCCAACTTGGCCGCTTTCCAAGACTTAGGTCCAAGTCTCAAGCTCCTCCCTCCTATCCATATATCTCAGTTCCTCAAATCTTGTTTGCTACGTGTTGCATCCAGACGTGATGCCCAAACAGAGAACCTCTTCCACTTGCTATTGTAGGCGTTTTTAGTGGAAACCACCTGGGAGGCAAGGATAATGTCACTTACAGGAGGTGAGCCTGGACTTTCTTACAATTACGAGCTTGAAGATCGGGCAGTCGTCTTTCTGATGGGTGAGATATGAGATCCTGAATGGGATCCAGAATCCAAGGTGGATACTTGAGGTGAGACCAAAGAAAGGGGAACCACATCTGGCAAGGCCAGAAAGGAGCAATGAATATTAAGGAACTCTTCGACCTGCTGGCCTTCTGTAAAAAAAATTTTTGGATCAACAGTAATGAAGGCTAAACATAAAAGAGAACTGGGGTCAAATCGTGGACAAGAACATCCCTCGGTGACTCACCGTCTAGGAGCATCGGAGCAAAATACTTGTACTTGAAGTTCAGGGGAAAGGCAAAGAGGTTGCAACAAGGTTGGCCCCAACGGCTGAATATCTTGATGCTAAGTTGTCTATCTCGCCTTTATTCTTGCTGTTTGGGATCGGAGCCGATCCTTGGCTCTAACTCGGCCATCTTCAATAGCTCGAGAGCTGTTTACTGGCTCGAGGCTACCCCTTATCCCATAATGCCTAGCGATAGCTACCCAGATCTCATTTGCCGCTTCAGCTGCGAGGGTGTTGTTTTTCTGGCTCAGGCTCGTATAATAAACTTTTAGTGTAAACTTACCTTTAGAATTTAAAATTTCCAGTATCTTTTCTATTTAGTGTTAGTTATACGTGTTGTAGCTATTTTTTCTATAGTGTCTCTCCCTTTTTGACAGAACTCATTTAAGTTAGAGAGTTCTCCCCACCCCTCCCCCATCCTTAGGTTAGCCATTTAACTTAGAGGCTCTCATATTTCTTTTTCCCCTTATTGTAAAAAAATATATATCTATATATATATATATATATATATATATATATATATATATATATATATATATATATATATATAATATTTCATTTTATTATCTTAGATTTCCTTCATAGTTATAGATAGTACTGGTGTGTTTTGTCTAGTATAGTACTGTTTTTTTGTCAGTATTTACTTAGTCTTCATTTTTTGGTACAGTCATGTCTAAGGAAGCTAAGGCTTCTGGATTCAAGAAGTGTGACTCATGCTGTCAGAAAATGTCTCTGACAGATGGGCACACTAGTTGCATCTACTGTTTGGGCGTTGTTCACCTGCAGGACTCTTGTTCTATTTGCCATGCTTTTAGTCCAAGAGTCCTGCAGGAGCATAAGAACAAACTGATTCTTAGGGGTCTGTTAAAACCCCAGGATTCACCGGCAAAGAGTTCACAACCAGTGAAATCCACAAAATCCACTAAGCCGTCGGCTCCACCCTCGGAGCCGACTCCTGTGCAGGATTTACCTTCTAAGTCGGTTTCGGCTGGCACAGACAAGACAACCTCCCCGTCAGCTCCATCGGATGCTTTGGAGCCATCACGGAGCCACAAGAGGCTGAGGTCCCCTTCCTTAGAGTCGGTGCATTCAGCTCCTCGGTCTCCATTACTTCAAAGTGAGCGTAGCCACCGATCCTCTCATTCCTCTCAATCCTCTAGGTTGTCGGATCATGATGTGGAGAGAGTAGTCAGTATGTTGCAAAATTCACAGGCACTAGCTAAATTATTGTCCAGCCCTCCTCAACAGGTATTGGCTCCATCCACTTCACTTGATGTTCCTCCTCCGACTCCAGTGAGTTCGGAGCCGGAGTTCATTGGGGTTTGAGTAGTGGAACCATCGGCTCTGATAACCATATCCCCTTCAGTTCCGATGTCTGCTCTGATTACCTCGATGGTACCTTCCATTGAGGGATCTGGATGCTGAGGCTCCCTCGTCGGCTCCGAGGGGGGCGAGTGGCATCGGACCCTTGTCCGACCCTGTTCTCCCTCTTGGAGCATCGGCGCAGGTGAGCTTGGCTCCAACATCGGCCTTGGAGCTGTCCCCCTTGGCGCAGAGAAAGATTCCTATTTCTTTGGAACTGGAGCTTTCTTTGCCTCGAGACAGGGATGCCTTTGAGGTCATGCGGAGTGTGCTGTCCCCTGAGTAAGCTCCACTACCAGCCCCACCAGCTCCGTCCCCCGTAGTGCCTGTGCCAACCTCTGCTCCTCCTCCAGACCCCAAGCGTAGGGAACCAATGCTCCAGGACACCCCATTGGGTGTTTCCTCTTCTTCCGAGGCCTCCCCTGATCATTCAGAGAAGCCCCCTCGGAAGAGGAAGTGTAAGAGGAAGAACATTGACTCCCCTGAGTCTGTTGCTTCTGATACAGACGTAGATGAATCGGAAGGGTCCCCGAGATCCCCCTCTGAAGATGTTTCCTTCTTGGACATCCTGGAAATGCTTAGGCAGAGGGGGAACTGGAATCCCCTAACCCCTACTGAGGATGAGTCTGTATTCTTGGATGCTTTCGGTTCCTGACCTTCCACCTCCTGGGTTTCTCCACCTTTCAACCCATTTATGTCCTTAGTGGCTCAAAAGGCTTGGTCAGCTCCGGGCACAGTGGAACCAACTCCGAGGAGACCTGGTAAATTTATTACAGCCCCCCAGAATAAGCAATTCCTTTCTAAAGGTGTGCCCGTTGATGCCATGGTGGTAGCAGCAGCCACCAAAAAAGAGCTAGCAGAGACCTCTTCATCTGTTCATCCCCCTAACAAAGAGTCTAGGATGATGGACAGGTACGGAAAGCGAATGTTTGCTTCAGCGACCTTCTCCATGAGGTCACTGAACTATCTATGTCATTTTACTCGACTTCAAAGGGATCTCCTTAAAGATCTTGGAGATACCCTTCAAGATCCCACAGCTGAGGGAGCACAAGCTAAAGTACTTCCCAGCTAGCGATGCTTAATTCTATAGTTAACTCCTTCATGAGGCTCATTTCCTATGCAGCCGATGGAGCAAGTAGAGCCGCGGGCACGGGTGTAGCCCTTAGGAGGCATGCGTGGATGCGGCTGTGTCACTTTGCTGAACCGTTTCGAGCGTCCTTCACCAATACCCCCTTTGATGGCTCCTTTCTCTTTGGGCCACAGGTGGAAGACATGATGACTAGGTGTGAGCAAGAAGGTAAGACTCTCTCTGCCATGGGAGTCAGTTTATCCACTCCCTCTAGACCTTACCCCAAGGGTCAGAAGACTGGGAAGATGTGGTTCTGTAAATCTCAGGGAGCCTTGCCTGACACATGTAGTGATTTTTCCTCCATACGCAGAGGGGGAAACAATAATAATAGACACTGCCCTCATGGCAGAGGTGGTCCGCAGAACCAGGGCAACAGAGAATCTTTCTCTGATAAGCCCTTCCAGCATCCCTGAAGGGTTGCCAGGCTGCTCACCTCTGGAGGCAGTCGGGGGAAGACTTTCACTGTACCCAAAAGTCTGGCTAAATTTAACAAAAGACAGATGGGTACAGTCCATTATATCCAGAGGTTACAAAATTCCCTTCCATCAACCCCCCCTCACAGTCAAAGAAAATCCTTCCAGATGTTCCACCAATCTGAAGGAGCAAGCAGTAATAGAAGTTTCAAAACTGCTAGAGAAAAGAGCCATCCAGGAAGTCCCTGAAGACAAGCACGGATCCGGAACTTACTCAAGGTTCTTTTTGGTACCAAAAAAGACAGGGGATTGGAGACCGATTCTGGATCTCAGCAGACTAAACAAGTCTCTACAAAGAACAAAGTTTCGGATGGTCACACTACAGTCCATTCTACTCTTTCTGGGTCAGAACAATTGGATGTGCTCGATAGATCTTCAGGACGCGTACTACCATATCAAGATGGACAGACACTCCAGGAGATTTCTTCTCTTTCGGGTGGGGGCCAGTCATTACCAGTTCAGAGCTGTGCCCTTTGGTCTCACCACAGCTCCCAGGGTGTTCTCCAAGTGTATGGCAGTGGTCACGGCTCACCTGAGATGTCAAGGATTCCAGGTGTTTCCATATCTAGACGACTGGCTCCTCACTGCTACCACCAGGCATCAACTCTTACAAGTGCGGGATTATACAATCACATCTTGCACCCAGCTAGGTATTACAATAAATTTCGAAAAATCTGCCTTGTTGCCCTGTCAATCTATCACTTACATAGGAGCAGACTTAAACACAAGGGATATGTTCGCAAGGTTACCATTAGAAAGAGTGTCCACAATTCGCCAACAAGTGCAAATTCTAATGCAGAGCAAAAGGATCCAAGTCAGGTATGTCCTTCAAACTCTGGGCTCCATGGCAGCTGCCATTCTTCTAATCCCACTAGCACGCTTCCACATGAGAATTCTTCAGTGGCTTCTTTTCACACAATGGTCCTTCCAAGAGCTACCCATTTCGCACATGATCCTGATCACGGAGGCATGCAAAAGACACCTTTCTTGGTGGATGGTCTCCCCATTAGTTACTCAGGGAAGACCTTTCATACAACCCCATCCGGTAGCCACAGTGATGACAGACACCTCCCTGATAGGGTGGGGGGCATTATCTGGGCAGGACAGTCCAAGGCACTTGGCAACCTCACGAGTACCATCTGCATATAAATGTCCTAGAAATGAGAGCCGTGCTCTTAGCGTTGCAAGCTCTTCAAGACTCTCTTCCTTTCGGGACCATTGCAATTCAAACAGACAACATGTCATTGGTGTGGTACATCAACAAACAGGGCGGAACCAGATCCTACCCCCTGTGTCAAGAAGCACTCAGACTTTGGCAGTGGGCGATTTCCTCCCAACGTTTTCTGATTGCAACGTACATCCCTGGGAGATCCAACGTCATAGCGGACAGGCTCAGCTGAGCTATCCTCATGCCTCACGAGTGGTCTCTGAATCAGGAAGTTGCGGATCTTATTTTCCGCAAATGGGGACAGCCTTGCTGCAATCTTTTTGCCACCCCCTTCAGCAGCAAATGCAGCAACTACTTCTCCATTCTTCTGCTTCCAGGTCACATACCCAGAAACGTTGTAGTCCACGATTGGCCTCAGGGACTTCTTTATGCCTTTCCTCCATTTCCTCTGATACCGAAACTCATACAGAAAGCAAAATCTTTGGGTTGTAAAATGATCCTCATTGCCCCCTACTGGCCTCGACAGATATGGTTCCCATTCCTGCACCATTACCTTCTCGATCAGCCCTGGACTCTGGACCCCATTCCAGATCTCCTGATTCATCAATCAGGCGGGTTGTATCAATCCCTCCAAACTCTCCAGCTCACAGCTTGGTTGCTCCACTTCCAACCTTAGCCAGGCTTCCCAGCATTTCCCCAGCAGTACGTGAGATTATCGTCTCCTCTCATACGTCTACAACAAGAAAAACTTATGCTAGCAAATGGAAACATTTTTCTTGTTGGGCGGAGTCTAGGAATGTGGATCCCTTCTCAGCCCAAGTCCACAAAATTCTGGAATTCCTGGCACAACTGTTTCACTCCGGGGCCGCTTCCGCTATGATTAGGGTACAATTAGCGGCCATTTCTAATTTTCATATTGGTTTGTCAAATTCTAACATTATGTCTCATAAGCTCTTTAAAGCTTTTTTGAGAGGAACATCTCTTCTTAGACCTCCAGTGAGAGATCCTCTTTCCCCTTGGGACCTTAATTTAGTTCTAACTTCTTTAATACTGCCCCCTTTTGAACCAGCAGCTTCCTGCTCCATCAAGTTTCTGTCTTGGAAGACACTGTTTCTGGTAGCTATCACTTCAGCTAGGCGTGTCTCCGAACTCCAGGCACTATGTGTTCGTCCTCCCTACCTGGTGTTTCACAGGGACAGAGTTGCTCGTTGGACTAATCCTTCATTTCTTCCTAAAGTCTGCTCAGAAAATAATTTAAATCAATCTATAGATCTCCCTGTGTTCTTCCCAAATCATAGCAACAAGGCAGAGTACAAAATTCATCAATTGGACGTTCATAGACAATTGCGTTTTTACCTGCACAGAACTAAAGAAATAAGAAAGTCAGACCAGTTATTCCTTTCTTATGCCTTAAACAAACAAGGTCTCCCAGTTTCCAAGGTGACCTTATCCAGATGGTTGTCCCACACTATTACTTTTATTTATCAGTTAAGGAACAAAGAGTTACCAATTAAACCGAAAGGTCATTCTACTAGGGCGTTAGCCACCTCCGTGGCCTTTCAGTCTAGGTTGCCCGTGGATTCCATCTGTGCAGTTGCCACGTGGGCAAACCCTCATACCTATATTTCTCATTACAAGGTGGATATGGTCTCCCGGAGCAGAGCTGACTTTGGTTCCACTGTTCTGAAGAGTCTGTTCCACTGAGCCACCCAGGGTGTTAGGTGCTAGGGACGCTGTCCCAAACAGCAAGAATGAAGGCGAGATAGACAACATTAAGAAGTTATGTACCTACCATAACGTTCCATGTTAGTTGTCTTCATCTCACCTTCTTTCTTGCATTCCTCCCTCAGTCCCCCATCCTAGTGGATTGAGAGGAGTCCCTTTCTTTACTGGCTGAGTATTCTTTTATTGCTATTTTTCTGGCCAGGTCTTCCTAACCTATTCTAGATATTAGAATGCATGGAACAACCAGTTTTTTGATAACTGGTTTCTCTCTTATTATGTCTGGTTTAGCTATTTCAAACGAGATCTGGGCAGCTATCGCTAGGCATTATGGGATAAGGGGTAGCCTCGAGCCAGTAAACAGCTCTCGAGCTATTGAAGATGGCCGAGTTGAAGCCTAGGATCGGCTCCGATCCCAAACAGCAAGAAAGAAGGCGAGATGAAGACAACTAACATGGAACGTTATGGTAGGTACATAACTTCTTACTCGTTATTGATTGTTTGAGGGACTTGTGTGGGGTCAAAGTAAACCTGCTTAGTCTGTCTCCTTGAATGTTGGTTACCTCCGGAATGTGTGTTGCAATCAGAAAATGGTCTAAAGATGTTAACCATTCCCAAACTCTCATGCCCTCCCTGCACAACGGGTAAGAATGGGTTCCTCCTTATTTGTTGATGTACCACACTACTGACATGTTGGCTGTGTGAATAGTAGGAAGTCTGATCAGCTGTTTATCTCCTTCTCAGCAAGCCAGTCAGGACAGGCAGTTTCAAAAATCACTTTAGCTAAATGGATAACAGACTGCATTTCATTCATTTACTCTGAGAAAAGTATAGACTTGCCCCAATCTCCCAAGGCTCATTCCACTAGGGCTATGGCTTCTTCATCTGATTTCTCTTCCAGAGCCTCAGTCGATGAGTTTTGTGCTGCAGCCACTTGGTCTAAGACTCATACCTTTGCTGGACATTATAAGTTGGATATTGTTTCTAGGAGAAGGGCATCCTTTGGCTTGACCGTTCTCCAGTACATCTTCCTTAAAGGCCATCCAAGGGTTATGTAGCTGGAGACTCTGACCCATTAGTGAGGAGGATTGAAAAGGACATCAGACTGAAAAGTTACGTACTTACCATAACTAGGTATCTGTGTTGTCCATTTTCATTCCTCCTCACGTCCCTCCCATCTCTTCCCTGGCCTGATGCCTTTGTGAAGTACTTGGAAAATTTCAGAACCAATCGGTTCCAGGTTTGAGCCTCATACATCTTTCTCTATGGTTGTAGCAACCTCTTTTAGTTATAGGACAGCAAACTCGATCTGGGGAGTTTAGGAAGGTATGGTGCATTATGAGTAGGAGGAAGGAGCTTGAGACTCAGATCCTTAGTCTTGGAAAGCAGCCGAGTTGGATCTGCTTTTGAATCCAAGACCCATTAGTGAGGAGGAATGAAAATGGACAACACAGATACCTAGCTATGGTAAGTACAGTAAGTACATAACTTTTCATTTCTCCAGTTCCTTTAATAGCCCGACAATCGATGATGTCTTCCCCTGGCCATCATATACCTGTATCTTCCCATAAAGCTTCTACAAGTAAACTTTACAGAAGTAAATGGAAACGTTTTTTTTTTTGGCGCATCAGAAACATATTGAACCTTTTTCAGCCCCTATACAAAGTGTCTTAGACATTTTATTGACAATTTTCAATGAATGAGCTAGCTTCTTATCCATTAGAGTTCTGTTGGCAGCAATCTCTAACTTCCATTTTAGATTTGAGAATCTTCCCTGGCCTCAAATAAGCTTTGTAAGGCCTTCTTGAGAGGTATTCTTCTACTGTGACCACCTTATAAAGACCCTACTTCACCATGGGACTTAAATCTACTGCTGCAGGCCTTAATTCATCCCCTATTTGAACCAGCAGAAAAATGTGATCTTAAATGTTTGACCTGGAAAATGAAAACAATCTTTCTAGTGGCCATTACCTCAGCCAGAAGAATTTCAGAACTTCAAGCATTGGCCTACAAACCGCCGTACTTGATTTTTCATAGGGATAGGGTAACATTATGAACCAATCCTTCCTTTCATCCTAAGGTGGTGTTAGAATCCAGTATCAACCATTCAGTTAGTATGCCTATCTTCTTTCCAAAATTCAAAAACAAGAGAGAACACATGTTGCACTTGTTAGATGTTCAAAGACAATTATATTTCTATTTACACAGAACAAAAGAAATTAGAAAATCAGATCAACTGTTAATCTCCTTTGCAGACTACAAAATAGGTAAATCTGTTACAAAGGTAAATTTGTCAAGATGGCTTACTGACTGTATATCTTTTGTCTGCAATAATTTGCGTATCTCATTAAAACCTTTAAAAGCCCATTCAGTTAGATCCATGGCAACGTTGTCAGTATTTTTTTATCTAGGCATTCCATGCAACTGCAACTTGGGCTAATCCTCATACCTTTATTAATCATTATAAACTAGATCTGGTCTTGAGGGGAAGAGCAACCTTTGGTTCAACGGTGCCCAGGAATATCCTTCCTTAGAGTCTACCCGGGATTTCAAGTTGCAGGGGACTCTGTCCCAATAGTTGAGGAATGAATGAAAATTGACATCAGATAAAATTATGTACTTACTATAACGTTCCATCTATGTTGTCCATTTTCATTTTTCCTCAACTCCCCACCCACCAACTCCCATCCTTTGTCATTATGGACTTCTGGAAGAACAAGAGTTTATAAGGACACCACTGTGCTGTATGTTGAGCTTCAGATAATGGCTTCTTCTGTCAGGAATATTATATTAATATTTCTTACCTTATGTCATCTAGCAAACAAGATCTAAGGTATGTTAGGGGTTGGTCCATTGTGTATAAGGAGGAGCTTGAGAGCTTTTAGGTGGCCACGAGCTATAGTAACTGCCAAGTCGGATCCAAGGATCAGATCCAGACCCAGTAGTTGAGAAAAAATGAAAATGGACAATACAGATGGAACATTATGGTAAGTACATAACTTTTTTGTCTCCCCCTGCCTCTATTACCCTTGATAGAGAAACTTTATTGGGCTTAGCTCGGTGCATAGTTCAGCCTCTTAATCCTTCTCATTCTGGTTATACTGGTAAGAAAAGAAGAAAAAATTGATCTGAAGTAGTTGACTTCATTTGTCAGCAACCTTTGGGATCCGGATCCGACCTCGGATCCGAGCCGGCAATCTTTCACAGCTTAGATCCGAGCTCCTAGCACCTCCCCTTCACCCATAATCCCCTGCCATCCCTGACTGACCTCAGATCTAGTTTGCCGTGCTTCTGTCAGCAGCTAGATTTTTGAGCTGCTGGTTTGTAGGGTCTTTGGAGTGTTCAGTGAGAGTTTTAAAACTTTTATTATCTTTTTTATTATCTTTAAGTGTGCGAGAGTGTTTTTGTGGTCAGGCTCCCCTTTTTAACTGATACCTTTTAGTTAAACTTACCCTCCCTCCCCTTCACTGGTGTGTAGCTTCTGTGTGTTGTGTGTTTGGGGCCTAACGAGTGGGTTTTTTTCTTAAGATGTCTGAGGCCCCAAAACCCATTTTTTTCTAAGTGCACCGAGTGTGGCCATAAGCTCTCCCCAGCGGATGGCCACACTCGGTGTGTTCGGTGCCTTGGGGTTGAACACCTTTCCTCTGGGTGTTCTATCTGCGCGGTGCTCAACCCCAGGGCACTGAAGGACCGGAGGTCGAAGCTGATCCTAGCAGGGCTTTTGCCCCCAGATTCGGCTTCGGCATCTGGTGCTTCTTTGGCCTCCTCCCCTGCTCTGGCGGCAGCCACTCCTGCCTCTCTCCCTCCGGTCGGGACTCAAACTCCCGCTGCAGCTCCGGAGGAGAGGGAGGCCAGGAAAGAAAAAAGGAGGGAGAAGCACCACAAGCAGCGGGCCGAGGCCTCCGCTTCAGCTCCCCCGGCTAAGCGGTCTTCTCCCTCCAGGGCTTCCCTGTCTCCTCCTTCTCGGATCCGGTCTCCGTGCTTCTCACCGGGCCCCAAGGAGGAGGAGACCCGATCTCCGTCGAGGTCATCGAGGCGGCATTCCCAGCCAGCCTCGGTGGCCTCGTCAAGATCGACCCGTAGCCTTTCTGATGCAGATTTGGACCAGATGATGCAAAGGTTTCTCCATGCCCAACTGCAGATGGGAGTGCTCCTGCCTCCCCCCTCCCCCTCCGGGGGGGGAGCTTGACACCTTTCTTTGCCTCGATAGCTCTTTCTCCGACCTGCTTCCTGGGTTCGGAACCTTCGGCGCCGACAGTATCGGGTACTTCGGCGCTGACTCTTCCCTCGAGCCTGTCGGGTCCGTTTTTGTCGGATCCGGGCTCTCGGAGCCGTGGGCTCAGCGTCGGATCCGAGGGAATCAGTGTGTCTTCGGCTCCGTCTAGGTCGGGGCACACTGGTCCATCAGATCCGTTGGCTTTGTCGCCGACCCCGATCCGTCCATCGGATCCGAGTGAGGGTTTTCTCTCGGATCCCAGAGTGAGCGGCTCTCCCTCGGCTTTCGATGTGGTGGAGAGGGCACCGTCGAGTGCTTCCAGGCCCCCGGTCCTTGCTTCGGCTCCGCCCCGCACTCCCTCTCTGTTGGGTCCGGCTCCCATCACCCAGCCCCAGGGACAGCCTGCTTCAATGTCCCTGGTCGTTCCCTTGGAACAGGACCTGGCTGGTGAGACGTCCTCGGACTGCCCCCCGGAGGACATTCCTCACAAGCGAAAGTGCAAGAGGAGGCACGTGGACTCCCCCGAGTCCTTGACTGATGACACGGATTTGGATGAAGGGGAAGGCTCCCCTAGGTCACCCCCCGAGGATGTCTCCTTCAGAGACATCATGGAAATGCTCAGGATAAGAGGGGGGTGGTCTGCCCCCAAGGCTTCCTCGGACGAATCCGTGTTCCTGGAGGCATTCGAAGCAGGTCCGTCTACCTCTTGGGTGTCCCCTCCACTCGACCCCTTAGTGGACCTTATTACCACTAGGGCGTGGAAGGAGCCGGACACTGTGGAGCCAGTCCCCAAATGCCCGGATAAAATGCTTAGTCCGCCCTCCGAGAGGTCCCATTGGAGCAAGGGTCCCCCCGTAGATGCCATGTTGGTGGCGGCGGCCACCAAGAGGGAATTAGCTCAGGAGAGCCCCTCGGTCCATCCACTGAGCATGGAGTCTCATTTGATGGGCCGTTTAGGGAAGCGGGCTTTTAGTTCAGTGACCTTCTCAGTGAGGACTCTGAACTACATGGCACATGTTATTCGACTGCAGCGGGACCTTATCAAAGAGTACGCTGCGTCGCCCCCGGTGTCCATGTCGGTGGAGGACAAGCGGTTGTTCTCCACTCAGATGGCCACTCTCAGGTCCATATCTAACACCTCTATGCGGCTGTTGTCTCACGCCACAGAGGGAGCCGCTAGAGCCAGCGGAACAGGCCTCGTCATGCGACGTCAGGCCTGGCTCCAGCATTGCGATTTCGCGGAACCCTTCAAGGCGTCATTTGCGAATGCCCCTTTCGATGGTTCTGCCCTGTTTGGCAAGACCGTTCGCGAGACTTTGGTCCAGAGCAAAAAGGACGGGAAGACGTCGTCTGCCGTCTCAGTCCGCTTCTCTGCTCCCCAGAGGTCCTTCTCCAAGAACCAAAAGGGACAGAAGAAGATGTGGTTCCGGAAGTCGCAACAATCCCAGTCCGCTCTGGACCCCCAGTCCTTCAGTGGGAGAGGAGGACAGGGGGGATGCCGCCCTAGAGGCAGAGGGGGCCCGAGGAATGGTGGGTCCAGAGAAGCTTTCTCTGACCGGCCCACCCAGCGACCCTTAGGGTTTGCCCGACTGCTCCTCTCTGGAGGCAGTCGGGGGACGTTTTTCGAGGCACCTGGCAGCTTGGGAGTCCATCACGACAGACCGCTGGGTGCTTCGCATCATATCCAGAGGATACCAAATTCCCTTCTCTCACACCCCTCACCAACCCAAACGCCTCCCCGACGTCTCACCTGATCAGAGGGAGGCTGCAGCTGCGGAAATTCAGCAGCTCTTAGGAAAAAGAGCCATCCAACACGTTCCCCCAGACCAGTTCGGATTGGGTTACTACTCCAGGTTCTTTTTGGTGCCAAAAAAGACGGGGGACCTAAGGCCAATCCTCTATCTCTCCCTCCTGAACCTGTCAGTAACCATAGAAAAGTTCCGGATGGTCACCCTTCAATCCATTCTCCCCCTGTTGCGGGAGAGCGACTGGATGTGCTCGATAGACCTCAAGGATGCGTATTACCACATTTTGATGGACAAGCGATCCAGGAGGTTTCTCCGCTTCCGGCTAGGTGCCAGTCATTATCAGTTCAGTGTCCTTCCCTTTGGTCTCACCTCAGCCCCCAGGGTGTTCACCAAGGTATTAGCAGTGATAGCGGCCCACCTGAGGCTTCAGGGAATGCAGGTGTTTCCATACCTAGACGACTGGCTCCTGACCGCCCCAACATGGCATCTACTCTGCTCAGCCAGGAATTACTTTCTCCACCTTCCTTCCCGGTTGGGGATCACCGTCAACATGGACAAATCCTTTTTCAACTCCACTCAGGTGATAGACTTTATCGGGGCCAGATTAGACATCAACAGCTTACTAGCCTTCTTAACCACCGATCGACTTCACACTCTGAGGCTACATGTGCAGGCCATTTTACTATCGTCGGCTCCCCCAGCGGGATTGGTCCTGAGGGCACTGGGCTCCATGGCGGCCGCAATTACCCTGCTCCCCATGGCTCGCCTGAACATGAGGGTTTTGCAGTAGACTCTCCAAGTCCAATGGTCCTTCCGTCGATATCCTCTCAGTCACCCAATTCCCCTCAGCAAGGCTTGCAGAAGGGCTCTCACATGGTGGTTACAATCACCGGACCTCCAATTGGGACGCCCTTTCTCCATGGCCCCTCCACTAGCCACGGTGGCCACGGACGCCTCCCGCCTCGGGTGGGGGGGCATTATGTGGGCAGGATGGTCCAAGGCACGTGGAATGATACAGAGACCTCATTGCATATAAATGTTCTACAGATGAGGGCAGTGCTGTTGCCGTTGCAAGCACTTCAGAGCCTTCTTCCTACAGGAACAGTTGCAGTTCAGTCAGACAACATGTCAGTGGTCTGGTACATCAACAAACAGGGGGGAACCAGGTCCTACCCACTCTGTCGAGAAGCTATGAGAGTGTGGGAATGGGTGATCTCCACCAACCGCTTTCTTATTGCAACGCACATTCTGGGACGGTCCAACATCTTGGCGGACAAACTCAGTCGCACCATACTGTCTACTTACAAGTGGTCTCTCAATCCTCAGGTAGTGAAGCGGATATTTGCCGTATGGGGACAACCCTGTTGCAATCTCTTCGCCTCTCCTTCAAACACGAAATGCAACAGCTACTTCGCTCAAATTCCCCCCACCGGGGAATTCCCGAGAGACGCTCTGATGCATGCTTGGCCTCCTGGTCTTCTCTATGCTTTCCCGCCTCTGCCTCTGATGCTGAAACTTCTACAGAAAGCCAGTCGGTTGGGGAGCAAAATGATCCTCATTGCCCCATTATGGCCTCATCAAGCTTGGTTCCCTTACCTCTGGTCTCATCTGGTGAATCCGCCTTGGGTTCTAGATCCCCTTCCAGATCTGATTTCCCACCCCCTAGGCCTCCCAGCCCCGAACCTGGACAATCTCAAGCTTACGGCTTGGTTGCTCCAGTTCCACTCGTAGCTAGGACTCCCGGTATCTCCTCCCCAGTTAAAGCTACCCTAGTAGCAGCACACAAGCCCTCTACTAGGAAAGTCTATAGAAGTAAATGGAAACGTTTTGCTATTTGGGCGGAGCGTCAGAACCTAGACCCTTTCACAGCTCCATTGCCCACAGTCTTGGATTTCCTTTCAGGGCTTTTTCATCAGGGGGCTCACTGTTCCACAGTCAAAGTTCAACTAGCAGCTATCTCTCATTACCACGTGGGACATGAACTGGGTCCATTGATCACCTCGAAGTTATGTAAGACCTTTCTGAAGGGCACCTTCTTACTCAGACCTCCAATAAAGGAAGTAGTGCCTCCCTGGGATTTGACGTTAGTACTCCAAGTCCTGACAGCTCCCCCTTTTGAACCTGCAGCTTCAGCTGATCTCAAACATTTGTCATGGAAAGCAGCCTTTCTCGTCGCTATTACTTCAGCTAGGAGGGTTTCTAAACTTCAAGCCCTATGTGTAAAACCTCCTTATTTGACCTTCCACAAGGATAGGGTTTACCTCAGGACCAAGACATTATTTTCTAAATGTACCGAGTGTGGCCATAAGCTTTCCCCGGCTGATGGCCACACTCGGTGCATTGTATGCCTTGGGGTTGAACACCTGTCTTCTGGCTGTACTATTTGTGCAGCGTTCAACCCCAGGGCTATCAGGGACCAGAGGTCAAAGCTGATCCTGGCGGGACTCCTGCCCCCGGACTCGGCTCCATCCTCCGGCCCCTCCGTGGTTCCTGCCGCAGCTCCGGCAGCACCCACGGACCCTTCCCTTCCTCTGGCCGGGACTCAACCTCCCTCTTTGAGCCAGGAGGATAGGGAAGCTAGGAGGGAGAAGCACCGCGAGAAACACAAGCAGCGGGCCGAGGCCTCTGCGTCGGCCCCGCCGGCCAAGCAGGTCTCTGCCCCTGGAAAGTCCGGGCCTTCTCCTTCTCGGCCCCATTCTCCCTGTTTTTCGCCGGGGCCAGAGGAGGAGGAGACCCGATCTCCCTCAAGGTCATCGAGGTGGCACTCCCGTCCCACCTTGGTGGCCTCTTCTAGGTCGACCAGAAGCCTGACAGATGCAGACTTGGACCGGATGATGAGAAGGTTTCTCCAGGCCCAGCTGCAGATGGGAGTGCTCCTGCCTCCCCCCCCCCTCCGGGGGGGAGCTCGACCCCCTTTTTCGCCTCGATATCTCCTTCCCTGACCCGCTTCCCGGGCTCGGGATCTTCGGAGCTGAGTAGTGTCGAAGCCGGGGGGTGTCGGCGCCGGTAGTCTCAGGTACTTCGGCGCCGACAATACCCTCGAGTCTGTCGGGTCCCTTTTCCACGGATCCTAGCTCTCGGAGCTGAGAGCTGAGCTTCGGATCCAAGGCGGTCAGTGTGCCTTTGGCTCCGACTAGGTCGGAGCATACTGGCCCTTCAGATCCGACGGCTTCGGCTCCGGCCTCGATCTGCCCGTCGGATCCGAGGGAGAGTCGGCTCTCGGATCCTAGGGGGAGCGACTCTCCTTCGGCATTCGACGTGGTAGAGAGGGTTCTGTTGATGGAATCCAGGCCCCCGGCCTTAGCTATGGCTCCACCCTGCACTCCCTCGCAGATGGGTCCGACTTCCATCACCAGGCCCCAGGGACAGCCTGCTCAGACGTCCCAGGTAGTTCCCTTGTTGGAACAAGATGCGGCTGATGAGGCCTCCTCAGACAGCCCCCCTGAGGAGGTCCCTCACAAGCGCAAGTGCAAAAGGAGGCACTTGGACTCCCCCGAGTCCTTGACTGAGGACACGGACTTGGAGGAAGGGGAAGGCTCCCCAAGATCACCCCCCGAAGACGTCTCATTTGGAGACATCATGGAGATGCTCAGGATCAGGGGGGATGGTCTGCCCCAAAGCCTACCTCGGACGAGTCCGTGTTCCTGGAGGCATTTGAGGCAGGCCCGTCTACCTCTTGGGTGTCCCCTCCAGCCGATCCCCTGGTAGATCTGATCACTACTAGGGCTTGGAAGGAGCCGGACACTGTGGAGCTCGTCCCTAAGAGGCCTGACAGAATTCTCAGCCCGCCTTCGGACAGGTCTCATTGGAGCAAGGGAACCCCTGTAGATGCCATGTTGGTGGCGGCGGCCACCAAGAGGGAAATGGCCGAAGAGAGTCCCTCGGCCCATCCCCCTGACAAGGAGTCCCAGGCGATGAACCATTTGGGGAAGCGGATGTTTGTTTCAGCCACCTTCTCCATAAGGTCGCTGAACTACATGGCACATGTCATATGGCTCCAGCGGGATCTTATCAAAGAATACGCCAGGTCACCCCCAGAGTCCATGTCGGCAGAGGACAAACAGGTGTACTCTACCCGAATGGCCACTCTCAGGTCAATTTCCAATACCTCTGTGCGGCTGCTGTCCCATGCTACGGAGGGGGCCGCTAGAGCTAGCGGAGCGGGTGTCGTACTAAGGCGACAGGCCTGGCTCCGCCACTGTGATTTCACGGAACCCTTCAAGGCGTCATTCGCTAATGCCCCGTTTGATGGTTCTGCCCTTTTTGACAAGACCGTACACGATACCTTAGTCCAGAGCGAAAAAGACGGGAAGACGTTGTCTGCCGTCGGAGTCCGCTTCTCTGCTCCCTAGAGGTCCTTCTCGAAGAACCAAAAGGGACAGAAGAAGATGTGGTTCCGAAAGTCTCAGCAATCCCGTTTTGCTCCGGACTCCCTGTCCTTCAGAGGCAGAGGAGGACAGGGTGGACGCCGCCCTAGAGGCAGAGGGGGCCCGAAGAACTTTGGGTCCAGAGAACCTTTCTCTGATCAGCCCACGCAGCAACCCTGAGGGGTTACCCGATTGCTCCACTCTGGAGGCAGTCGGGAGGGCGTTTCTCGAAGTACCTGGCAGCTTGGGAGTCCATCACGACAGATCGCTGGGTGCTTCGGATCATATCCAGAGGCTATGAGATTCCGTTTCTCCATCCCCCTCTCAGACCCAGATTCCTCCCCGATGTCCCACCCGATCAGAGGGAGGCTGTAGCTACAGAAATTCGGCTGCTGCTAGAAAAAGGAGCGATCCAGCACATCCCCCCCAGACCAGTACGGATCGGGCTTTTACTCCAGGTTCTTCTTGGTGCCAAAAAAGACGGGGGACTTAAGGCCAATCCTCAACTTATCCCTATTGAACCTGGCAATAGCCAAAGAAAAGTTCTGGATGGTCACTCTTCAATCCATTCTCTCCCTTTTGCAGGAGAATGACTGGATGTGCTCCATAGACCTCAAGGATGCGTACTATCATATCTTAATGGACAGACGATCCAGGAGGTTTCTCCTCTTCCGGCTAGGAGCCAGTCACTATCAGTTCAGGGTCCTCCCCTTTGGTCTCACCACAGCCCCCAGGGTGTTCACCAAGGTATTAGCGGTAGTAGCGGCCCACCTGAGACTCCAGGGAATTCAGGTCTTTCCGTACCTGGACGACTGGCTCCTGTCCGTCCCCACACGGCATCTACTCTGCACAGCCAGGAATTTCTTCCATCGCTTAGCTCCCCGGCTGGGGATGAAGATTCACGCTGGGAAGTCCTCCCTGCTCCTGACTCAGGTCATAGATTTTATCGGAGCCAGGGTAGACACAAACCAGCTCTTAGTTTTCTTAACCCCAGACCGGTTGCGATCCCTAAAACTACATGTGCAGGCCATTCTTCATTTTCCGACCCCTCTGGTGGAACTGGTCCTGAGGGCCCTAAGCTCGATGGTGGCTACCATCAATCTCCTTCCTATGGCGCGCTTAAATATGAGAATTCTGCAATGGACACTCCAAGTCCAATGGTCCTTCCTACGTTTTCCCCTAAGCCATCCTGTCCCTCTCAGCAGGGTTTGCAGGAGTGCCCTCTTATGGTGGCTCCGGTCTCCGGACCTCCAAAAGAGGTGCCCCTTCTCTATGTCCCCTCCCCTAGCCATGGTGACCACGGACGCCTCTTGCCTCGGGTGGGGGGGCATTGTTGCGGCAGGACCGTCCAAGGCACGTGGAACCAGACGGAGACCTCACTGCATATCAATGTCTTGGAGATGAGGGCGGTGCTGTTAGCGTTGCAAGCACTTCAGTGCCTTCTTCCCGTCAGGACCATTGAGATCCAGACGGACAACATGTCTGTCATTTGGTATATCAACAAACAAGGAGGAACCAGGTCCTATCCACTTTGTCGAGAGGCCATGAGAGTTTGGGAATGGGCGATTTCCACCAACCGCTTTCTCGTAGCGACGCACATTCCAGGTCGGTCCAACATCCTAGAGGACAGACTGAGTCACACCATCCTCTCCCTGTACGAGTGGTCTCTGAATCCCAATGTAGCGAAGCAGATGTTCTCCAAATGGGGTCAACCTTGTTGCGATCTTTTCGCCTCTCCTTCAAACACGAAGTGTGACACCTACTTCGCTCTAATTCCCCCACCCAGGGAATCACCAATAGACGCTCTGGTGCATGCTTGGCCTCCCGGTCTTCTTTATGCTTATCTGCCCTTTCCCCTGATGCTCAAATTTCTGCAGAAAGCCAGTCGGTTGGGGTGCACGATAATCCAAATTGCCCCATTCTGGCTTCGTCAGGCATGGTTCCCTTATCTGTGGTCTCATCTAGTGAATCCTCCCTGGATTCTAGATCCCCGTCTGGATCTGATATCTCACCCCCTGGGCCTACGAACCCCAAACCTGGACAACCTTACGCTCACAGCTTGGTTGATCCAGTTCCACTGTTAGTTCGGACTCCCGGTATCTCTTCCCAGGTCAAAGCAATCCTAGTGGTGGCCCACAAGCCGTCTACTAGGAAGGTTTATCGTAGCAAATGGAAACGTTTTTCTATTTGGGCTGAACATCAGAACCTAGGTCCTTTCACAGCTCCGTTACCAGCTGTGCTGGATTTTCTGTCGGGACTGTTTCATAAAGGTACTAGCTCCTCCACGGTCAAAGTACAGTTGGCGGCTATCGCTCATTACCATGCTGGATGTGATCTTGGCCCTTTGACTTCATCCAGATTATGTAAGGCCTTCTTAAAAGGCACCTTCCTACTAAGGCCTCCGGTGAAAGAGGTGATCCCTCCTTGGGACTTATCGCTGGTGCTCCAGGCCTTAACAGCTCCTCCCTTTGAGCCTGCTGCCTCGGTAGATCTCAAGTTCTTGTCCTGGAAAATGGCCTTTCTTGTCGCCATCACGTCGGCAAAAAGGGTTTTGGAGCTTCAAGCCCTTTGTGCCAAGCCTCCGTACTTGATTTTCCACAAGGATAGGATATTCCTGAGGACCAATCCCTCTTTTCTCCCCAAAATTGCTTCCAAAACTAATATTAATCAGTCTATTCATTTGCCAGTCTTCTTCCCTAATTACCAAAATAAGGGCGAATTCAAATTACACTCTTTGGATGTACACAGACAGTTGAGATTTTATCTGCACAGGACAGCCGGTCATAGACGTTCAGATCAGTTATTTGTGTCCTTTGCTAAATCCAGTTTGGGGAAGGCTGTTTCTAAAGTCTCACTATCCAGGTGGATTTCTCAGTGTATTCTCTTGGCTTATGAGAGTTCTGGCAGGCCTGCTCCTCAGGGAGTCCATGCCCATTTAACTCTGTCTGTTTCTACCTCTGCTGCTTTTCGGGCTAGAGTCTCGTTGGATGACATTTGCTTGGCTGCCACGTGGGCCTCATCTCACACTTTTATAAACCACTACAAGTTAGATCTGGTTTCCAGAGGGAGAGCATCCTTTGGCTCCGCAGTGCTCCGGAACATTCTTCCTTGAGGGCCTCCCAAGATTCAGGTAGCTGGGGACTCTGTCCCATAGGTTGATGCACAAATGAAGTTAACTACTTCAGATTAAGAAGTTATGTACTCACCATAACGTTCCATCTGAGTAGGTAAACTTAATTTGTCAGCAACCGTCCCTCCTCCCGTCCCCCTGTCCTCTTCGGATTTTTTTTGGTGTTCCTGCTTCTCGGTAGGTTGTACCCGGTTTACCCTAGGCAGGTTGCGACTGCAAGCCTTGTTTTAGGCTAACTCGATCTGAAGTCAGGAAGGGATGGCAGGGAGTTTTGGGTAAGGGGAGGAGCTTGGAGCTCGGATCTTAGCTGCTGGAAACTGCTGGCTCGGATCCGATATGGATCCGATAACCCATAGGTTGCTGACAAATGAAGTTTACCTACTCAGATGGAACATTATGGTGAGTACATAACTTCTTATTCCGTAAGTCACAAGGTTCCTTTCCTGATCAAAGTGGAGAGTACTCCTCCAGAGGCAGATAATGGGAGACACTGGCCAAGAGGCAGAGGAGGCACACAAAATCAGGGCTTCAAGGAACCTTTTTCCAACAGGTCCTTTCTCTCCTAAAGCACTGCCTGACTGTTGGACTCTGGAGGCAGTCGGGGGTCGTTTTTTTCTGCACTCAGGCACAAACTAACAACAAATGCTTGGGTGCAAAGCATTATATCCAGAGGCTATTACATTCCCTTTTCTCTACCCTCAGCAAAGATTCAAAAGAAACTCTCTGATGTTCCACCCAGCCAGAGGAAGTTGGCAATTACCAAAATCGTCAAACTGCTGTGAAAGAGAGTCATCCAAGAGGTCCCAACAGAACAGAGAGGGTCCGGAACTTACCCCCGTTTCTTTTTGGTGCCAAAGAAAAGAGGGAACCTACGGCCCATATTGGACCTAAGCAATCTCAACTTGTATGTGAAGAAAGTCAGGTTCTGGATGGTACCGGTTCAGTCCATCCTCCTGTTGCTAAGGAAAGACAATTGGATGTGCTCTGTGGATTTCAAGGATGCTTACTATCACATAAAAATAGACAGGCACTCTAGAAGTCATCTGTGCTTTTGCGTGGGAGCCAATCACTTCCAATTCAGAGCCCTGCCATTTGGTCTCATCACAGCCACCCGGGTGTTTACCAAATGTATGGCCGTAGTTGCAGCTCATCTCCGGCTGCAAGGGTTTCAGGTATTCCCGTAATTAGATGATGGGCTTCTGACTGCCCCCGCTCAGCGTCAACTTTCAGGCCAGAGACTATCTTTACCAGTTGTCCCAATTCCTAGACATTGCCATAAACTTCGACAAGTCACAACCACTGTCAGTTCAAATCATGGATTTCATTGGAGTCCAGCTGAACACCATTACCCAAATAGCTGCTTTGCCACAGCATCGCATCAACAAATTGAAACTTCAAGTTCAAGCCATTCTGCATCTTTCATCTCCTCCTGCCAGGTTGATTCTGTGAGCTTTGGGGTCCGTGGCAGTAACTATACTCTTAGTTTCTCTAGCCAGGTACTATATGTGCATTCTTCAGTGGACACTGTCTGTTCAGTGGTCAATTCTGCATGAGCCCCTATCTGTTCCTATCAGACTGACAAACATTTGCAGGCCCCATCTGCAGCGGTGGATTCAATTCAAGCAGATCTGGTAATAGGCAGACCTTTCACTGTCAACCCACTTCAGCCACTGTAACCATTGATGCTTTCCATGTTGGGGGGGGGGGCATTTCCAGGGGAAGATGGTCCAAGGCATATGGACCCTGATAGAGACCAGTTTGCATATCAACGTCCTAGAGATGAGAGCTGTTCTCTTATCACTGCAAGCCTTTCAGGAGACTCTCCCTCTAGGGACAATTACTATTCACACAGACAACATGTCAGTAGTCTGGTACATCAACAAGCAAGGAGGAACCTGTTCATACCCTCTCTGCAGAGAGACCATGAGGGTCTGGGAATGGATGATTTCTTCAAACCACTTTCTGCTTGTAACACGTGCTGGTGAAATCCAATGTATTAGCAGACAGGCTCTGCAGATCTATACTGATGTTCCATGAGTGGTCCCTCAATCAGTCAGTAGCAAACAAGATATTCAACCATTGGGATCTCCCTTGCTGCGACCTCTTTGCATCTCCTTATAACAACAAATGCAGCAGTTAATTTGATCTGATCCCTCCCTGAAGGATGCTCTGGTCCATGATTGACCTTCTGGTCTCCTTTATGCTTACCCTCCTCTTCCTCTGATCCTGAAATTTCTCCAGAAAGCCAAACAGTTGAAGTGCGTTGTGATACTCATGCCCCTTTTTGGCATCATCAGGTCTGGTTCCCCTTCCCTGGTCTCACCTCAAATATCTTCCGTGGATACTGGAACCCAAACCAGACCTCCTTTCTCACCTGACACAAGAACTGCACCTCAGTCTCCCCATACTCAAGTTAACCACATGGTTTCTCCAGTTCCCATGATTGCTAAAGGGTCCATGTTCTCTTCTCCAGTCAAAGCTATCATTTTGGCCTCTCAGAAAGCATCTACTAAAAAGGTGTATAAGAGTAAGTGGAAAAGATTTTCTGTTTGGGCTACCAATAATCATGTTGACCCCTTTTCAGCTCCTTTTCCTTCGATTCTGTCCTTTCTGGAATCTTTATATAAGTAATGTTCTAGTTTTGTGACCATTAAGCTCCAGTTGGCAGCCATATTCAACTTCCATTCAGAGTTACCTTTGGGATCTGTTGCTTCAGCCAGGTTATGAAAAACCTTTATCAAAGGTATTTTTCTTCTTAGACCTCCAGTCAAAGACCCAACTCCTTGTGGGATTTGACTGTTGTTCTACAAGCCTTGGCCCAAAGCCGCTTCTAACAGGCTAATGATTTTGACTAGAAATATTTATCCTGGAAGTCTGCTTTACTTTTTTGCCATTACTTCAGTGAAAAGGGTCTCTGAATTACAAGCTCTTTCATCCAAACCTCCCGACATCATTTTTCACAAAGGTAAGGTTTCCCTATGTACTAATCCTTCATTCATGGCAAAGGTCACCACTTCAGCTAATATAAATCAATGCATTAAGTCACCAGTGTTCTTTCCTAACTATTTCAATGAAGGAGAATACCTGCTACATTCTTTAGATGTTGAAAGACAGCTACGTTTCTACCTCCATAGGATGAAACAGTTCAGAAAATCAGAGCAGTTGTTTGTCTTTTTTTCACTTAATCATAAAGATCAGGCTGTATCAAAAGTGGCAATAGCAAAGTGGATTACTAGTTGCATTTCCTTTATTTATGAAAAAAATGGTTTGAAGTTGCCTGGTCCTTCAAAAGCCCATTCAAAAAGATCCATTGCTGCATCAGTGACTTTTTCATCTAGGATTCCCATTGATGACATTTGTGCTGCAGCTGCTTGGTCTACGTCTCATACCTTCATGACCCATTATAAGTTAGATATGGTGTCCAGGACCAGAACATCCTTTGGTTCCTCTGTGCTCCGGCATATCCTTCCTTGAGGCCACCCAAGAAGTCATGTAGCTGGGCACTCTGACCTGTCAGTGAAGCAGAATGAGAAGTACAGCATCAGATTTATTAGTTATGTACTTACCATAACTTGGTATCTGTGTTGTTCTCTTCTCATTTTGCTTCACCTTCCCACCCAACCATCCCTCACTGAAATGCTTTGGTTCTAGAGGATCTGGAACAGCCTTTTTTGGAACCTATGTTCCAGGCTGAGCTCTTGGTTCCTTTTTTTTATCCGTTTGTTTATAAGGACAGCAAACTCGATCTGAGGAGGCTGTGCTAGGGGTGGAGGATTATGGGTAAGGGAGGAGCTCAAGCCTGGAAGCTGAAGTCTGTGGGAGTTGGCTGAGTCATATCTGAGGATCGGATCCATAACCCATCAGTGAAGCAGAATGAGAAGAAGACAACACAGATACCAAGTTATGGTAAGTACATAACTAATAACTATCAACCTAGACTCCCACTTTTTCATACTCTCTATCCTGTAACTTCTCCTGCATCTGAATATTACATCAGCTTTTCCTGCATTTCTCCTACATCTTGGAAATATTCTTATACCCAACCTAAGCTTGTTCCTTCTCTTTTTGTCTTTGCTTGATGGATCATTTGTGCTGCCTGTTTTATGAACAGTTGACATACCTCTTTCCTTTTGCTATCCTCATACTGTATACTGCTTGCAGACAGACAGATATTGCTTTGCAATAAATCATAAATGTCAGTGAAACTTGAAGAAGGTGTAAATTTTGCACTTAATACATTCTGGCATATATTTTAGACTTGTATTTTACATTGGTGTTTTACATGAACTCGATAAAATGTAATTTTTATTTGATTTGGTCTAGGTGGTCAGTGGATGCCATAATGGTGTTGTAGCTGTCTGGGACATCCTGACTGGTGAAAAAGTGATGCAGTTTTTAGCAGTTCGGGAAAAAGGATTAGAAATTACAGCTATGTGTTTTGATGGTCCAGAAAGACGTCTCATAACAGGAGCTAAAGATGGTGCAGTTAAGCTCTGGAATTTCAACAATGGAGCCTGCCTGATGGAAATGCCTAAATTGGAAACAACAGAAGTAAGACTACTTTCAGTAGCTAGTTAGTATCTATAAATATAATTATATAAATAAATTCTGATAATCTCGGGACTTGTGCTAAATCTTAAGTTTTAAAATGGTATATTAAGTTATTAAAAGCAGTGCACATTGTAACTTTTAACAGATCAATTGGAGAAAAATAGCTGTTTTCATTTTATTTACTAAATTTTAGACAAAGACTAATGATACATATGTGTGTAAAATGTGTATTTTGTTGCAAGGTCTATATCAGCTTCATAAAGTAAATACACTGAGGAGCTGATGACTTTTTGAAGCATGTATAGTAGCTGAGATACATTATGGCTTCATCATACACACAGTTGAGCAGAACTATCACAAAATGAAGAATTATTGAAATTATATAGCAGTATATGGTCTTATTGTGGGTTTACTATCAAAATGAAGAATGAAGGTTAGGCGAAAATGGGAATGTTGTACGTCAGTTGGCTGATTCCCGTATTGCCGACTTTCAATTCTGTGAATGTCCTTTGCAGTGAATGTCAATGTGCATTTGTTTATACTTGGTCAATGTTATGAACAGAGACTGTGGTACAGTGCAGATTGGGAAATTTACCCTTTTCTCACTGTAGTACAATATTGTGATCTTGGAGTTGGAATATATAATGGGAAATTTACCCTTTCCTCACTGTAGTGCAATAGTTTGATCTTGGAGTTGGAATATATAATTTGCAAGGGATGTGGGTGGCGCAGGGGGTTTTGCCCCCCCTGCAAAAACGTGAATTTCAGTGTTTGCAGTACTGAACTGATATGTTCGTACTACTGAAAAGCAGACAGGTAAGTGAACACTTACCAAACTGTTGCAAAAGGTGCAGGGGTAAGGATGTTGAATATGTCGAATTTGATTTTGCCGCAATTACCCTTTCGACATCTCAACCTACTTAATATGCAGCACATCACACATTTAAACTGCATTTTTGAACAGTTTACATTCTGACATTTGATGTTTTGATAGTAAATCCTTATTGTGTCATATGGCACACTGTACAGTATTCCAGTCACATAATTAGGTATTATAGGACAATTGATGCACTTGAACATGCGAAAGAAGTGATGACTGCAGTGTTCTTTTGGTGTACTGCTGAAGGCTTGCTAACACTTTAAGTTGCAATTGGATGTATGTGCCTACCATTTGCTTTATTTCTTGCAGTGTTATATGGCTTTGTTCTTATTTGATCCGAGCTGGCAACTTATCACAGACAGATCCTGGGCTCAAGCTCCTTCCTCACCCATAATCCCCTGCTGCCCTTTAACCCTCAGATCTCATTTACCACGTATGTGCTATGGATGTGATCCATCAGGCTCTTTCTCAGTTAAGTGCTTTGTCTTGTATTCTTTAGGTTTGTGGGTATTTTCAGCTTAGATAGCTCTAGTTAGTAGTTTACCTCCCCTCCTGTAGATTTGTTGGTGTATGGCATGCGTGTGTGGTTGTAGTTTCCCCCATTTAGTACTTTTTTCTGTTTAGTGCCCTTTTTGTAGCTAGTTCCCCTGTTAGTGTTAGGGCTTTGTAGTTCCTTAGATATGTTTGACAAGCCCTCTGGTTTTAAAAAGTTCTCCTTGTGCGGTCAGAATATGCCTAATTCCGACTCGCACGAGGAGTGCCTGTATTGTTTAGGAGCTCCTCACCTGGAGGCTGAATGCAACATTTGTGCCACATTCAACCCCAGTGCCTTGGCAGAGTGATGAAACAAGCTTCTTCTGAAAGGTATGGTGCAAGGGGGTCCTTTTGTTTCCCCCTCTAAGGCTTCCTCTTCCAAATCCAAGAGGAAGACCCCTTCTTTGTCTCCAGTGACTTCTGAAAAGCCCAGGTTGTTGGATCCCAGATCCCCGGATTTGACCCCAGCCCGGGCTATCTCAGATCCGAGGTCTTCAGATTCTTCCACAGGTTCCAAGGCCTCTTCGGATCAGATGCCCTTAGCTCCAGTCAGGGTAAAGCCTGCTTCGGATCTGACCGGTTTGTCAGATCCAATCGCTTCCTTTGCTAGGCTTTCAGATCCAACAGGCTTGTCGGGTCCTCCCATAGTTATAGAAGACGTTGCTTTGCCTAGTTCTTCTAGGCAGTTATTCCAGTTGGCTCCTAGGTCCTAGAGCTGAACTCCAGATCATTGGCATAGATCCTCAGGGTCTCCGGCCAGGTCCACCTACTCCTCCACTTCCTCCAGATTGTCCAAGAGTTTGTTACCTTCTGATATGGACAGGATGATGAAAATTTTTTCCCTCTGTTCTCCTGTTCCAACCCAAGAGGCTTTGGAATCTTGGGACCCAGATACCCGAGGTCAGATCCCGATGGGGTCTAGTATTCCCTTTTTCTCCACCGTGTCAGGCTTCCTGGTCTGCTATGTTCCCCTGCCCTCAGATCAGAGTGAGCCCCATGCCAGAGTGGTCAGTGCCAGCTCCACAGGGATGGGATTGGGGCTGGGTTTTTCAGACTACTCTCTTCCCCTGGGGGCTTTGGCTCTTGATAGCTCTGGACCAGTGTTATCCAGAGGCCATGGTTCTGTATCAGGGCTCACCCCTCCCCCCAGGGGGACTTTGCCCTCTGGGGGTGTGGAAGGGACAGCTTCCAGCCCATTGGCCTTCTGTGTGGTAGAGAGGACCTTCCCCAGGACTGGAGCTTCATCTCCCACCCTCTGGGTCCATCCCTGCCTCTCTCTGCCTTGGGTGGCGAGACCTCCCATCCTGTCCAGGGTCAGCCCTCCTGTTCTAGCCTTCAGGGGGTTTATTCCCCTCACGATGTCCCTGTATCTTCTGAGTCCTTCCTGGAGCCCCCCACAGAGGAGGCACCTCATAAGAGAAGGTGCAAGAGGAGGCACTTGGATTCGCCCTCAGAGTCCTTCACAGAGGACACGGACCTTGATGAAGGAGGCAGGTCCCCCGGATCTCCGCCCGATGATGTTTCCTTTGAGGACATCCTTGTGATCTTGAAATGGAAGGGCGGATGGTCTCCCCAGCCCCCATCTTCAGAGCAGTCAAGAGTTTCTTTACATAGTCATGCATCTGGAGCATTTCTCTCCTCATCTCCGCTGAAAACTGGCTTCATTCCAAGTCGGACTTTTCCGTTAAACAAATGTTAAATAAAATTAAATAGATAAATAAATAAATTCTGAAGGCATTCAGGACAGGCCCATCTACCTTCTGGGTGTCCCCCCTGTTGACAGGTTGGCAGATCTTATCACCACCAGAGTGTGGAAAGAGCCCAACACTGTGGAGTCAGTTCCCAAGCGAGCATATAAATTTCTTAGCCCCCCCCCCCCCATGGACCACCCCTTTTGGATCAAAGGAGATCCATTCAATGCCATTGTGGTTGCTGCTGCCATCAAGAAAGAGCTGGCAGAGCAGAGCTTCATGGTCCATCCCTCTAACAGGGAGTCCCGGGTGATAGATTGGCATGGGAAGTGTGTGTATGTATGCCTCAGCTACCTTTGGACTGAGGGCAGTTAATTACCTGGCACATTTTACCCGCCTCCAAAGGGACTTGGTCAAAGAACTCACCACTTCCCTTACAGAGATATTGCTGGCGGATGACCTCAGAAAGCTGTCTCCCAAGCTTTCTGCTCTGACATCCCTCGCTAATTCCTTGATAAGGTTAATTTCCAATGCGGCAGAAGCTACTTCTCAAGCGACAGGTACTGGCATTGCTATAAGGCGACATGCCTGGCTACAACTACATGGGTTTGTAGAACCCTTCAAAGCGTCTTTTACCAATACCTCCTTTGATGAGTCCACCCTTTTCGGACTCTCCGTGAAGGCCACTTTGACTCATAGTGAGCAGGAAGGGAAGACTCTGTCTGCAGTTGGGATCAAGCTTTCTACTCCTCAGAGATTGTTCTCCAAGACCCAATGAGAAACTAGGAAGATGTAGTTCCGGAAATCACAGTCTTCCTTCCAGGACGTTCCTGATGACTCCTCTTCCAGAGCTGGGGGAGGTGTTTCAATGGCAGACACCGCCCTAGAGGCAGGGGGGACCGCAGAATCAGGGCCTGACTGCTCTGCCCTGGAGGCAGTCAGGGGTTGTATTTCCCTTCACCCAGTAGTCTGGACAAACAATACGCAAATCAGTGGGTGTTAAATATCATTTCCAAGAGTTATTTCATTCCCTTTTCAGAAACCGATATCTCCCTGACATTCTACCCCATCAGAGAGAATTGGCCTTCAAGGAAGTTCAACAACTTATTAATCCAAGAAAAAAGCCTGTTTGTGACACAACACCAAAAACAACCTGGCAAAGCAGCAATCAGAGGCGAACTGAAATGAATGAAACCAAATAGCGTAAACAAATTTAATTCCCCGCTTTCGTCCGTAGACTTCATCAGAATAAAAAAATGTAACAATGAGATAATTTTAAATACACTCAGGTTAATTAAACAATTTAAAAACCTAATAGCAATCAATGTAAATTACTATTTTAATTAAAAAAAGGGTTGACACCATCATTCCTTTTATGGAGATGTAACTTCCTGTTTTTCAAAAAGCATTTGATATTAACTGCTTCGTTTATGCCTGGAAGTTTGTCATTCAGTCAGGTTTCTTCTTGTAGTATATAATTTTGCAGTGGACCCTGGCAGTCTCATGTCATTCTGACATACTTCTAATATAGAAAATATAAATAGATCTAACCAACGCTTTATATAAGCATTCCACTATTTGTCACAATTTCAAAAAATTTATATTTTCTATATTAGAAGTTTGTCAGAATGACATGAGAAGGGGGGATTTTAAAAATTATATACTACAAAGAGAAACCCTTTGGCAAATGAAATTAAAAGCTGACAAACTTCCAGGCATAAACGAAGCAGTTAATATCAAATGCTTTTTGAAAAACAGGAAGTTACATCTCCTGTTTTTGTCTAACTGCATGGTTTCTCCAGTTCTGCTGATTTTGAAACAGTCCAGGCCGGATTCCTCCTTCAGGTGTATTATCCTAGCCTGAAAAACAAAAATAGAGTGATAACAACTACTAAAGTTTGCTCGCTCACACTAAAGTAGTCAATAGAAAATATGCAAATGTGAGCAGACCAACACAGCCAGCCAAGAAACAAAGAGTCCAAAAGGTGTTTTTATTCCAAGGATTAGCGCTTTCGCAGGGTTATAGCTTCATCAGATCCAAAACAAGAATAATAAAATCACAAAACATATTCTGTATAAAAGGAGAAAAAAGAGAATGCAACCAATCGACAATTTGCATTAATAAAACAATTAGCAAAGATCACCGCCTCTTAATTAAAGGTGGTCTGAGATGAATACCAGAGTTTAAGTCTGGAGGCTTATGTGTCTGTAGAGATATAATCCATTTAGCTTCAAGCATTTCCACTTCATTATTAACATTACTTCTTCTGTTGCTAAGTACTGCTAGTTGTAAGACCCTTATATTATTAGCTCTCATTCCATCTCAGATGAAGCAAATCTCTTGTTCTCTTTAAATCTGATTTACACAGTTGGATGGGTGCAGCGGTAGCATTGTTGCCTCACAGCAAGAGGTTCTCCCATTCGATTCTCGGCTTGGGTTGGGAGTGCCTTCTGTGTGGAGTCTGCATGTCCTCCCAGTGGTCGAGTGGGGTGTTCGAAAGATATGAGTTGAATGGGCGTGCCTTCGTTGAAGGTTGGGCGTCGGGCTGGCAACCATAAAAAACAACTGCCAATCATTAGCGGACCAGAGTTCCGCTGTGGTGACCCCTAACCGGGAAAAGCCGAAAGACAAACAACAACACAGTTGGATGGGTAACCATAAATTCATCCCATGTCAATCCCCCTCTGACAGAGTTGGTAAGTAAAGTGCAGTGGCTAGGCTGTAAATCATCTTTGTGACTGATTGCCTGTTATGAACCTGTGAATCTATAAACAAAACAAAGAATGTAGCTAGGGTTAACAGGGAACTGAGCATTATTTGCTATAGAACTATCTGCCTTTGTGTTTCTTATTGTATGTGATTATCAACAACAGTTCTTGTAAAGTACATTTACACTCCAGGTACAAGAGAACAGAAACAGAAGGTCATAAAATATGGAATAGACTGGTTTAAACATAAACAGTTATTATACTGAATTATAGTGAAGAAGGCTGATGCCAAAATTGGTCTATTCCATGTTTTTTGACCTGTTTGCATTCTAAATAAAACTGTTCTATTGAACAGAGGGGTGCAGTAGTATTTCCTTTAGGTGCTGGCTGGTTTTGAGTTGGCTTCTGTTTCTGTTTTCTGCACCTGGAGTGTAACTTTACTTGCGAGAACAATGGTTAGCGTTTTCCTGTTTCACTCACTGTTGGTTTCTCTGTATACACCATTGTTGTGGGGTGTAAAGTACTCTACGGGTCTTACAGCATTGGTGAAAGGTCTTACAGTGTATTGTGATGATTTAGATTTGTTTGTTTACCCTAAAGTAAAAGATTAGGAGGGTTCTTCCACAACAGGTTCTGTTAAAAATTCTTTTTATGAATCTTTCAACATGCCATCTGTTGCTTCAAAAAACTTACGGACAACTATGTGGCAGTTTAAATTATTAAAAGCCTACCAAACAAATGATATTACACTGCAGGATCTTCAAATTCTTATTGAGCTTAGCATTTCTATTCTTGATGATCTTTTAAGTAAGGAATGGAAGCATATTCTACAGTCTGCATCTATGTTATTTGTTAAAACATTAGTAGATTTTTATTCTAGACTTATTGACCAACAACAACAGGATGTGTCTAAAGCCTGTATAAAGATGGTGACTTTTCAGACCTGTAGATCAGAGTGTAAAGTGTGTTCTTGTATCTTTAAGAAGCATTTGAGGCTGTACATGCACGTATGTAACCAGCACACGTGCACAACCTTATTGCCATTTTGCTGAAGCAGTTAAGGAGTAAGCATGCATAATCGTAATCATTAATTGTATATAAGTTACTTAAGTGAGAGTCAGTAGTCAGCAGTAGTAATGTGTTTGTATGTAATAAAGCTGCTTAAACAGAACCCATGAAGATTCGTTTATTTGTGTCCCAACACAAAAGTGACATGGTGTCAGAACTGGGATGGAAGAGAGAAGAATATTTTGAGCCATGAGATGTAAAGACGACAGTGAAGGTAAGATCAAGAGAAAAGTGCGCAAACATAGCCAGAAAGAAACAAAGGTAATGAAAAATAACACAAACGGTTTACTTGATGCGAAAGACAATAAAGGGGCATTACAAGGGCACAGACCGCATTATCAGGCAACCAGAAAGCACAAACATTTTTTATACTAAGGAAAACATTTAAGATAAAAGTATTCAATGAAACGATTAGCTGTAAAGCAAAAACAAGCATGTTTAAAGCAAAATGAGTGTGTTTAAGGAAAAATTGGGCATGTTTAGAGTAAAACAACCACAAGAACAGTATATTGGGTGTAAAAAGGGCTTAAACTAGCAAAACGATTATAATAAGAAAATAAAGTGCACATTAAGCGAAAATAAAGCAAGGCAACTGCATGTGTTTTGGCAAAGTGCTGTATTTGGGAATAACTATGACTTTGTATTGTATCAAGGGCATAACTAAAATTATTCGAAGTATCTCAGAGTGTGTAAAAGTGCTTATAGTATGTGCTTACTACTGTGCATGTATTTCAAAGAGTTTGTTGTGTGCAAAGTGCAACTGCTTTGTATAGTCCAAAGTACAGCTATTTTGAAAATGTTTCTTGTGCTGGGTGTGTCTTTTCCCAAAGTACCGCTATTACAGAGTGTTTCTTGTACTGTAAAGAGTTGCCTAAGGTACTGCAATTTTGGGGACATTTCACTTTTCTTTATGCAGTTATTTGCAAAGTGCAAGTACTTTGAAAAGTTATTGAGTCCAAGGCAACAGCTGATTAATTTAGTCGCATTGTGCAGTTACTTGGCATGTTTCTTACATTAATAAGAGGTGATGTTATGTAGTCCAGTCTCGCCTACATTCTTACCAGTGGGTTCGGAGCCGAACCTCAGCTCTGACTCGGCCATACTCTAGCTTGAAGTCTTTCAATTGACTGGGCTAAGAGGTATCCCATGCTGCACTGCTCCCTTTCCCCAGATCTCGTTTGCCGCTCGTAAAGCTCAGACGTGGTCTCGCACTTGGCTGTGGCTAAGTATAACTTTTCTTCTTCTTTGAACAAATTTGTTGCTCCAAAAGCTATTTTCCTAGCTAGATGTGTGTGTTTTTGGTTTCTGGAAGCTTTTTTGTGTGGCCTTTCATGGCCTTTGTCTTGGTATCCCATTAGCTATCTCCCAACGGGCTAGGCCCGTTTCAGTTAGAGGATCTAGTCCTCCCTCCATTTGTTATATGTTACCCTTCTGTGTTCGTTTTTTTCGGTACCCTATCCATCCGGGCTAGGGCCGTTTAAGTTAGAGGACCTAGTCCTTCCCTTGTTTCCTGTCTGGGCCATTTGAGTTAAAGGTCCTTGTGTGGTGTCTGCAGTTTATTCAGTGTCTTGTTCCCATGCTTTGTTGCTGGTGTCGGGTTTGTCAGTTGTGTTGTGTCTAGTACATACCGATGATGTCCAAGGATGCAAATGAACAGAAGCCTTTGGGCTTCAAGAAATGTAGTAAATGTGGATATAAGATGCTGATTACTGATGGGCACTCTGTGTGCGTTTATTGTTTGGGGGCTATCCATCTTCAGGAATCTTGTGCTTTCTGTCATGCATTCAGCCCTCGTGTTCTTCAAGAAAGGAAGAACAAGCTAATTCTGAAAGGATTACTGAAACCCTCCTTCGAGGAAGATCTGGAGAGGTCTTCTAGTGCTAAGTCCTCTCCCTCTAAAAGAGATAAAACCTCCAAAGCAAAAAAATTCTCTATGGCTCCGTCAGTCTTATCGGAACCTCCGGAGAAAGTTACTAAGTCTACTGTGGCATTCTCGGCTCCACTGTCTTCGGTGCCAAAGGAAGTTGAGGAATCGATTGAACCTACATCGGCTCCCAGCCTCTCGGAGCCGGTGACGGAGATACTAGTTCGGAGCCGGTCTCCAGTTTTTAGACCGTTTTCTCCTCCTCGCAGGTTTTCTTCTGAGAGGAGGTCTAGATCTCCTACCTTATCCTCTAGGTCCTCCAGGACTCTCTCTGATGTGGATGTGGATAGAGTGGTGCAGAGACTGCTCCAATCACTGGTGCTGGCTAAATTGCTTTTGGCTCCAGCCCAGTCGGCTCCGGAGCTCGTCACCAATCCATCGTCGCTAGATCCTCCGAGCAAATCTCAGCCTTCGGAGCCAGAGTTGTCAGTGCCGTCTGATGCTTCTAGGTTAGCTCTGGTAGCTTATCCTGGCTGCTTGGCTCCGATCTCAGCTCCGACCCCGTCAGTTCTGTCCACGGGGTCCAGGCCTCATGGTTCCTTGGTTGGACCCAAGGGGGGAGTCTCGGGAAGCTCTTCGGCTCCTATCCACCCTCTCGGTGCTTCTGCTCAGATGAGCCTGACCCTTGCTTCGGCTTCGGACCTTGTCCCTTCTGCTCTGAGGGCTTCCACTGTTGGTCGATCTTTGTAACCGAGGGGACCAGCTTTCGAGGTCATGCGGAGCGTGCTGGCCAGGTCCTCAGCTGCATCATACAGCACCAACACTCTTACCCCTCCAGCTAATAGCCTTAATATTAGATATGATGTCCTTAGTCCTGGATCACAACTATATTGCTTTTGATGGAGAAATTTATAAACAAAGTAAAGGGGTAGCTATGGGTGCGTCATGCGCACCCATATTTGCTAATGTGGTGATGCTGGATTGGGAGACTAAATATGTATTTAAAAGTGAATATTCTTCCAACATTATCTTTTACGCAAGATTTTTAGATGATATATTTATCTTATGGAAGGGATCGAATGATGACATTACTAAATTTGTGAAATACATTAATGGTACTACCAATTTTTTAAACTTTACTTTTAATTTTAGTGACAGTGGTATCGCATATTTAGACACATATGTTTATAAAACAGATAACAATGAATTTGCCTCAAAGGTTTTTAGAAAGAGTACCCATTCCAATGATTATGTGTATTATACAAGCAATCATCCACGTCACATATTCAAGAATATCATAAAGGGACAGTGCATTAGGGGAGCGAGGATGTCATCTACAAGAAAGGAGATGGAGAATGAGATGAAATTAATTAGACAACTCTTCTTAGATAGAGGATACCCTACCCATCTTATTGAAGACACGATCAATTATGTTTCTAATCAATGGAATTGTAAGTATATTCCATTAATAGGGAAGTATGTATCCAATGTAAAGATAGGACCTACAAGCAGCTTTCTAGCAGGTAGGGTTTGTGTTCTTACCTATACACCATATGTTGACAGTATTAAGGAGATATTGACAAGGCATTGGGATATAGTGACAGTATCGGATGCATATAAGGAGAAAATAGGACTCTACCCTAAAATTGTATATAAGACCGCCCCTAACCTTAAGAAATTACTTGAACAAGTAGGGAATGATGGAAGTATTAATAAGATTATATATAACCCTACTAGGAAATGTGGGAGATGTAAACAATGCAATTATATTAACAATCAGTCTTACATTAAATTGGAAAATGTGAATGGGACGAAGATTAAAAGTATGAATGGAAATTGCCATACTAAACAGGTGGTATATTTAGCGAAGTGTATAGAATGCCCTGCATTCTATATAGGAAAAACTGAAAGACAATTGAGGCAACGTATCTATGAACATTATTACAAGATTAAATGTAAAGATTTGAACAATGCACTTTACAAACACATCAGTGAGGCAGGGAATCATAATTTTTTCCAGTTCTCAATTATTGATAAAGAGTACACAAACCCATTGGGTGGGGACTGGAAAACTAGATTAGCATGTAGAGAAAGTAATTGGCAAATCTTAACAGATGCCACAACTAAACCTGGCCTCAATGAATATATTAGTATAAAGCCATTCTTATTAATGCGATAATTACACCTGTATCAATCATATATTGTTCACATTGTTTTTATTATTCTCATACTTATGTATCACATGATGTATTAATGTTTATAATTTGTATTATTGAAATTGAAAATAATATATATATATATATATATATATATATATATATATTTATATCTACATTTATTTATTTATTTATTTCAAATTATATTTATATACATGTTTTACACATTATAATCAATTTATACATTATTATATGATATTTATACCAATTTTTAGATATAAATTAGACAATTTTTATGTTATACTATGTCATTTATTTATAGATTGTAGTTAGTATATATTGGGAGCCCATAGGATGTGGGAGATTCCTATTATTTTAGAATGTAGAATGTATATAGGAAAAGAAGAGAAATGGTTTTAGATCGATAAGACACACACACTATGGATTTTTAAGTATCCCAGCTATTAAATAGGCATCTCATACCTTATCTATTTATTTATTTATTTATTTATTTATGGACAGTTAAGAGTATAATTACATACATTTTATTATGATACTTTTCAATAATCACATCTATACACAAAGGTTTTTACTGATATTAACTATGACATTGTTTAAAGTGTTTATGCCTTTAAGTACTCCTGCTTTTAAACTTGTAATGGTGTTTGGCGCCAAAATTTATATAAAATATGGAGTAGCAGCTGAAGTTATTTGTTCTGATGAAGTCTGCCTTTTGGCGGATGAAAGCGCTTAACAACAGTGATTTTTGAGTGGAATATGTACTTGTCGTGAGTTATTTTGTGTTTATTAAAGTTCTTTGTTGGGAAGCTGCGTAATGCCTTTATTACCGTTGATCAGACCAGTCGGGTTTTCTCTTTGTGAGTGGATTTTGCTTACTGCTTTATTTTCTCTCTGATGTGGATGTGGATAGAGTGGTGCAGAGACTGCTCCAATCACTGGTGCTGGCTAAATTGCTTTTGGCTCCAGCCCAGTCGGCTCCGGAGCTCGTCACCCATCCATCGTCGCTAGATCCTCCGAGCAAATCTCAGCCTTCGGAGCCAGAGTTGTCAGTGCCGTCTGATGCTTCTAGGTTGGCTCTGGTAGCTTATCCTGGCTGCTCGGCTCCGATCTCAGCTCCGACCCCGTCAGTTCTGTCCACGGGGTCCAGGCCTCATGGTTCCTTGGTTGGACCCAAGGGGGGAGTCTCGGGAAGCTCTTCGGCTCCTATCCTCCCTCTCGGTGCTTCTGCTCAGATGAGCCTGACCCTTGCTTCGGCTTCGGACCTTGTCCCTTCTGCTCTGAGGGCTTCCACTGTTGGTCGATCTTTGTAACCGAGGGGACCAGCTTTCGAGGTCATGCGGAGCGTGCTGGCCAGGTCCTCAGCTCCATCATACAGCACCAACACTCTTACCCCTCCAGCTAAGGTATCAGTCTCTGATTGCCCCCTATCCTTTGACAGTGGAGACCCAAGGCCTCATGATACCTCCATGAGTGGTCCCCAACTTTTTGAGCCCCCCCAGAGTTTTTGCCTGAGGAGCCACCCAGAAATAGAACATGCAAGAGGAAGCACATTGACTCCCAGGAAGAGTCTCTCACGTCGGACACCGACCTCGAGGAATCAGAGGAGTCCCCTAAGTCATCCTCTTAGGATATCTCTTTCGCTGATATCCTAGAGATCTTGAAGCAGAGAGGCGACTGGCCCTCTAAACCCCCCTCCGAGGAGGAGTTGGTGTTCCTGAAGGCCTTTGGGGCTCAACCCTCTGCCTGCTGGGTTTCACCCCCCTTCAACGAACTCCTGGATCTGGTTTGTCGAAGGGTGTGGGAAACCCCTGACACTGTGGAACCAATCCCCAGGAGACCCAGCAAATTTCTGTCCGCCCCCGCTGACAAAAAGTTTCTCACGAAGGGCGTTCCAGTAGATGCCATGGTGGTGGCAGCGGCCACCAAGAAGGAACTGGCTGAGACTTCATCTACTGTCCATCCCCCTAACAAGAAGTCTAAGACCATGGACCAGTATGGGAAGCGTATGTTTTCTTCAGTGGCCTTTACTCTGCGGTCGCTAAATTATTTGCCACATTTTACACAGCTCCAAAGAGATCTCCTGAAAGAGCTTGGAGATTCTCTGCAGGATAACGTTTCTGACGCAGTGGCTCAGAAAGTCAACACTCAGATGTCTACCCTAACTTCTATTGCTAACTCCTCCATGAGGCTGATCTCTTACACAGTCGAAAGAGCGAGTAGGGTAGCGAGTTCTGGAGTTTCTCTCAGGAGGTACTCCTGGATGCGCCTCTGTAATTTTGCGGAGGCCTTCAAGTCTACATTCACCAATGTCCCATTTTGATGGCTCATCATTGTTCGGAACCAAGGTGAAGGACACTTTCACCAGGTGCGAGCAAGAGGGAAAAACTCTGTCTGCCATGGGAGTCCGTTTTTCCATGCCTTCTAGACCTTATGCCAGGGGCCAGAAGAGTGGGAAAATGTGGTTCAAGAAATCTCAGAGGTTTTTTCATGACACACAAAGTGATTCCCCCTCCAGAGGCAGAAGAGGGAGTGGTAACTCAGGTAGATGCCACCCTAGAGGCAGAGGAGGTCCGCGTAACCAGGAAGACCGCGACTCCTTTCGTGGTTCTCCCTACCAGCACTCCTGATGGGAGGCCCAACAGTGCATCTACAGAGCCAGTCGGGGGTCGCATTTCACTATACCCAGAAGCCTGGCAGCACATCACCCAGGACCAGTGGGTATTAAAAATAGTTTCTGGAGGATATCACATTCCCTTCTCTTCTCCTTCCCCACCGATCAAAAGAATCCCAGATGTTTCACCCAATCAAAGGGATTCCGCAGCTTCAGAAGTTCTAAAGTTGCTAGTAAAAGGAGCCATCCAGCATGTCCCCTCAGACCAGATCGGATTAGGGACTTACTCCAGATTCCTTTTGGTGCCGAAAAGAACAGGGGACCTGAGATCCATCTTGAATCTCAGCCGCTTGAACCTCCATGTGAAGAAGTCCAAGTTCAGAATGGTCACATTGCAATCTATTCTCCCATTGTTGAGAAAAGAAGTCTGGATGTGCTCCATCGACCTCAAGGATGATTACTACCATATAAAGATGGACAGGGCATCCAGAAGTCATCTACACTTCCGGCTGGGAGTCAGTCATTTTCAATTTCGTGCCCTGCCCTTTGGTCTCACCACAGCCCCCAGGGTTTTCACCAAATGTATGGCAGTGGTGACGGCTCACTTGAGACGTCAGGGATTCCAAGTGTTTCCATACCTGGATGACTGGCTCCTTTCTGCCACCACCAGGCATCTGCTACTACAGACCAGAGACACCACTATCAAGCTGTGTCAACAATTGGCTATCACTCTAAACTGGGAAAAGTCTGCCTTGTTGCCCTCGCACGTGTCACCTTTATAGGCTCCGAGTTAGACACCGTGCTCATGAGGGCGTTTTTACCACAAGAAAGGATTCAGGGTTTGCAACAACAGGTATACACGTTGCTCCCTCTGAAAAAAGTAAAGGCAAAAACGGTTCTCAAATTGTTAGGGACGATGGCTGCAACAATTATGCTGGTTCCTCTTGCGAGGCTACACATGAGACTCCTTCAGTGGCTACTTTTCGCCCAGTGGTCTCTACAACATCTTCCGCTTTCTCATCTTATAATGATCACAGACAAGTGCAAGCAAGATCTACGTTGGTGGCTTCACACCAGCAACCTCAGTGTGGGAAAGCCCTTCGTCCCACCCCCTCCTGTTGCCACAGTGACCATGGATGCCTCCCAGATTCGGTAGAGGGGGCATGATCTCGGCAGGACAGTCCAAGGCACGTGGCAGGAACACGAGATACATTTGCATATCAATATCTTGGAGATGAGAGCAATGCTATTAGCGTTGCAAGCACTTCAGAGCTTTCTTCCTCATGGGGCAATTGCGATCCACTCAGACATTATGTTGGTGGTATGATATCTGAACAAACAGGAAGGAACCAAGTCGTACCCCATTTGCAGAGAGGCCATTCGAGTGTGGCAGTGGGCAGTGTCTTCCCAGCGTTTTCTTGTAGCAACGCGCATTCCAGGGAAGTCCAACGTGATTGCTGACAGGTTGAGCAGACCTATTCTGATGCCTCACGAGTGGTCCCTGAACAGTCAGGTTGCAGAGCAGATTTTCCACAGATGGGGTCAGCCTTGCTGCGACCTATTTGCCAGTCCCCTCAATACCAAGTGCAGCAGCTACTTCACCCTTATCCCCCCTCAGGGGAGTCACCCAGGGACGCTCTAGTTCATGATTGGCCCTCCGGTCTACTTTATGCCTTCCCGCCTGTTCCTCTGCTGACAAAAGTTATTCAGAAAGCGCAATCCTTGGGAAGCAGAATGATTCTGATTGCTCCACACTGGCTTCGTCAAATTTGGTTCCCCTTTCTTCATCCCTATCTCATGGATGACCCCTGGATTCTGGACCCACAGCCAGATCTACTGACTCATATGTTAGGGCAGTTCCATCCCTCTCTTCAGACCCTCCGGTTGACAGCCTGGCTATTCCAGTTCCATCACTAGTCAGGCTTCATCATTTTTCTCCAGAAGTGGTTCCTATTCTGTCTTCTTCACATAAGCTTTCGACCAGAAAGATCTATTCCAGTAAATGGAAAAGATTCTCCATCTGGGCTCATGCAAGACAAATTGATCCTTATACAGCTCCAATTTCTTCAGTTCTAGAATTTCTCTCCATGCGTTTCAATCAGGGATCAGCAGCCACAACCATTAAAGTCCAGTTGGCGGCTATTTCCACTTTTCATGTCGCTAATGAACCCAGTCTAATGGTGCATAGACTTTGTAAGGCATTCTTGAAGGGCACTATGCTGCTTCACCCTCCAGTCTTTGACCCGGTCATGCCTTGAGACCTAAATATTGTGCTACAATGTCTCACGTCGTTCCCCTTTGAGCCTGCAGCTACTTGTGAATTGAAATATTTAACTTGGAAGACAATCTCTTTGGTAGCCATCTCTTCAGCTAGACATGTCTCTGAGCTCCAAGCTTTGTCAATCAGACCGCTTTACTTGATATTTCACAAGGACAGGGTTTCTCTCAGACCAAACCCTTCTTTTATGCCGAAGGTGGCTTTGGTTATTAATCTCAACCAATCCATTGAACTGCCCAAATTTTTTCCAGAGTTTTCTAATAAGGCAGAATTTAAATTTCACCAGCTGGATGTTCATAGACAGTTGCGTTTTATCTGCATAGAATGAAGGATCTTAGAAAATCGGATCAGCTATTTGTCTCATTTTCAGACAATAGGATTGGGTCTCCTGTTTCCAAAGTGACATTGTCTAGATGGATCTCTAGTTGTATTTCTTTCATTTATGCCTCAGGTGGTAAGGAGCTACCATTTCGAGTGAAGGCTCATTCTACCCGATCAATGTCTACCTCTACATCATTTCAGGCCAGTATGTCTATGGATGAGATTTGTGCTGCGGCTACATGGGCATCTCCTCACACCTTTATTACTCACTACAAATTGGATTTGATATCCAGAGACAGATCTTCCTTTGGTTCCACAGTGCTCAGGAGTATTTTCCACTGAGCCTCCCAGGGTTCAGGTACTGGGGACGCTGTCCCACAGGTAAGAATGTAGGCGAGATTGGACTACATAACATCAAGAAGTTATGTACTCACCATAACGTTCGATGTATGTAGTCCGTCTCGCCTCACAT
The DNA here is from genome assembly GCF_019279795.1 of Protopterus annectens. Lineage (NCBI taxonomy): Eukaryota > Metazoa > Chordata > Ceratodontiformes > Protopteridae > Protopterus > Protopterus annectens. Next base: position 1,305,329,723 of record NC_056746.1, on the reverse strand, counting down.
TCTTACTTACCCCCCTCACCTTCCCCCTCCTGGAGGGCCTAGAGGTTAGTTCTGGTTTCAGTACTCATTTTATTATTGGGATGATTTTCCTTCTCTATGTGTTATGTGTATGGAAGGTGAGTGATTGAGCTTGCAGCAAACAAGATCTGTGGAAAGGGAGCAGTGCAGCATGGGATACCTCTTAGCCCAGCCAATTGAAAGACTTTGAGCTAGAGTATGGCCGAGTCGGAGCCGAGGTTCGGCTCCAAACCCACGGGCAAGAATGTGAGGCGAGATGGACTACATACATCGAACGTTATGGTGAGTACATAACTTCTTGTTTTCTTACACAAGATGACATTACAAGAGTATTACAGTGCTCTTGAATTACTCAGTTGTATCATAAAGTTCTCAAATGTTTCTTAAAGCGAAGACTTTAATGAGTAAGGATGAATGACTGTAGCATTCCTGCCTTCATCAATAAAATTCCAAAGTACAGCAGCTGATGATAAATGACTTTAAGATTTTCACCTTTACCAATAAAATTCCAAAAGTATTAAAAGCCTATGAAGTTTATTTTGCAAAGTCTAGTTATTCGAAAGTATTATAGGTTTGTTTATCCACATGATTCCAAAAAGTCCAACAAAGGTACAAGTTCAGAGTATAAAGGCATTGAACAGTTATTGGCATTAATTTTGGCATGTGTGTATATTTGTGCTTATTTGCAAACCCCTTGGCTGGCATGTGTTAATATGGCAGACGGATTTTGAAAACCCCTACCGTTTGTACATGGTCAGAATATTGCAGAGAACTGGAGAATATTTGAGCAAGAGTATGATATTTTCATACAAGCAGCTTATGCAGATAGAGATGCATGCACAAGGGCATTCAGTTTGCTAAACCTAGCTGGGTCAGAGGCCATAGAAAGAGAGCATTAATTTGTGTATGGACCAGCAGTATATGAAGGAGAAGGTGCTGACTGCCATATTGTTGTACAACCTGAATCAAGGGAAGACCCTGAGTGTTTGAAGCGCAAGTTCAGAGAAATGTGTAACCCCCAGACAAATGTTACATTAGAGAGGCATTTGTTTTACACAAGAGATCAGAAACCAGGGGAGACATTTGCAGCTTATATAACTGACTTGAGAAACAGAGATAAAACGTGTTGGTTTGGTTATCTAAAAGATGAGTTGATAAAGGACAGGCTTGTATGTGGTATTACCAGTGTTGCTGTGAGAAAAAGTTTACTTTGTGACAGAGATTTAATTGAGCAAAGCCATAGAGATTTGTCAAATCCATAAGGTGACAGAAAAACACACGTGTGCTTGCGAGTGACAAGGGCATGGTTTCAATTGGTTCCAGAGCACATGTAGATAGTATGCAACACATGGCAAACAAGTACAGGCCTAAGCACATGGCAGCTACAGTATTTCCAAAGAAGCCACACGGTTTTCCAGAAAGTTCCAAGAAAGATGTACGCTCCAACACCAGCTCAGTGCAACATAAGCATGAATCAGCAAAGCCCAAATCTAGCTTTATTGTTTACTGTCACAATTGTGGTGCGAATCATGAGTCTAGAAGAGAGAAGTGCTTAGCATATGGTCAGCAATGTCACAAGTGTAAAAAATGGAAGTATTTCCAAAAGTTTTGCAGATCAAGTAAGCCTCACACAGTTGTAAAGAAAGGTCGCACAAAAAAGCAAGTTGATCAAGTAGAGGTGAAATAGTCAGCTTTCTATGTAGATGTGTCAGTGCTTGGTGAAAGAGTTGATACAGTGAACTTATTGACAAGAAGTGAAGTATTTTGTACTGTTTGGATCAAAGGAAAATCCACAGAGCTCAAGGTAGCTACTGGCTCAAAGTGTAATCATATATCAACAGACACATTTGCAAGAGTGAGAACTAACAAACAACTCGTAACCAGTAGTGCGAGATTTGTTGCTTATGGAGGTGAAGAAATTCAAACCAAAGGTTCAGTGATACTTTCATGTTATTTGGCTGAGAACTGTTACAACTTGTTATTTTATGTCGTCCGAAGACCAGTACAATCTTTATTGGATTTCAAAGATAGTTTAAGAATGAATCTACTTTCTTTTGCCAAAGAAGTTCATAATGTAAGTGCAGTTCCAAGTTCCAGTTTTTCAGAATATGCTGTGCTGATGTTTTCAGTGACAAGTTAGGCAAACTTCTAGTTGTGTATTCCATGAAGTTAGACCCAGAGATCACTCCAGTAGTCAGACCAGCAAGAAGAGTTCCAATAGCGATGCAAGATAAGGTTAAAGCGCAGTTGGATGAAATTGTGCAGAAAGGTGTGATTTGTCCAGTCATAGAACGAAAGGAATGGGTGATGTCCATGGTCGCCACTCACAAAAAAGGCTCATTTGAAATCAAAATGTGCATTGACTCAAGAGATCTGAACAAAGCATTAAAAAGATTGTATCATCCAATGTGCACATTTCAAGAAGTTGGAGCTCTAATACCGAATGCCAATGTATTTTCTGTTTTGGATGCAAAGAGTTCTTTTTGGCAAGTGATGCTCGATTGCAAATCCTCATTTATAACTACTTTTGGTACTCTTTTTGGCAGATACAGATTCATAAGGATGCTATTTGGAATAAATTCTGCAAGTGAAGTTTTTCAGCGTACAAGGGAACAAATTTTTTCAGGTTATCCTTGTGCCATAATAGTAGACGATCTTTTGGTTGGATGCAGTGGTGAAGAAGAGCATGACAGAAACCTCAAGAAAGTTCTAGACAGAGCACGTGAAGTGAACTTAAAGCTCAATCCTATGAAGTGCAAATTTAGACTTCCAGAAGTTACATATGTACGTCATTTGTTTATGAGTACAGGTTTGAGACCTGATCCGACCAAGCAAGCAACTATTCTAGAGATGTCAGCACCAGATAATGTACAAAGTTTGCAGCATTTTCTGGGCATGATCAACTATTTAGGCAAATTTATATGAGACTTCAGTGAGTTGACAGCATCTTTAAGAGAGATGACATGCAAAAATGCTGCATGGTCATGGTTAGAACATCATCACAAGGCATTTGAAGACCTTAAGCAGAAAATTGCCACCCCACCTATGTTGAGATACTATGATGTGAACAAACCATTTGATCCTATGTTGTACTATCTCGCCTTCATTTTTGCTGGTTGGGTTCGGAACCGAACATCGATTCTGACTCAGCCTAATAATAAAGCTCGAGAGCTTCCACTGGCTCGAGGCTATACCCTATCCCATCATGCTTAGGGAAGATAACCCAGATCTTGTTTTCCACTAAACTAGATCAGGTCTTCTCATTAGGCTCAGGCTAAACGATAATCTTTTTTGGATATCATTCAGTTATTTCTAAATATTTTATATATATATTGTTGTTTTTTCTAGTTGACAGTGTTTTTTAGGTTTCAACTCTGGTGAATACCTGAGTTTGTTGCTTGTTGTGTTTGTTGTGGCTGGCGGTCGTTTTCGTTAGGCCTACAGCTCCCTATCTCGTCCTTTTAAACTTACTTTACCTTTAATGAACCCGTTTAAGTTAGAGGGTTCATCTTCTCCTTTTTGTCCATTGTTGTGCCCATTTAAATTAGAGGGCAACTCTTTCCTTCTAATTCTATCCCTTCCTAAGAGGTTTCATCGTTTAAGTTAGAGATGTCTCCTCTGGCTAGAGGAGATCGTCATTTTTGTTAGAGACCTCTCCTCTAGCCCCTTTCACTCCCCTGCTTGAGTGTTTACAAAAGAAAAGTAGAGTAGCAGTTATATAATTACCTTTTGTCATAGTGTGGTGTGTTTGATAGCTTGATAGTTTTTTGCTAGCCTTGTTATCTCTGTCTCTAACCTAATTTCCTTGGGACTGCTCATTGTTGTTACTGTGTTTTTTTCACTATGTCCAAGGAAGGAAAAGAAGTGAAGCAGTCAGGCTTAAAAAGATGTGACTCCTGTTCTCAGAAAATGTCCTCAACCGACGGCATCAAGACTCATGTTCCATTTGTCATGGGTTCAGTTCTAGGGTACTGCAGAAGCGTAGAAATAAATTCATGATCAAGGGATTGCTTCCTTTTGCTGAGGCATTAGAAGGGAACCAGACCTCTTCCAAGGAATCTCAATCCCCTAAGTCTGACAAGTCAACAAAAAGAGCTTCTTCTTTGGCTCCTGCTTCTGAGCCAGCTAAAAAGCTATCTTAAGGATACGATTTTGGAGCCGAAGGCTTTCTTTTGGGCCTAAAAAGACTACTCCAGTTCCACAAGTTTTGTGGGAACCGACTAGGAGCCATATACTGAGTTGGTCCGCAGTCTTGGAGCTGGTTTCTTCAGTTCCTCAGTCACCTGTTTTACAGTCTGTGGTTGGCAGTGTAAAATCCATGGCCCTGTCCTCTTGATCATCCAGGTTTCTATTGGATGACGACATGGAGAGGGTGGTCAAGAGGTTGCTTTGCACTCTGACTGTAGCCAAGATCTTTCAAGTCCAGCCCAAAAGGAATTGGAACTGACTTCTGCTACTGCCCCTGCTTCTGAGTGGTTTCGAAGCCGGAGTGCTTGGATGTGTTTGTGGTGGAACTGTCGGATCTGAGACTCACCCCAGGGTTTTCGGCCCCGACTTCTGCGCCGACCTCTTCGGTACCATCTTTGGTCGAAGAGTCTGGGAGCTGATGCTCCCCTATCGTGTCCGGGGAGGAGAGTCAGATCGGACCCTTGTCAGATCTGAGTCTACCTCTCGGGGCATCAGCATGGGTGAGCTCGGCACCTACATTGACCTTGGAGCCCACCTCCTTGGTGCAAGAAGAGTTTCCTGGCTCTTCAGAGCCGGAAGCCTCCTCCGACCTGGGTCAGGGTGCCTTCGAGGTGATGAGGAGTGTGCTGTCATCCTTGATGGCTCCACTCTCAGATCCAAGCACTCTTCCCCTTAAAGTGCTGGTGTCTGCCTCTCTACCATCCCCCCCCCCCAGGCGTAGAGAACCAGTGTCCCAGGATGCCCCATTGGATGAGACCCTCTCTTCTGAAACCTCCCCAGAGGATGCCTCTGGGAGGTCCCTCGGAAGAAAACATGTAAGAGGAAACATCTAGACTCCCCTGGGGAGTCTGTCACTTCAGATACAGACTTGGATGATTCAGAAGGGTCCCAGTGTCACCCTCTGAGGATGTCTCCTTCTCAGAAATCCTAGAGATCCTGAAGCAAAGAGGTGGCTGGAAGACCCTCACCCCTTCTGAAGATGAGTCCGTATACCTGGAGGCATTTCATTCTCGACCCTCCACCTCTTGGGTGTCTCTGCCCTTCGACCAGCTCCTCACCTCTATTAGTCAAAAGGCGTGGGGCTCTCCAGAATCCATGGAACTTGTTCCAAGGAGGTCCAAAAATTTATAATAGCTCTGTCAGACAAAAACTTTTTAACCAGAGGTGTCTCAGTAGATGCTATGGTGGTGGCGGCGGCCACCAAAAAGGGGTTAGCTGAATCTTCTTCATCTGTCCATCCACTGAATAAGGGTCTCGAACGATGGACAGGTGTGGGAAGCGTACATTCTCGTCAGTGGCATTTACATTCAGATCACTGAACTATTTGACCCATTTTACCTGACTTCAAAGGGATCTCCTAAAGGAGCTAGGTGATACCCTCCAAGGTTCCACAGTTGGAGTGGTTCCAGACAAGGTTACCTCCCAGCTTGCTACCTTAAATTCAGTAGTCAATTCCTCTATGCAGCTCATTTCTTATGCAGTTAATGTTGCAAGTAGAGCAGCTGGTACAAGAATTGTTCTGAGGAGGCATTCCTGGATGCGCCTTTGCAAGTTTGCTGTGCCCTTCAAGTCATTCTTCACTAACGCCCCTTTTGACAGCTCGTCCTTGTGCGGGTCAAAAGTTAAGGCGACTCTGACCAGGTGCGAACAAGAAGGCAAGACTCTGTCTGCCGTGGGAGTATGTTTTTCCCTCCCTACCAGGGCTTACCCCAAAGGCCAGAAGAGCGGGAAAATGTGGTTTCGTAAATCTCAAAGAGCTTCACCTCATGCATGTGGTGAATCTTCCCCAAGAGGCAAAGGGGGAAATAACAATGGAAGACGCCGACCTCGGGACAGAGATACGTTCTCTGGCAGAACCTTCCAGTGCTCCTGAAAGGAGGTCCGTCTGTCCACCTCTGGAGGCAGTCAGGGGCAGACTATCACTGTACCCAAAAGCCTGGCTAAATATCACTCAAGACAAATGGGTACAGTCAATAATATCCAGGGGATACAACATACCCCAAAAACAAGATCAGTCCCAGATATTCCACCCTGTCTGAGGGATCAAGCAACTCTAGAGATAACAAAAGTTGCTAAGAAAAAGAGTTATCCAAGAATTCCCCGCAGACCAAACCAGATCCAGAGCTTACTCAAGGTTCTTTTTAGTTCCAAAAGAAGTAGGGGACTGGAGACCCATCTTGGATCTCAGCAGGCTGAACAAGTCCGTAAAAAAATCAAAGTACATGATGGTGACACTGCAGTCTGTACTTCCCTTTCTGGGAAAAGACAATTGGATGTGCTCAGTCGATCTTCAGGATGCGTACCACCATATAAAAATGGACAGGTGATCCAGGAGAGATGTACGCTTCCGGCTGGGAGCAATTCATTACCAATTCTGATCTTTGCCCTTTGGTCTCACTACAGCCCCCAGAGTGTTCACCAAATGCATGGCAGTAGTCACAGCTCATCTGGGGCTTCTAGGATTCCGACTGTTTCCATACTTAGATGACTGGGTCTTGACTGCCACCACTGAGCATCTACTAACCAAGGCAAGAGACACCACCGTTCATCTTTGTTTCGAACTGGGGATTATCATAAATTTAGAAAAATCTGCCTTGTTGCCATCACAGCATATTATGTTTATAGGAGCAGACTTAAACGCAGAAGACATGGTTGCAAAACTGCCTCACGACAGGGTACAGACACTGCGATATCGTGTCCATCTTGCTCTCAAAAAAAGAAAGTACAGGCAAAGTTGGTTGTAAAGGTCTTGGGCACTATGGCAGAATTAGTACCTCTGGCATGTCTACATATGAAAGTCCTACAGTGGCTTCTCTTCGCTCAGTGGTCCATGCAGGAGTTACCCATGTCCCACAAGAGCTTCATTACAGACTCCTGCAAGAAAGAATTACATTGGTGGCTTCATTCCATGCAGGTAATTCTAGGCAGGCCGTTCACTCTCCCCCAACCAGTAGCCACTCTTACCATGGACACCTCCCAGATAGGGTGGGGGGGGGCATTATCTGGGAAAGACCATACAAGGAACTTGGCAGGAACAAGAGTACAACTTGCACATCAATGTCCTTGAGATGAGAGCGGTGCTTTTGGTATTGCAGGCATTCCAGAACTCTCTTCCACCAGGTACGATTGCAATACAGACAGACAAGATGTCAATGGTGTGCTATATCAACAAACAAGATGGAACCAGATCCTACCCCCTGTGTCGAGAGGCTCAAAGAGCATGGCAGTGGTAGTCTCTTCTCAATTTTTTCTGATTGCAGTGCATATTCTGGGGAAATCCAACATGATAGCAGACAAATTGAGCAAGCAATTCTAATGCCTCACGAGTGGTCCCTAAAACAGGAAATTGTGAACCAGATTTTTTGCAGATGGGGCCAGCCTTGCTGCAACCTGTTTGCTACATCCATGAACACCAAATGCAGCAGCTATCTTGCCCTCATTCCCCCGATGGGGGAGTCACCAAGGGATGCACTTGTTCACGATTGGCCCCAGGGACTCCTTTATGCTTTTTCCCTGTTCCCTTTAATCCCCAAAGTTCTATAGAAAGCCAGATCATTGAGTTGCAGGTTACTACTCATCACTCCTTACTGACCTCGTCAGAGCTGGTTTCCTTTCCTATGGCCCCGTCTTTGAGAAGAGCCGTGGATTCTGGACCCGGTAACTGATCTTCTGAATCATCAGTCAGGAACGCTCCATCCCTCTAATTAGACCCTCAAACCAAAAGCTTGGCAACTCCACTTCCAATCTTAGCCAAGTTTCCAGACATTTCCCCTGTAGTGAGACATATTTTAATATCAGCACATAAGACAACAACTAGAAAGCTTTATGCTAGTAAATGGAAAAGATTTTCTTGTTGGGTTTCTAAGAATCACATAGACCCCTTCACCGCCCCTGTAAGTACAATTTTAGATTTCTTAGCAGAAATTTTCAATGAAGGTGCAGCAGCGGCTACCATACAAGTACAATTAGCCACCATATCTAACTACCACATAGACGACATGGGATCAAAAATAATGTCTCACAGATTATGCAAAGTTTTTCTAAGAGGGACATTCTTACTAAGGCCTCCAATAAGGGAACCACCAACTCCTTGGGACCTCAATTTGGTAATGTCTACTCTGATTCTCTCACCGTTCAAACCAGATTCCTCTTGCCAACTAAAATTTCTAACCTGGAAAACAGCTTTTCTGGTAGCCATTTGTTCTGCTAGGAGGGTTTAGGAACATCAAGCCCTGTCCATACACCCTCCCTACTTAGTTTTTCACAAAGACAGAGTCTCTCTTAGAACAAATCCTTCATTCCTTCTGAAAGTATGTTCTGAAATCAACTTAAATCAATCCATTGACCTGTTTGTTTTCTTTCCAATCTATGGCAACAAGGCAGAATATTCGCTACACCAGTTGGACGTCCACAGACAGTTACGCTTCTACTTGCATAGAACAAAGGAATTTAGAAAATCTGACCAGTTATTCATTTCCTTCTCAGATAACAGAAAAGGTGCACCAATATCAAAAGTTACCTTGTCAAAATGGCTTACTGATACTGTTACACACGCATATAATTCTCAACATAAACAACTGCCAGGAAAGATTAGAGACCTCTCAACAAGAGCTATGTCAACTTCAACTGCCTTTCAGGCCAGATTACCTATGGATTCAGTCTGTGCTGCAGCCACATGGGTCATCCTCATAACTTTATCAGTCATTACAAAGTAGACGTGGCCTCCCGGAACAGGGCTTCCTTTGGTTCCACTGTTCTGAAGAGTTTATTCCCTTGAGCCAGCCAAGAAAGATGGTGCTAGGGATGCTGTCCCATCCAGCAAGAATGAAGGCGAGATAGGACAACATAACATTAAGAAGTTGTGTACTCACCATAATATTCCATGTTTGTTGTCCATAATCTCACCTTCATTCTTGCATTCCACCCTCCTTCCCCCAATCTTCGTTCCTGGAGGATCGAGAGGAAATTTTTTATTGGTGGAAAATTGTGGTCTCTGCTTTCCTTCTTGCCTCTTGAGGCATAGGCCATAACTATGACTATTGGAATTTTGTATATAATTTCAAATGTGTTGCTGTTTGGCGAACAAGATCTGCGTTATCTTCCCTAAGCATGATGGGATAGGGCATAGACTTGACCCAGTGGAAGCTTTCGAGCTTTAGTATTAGGCTGAGTCGGAACCAATGCTCGGTTCTGAACCCAACCAGCAAGAATGAAGGTAAGATTATGGACAACAAACATAGAATGTTATGGTGAGTATATAACTTCTTATTCTTTGCTGTGATGCTTCAAAATTTGGTTTAGGTGCACTTATACTTCAAGAGGTCAGACCGGTAGCTTATGCATCTAAAACACTAACGCAAATTGAGATACTGTATGCTCAAATTGAGAAAGAACTGTTGGCAGTAGTATTTGCATGCTCCAAGTTTCATGATTATATTTATGGTCGAGCTATTCAAATTGAAACTGATCATCAACCTTTAGTTACTATTCTAAAGAAGCCTATGCATTCCACACCACTGAAATTACAAAGAAGGATGCTCAAATTGCAAAAGTACAGTTTCAAATTGGTGTACACTAAAGGTAAATTGCTTTATCTAGCTGATACCTTATCCAGACCTCCTAGACTTACAACAGAACAGCCTGATACAGAGAATTTTGACTTTGGTGTGATGTCAGTGTGTCATTTTTCCACCACTAGACTTCATGAGTTAAGAGATCATACTCAGACTGATCCAGTGTCACAGAAGCTCAATCATTATATTAATGCTGGATGTCCGTCAAAGCAATCTGGTGTATTACCTGAAGTGCCAGCGTATTTTCCTTTCAGAGATGAATTGTTGATGGAAGATGTTATTATTTTCAAAGGTCTTAGAATTGTTGTTCCTGTTTCCTTAGAACAAGAATACATACAGATTTTACAGCGTGGTCAGCCAGGAACTACATATACTAAGAGAAGAACATGGTAATTGGTATTTTGGCCTTCGTTATTGAAAGACATTGATAGAGTTCTTTCTACTTGTTCAGTATGCAATAGCACTAGATCGCATTTACAAAGAGGACCACTTCAGCTAAGTCCAATTTCTGAACTACCTTGGTCTACTGTAGCAATTGATATCTTTGAGTGGAACAATCGACACTACTTAGTTTTGGTAAACTCTTATTCAAATTGGTCTGAAATTGATCTACTACCAAACTTAACCTCAGCTGCTGTTATTACTAAGTTGAAATATCATTTCTCAGTTCATGGTAGCCCACACAAACTCTTTTTCTGACAATGGTACTCAATTTACTAGCCAATTGTTTCAGAAATTTGCAAAAGAATGGGACTTTGTACATGTCACTAGTAGTCCTGGATATCCTCAATCCAATGGTCATTGAAAGAGCAGTATAGAGTCCAAGACAATTACTTAAAAGATCAAAGTGTGATAATACTGATATATTCTTGAATTTGCTAATCTCAGAAATATACCCCATGCTGATATTCTTGGTTCACCTGCTGAAAGACTACTTTCCAGGCAAACTAGAACTACTCTACCTATTTCTTCAAGTTTGTTGCAGCCTAAGTCGAAGAACAGTAAAACCATCAAGGCTGAGTTATTTAAGAAGTGTAATATCCAGAAATCTAGTTACAATTGATCAAGCAAACTACTTCATCCGTTGAGGGAAGGAGAGATGGTACGAATTCAGACAGCAGAAGGTTTTGATCGAATAGGACAGATTACAGGTATTTGTAGTGAACCAAGATCTTACTTGGTAAATTCTGAAGGAATGGAATATAGGAGGAATCGCAAACATCTTCTTCCTGTACCAGAACCATCATCATCATTGCAATCACAACATTGTATCTACGATGCAAATTCTAAATCAAAGAATGAGTCAAACACTGTTTCCAGACCAGAATGTGTTCAAAAGTCTGATTCTATTCCAGAAAGTGATTTGAACATTCCACAGGTTAATAATATTGCAGAAACCGTCCCAGTTGCTAAATCAAATTTTGAATTTTATGTCGCACAATATGGATGAATATCAGAACCAAGTGTGGAATGTGCAGCAATGTGGACTTGATTGTACATGCATATCTATTTAGTATTATACAATGCATATCTATAGATTACCTGTGATTTCTCATAACAATTGGGTAAAAAAGGATGTAGATCAGTGTGTAAAGTGTGTGTGCTTCTATCTTTAAGAAGCATGTGAGGCTGTATGTGCGTGTATATAACCGCACACGTGCACAACCTTAGTGCCAATTAGTAGAAGCAGTTAAGGAGTAAGCATGCATGATCACAGTCATTAATTGTATATAAGTCACTTAGGTTATAGTCAATAGTCAACAGTAGCAATGTGTTTCTATGTAATAAAGCTGCTTAAACAGAATCCATGAAGATTTGTTTATTCTTGTCCCAGCACAAAAGCGACAAGACCCATAAAGAATTATTTAAAAAATGTTCAACAGTTGTCTGATGATCTTGTGGTTTTAGAGACTGCATTAAAGCAAAGGAAACTCAAGAAATACCAGAGAGAGTGTAATGATTATGTGTACAACAGACAGTTTTCTTGGAAGAATTATACAATCCCGGTAGGTTTTGCTGAGGACCATGATTAAGTTGGTTATTCTAAACCATGTAATAAATGTAAAAAGTCATAATTTCTTTAAATAATAAAATAACTGTCTGATTTTTCAGCCACAGAGAATTCTTCAGCACCACACACTGATGTGGATATTATTTCTGTTTCACCTGTTTCTAAAAAAAAAAAAAATGAACTGCCTTCTAGAAAGCATAAAAAGGCAGGACATAAACATAGAAAATGACAAGGCTGTTCTGCAGTTATTTCAACAAATGATTAACAATCAAAAATAGATAATGTGGTTGTACATGATGAAATAATACATAATATTTCTTCTTTTATATTATATGCTCATGAAAAGCAGTTGCTTAATATAGGTCTTAATTTCTTTCCCACTGCTCCGATGTCTGAAATACAGCTTATAAATTACATTAAAGCCTTTTGTATGAAAATTAATCTCATATTGTTTTTTAAACAACTGGGCTCTGGCAGAGTTCAGATTTTAAATTCAAGGCTTCTAACTTTATACCTCTCTGTGATAAATGTGCTGCAGCTTTTGAGAAATTGGTTTTAAAGAATTTACGTTTTAATTTCAGTTATAATGTTAAGAGTCCTTTTAATTTGACTTTTTCTGAAAGGAAGGCCCTAAAAGAGTTGAGTTCTAGAAAGGACATCATTATTAGGACTGCTGATAAAGGAGGGACTATTGTGGTATGGAATGCTGAACAATATAAAAAATGAGGCTTTATCAGTTGTCTGATGTTAAATTCTGTTCAGAAGATGTTTTCAAATCCAATTAAGTGTTTTAATAAAAAATTGATGATGTTCTTAGTCGTACAGTTGAAGAGGGAATTATTTCCAAGAAAGTTGCATCTGAATTGTTACTGGATGATCCACATATGTAATATGTTTATGCACTTCCCAAAATACACAAACATGCTAAAACTCCCTTAGAAGGCCAAGAGTATCTGGTCATGGCTCTTTAACTGAGAATTCCTCACTTTTTATTTGGAGCCATTATTACATTTCCTTAAATCTAGAATACAGGATACAACCCAGTTTCTGCAAATTTTACAAGGTGTGCAAATAGAACAACATTGGTATATGTGTACTTTGGATGTGACTTCTTTATATTCAGACATACCACACTGAGCAGGTTTAATGTGGCTGGAATATTGGCCTGACAGAAGAAAGTTGTATAGTCCTGGCTTTAATACTTTTCTCTTATGTTTAACAAAACAAATATAAACCAATAATGTTTTTATTTTAACTAGGAATATTTTCTTCAAATTAAAGGTACAGCAATGGTCACTTCATTTGCTTCTATTTATGCTGATCTTTTTATGGGATAGCTGGGAAAACAGCAAAACAACGGTACCGGTGGAAAAGTTCCCATCCAGCGAAAACACAGATGCAGTAGCGAAAAATCAGGATGCAGAACACGGCTAAAATATAAAAACTTAAAAAAAATATATATATATATATATATATATATATATATATATATATATATATATATATATAGGACAAGTGCTTTTGGGTGAAACCCTTTCTCAAGTCTAAAACACAAAAAGATTGCATAAACCCTAAAAAAAGAACACTTTATCAGTCACATTATATATGTAAATAAGTCAAAATCCTACAAAAAAATCATAACTGTTTAGAGCAAAACATATCTTCCAATCATATTTCTCATTGATCTCCCCACTACTGGTTAAAAGAACACTCGACAGCCAATAAATGATACAGTAGCTTCATCCAATCACACTGTACACCAGCATGCTGAATTCTAAGATGGGATACATATGTGAAACAGCTATTGGTTCAAGAACACATTCTACTACCCAGTCACTCCCAACATACAACTCCTCATCTCAACCATTATCTCCAGTCAAACTTCACATAAACTCACACCACCATTGATTAGGTAAGAGCACTAAGCAACCAATGGGCATCACAATAGGTTCATCCAGTTACACTCATTAATGTCATAATAAAAACATACATCAAAGTGCCATAGTACTAAGTATCAAAGTAAATGAAAACAACTACAGTGAGTCTATGAAATGTAAAGAACAGAGCAGCTGTAAAAAATATATATACAAAAAAGCACTTGGCACCCATAACAAAAAATTCCCCAAAAAACTAAGATTGACAGACGCCACAGTAGTCAGTTGAGGAAGAACACACAAAGGATCCATGATCCTTGAGTCTTCAACTACCCACTACTTCCTCATTTAATACTGAATGGAGTTGTATGTCAAGAGTAATTGGGTAGTGGAGTGTAACATTCAGACATTTTGCATCTTGAGAAGCAATTGTCAGAAACTGTACCAGTTGTATGTAAATTTATTTACAGGTGGAGTAAACCCATTTGTTGATATTTTAATTTAAAAAATGTTGGGTAAGATCTTGTTGTGTAAATAAACATCAGAAGGTAACAAGCTATTAGCATGTTTTCTTTGTGGTCATTGTTCAGGCTGTATGGTTGTCAGTAAAAATGGATCATTTACCACAGCCACTATTTCAAAAGTTTTTTTTTTCAAAAATCTGTTTATTTTTATTTCTGTGTTTATACATAAAGAAGAAGCAATGCAGTGAGGACAATTTGCAACAAATATAGTAGTTTTGAGTGATATTGCTTTGTACATACAAAACTATATACAGTAAAACTAATGAACTATATACAAACGTGCTAAATGCCCATTCCAAAAACAAGATGAGAATACAATTTCTAATTTAGTAAGTTAAAACAATAACAGTGTAATTTTGAATGCCCAAATCTGTCTTGAGGATCAAGATAAAACATGGTGTATTATCACTGCAGAATGTGGTCAAATAGTATATTCCAGTAATCAACGAAACATGAATTTTGTTTTTGGCTATGTACTTATAGGCTATTAAATATTTGACAGCCATTTGTTTAAAGCCTGTCCATGAAAGTATAGATTTGTTTTTTCAGTTCTGAGTGACATACAGTTTGATTAATGCAAATGTAATGACTAAAATGTATGTTTGTAATTTCGATAACCCTGGACCCTGGGGGCATGCAGAATGGCAAATTTCCAGGAAAGGATAGATTTCTCATAACACACTTTTTGGAGTTTAACTTTTAATGAGCACCAAAGCTTGTAAGAGCATTTGCAACTCCAAAGTATGAGAATAAATCATCCTTCTGATTGCCAAAGTATGTACAGAGTGTTGAAGCTGAAGTGTATAATTTAGTTACTAGAATTGGGGAAAGGCACGCATTGTTTACTATCCTAAGATTTTTATAGCTAAGTTTTTTTAATGAGATAGATTTTGAGGTTATTTGGATAGACTGAGTTATATGGGTAGGTGTGATTGTAAGATCTAGGCCAGTCCCTTAATAGGAGAAGAGTAAATTGTCTTGGAATCTAATTAAAGTTATAAGTTTAACAGTGATCTTCATAGTGTTTTACATAATTTTATGTTAGTCAGATTTAATTTGTGATCATCCAAAAGTTTAATAGACATATCTTTAACGTGTCTCAAAATAATAATGGAGCTTTTGGGATGGTCCATCGCCAGTCTCATTTCAATGATAGATTGATTCTTGAAAAGATAAATATCTAATAGGATTTTTTCTTTAAGGAGTGGGAAACTATTTAGGTTAAGCATTTTGTTGTTGAGTTTAAGGATGGGATTTAGGCATAATGGCTGTAAAATATTAAAAGCACTATGTGACAAAGGGAAATACTGCCAGCCCAGCTGGCTAGAATTTTGTAAATAATCATATGTCATTTGTGAATATCAACATGATTCATGTGCTTGTCCTACAAATGTATTAGAACTGCATGTTATGTACTGAGCTAAAATGTAACCACATCATGCCCTGCTGGCTTAGAACAGAAATGTATATAAACTATTGTAATTGTGTAAATGTATATGTTTTAAAAGTGGGAACTAGAACATAGAGGGTTAACTTGCAAAACCTCAAGAAAATAGTTGAAATGAAATTGTTTTTTTTTTTTATAATTGCTGGGCCATAAACAAGAGATGTTATCTTTCAGTTTCAGTCAACGGCTTGAGGCGCAGAGGTGCTTTATTGTTTTATGACTTTCAGGATCTGCAAAGATCTGTGAGATGTATTTTTCACAGGGAGATGCTAAAATGTTGATAGTTTCTGACAATGGGGGTTTAGCTTGGGAACTAAAGTCAGGTCACAAAATGTGATGTCATCCAAGTTAACCCACCAATAATATTTGACATTAATTTAAGAACTCTGAAAGAGAGAGAGAGACAGAGAGAGTTTATTTTGTATCTGTCTTTTGACCTGACAACAACATCACCTCTGCACTTGCCTTCCTGTAAGTAAGTTTTTAGGGCATAGTGACTCTTTTAGATTCATATAGGAATATAGTAAAGTATAGCTTAGATGTTTTCTTTATTTATTTGAGACTGTTCTGCAAAGTTGTTTTAAATATTTCCTGTGATTTTGAACTCTAATGTAACTGATTACTTACTGAGTATTGTCTTGTTCTTTTATTATTTAAGTATATTTAAACCTTTCATTTGGCCAGTCTGTTTAGAGATATTTAAGCTCTTAGAGTACTTGCATATCTATTTGGTGACACTGTACTGGACACTCCTAATAGTCTGGCGCTTGGTCAAACTACCATTTGGATTAATAGTAACATGACACAGTAGGATTGGCCACCCTTTGCTAAGGGCCTTAAAGTACCTGATAAGTAGTGGCTGGTGGCAGTCGGAGCTACCTTATAGTCTGGGCAGAAGGGGGCATAGCTAGTAAACCTGTGCCAGCCTTCCTCAGGTGTGTGTGTGTGTGTGTGTGTGTGTGTGTGTGTGTGTGTGTGTGTGTGTGTGAGTTACTTGGGCAGGGACATGAAGCAGTGTTTGGACAGAGAGGGTGCTGGAGGTTTTGGCTTGGCCACTCAGCTGAGATCTTAACCCTGTAGCTGTGCCAGTGGGACGTCTTATTGGGGATCTGGAGAAA
This sequence comes from Protopterus annectens, assembly GCF_019279795.1. Taxonomy (NCBI): domain Eukaryota; kingdom Metazoa; phylum Chordata; order Ceratodontiformes; family Protopteridae; genus Protopterus; species Protopterus annectens. The sequence continues at coordinate 1,305,312,970 of NC_056746.1, read as the reverse complement.
GAGGGAGAAACCAGCCCCAGACTGACTGTGGTCTGTGTGTTCTCTTAAGGGAAATTGCACTTTATTGTGTGTGTACTTGTCATCCTCCCAGCGTGTACATTCCCAACTCTTGCCCGTGGTGAGGAATGAGGCCCTGGATTACTGGGCCAGTGCTGAGGTGTCACACGCTGGACAGATTTACAGTTTCAATAAGTATTTGTAGATTAGTTACCTTATTTTTTAAAGATGCATGTAGCTTGAAATTCCTCAAGTTCTCTTTATTAAGGAAGGGGAAAAGCTTTAGGCTTAAAGTTCAGAGATTTTACATAGTTGTAAAATAATTCTATCCAGGTTGGAACCCAAGTCTTCCTATTCGGTTGTAATCAGATTGCCAGTAACCTACTAGAGTTAATTATATCATAGTATACTGAAGAAACAAATGGTCCAGGCACACTTGAGATGGCTTGAAATTAATTTATTATAAATAAATGTACAAGCACTTTCACCTGTCCAGTGCAAGGCTTTTTCAAAAAAGCCTTGCATTGGGCAGGTGAAAGCATTTGTACATTGTTTTTTTATAATAAATTTGTTTTAAGCCATCTCAAGTGTGCCTGGACCATTCGTTTCTTCAGTACACTGTTTTCCTAGCAAACGGTTCCTAGTATTCCTTGGTATATCATAGTATAGTTTAAAGTCAAGGAGGTCAATCCCTCCTTTATTCTTAGGGAATATCAGCTTTTTATAGGCAATTCTGATTGATTTGTGAGACTATATAAATCTAGAAAGAGATGAGTGAAGCATTTTAAAAATTTGTTATACGCCAAAAAATTAGAGGCATTGAATACATATAATATTCTTAGTAGGATGTTCATCTTAATAATGGCCATATTTGACAAAAATGAGAGTTGGAGCTTATCTTGACCAGAGTTTTGTGATATTACTTTGATAAAATAATTTGAATCTTGTTGAAAGAATATTCCTAGATATTTTAATAAGTGATGTACTTTAATTTCCGTTGGTAAGGGTTTATTGGATAATTGGAAAAATGGGTTAATTGGAAAGATTAAAGATTTCTCCAGATTTAATTTGTATTTTGAGAATTTCAAAAAAATATGGAATTCAAAATTTTAATCATATCAGAATTAGGTAGCGAAAAATATAAGTTTCGATCATCTGCATAGGCAGATAAACAGATCCTTGTATTGTAGATGTTAGGTATATGATGAGAGGTTTTCTGTACAATAAGTAAGAATAGTGGTTGATATATAGATTAAAAAGGTATGGAGACATTGGGCGACCTTGTCTAGTTCTGTTCTTACTATCAATCCGGGAAGAAATAGTCTTGTTAGTCTGTAAAACCATGTGAGCTTTAGAATAAAGTATTCTGATGCATTTGATAAAATCATGGGGTATACCAAACCAGGGAAGGAACAAGAGTAGGAAATTTGTGTTTAGTCTATCAACAGCTTTGGATGCGTCAATTTTGAGGGCAAATATTGGGGTATGATTTTGATTAGATGGAGTTATCATAATGTCCAGAGTAAGTGTATAATTACGTTTGTCTATACTGTATGAATACGGATTGATTAGATGATACAATGTAGGGGATAATAGGTTTAAGTCTGTTTGCCATAACTGCAGCAGAAATCTTCATATCTAGATTAATCATGAAAATAGGTCTATGGTTCCATGGATTTTTGGGGTCTGTGTTTTCTTGAAGAATGAAAATTGTTTTAGAAGTGTTCAAGTGTATGCCAGTAATATTATTGTCCTTAATATAACTGAATAGAAGTAGGAGAATTTTTGAAATTCTCTGATTAAAAGTTTTATAAAATTCCATCAGGTCCTGGGGCCTTGCTAGGTTTAAGATTATTTATTGTTGGGTAAGTGGAGATAAGAGGGAGTCTTGTTGGGAACAATTAAGTTTTGGAAAATTCAGTTGATCCAGGAGTTTATCCAGGTCTTGTTCCTGTAATGGGGGGTTTTGGGCACTAAAGGATTGTGAGTATAGATTTTCGACTAGGTGAACTTTATCTTGATTAGAATAGTGTTATATTGGTATAGAGTCATAGAGTCTCATATATAATAGGAGACAAGTTCCTTTGATTTAACAACCTAGCCAAAAATTGGGATGGCATTTGTGATCACTCAAAGTAATTCGCAAAAGTTTTTATTTCTTGAAAGGATAAGTGATTTGAATGTAATAGATATAGTTCTTTCTGGAGGTTAGTAAGTTGTTTTTCAGACTCTTGATTATATCTTATTTGTAGTTCTGTCTCCACGTTAGTATTTTTATAATGGATTATTTTCCAATGTATTGTTCTTTTTTAACAAGAAGCCTTATTAATAAGAACCCCCTCTAATTAGGGATTTTGTAGAGGCCCAGCAGATATCAAATGGAATTTGGGAATTGTCAATCGTGGCTGTAAAGTCTTCTAAAATAAAATCTGTTTCTCACACAACATCATCTTTTGATAATAAATTGGGATTTAATGTCCAATTATAACCCCTATATCTAGAATTGTTATCACTAAGCCAGTTACGTGTGAGAGTTATTTTTGAGTGATCAGAAAAGGATCTAGGTTCTGTATAAAAGTTATTTAGATTCATAAATGTCCAAGAAATTAAGAAAAATCCAGCTGGACCAAGTTTTGTGACATTGAGAATAAAAGGTAAATGTTTTATTTTGGTTATTTTTTTTATTTTGAAAAATATATGGATCAAATAAATTAAAATTGCTTTTTAGTTCAGTAATAGCTGTAATAGCATATTGATTAAATGAACTTTGTATGTTTGTCCTTTCTGATGTAGGATCTTGAATAGTATTCTAGTCCCCCCTGTAATATAATAATAATTTGGAAATGGGGTAAAATCTTATAAATAAGCATAAAGAAGTCTTTTGTCTAGTGAAGGGGGCATATATGTTTAATAGTAATATAGATTTGCCAAAGTAAGGGCAATTCATTGTTATAGAGATGTTAAGTTGTCTATCTCGCCTTCATTCTTGCTGGATGGGTTCGGAGCCGACCTCGGCTCCGACTCGGCCACTCTAAAAGCTCGAGAGTTGGTTCCACCGCTCGAGGCTCCCTTATATCCCACAATGCTAGGCGTGAGTTACCTCAGATCTCGCTTTGCCGCTACAGCTCGAGGTGTTGGTTTTTCTACCGGTTCTTGGTAAGTAACTTTGATCCAAAGTTAGTGTATTTAAACCCCTTTAATTTTAATATTCTTACTTAGTTTAGTGTATTAGAAAACTTTTTTCTATCTAAAATCCTTTTTTCCACAAGAACTTATAAGTTCTTCCATTGGCCTTTAGGCCTTCCTTCCCTAGTGGTGTGTGTGTTTCTTGTAGTTTATTCTAGTTTAAGTTAAATACCTTGATAGTTTTATATATTGAGTTTAAAATGACAGGGTGTAATCAGTGTGTTTGACTGTGTGTGTGTGATTACACTGTCAGTCAAAAATGTCTAAAGAAGCAAAGGTCTCAGGCTTCAAGAAGTGTGATGCGTGCTGTCAGAAAATGTCTCTGACAGACGGTCACACTTCTTGTGTCTACTGTCTGGGGCCTTTGCACCTGCAGGACTCCTGTGCTGTTTGCCATGGCTTCAGCCCCAGGGTCCTGCAGGAAAGAAAAACAAATTGATCCTGAGAGGTTTACTTAAGCCTGAGGGTTCCCTGTCAGTTTCAACAGGAAGCCCTCCAAGGCTTCGAGGTCCTCGGCTCCAGCTTCTGAGCCGAGACCTCAGGTTGCTCAACCTTGCCTACATCGGCTCCGGCTGGAGCCGATGAGTCTCAGTCCACAGTTTCTGTGGTTCCTCGGCTCCGCTGGAGCCGAGGTTATTGATTCCCGTGTCGGCTCCGACCAGACCTTCAGAGCCGACATCTAGGAAGAGGTCTAGGTCTCCATCTCTTGGCTCCGTTCATTCGGCTCCAGCATCTCCCCTGCTGTCTGAACGGAGCCAAAGATCTCACTCCTCTAGGTCATCGTGGTTGTCGGATCGCGACCTTCAGAGGGTAGTGAGTAGACTACTTAAGTCCGAGGCACTGGCCCAGATGCTTCAGAGTCCGACTCATCAGTCGATGCCTGCAGCTTGTCCATCAACATATTCCTCCTCGACTCTCTTGAGCTCGAGCCGGGTCGCCGGAACCGAGACTGATAGCGCCGGAGCCGATACACTTGTCTTCGGCTCCGTCGCCGGCTCCGATTTCTTCTTTGAAGAATCTCGGCGCGGACTTCCCTCGTCGGCTCCGAGGGGTGAGTGGCATCGGACCCTTGTCCGACCCCCTCTCCTCTCGGGCTTCGCGCTGGTGAGTTCGGCTCCGACATCGGCCTTGGAGCCATCTCTGTCGGTGCCGAGGGGGTTCTCAGCTCCTCGGAGCGGGGACCTCTGGCTCTGCCTGACAGGGGTGCATTCGAGGTCATGCGGAGTGTGTTAGAACCTTGTTCGACTCCACAGTCGGCTCCGTCCGCCCCTCTATGCTGCCTCAGGGTAAGTCGACTCACTCCCTCATCCCGGACCGCAGAGAGCCAGCTCCTCAAGAGCCCCTGTGGGGATTTCATCCTCTTCCGAGGCCTCTCCTGAATTGGCAGAAGAGCCCCTAGGAAGAGAAGTGCAAGAGGAAGCACATTGACTCACCTGAGTCTATCACCTCTGACACAGATTTAGATGATTCTGAGGGTTCCCCGTTCCCCTTCTGAAGATGTCTCATTTGCAGACATTCTAGAGATCCTGAAACAGAGGGAAATTGGCCAGCCCTCAACCCTTCGGAGGATGAATCTGTGTATCTTGAGGCGTTTGGCTCTCGCCTTCCACCTCCTGGGTGTCCCCCTTGACCCCTCATGCAGGTGGTTGCTAAGAAGGCCTGGACGGCTCCTGCTTCAGCGGACCCTACCCCCACGAGACCCTCCAAATTCATAACAGCCCCAACTGACAACCAATTTTTATCGAAAGGAGTTTCTGTGGATGCTATGGTGGTAGCTGCTGCCACAAGAAGGAACTAGCTGATCCTTCAGTGCCTGTCCATCCACCTAACAAAGAATCTAGGTCCATGGACAGGTACGGAAGCGGATGTTCTCCTCAGCGACCTTTACCATGCGTTCGCTGAACTACCTGTGCCATTTTACTCGTCTTCAAAGAGACTTGATCAAGGAAGCGAGTGAAATGTTGAAGGATCCTACAGCTGCGGTTTTCAAGACAAGATGAACACTCAGCTGGCTACCCTGAACTCCATATCCAACTCCTCCATGCGCCTCCTTTCTTATGCGGCTGATGGAGCGAGCAGAGCCGCAGGGACAGGTGTAGCCTTACGTAGGCACGCCTGGATGCGGTTATGCAATTTTGCGGACCCTTTCAAGACGTCTTTCACTAATTCCCTTTGATGGATCTCTCTTTGGTCCTCAAGTGAAAGAAACCTTGACTAGGTGCGAGACTGATGGCAAGACTCTTTCTGCTGTCGGAGTCGGTTTTTCGACTCCTTCTAGGCCTTACCCCAAAGGCCAGAAAAGTGGAAAATGTGGTTCCGTAAACAATCTCAAGGGACTTCGCCTGACGACAAAGTCGGTTCCTACCAGAGGCAGAGGGGAATAACAATGGTAGACGCCCTAGAGGCAGGGGTCCGCAGAACCAGGGCAATCGGGAAGCCTTCTCTGACAAGCCCTTTCAGCATCCCTGAGGTGTTGCCCGACTGCCCATCTTCGGAGGCAGTCGGGGAAGATTGTCACTGTACCCAGAAGCCTGGCTATCCCTGACTCAAGACAAATGGGTACAGTCCATCATTTCGAAGGTTATTCTATCCCTTTCTTCGCATTCCAAATCAATCAAAAATCCCTTCCAGATGTTCCACCGCTCAAAGGGATCTAGCAGCTTTGGAAATTTCAAAACTGCTTGCAAAAGAGCAATACAGCCGGTGACAGCAGACCAACAAGGAACCGGAATCTACTCAAGGTTCTTTTTAGTTCCAAAGAAAACAGGGGACTGGAGACCAATTTTGGATCTCAGTGTCTTGAACAAGTCAGTCAAGTAAACAAGATTTCGGTTGTTCACGCTGCAATCCATGCTTCCCCTATTTGGGAAAGGAAACTGGATGTGCTCTATAGATCTTCAGGATGCGTACTATCACATAAAAATGAACAGACGCTCCAGAAGATTCCTCCGCTTCAGGCTGGGAACCAGTCATTTTCAGTTCAGGGCCCTGCCCTTTGGTCTCACCACTGCCCCGGTGTTTACCAAATGCATGGCAGTGGTAGCTTCTCACCTGAGACGACAAGGATTCCAGGTGTTTCCATATTTGGACGACTGGCTTCTCACAGCTCCCACCAAGCATCTCCTTCTGATGGCCAGAGATTATACTTTTCGCGTTTGTCAAAAACTGGGTATTTCAATAAATTGCGAAAAGTCTGTTTTGTCGCCTTGTCGCACTATTACCTACATAGGCGCAAATCTAGATACTATAAACATGTCTGCAAGACTAACAGATCAAAGGATATCAGACATTCACAAATTGGTCTCACCTCTTCTCAGCAACAACAGACTGAAAGCCAGATTAGTTCTAGACGTGTTGGGAATCATGGCAGCTGCCATACCTCTCCTTCCATTAGCCAGATACCACATGAGGATCCTTCAGTGGATGCTCTTTACTCAATGGTCATACCAGGAACTTCCAATGTCTCACACCATTATGATCACGCAATCATGCAAAATCATCTCATGTGGTGGATGTCTTCCCTCAGCTCTTATCGGGAAGACCCTTTGTTCCACCTCCTCCGGTTGCTACTCTGACAATGGATGCCTCCCTGATCGGGTGGGGGCATTATCAGGGCAGGACAGTACAGGGCACATGGCAACCAGATGAATGCCACTTGCACATAAATGTTCTAGAGATGAGAGCAGTGCTTTTAGCGTTGCAAGCCCTTCAAGACTCTCTTCCCTTGGGAACAATTGCAATCCAGACAGACAATATGTCTGTAGTGTGGTACATCAACAAACAAGGCGGAACCAGATCATACCCCTGTGTCGAGAAGCACTCAGACTGTGGCAATGGGCGATTTCTTCTCAGCGTTTCTGATAGCAACGCACATCCCGGAAGTCCAATCAAATTGCGGACAAGTTGAGCAGAGCTATACTCATGCCTCACGAGTGGTCTCTGAAAGACTCTGTAGTGAGAGAAATTTTTCTCAAGTGGGGTCAGCCTTGCTGCGATCTTTTTGCTACTCCCCAAAACAGCAAGTGCAGAGAATATTTCACTCTATTCCCTTTACCAGGCCAACCCAGCAGAGACGCTCTAGTCCAAGTTTGGCCCGGGACTTCTGTATGCATTTCCTCTTTCCCACTGATCTCTCAAGTGATACAGAAAGCTATCGCTCAGAAGGCCTCATTGATCCTCATTGCTCCTTACTGGCCTCGACAGGTGTGGTTCCCCTTTCTACATCATTTCTGTTGAGCGACCTTGGAATCTGGACCTAGTTCCAGATCTTTTGATCCATCAGTCGGGTCAGTTTCATCGCTCCCTCCCTCTCTGAACCTCACTGCTTGGTTGCTCCAGTTGCAACGGTAGCCAGGCTTCCTCAATTCTCTCACTCTGTTAGAGATATTTTGATAGCTTCCCATAAATCTTCCACTAGAAAGATTTATTTGAGTAAGTGGAAACGCTTCATATTGGGCACAAGGAAAGGACATAGATCCTTTCACTGCTTCCATCCAACTGGTCCTTGATTTTCTAGCTGAACTCTTCCATGCAGGTTCATCTCCATCTACACTTAAAGTTCAATTGGCAGCTATTTCTAACTTCCATGTGGGTATTTCTGAATCTGCCCTAATGTCCCACAAACTTTGCAAAGCCTTTTTGAAAGGAGTTTTTCTTCTCAGACCTCCTATAAGAAATCCTCCTTCTCCTTGGGACCTAAATTTAGTTCTTGCTTCTTTGATTCTTTCCCCTTTCGAACCTGCAGCTTCCTGTTCCTTAAAATTGCTATCATGGAAGACTCTCTTTCTGGTAGCTATTACATCAGCTAGAAGAGTTTCAGAACTTCATGCACTCAGTTGTCGTCCTCCTTATCTGTTTGTTCCATAAGGACAGGGTATCCTTACGAACCAACCCGTCCTTTTTGCCTAAGATAGTCTCAACATCAAATCTAAATCAAAGCATTGACCTCCCTGTCTTTTTCCAGAGTATTCCAGTAGGTCTGAACAAAATTACACTGCCTGGATGTTCATCGTCAATTAAGGTACTACTTGGATAGAACAAAACAATTCAGAAAATCTGATCAGCTGTTTGTCTCCTATGCAGAAGCAGAAAGGGACTTTCAGTTTCAAAGGTATCATTATCCAGATGGCTAACATCTCTGATTTCTCTTGTATATGAAATTAGACAACAAAATTGCCTAATAAACCTAAAGCCCATTCCACCAGAGCTTTGGCTACTTCTATAGCCTTCCAAGACAGACTGCCTATTGACACCATTTGTGCAGCGGCTACTTGGGCTACTCCTCACACTTTCATTTCTCATTATAAGTTGGATTTAGCTTCTAGGCATAGAGCTAACTTTGGTTCCACTGTTCTCAGGAGTCTGTTCCGTTAGGCCACCGGGACAAGGTGCTAGGGACGGTCCCATCCAGCAAGAATGAAGGCGAGATAGACAACTTAACATATAGAAGTTATGTTCTTACCATAACGTTCCATGTTAGTTGTCTTCTTCTCGCCTTCTTCTTCGTCCCACCCTCCTTCCCCTGGCCTGGACAGACCTAGAGGAGTTGTGATTGTGACCTCTCTTTCTACCACCTCTTTCTTAGTCATATGCTATTATGCATATTTCTTGGATCAGGATGTAGGTCACCCTTCTTTCTTCCTGTTGTTAGAGGTGGACTTTGTTACAGTTATACTGTTACTGTTATAAGCTGGGGTTAGCTTACAGACGAGATCTGAGGTAACTCCGCCTAGCATTGTGGGATATAAGGGGAGCCTCGAGCCGGTGGAACCAACTCTCGAGCTTTTAGAGTGGCCGAGTCAGAGCCGAGGTCGGCTCCGAACCCATCCAGCAAGAAGAAGGCGAGAAGAAGACAACTAACATGGAACGTTATGGTAAGAACATAACTTCTATTTTTGGCACTATTCATTGTTCAGGTAACATATGAGTTTCTTGTATTAATATTAGATTCGCTTTAGATTTAAAGGCTAGAAAAAAATAATTTTCTTTTTTTCTCTAATTGGATCTCATTGACTTTCCATGAATCAGTAATCCACATAATACGGCTTTATATGCATGTAATAACCAGGAAAGATGAGCTTAGTTGTAATTATCTTAAGCATATCAGAGGTAGGGCATTCATCTAAAGTTAATGGCAGATAGCACTTATCCCTTCCTACATATACACTGTGCCTAATCACAAATCGACTTAGCCTGGAAGAGAATATTATAGTAGCAAACAGAGGCATTATAAGAAAAATAAAGAATAAATCTAATAACAGGGTGTCTCTAGTAACCATTTCTTGTATAACATACAATCCTAGTAAAAACATCATTTAGATAGAGTACAAATAGCATAATTCTCCTTAACACACTTAGTTCTTATCACTCAGCTCCCACTAGGTGTTTAAAAGAATGGCTATATGATAATGAGCCAATATCAGGAGGAGAAAAAAACATGTATAAGATGTAAAATAGAAAAGCATGTGTATAGTTGTCTAGATGTCATAGGAGATGCACATACATTTTATATATACCTAGAGTGCTAAAGATATTCTCCAGTTCTATTATTGATCCTAATTATTGTAAAATATATTTGAAACAATCCCAGATAAGCCTTTAACTTGTTTTAATATATTTAAATATTGGAGATGTATGATGGACTAGTCTGTTGTAATCGAGCCAAAGTATATTTCAAAATACTTTATAACAGAAATAGAATTACAGTCAGGTATAGCATTAAGTATAACCTTAAAACTGTTTAGATTAATAAGCTTAAGTTAAACATTTGCATGAGGGTGAGAAAAAAATTATTCCCCATGTCAAAAGTAAAAGATGGTAATTGCATCAGGTGATTCAGCTGAAATACTTGTCTATTCGGTGTCCGATTTATCAGTCTTTTGGCCTATCTTGTGGTCCTTATAGTACAAGAGAAAAGCCAAAACAATGAATATGTAAATGTAAGTATAATTGAATTGTAAAATAATATAAAATAATAATGTATTATAATAGTTAACCTAACAAACTACATAAAATGGACCAAGCTATAACATCACAAATTGTCATGTGGCAATCATGAATACAATAAATTAACAATGATAAAGACATTTCAAATTGTTTAAAATGCCAGAATACAAAATTATTTGTGTTAACTCATTACATCTGAGTGACACCTCCAGGTGCATCTGCAGTTAACTCCTACTGACGCCTCTAGGGGTCAAATATTGTTTGTTCATATTTGCATCAATAATTCCAAAACCATGCTATGTACAAGGTTATAAAATAGTTCATCTTAAAGCTTACACAAAACTCAACAGCATCAATATTTGACCTCTGTTTAGTGCAGGTAACTGTTGTTTTTATGATATTAATTTACATAGATATTATTTTCGCATTTTTCTAAGTGCTTCAACAACCAAGTAACACAGACATAACTCCTTATCCTCATATGAAAGCTGTCAGGTAGATGAATAAAATGCTACTGACAGTATGTATGTAACTTGAGTGGTTGCTGAGATATTGTAAGTTGTTTACAAAATATTACAAATGTAGTATTTACTATGTTTGCTGTGACTTATACAATTTGTTTTTTAAGACCTAGAACCTAAATATACTACCACTGTAAAAATAGTTTGTGCTGAAGAGTTTGCCATTTATACTTATTTCATAACCCCTTATGGTTCCAGAAATATGAACATTTGAAATGTGAGGACATAATTTGATTCTGTCAAAAGGTTTAGGCTCTGCCCATTGGAAGTTACATTGCAAACTTCTTGAGCTCCATTGGAGTGAATGTTATCCCCCGTACCGCAGACAAGATCACGTCTTTCAGTTAACATATAAAAGTTTAATCAAACTTTAAAGCTTTCCCAAGAAGCAATCCTTTCCAGTCATAGGCACGTAATAATCCATAATGTAATTTTCCAAAACACTAGAGCTGATTAAAAAAAAAAAAAATAAAGTAGGACTCTGTAACTGATTTGCATAAATGCAGCCTCAAAGATTGTTTGATGATAAGCTGGTTGTTCCAGCTGCAGGGCAAAGCTCCTAGTGTGATAAGTTTCTTTCTTGCTATGCTATTTAAATAAAAATAACGTAGCAGAGTGAAATATTTAACTTAACCATACCAATAGAGAAGAGCTTTGTTTAACCACAAAACAAAAACAGCATTTACCCTTTCAGTTTATTAGACTGTGCTTTGATGTTTATTTAATGTTTAATCTGAAGTAGTTAACTTCATTTGATCAGCAACCCGTGGGTTTCGGATCCGACACAGATCCGAGCCGGCAGCATACCAAGCAAAAAGATCCAAGCTCCAAGTTCCTCCCCCTACCCATACTACACTGCAACCTCCTTCCAATCCTCAGATCTCATTTGCCGCGGCTTTGCCAGCAAAAAATATATATATATATATATATATATAGCTATATAGCTATTAGTTTATCTCTCATTACCGGGTTCCTTTCCTTGCTAGATATTTGCGTTTTGTGAGTTAGAAAGTTGTTAACTTTCTGTCAGTGTAGGCCCCCCTTCCCACCCGTAGAGCGTGTGTGTGTGTGTGTGTGTGTGTGTGTGTGTGTGTGTGTGTGTGTGTGCGCGCGCGTTTATTATGTCGGAAAGTCAGAAAGTAACTTTCTCTAAGTGCACAGAGTGTGGCCACAAGTTGTCGCCAGCTGACGGTCACACTCTGTGTGTAGTTTGCTTGGGGGTGCCTCATTTGTCATCCAACTGCAAAATCTGTGTGGCCTTCAACCTCCAAGCCCTGCAGGATCGCAGGAACAAGTTGATTCTGGCAGGTCTTCTACCCGCAGAATCAACTTCTGCTTCTTCTTCTTCCACAGCTTCTTCGCCAGCCATGGCTGTGGCTGTCCAGCCTTCTGGCACTCCTCCCCTGTCTGGGACTCCCCCTCCCACCTTGCCACAGGGAGAGAGAGAGGCCAAGAAAGAGAGAATGAAAGACAAACACAGGGAGAAAGAGAGACAAACAGAAAAGGAAGAAGATAGCAATAGTGAGAAGGGCCGCAAGCGGCAGGCCAAGTTGGATCCAACGGCCCCTCCCGCTAAGGTGATTTTGTCTACTGTGTCAAAGTTACTTGGCCATCCTCTACTCGGCTACATTCACCACTTTTTTCTCCGGAGCCGGAGGGGGAGGCTCGACCAGCCTTGAGGTCATCTTCACCTCGGTCCTCCTGGCCGGCGTCGGTGGCGTCCTTGATATCGACTTGGAGCATCTCTGAAGCAGACATGGATTGGATGATGCAAAGGTTTCTACAAACTCAACTGCAGATGAGAGTGTTGCTGCCCCCCCCCCCACCGATGCGGGGAGTTCGGCTCCGTTTTTCACCCAGATAGCTCCTTCTCCGATCCACCATCGTGTTTCGGAGTCTATGGATCCGAAGAGCCTTTGAGCAGGGGGTCGGTGCCGATGGTACCTTCGGCCTCGACGCCGGACATGCTCTTGAGTCTGTCGGATCCGAGCTCTCGGAGCCGAGAGTCGGGCGTAGGATCCGAGGGGATGAGTGTGTCATCGGTTCCTTTGTGGTCGGGGCATACCATCCGGCCGTTTCAACTTCTGTTCCGATCCCTTCGTCGGATCCGAGGGTTGCGGCTACCCACAACACCAATTTCAGGGAAGCCGGTTCTCCTTCGGTGTTCAACGTTGTGGCGAGGGTTCTCGCTGAAGGATCAAGACCCCTCACTCTTTCCTCAGGGTCCATCCCTGTCACCTCGCAGCTGGGTTTGTCTTCCGTCATCCAGTCCCCCCAGGGACAGCCTGTGTCTATTGCACCCCAGCCAGTTCCCCTGGAGGAACACAAAACCATTTGTGAGCCCTCCCCGGAGAGTCCACCCGAGGAGGTTCCTCACAAATGCCAGTGTAAAAGGAGGCACTTGGACTCCCCCGAGTCCCTCACTGAGGATACCGACTTGGTGGAAGTGGAAGGTTCCCCCAAATCACCCCCCGAAGATGTCTCCTTCGAAGACATAATAGAAATCCTTCGCTGGGAGGGGAGGGTCTGCCCAAAAACCTTCCTCTGATGAGTCTGTATTCCTGGAGGCATTCGACACAGGTCCATCTGCCTCTTGGGTGTCCCCCCAGCTGACCCTCTGGTGGACCTTATCACCACCAGAGCTTGGAAGGAACCGGACACTGTGGAGCCAATACCCAAAAGGCCCGACAAAATATTGAGTCCCCCGGCAGATAGAGCTTCTTGGAGCAAAGGTTCCCCAGTTGTTGCCATGGTGGTGGCAGCGGCCACAAAAAAGGAACTCGCCCAGGAAAGTTCCTCGGTCCACCCCCCCAGACAAGGAGTCCAGGGAGATAGACCATCTTGGAAAATGGACTTTTGCTTCAGCTACCTTTACTATAAGGGCGCTGAATTACTTGGCCCACGTAATTCGACTGCAGCGGGACCTTGTGAAAGAGTACGCCGAGTCTCCCCTGGAGTCCATGTCGGCCAAGGATAAACGGACCTTCTCGGCTCGTATGGTCACTCTCAAGTCTGTGTCCAATACGTCCATGCGTCTACTCTCTCACGCCACCGAGGGAGCCACTAGGGCTAGTGGGTCTGGTATCACCTGGTTCTGTCATTGCGATTTCTCTGAACCCTTCAAGCCATCCTTCACTAACACCCTTTGATGGTTCGACCCTGTTCGGGAAGATTGTCCGCGATCCGCTTGTCCACAGCGAGAAAAATGGGAAAATGCTGTCAGCCATTGGGATCCACTTCTCTAACCCTCAAAGGTCCTTTTCCAGGAACCAGCGAAGGCAAAAGAAGCTGTGGTTCCGGAAATCTCAGCAGTCCCAGAACGCTCAGGACTCCTTCTCCCCCAAAGGCAGAGGGGGACAAGGTGGTCGCCGGCCCAGAGGCAGAGGTGGGCTGAAGAACTTTGGGTCATGGCAACCATTTTCAGATCGGCCCGCGCAGCAACCCTGAGGGGTTGCCCGACTGCTCCTCTCTGGAGGCAGTCGGGGGGTGTTTTTCGATGCACCTAGCCCAATGGGAGTCCATCACGACAGATTGCTGAGTGCTTCGAATAATATCCAGAGGCTATTCTATTCCCTTTACAAACAAGCTCCCTTACACAAGGCACCTCCCGGACATCCCACCCACTCAGAGGGAGGCCGCGGCTTTGGAAATACAAAAGCTGCTAGAAAAAAGCGCCATCCAGCAGGTGCCCCCCAGAGCAGTCCGGATCAGGCATCTATTCCTGGTTCTTTTTGGTGCCAAAAAAGATGGGGGACCTAATGCCGATTCTCAACCTATCAGCAATGAACCTGTTTGTTGCCAAGAAAAAGTTCTGGATGGTCACACTTCAATCCGTCCTGCCCTTCTTGCAGGAGGAAGACTGGTTGTGCTCGATAGACCTCAAGAATGTGTACTACCATATCCTGATGGACAGGTGATCCAGGAGGTTCCTCCGTTTTCGGCTAGGGGCTAGTCATTATCAATTCATGGTCCTACCCTTCAGTCTCACCACAGCCCCCAGGGTTTTCACCAAGTTCATGGCAGTTGTAGCGGTCCACCTGAGACTTCAGGGCATTCAGGTCTTCCCGTACCTGGACGACTGGCTCCTCACCTCTCCCACCAGGCATCCACACTTACTAGCCAGAGATTTCTTTCTCCGGATATCACCTCGGCTGAGGATCACCATAAATCTCAGGAAGTCTTCCCTACAACCTGTTCAAGTGTTAGACTTCATTGGGGCGAGAGTAGATTCTCTTCAGGCCAGGGCATTTTTGACTCCAGACAGACTACACAGCCTGGCACTTCATGTGTTAGTGCTTTTGCAGTCCCCTGCACCCCCAGCAGAATTAGTCCTGAGAGCCTTAGGGTCCATGGCAGCAACTATCAACCTGATCCCATGTGCTCGTCTGCATATGAGAGTTTTACAGTGGACGTTGCAAGTTCAGTGGTCGATACTACATCATCCTCTAGATTTTCCGAACCCTCTGAGCAGAGTGTGCAGAAATTCTCTCATGTGGTAGCTCCGATCCCGGGATTTGCAGGAGGGACATCCCTTTGTTGCGCCCCAAGCTCAAGCCACAGTGACCACGGACGCCTCCCGCCTAGGGTGGGGGGGGCACTGTTCAGGCAGGACTGTCCAAGGCACGTGGACTCAAAGCGAGACTGTTCTGCATATAAATGTTCTAGAGATGAGAGCGGTCCTTTTAGAGTTGC
The DNA here is from genome assembly GCF_019279795.1 of Protopterus annectens. Lineage (NCBI taxonomy): Eukaryota > Metazoa > Chordata > Ceratodontiformes > Protopteridae > Protopterus > Protopterus annectens. The sequence continues at coordinate 1,305,297,629 of NC_056746.1, read as the reverse complement.
AGGCCCTTCATGCTTATCTTCCTCTGGGAACTATTGTGATCCAGTCAGACAATATGCCAGTGGTCTGGTATATCAACAAACAGGGGGGAACCAAGTCTTATCCCCTTTGTCGAGAAGCCATGAGAGTTTGGGAATGGGTGATCTCACCAACCGCTTTCTGATAGCAATGCACATTCTGGGTCGGTCCAACATCTTGGCAGACAAATTGAGCAGAACTATCCCTTCCCCTACGAGTGGTCTCTGAACCATTGTGTAGTGGAAAAGATCTTCCTCAAGTGGAGTCAGTCTTGTTGCGATCTCTTCGCATCGCCATTCAATGCGACGTGCAGCGAGTTTTTCGCTCTTAATTCCCCCGATGGGGGAAGCCCCCAGAGACACTCTTGTTCGTGCTTGGCCACCCGGTCTTCTTTATGCGTATCCCCCGCTCCCGCTCATGACAAAATTCTTACAGAAAGTTTGTCAGTTGGGGAGCAGAATTAACCTCATAGCCCCATTCTGGCCTCGTCAAGTCTGGTTTCCCTACCTATGGTCTCATGTCATAGCTCCACCCTGGATCTTGGATCCCATTCCAGATCTGATTCGTCATCCCTCGGAAATGCTTCCTCCGAATCTGGACAGCCTGAAGCTCACAGCTTGGCTGCTCCAGTTCCACTAGTTGCTAGGACTCCCGGTATCTCTTCGCCTGTTAAATCCATCTTAGTTGCAACACATAAATCCTCTACCAGGAAAATTTACTGTAGCAAATGGAGACGTTTCTCCATTTGGGCTTCACAGAGAAATCTGGATCCTTTTACTGCTCCGATCCCAGCGGTATTAGACTTTTTGTCTCATATCTTCCAGCAAGGAGCCAGCTCTTCCACAGTGAAGGTCCAGCTGGCAGCTATTTCCCATTTCCATGTAGTGGACAATTTAGGCTCTCTCGCTACTGCCAGAATTTGTAAGACCTTTTTGAAAGGCACTTTTCTTCTGAGACCTCCTATTAAGAACAGTCCCCGCCATGGGATCTGACTTCGGTTCTTCAGGCCTTAGTTGTGCCTCCTTTCGAACCCTCGGCATCAGTTGACTTAAAATTCTTGTCATGGAAGACAGCTTTTCTGGTAGCTATCACCTCAGCGAGGAGAGTGTCAGAGCTTCAGGCTCTTTGTATGAAACCCCAATATCTAGTGTTTCATAAGGACAGGGTGTCTCTCAGGACTAATTTGTCTTTTCTCCCTAAAGTTGCTTCTGAGACAAACATTAATCAGTCTAATAATTTGCCTGTATTTTTCCCTAATTTTCAGAACAAAGGGGAATACAAACTTCATTTGCTGGATGTTCACAGGCAGTTATGTTTTTATTTGCACAGGACAGCGGTCTTTCGTAAATCTGATCAACTTTTTGTTTCCTTTGGTAAACCTTTTTTAGGGAAGCCAGTTTCAAAGTTGACTCTCACTAGGTGGATTTCCCTTTGTATCCTACAAGCATATAGAGAGTTTGGTTTACCAGAACCAGTAGGAGTTCATGCTTATTCTATGCGTTCTATGGCAACGTCTGCCGCATTCTGGTCTAGAGTTTCCCTGGATGACATTTGCTCAGCGGCTAGCTGGGCATCCTCTCACACCTTTATTACTCATTATAAACTGGATTTGGTGTCTAGAGGAAGGGCTTCCTTTGGTTCTGCAGTGCTCCGGAATATCCTTCCTTAAGGGCCCCCCAAGATTTCAGGTAGCTGGGGACTCTGTCCCACAGGTTGCTGATCAAATGAAGTTAACTACTTCAGATAAAAAAGTTATGTACTCACCATAATGCTCCATTTGAGTAGGTGAACTTCATTTGTCAGCAACCGTCCCTCCCTCCTACCCCTGACCTTGGTGTTTATTTCTGCTGAGTTCGATGTTCGGAGTTCACAAGCTTGATGTTTGTCCTTGGTTCAGGGGTCTCAGGTTTTAGTTTGCTGGTTGTCACGTGTGGAGTGGCAAACTCAATCTGAGGATTGGAAGGAGGTTGCAGTGTAGTTTGGGTAGGGGGAGGAGCTTGGAGCTCGGATCTTTTTGGTTGGTATGCTGCCGGCTTGGATCCGTGTTGGATCCGAAACCCACAGGTTGCTGACAAATGAAGTTTACCTACTCAGATGGAGCATTATGGTGAGTACATAACTTCTTTTTTCCAGGTTGTTACTGATCTCCCAGTGACTGTCATTACATCATTTAAAGTATTTAAATAACACTGAATGTTAAACAAGAGATCACGTTTCTTTAAGAAGATGAAGAAGCTTAGGAAAGGGAAACGATGTTGCTAAAGGGTCATTGCAAGAGCGTAACGCCCAAACTGTTTTGTATGACCTATAAAGTCAATAAATAATCCTGATCAAGAGCTTGCACCCCCCCCCCAAAAAAAACCCTTTGGATCCAGCAACAAGGCATGGACTTAACAAGGGTCTGTGTTATGTTGCCCGAAATGGCAAAACAGTGAATGCCATTTCAGCGACACATAAACAGCGAAATACCACTAACGTGAACAGCCAGGTCACCGATTATTTTCCTAGGGAAAAAAATCACTTTGACGTCGCCGTGAAATTGTCCTTTACCCCACTGTAGTGCAATCTCAGAGTTGGTATATTTAGTTAGGGGGTGTCATCGTGGGTCCCACTTTGTAATGATTTAGATGGTGTGTCATGTCTGGTTGGTCTACCGATTTTTTTCCCTAGGAAAAAAATTGGTAACCTGGCCGTTCGCATTAGTGGTGTTTTGCTGTTTATGTGTCGCTGAAATGGCATTCGCTGTTTTGCCATTTCAGCAACATAATATAAACCCACTTAACAAACGATTCAAAGCATACAGCACACCACAGCTTCAAGTAAGGAGCCGATAAATAAGAATCCCGCACATGTCAGCAACCCAAGAAGTGATCAGCGTTTAGAGGCTTCAGCAAATGTGTTAAGAAAGGCATTTCTTGCTTCTTGAACTGTGGATACAGACATCTTAATACCTTTATGTTGAAAGGTTAGTGTATTTGGGTATTTAATCTGGAACTTAATCTACTGTTGTACTAGGTATGTGCAGAACGGGGAATGCTTTTTGCCTTTCTTGTTTTATTTGCAATGGGAGGTCTTGTGTAAAGAAGATTTTACTACCATTCCAGTTAAGAAGTGTATTTTTCTTCATGATAGAAAGGATTTTGAAGACATTTTGGTAATTAAGAAATTTAACTTATACTTTTCTTGGTTTATCTGCATTTACAGGAGATCTAATCACACAGTGGGCTCTTTCAATAATTATAGAGATGGCTAGAGACGGCTTGCACCTGTCACCCTTAGGCTTTCGATTACTGACCAAGGCTCTTGCCACCCCCATAGTGTCCTTTTTAGGCAAGGCTCAAAAGACAAACCCACCGCCATAAATAGCACAAGTAAGAAAAAACTGAGGGTAATGCTACTCAATGCCAGAAGTCTAAACCTCAAAATGCACGCACTTGAGGCACTCCTCAGTATGGAGAAAATCAATATATGTGCAGTAACAGAAACCTAGTTTAAGGCTCCAGAGAGCACACCAGCACTACCAAGCTACAACTCATACCATACATTTCGGCCACAGAACCCAAACCAAAATACAAAAGGCGGGGGTGTATCTATATTCATCAAGGATACCCACACCTCCAGGTTAGTGGCACAGCACGATGCTTCAGAGATCATCCACGTGCAACTAACAATGGGAAAAACTGCAATTCAAATTGTAGCTTGCTACAGATCACCCACCATGTCCCAGGACCCCCATTCCGCATTTCTTGAAACACTGGGAAACATAAAGGTCCTGCCAAACACCCTAATATTGGGTGATTTCAATTACCCAAACATTAACTGGGTGAACTACTCAAGTACTAACTCCCTTGTCCAACTTTTCCTAGAATTTATAAACTCAAACTCCCTGGGTCAACTGGTCAATGCTCCCACCAGAGGTGACAACATATTGGACCTGGTCATCACCAACATGGGCGATTGGTGTTCCATACCAAAGGTCAACCCCTCACTGGTTAGATCTGACCATAAACAAATCACTTTGGATATCCATATTCCGCCCCCACCCCCGGACAAGAAAACCACCGTGAAAAACTTTTCAAAAGCAAACTTCACATTACTTAAGACCGAGGTGGAAAGTTTCAAAGCCCCCATGCTGAAGGATAACAATGTCCAAGCTGCAAAATCCTTTATTAATGCATTCTATGGGCAGCTACCAGAATGCATGGATCGTGCCATCCCAAGCAAAACCAAGACTCACTCCTCCAAGAAAAGGAAACCAGTCTGGTGGACTCCTGCCATAAACAAGCTATACAATAGAAGGAGGAAACTAGTACAGAAAAGAGTAAAATCCCAAGAAGGGAAGACATCCCTGATCAGTATCAGTAAGAAACTACGATCCCTCATAAAATCATCCAAGGTGAGCTTTGAAAGAAAAATTGCCAAGGACTCCAAAGATAACCACAAGGCATTCTTTAGCTATGTCAAGAATCTAAGTGGCAATGCTCAGATCTGCTCAGTGTTAGTGCAGAATGGCACAAAATACACTGAACCAACCGATATCTCCAACATCCTGGCAGACAGGTTCAGCGCAAACTTCACCCCCCTCTCACCCCCAAAAGGGCCCATAACCTTACCAAAAGAATGTACAGTCCCTGAAATCACAGACAGGTTAAAACAGCCCTCTCCAAAGCCAAAAACGCAGCATCAATGTGACCGGATTGTGTCCCAGGTGTGTCCTACACAAGCTCAAAGACGAACTAACCCCTCACCTAAACACACTGTTCAAACTCAGCCTCTCCACAGGTTACATACCCATAGAGTGGCGCACAGCAACGGTTATTCCGCTCCACAAAGGTGGAGCCACAACAGATCCCAGGAACTATCGCCCTATAAGCCTGACTAGCTTGGTCTGCAAGGCTATGGAGCGCATCATCATGGAACTCATTAACAGAGACATTGGGAACCTCCAAACACTGGACCCTACCCAGTTTGGCTTTGTTAAGGGCAGATCGTGTCTCCTAAACCTGGTGGACTTCTTTGAGACAGTTACCAAGGCTATAGACGAGAGAATGGTGGTACACACAGCCTACCTAGACCTCGCAAAGGCCTTCGACACCAGTCCCATTCTGGTATTATAGACAAGCTTACCAGCCTTAACATAAACCCCTACGTCACAAGATGGGTTGCCAACTGGCTCACAGACAGAACCCACATGGTGAGAGTTGTGGGAGCTAGGTCCGACTCTAAATTGGTTACAAGTGGCATTCCGCAGGGCTCAGTCCTAGGACCCCCTCCTGTTTGGCATATACTTCTCAGAGGTACAGGCAAGTACAGGAGGACTATGGCTGACCAAGTTCGCAGATGACTGCAAACTAGGGGCTATAATTGACTCTCCGGCTAACACAGACATCCTCCAAAAGGGTCTCACTGAGATGGATACCTGGTGTCAAAATCATGGCCTCAAGCTAAATGCCAAAAAGTGCATAGTCATCCCCTTTGAAGAAAACAAAGTACCCACAAACTACCACATAGGTGGTAGTCCCCTAAATACGGAAGACATAATAAGGGATCTGGGGACCCAAGTAGATAGTAATCTCACCTTTGATAATCACATTGCCTAAAAGGTTAGAAAATCTTTCTACGTGACCCACCTAATCCCAAAAGGGTTTGCATCCAGATCAAAAGATGTCATTGTGCCCCTCTACTCATCACTTATCAGACCCATCATAGTGTACAATGCCCCATTTGGGATGTACCTTACAAGACACCTGCAACAGCTGGAAAGACCACAGAAGTACCTCACCAAGAGGATCACTGGCCTCAAACAGATGGCCTATGCAGCTCGACTGAAGAAACTCCAGTTGTACTCGGTTGCATACCGCCTACTCAGAGGTGATCTCTGCCTGACATACAAGGCCATGTCCAACCCAGAATTGATGGACATGCTCCACCTAAAGAAAACCTTAACCCCTCGAGCCACACGCACTAGGGATCTAAACCTCACCACAACAATAAATAGGACGTGCTGGAGGGATAGATTCCTGTCCCAGAGACTTCCCATACTTTGGAACAAGATCCCAATCTACATTAGGCAGAGCTCCTTGCAAACACACGAGTGGATGGGAAACAAAGTTTATCTCGGGGATCACTTTAGTGGCTCTGCTGGACAGAGGCACAAGGGACTAATCTAAGGGGGCGGCGAAAGCCAGCACATTCTGGCTAGGCTTATAAATGCCTTCAGGCAGATAGCCTAGTACCAACCTATGAACCTATGTACTTTGCATCAGATGGGTTTTCTGGCAAGGAGCTTAAGATTTGCTGCACTGATTCCCATTAGCTTTGGTTGCTCAAGTTATTTAGGAATACCTCTTATAATGATATTATTTCACCTAGATCTTGCTTCAAGATCAATAATCTTTTGCTGGATATTTTGTATATATTTAAGATTACTGTTCATTTCTTTCTGAAGTTTGTCAATTCTCATCTCATTTTCTAAGACTCTGGCTTCCAGTTTTTTTCTATTCTATTTGCAATTTGATTAATTTTGAAGTTGGTCAGAAAACTTCTGAATAGCGAGTTGTATTGACTGAAGGGCTAGTTTTAACTCATCAAGTTTATGAGAGTTGTTCTGGTTTTGATTTACTTGTTGGTCTATTTAAATCTTGCTTTTTCCCATTTCTGTGTCTCTTAGATATAGTATCTTTTTCAGGTGACGATACTGCAGAGAATTTAGTTTTAGTAGTTTGTGTATCCATGCTGTCAGTTTCATTTGACATCTTTGGCCTTTCCTATTGCTTTCGTTCTGTGAAATTAGTAGTTAAGGCCTTGCGGTTTTCGCCAGGCAGGGATGTTTAGTAAAATCCAAGGTAATCTTCCCCTCTTTAAGTATTAAATTCACCTTCTTTTAGATTTATTTCAAGCTGAGTATAGTCTTTATTAGCAAATTGGTTCGATTTTGCAAGTTTGAGCTCTGTACCAAAACTGGTTAAGATAATTTAGAATCCCAGTCAGAGCTAAGTAACAGCAGTATTCATAGGCAGGCAGCCATCTTGTTCTCATTTTTAAAAAGTTTGTGATATTCATTGTTTAATTACTTGTGATACTGATTGGCTGATATTTGGTTATGTGTAAATGTTCAGCTTTTTATTTTGGCAAAACGTTCAGATGTTTTAGAATTCAGACTTATGAACATGAAAGTGATATTAGATGCAAAAGAGAAACTAATGCATTATATAAACATGTAAAAAAACATCCAGGGGCTACTTTTTTATGCCTGATACAATAATACTCTAACCAAATGAGAAACAGTAATTATGAGGAGTATACTAAATGGATTTCAATCAATCTGTATTTTGTGAATACTACCATGTGTTAAAAGGTAGTATAGGCAGTAGGCATCCAGTCCTCTAAAAGGGATAATGAACAGTCCAGCACATAATTTAAAATGATGTGCCCTGAACCCATAATGCCCCAGTCAGCCTACAATACCCCAAATCTCATTTGCCACCATCTCGCACAGATGTGGATCTTCTCTCAGCTCGTTTGGGTTATTTCCAGGATTTTGTGAGCAGTTTCTTCCTCAGGAAAACTCTCTATTCTAGTTTTTTTAGCTATTCTTTCTCTCCTTTGTTGACTTTCTCCAGTTGTTTACCGAGTTTTTTCTCTGTATGTTGTTTTTCAACCTGCTTTCTACCATTGTGGTACTTTCTTTGCGTACCATTGTTGGTACATATCTTTTTCTTTATTACCCTTTTTAGGGTGGCACTACTACCATTGTTGGTAGTTTACCTTTTTCTTAAGCCTATTTAACAAAAAAAAAGATGTGGCCTTTTTTTTTCTGGTTATAACTATGACCGAGAAACCAACTGGTTTTAAAAAGTGCATTTCTTTTGGGCACAAAATTCCAAATTCTGATGCCCACAAGGCATGCGTTTATTGCCTAAGGTCAGCACACCTAAACATGGATTGCTCTATTTGCGCCACCTTTAATTCAAGAGCTATTTCATTTAGAATAAATAAGCTGGTGCTTATGGGCTTGCCACTACCTTCTTCATCATCTTCTTCAGGGGCTCAAACCCCCTGTAAACATCCAATGTCTGATTCTAAATGTCAAAAGAGATCTCCTACATGATCTCCAAAGTCCTCAACTCCCACCATGGCTTTGTTGAAGCCTCCTCAGAAGATCAGAAAAACCTCTGCTCTATCCACATCAGATCCTAAAAGAAAAACATCAGATTCTAAGTCCTTGGATCCGACTTTCATATTGTTAAAGTCTCCCAGGCCACACTCGGATCCAAAGACTTCGGATCTGACCATTACTTTAATCAAGTCTCCTATAACCTGTTCATCCAGGTTCACGGTTGACCCAGCATCTTTTTGGCTCCACTCCCCATTATTGCAGATGGGACTGAGAAGAGAATCAAGACCTCATCCCACAACCTCGTCCATTAGGTCCTCCAAGAGTCTTTCTGAGGCTGATGTGGATAGGATGATGAGAAAATTCCTCAGAGCTCAAATTCAGATGGGGGTTATTCCATCTTCATCTCCCATCAGATTTGTTAGCCTTCTTTCCACTTACCAGGCAGTGAGTTCTCCTTCACCAATCTGTCCGGCAGTTTCAGATCCCTCAGATCCAAGACCCCCAAGACTGTTGGTGTCAGATCTGAAGACAATTAGGTCTTTGACTCTGACAGTTTCCCTGACAGGTTCCACTCCTATACCCTATGATCAGGATGAGTCCTGGATCTGAAGCATCGGCGCCGGCTCCATGGGGCCAGGGTCTACTCCGATGTTGTCAGAGCCATCCTTGATTCTCAGAGTTTCGGCTTTAGATAGTTCAGATCTGACTCTCTCCTGGAGGCATGGATCTAGGCAGGATCGGCGTGTGGCTATATCGGACTTTTCAACTGTGGTGTAGCCTGCCACTGCTTCTTCCAGTCCATTTGCATTTGAGGATATGAAGAGAGCTTTCATTTGAGAGATCCAATTTCTCTCTCTTCTTTGGATCCTACATCTCTTACCCCAGTGGGTTCGAACTCTGACTCCATCAGACCTCCTCCACAGGGACAGGTAGTACCATGTAGCATTCAGACAGTTTCTCTACAAGAACTTCCCCTGTCTTCAGAGACCTCCCCCAAAACAGGGGCTCCCCGAAGAAAATATGCAAGAGGAGGCACATAGATTCCCCTATGGAAACTCTCACAGAGGATATTGACTTTAAGGAAGAGGAAAGGTCCCCCAGATCTCCACAGGATGATGTCTCTTTTGGAGACATCCTAGAGGGTCTTAAGCAAAAGGGAGGATGGCTTCAGATACTCCATCTCCAGAGGAGTCAGTGTTTCTGGAAGGTTTTGTTTCCAGCCCATCTACATCTTGGGTGACCCCCACCCGGCTAATGAGTTTATTGACCTAGTCTCTCACCGGACATGGCAGGAACTGGACTCTTTTGAACCAATACCCTGATGTCAAGACAAGTTTTTGGCACCATCAAAGGACAGGCTAAACTGGAGCAAAGGAGTCCCTGTTGATGTTATTGTTGTGGAAGCAGCCACAGAAAAGGAGCTAGCTGAGCAGAACTCCTCTATTCACGCCCCTAACAGAGAGTCAAGTGCATTGTACCAATTTGGAAAGCATATTTTGGCTTCAGCAACCTTTGCCTTGAAGTCCCTGAACTATTTAGCACACTTTACGAGGCTGCAGTGGGATTTTACCAAGCAGCTATCTAAATCCCTCTTTGAGTCCTTGTCTGTTGAGGACTACAAGAGATCTTCTTCACAACTGGCCACTCTGTAATCCATGTCCAGTGCGTCCATGAGGTTAATTTCTTATGCTGCAGTGGGTACCTCACAGATTGGTGGTTCAGGCATTGCCATTAGGAGACATGCTTGTATGTGGTTATGCAGTTTTGCTGAGACCTTCAAGTCTTCTTTCATCAATGCTGCTTTTGATGGAATGTCCCTGTTTGGCTCTTCTGTAAAAGATATGCTTTCCCACAGTGAACAAGAAGGGAAGACCCTGTCTGCTAGTAGGGATTCACTTTTCTACCCCTCAATGCTCTTTCTCCCGGAATCAAGGCAGGGGCAAGAAGATGTGATTCTGTAAATCCCAGGGGTCTTTTCAAGATTCAGGTGTGGATAACTCCTCCAGGGGTAGAGGGGGAATTCAAATGGAAGACACTGCTTTCGCAGAAGAGGTTGCCCACAAAACCAGGGTTTCCAAGATCCCTTTCTGGATATACCCTTTCAGCACCTCTGAAGGATTTCCTGACAGTTGTAAGGCACTTGTCCTTGTTCCCAGATGCCTGGGATCTATAAGAAATGATTCCTGTGTGCTAGAAATGATTCCTGTGTTCTAGAAAAGATATCCAGAGGTTATTTCATACCATTTTTCCACATTCCACCAATCAGAAGAAGAAAGCTTCCTGATGTTCCACCCAGTCAGAGGGAAGCTGCAGCTCAAGAGATCCAAAAGCTGCTAGACAAAAGAGTCATCCAGGAGGTCCCACCAGGTCAAAGAGGATTCATAACTTACTGCAGGTTCTTTTTAGTGCCAAAGAACACCGAGAACCTGAGACCAATTCTGGATCTCAGCAGATTGAACCAATTGGTGTGGAAGTCAAAGTTCCAAATGGTCACTGTTCAGTCCATGCTGCTTTATCTTTGCGAGGATGACTGGATGCGCTCAATTGATTTTCAGGACATGTACTATCACATCTAGATGAACAGATGGTCCTGAGGATTTTTGTGCTTTTGGCTGGGGGCCAGTCACTATCAGTTCAGAACCCTACCCTTTGGTCTCACTACAACCCCCAGGGCGTTTACCATGTGTATGACAGTGGTAGCAGCTCTCTTGAGACTGCTGGGAATCTGAGTGTTTACATATCTAGACAACTGGCTCCTCACTGCCCCAACCAGGCATTTCTTCGAACAGTCCAGGTATTATTTGCTCCCACTTTGTCCAAGACTAGGCATTTTAATCAACATCTCCAAATCAAAACTACAACCAGCACAGAGCCTGGAGTTCATCAGTGCCCAATTGAACAGAGTGAGTGAAATTGCCGCTCTTCCTTCTCATTGTGTGGATACAATCAAGTTCCAGGTACAGCAAACATTTGATGTTAAGTTGTCAATCTCGCCTTCATTCTTGCTGGATGGGTTTGGAGCCGATCCTTGGCTCCGACTCAGCCTATACCAAAGCTCGAGAGCTATTTACCGGCTCGAGGCCCTCCCTATATCCCACAATGCTAGGCGTCCAATACCCAGATCTCATTTGCCGCTTTAGCTACGAGGTTGCGTTTTTACCGGCTCAGGTCATATAAAACTTTTTTACTAAGTTTATTTATATATAAATAGCTATTTCTTGTTAGATTTATTTCTCTTAGTGTCCCCTTTCTGATCCCTTGAGAAATTCCATTTCGAAACTCTCTTTGCTAGTAGTTTTCTGAGTTCCCCCCTCCCCCACCCTTTACGGTAGAGTTAGTTTTTTCTTATATATATTTATATTTCTACTAATCTTGTTATCTGTATATTGTTACAGGAGTATTATAACTCTTATTACTACTATATTATTGTAGTGTTAGTTCTAGTGCGTGTGTGTGTGTGTGTGTGTGTGTGTGTGTGTGTGTGTGTGTGTGTGTGTGTGTTGTGTGTTAGGCACTAGTTACTTATTTCCTTGGTACCCTGTTATAGTGTCATTATGTCTAAGGATACTAAGGTCACAGGTTTCAAGAAGTGTGACTCGTGCTGTCAGAAGATGTCTCTGACAGACGGTCACACTTCTTGTGTGTATTGTTTGGGCCCCCTACACCTGCAGGACTCTTGTTCAGTCTGTCATGCCTTCAGTCCAAGAGTCCTGCAGGAGCGTAGGAACAAACTTATTTTGAGGGGCTTACTTAAGCCTGAAGGGTCCCCCACTAAGCCTTCATTGGGTAAACCCTCCAAGCCCGCCAAACCGTCGGCCCCCTGTTCGGAGCCGTCGCCAAGCGGAGCTACTGCCTCCTCGTCGGTTCCGGGTGGAACCGACACTTTGAGATCTCAGTCAGCTCCTGTTGTAGTGTCGGAGCCTTCTCTGAGCCAAAAATGCTCAAGATCTCCCTCTTTGGAGTCTGTTCGTTCGGCTCCGAGATCTCCGTTACTACAGTCGGAGCGGAGCCATAGGTCACATTCCTCTCAGTCTTCCAGGCTTTCTGATCACGACCTCGAGAGGGTGGTCAGTAGACTCCTTAAGTCGCAGGCACTTGCCCAAATGTTGACTATCCCTTCTCAACAGACTGCGGCTGTCCCTGCATCTTCACCAATTCCTCCTTCGACTCTTCCATTATGTTCGGAGCTGGAGCTCATTGGGGCTCGAATCGTTGGTACGTCAGAGCCGATACCACACATTTCGGCTCCTTCGTCGGCTCCGATCTCTTCATTGGTTCCGTCCATGGAGGGATCCGGGCGCCGAGACTCCCTCGTCGGCTCAGAGGGGGCGAGTGGCATCGGACCCTTGTCCGACCCCATTCTCCCTCTCGGTGCCTTGGCGTAGGTGAGCTCGGCCCCGACATTGGCCTCAGAGCCGTCACTCTCGATGCCGGGGGGGGGTTCTCATCTCTTCGGAGCGGGGACCTTCCTCTCTGCCCAATAGGGGCGCCTTCGAGGTCATGAGGAGCGTACTGACTCCTGGGTCGGACCCACGATCGGCTCCTTCGGCTCCTCCCCCCATGGTGCCTCTACGTTGGTCTCTGTTCACCCTCCTGACCCCAAGCGTGGAGAACAGACGCTCCAGGTAGCCCCATTGGGTGTGTCTTCCTCTTCCGAGGCCTCCCCTGATCATTCAGAGGAGCCCCCTCGGAAGAGAAAATGTAAGAGGAAGCATGTTGACTCCCCCGAGTCAGTCACCTCAGACACTGATTTGGAGGGTCCCCAAGGTCCCCCTCTGAGGATGTCTCCTTTTCAGACATCCTTGAGATCCTTAGGCAGAGGGGGAACTGGACTGCCCTTAACCCCTCCGAGGATGAGTCGGTGTACCTGGACGCGTTTGGTTCTCGCCCCTCCACCTCCTGGGTGTCTCCGTCTTTCAACCCTCTCATGGAAGTGGTGGCTCGGAAGGCGTGGATGGCCCCGGACACAGTGGAACCAACACCCCGTAGGCCCACAAAGTTTATTACATCCGACAAACAGTTTCTTATGAAGGGTGTCCCGGTTGATGCCATGGTGATTGCAGCAGCCACTAAGAAGGAGTTGGCTGATCCTTCTGTCCCTGTCCATCCACCTAATAAAGAATCTAGGACAATGGACAGGTACGGGAAATGGATGTTTTCTTCAGCGACCTTTTCCATGTGGTCGCTGAACTACCTGTGCCATTTCACCCACCTTCAAAGGGAAATCCTTAAGGAATTGGGTGATACCCTTCAGGATCCATCTGCTGCGGGGTCTCAGGAAAGATTAACTCCCAGCTGGCAACCCTTAACTCCATAGTTAACTCCTCCATGCAGCTCATTTCTTATGCAGCCGATGGGGCGAGTAGGGCCGCAGTCACAGGTGTATCCTTGAGACGACATGCCTGGATGCAGTTGTGCAACTTTGCTGACCCCTTTAAGGCGTCCTTCACCAACACCCCCTTCGATGGTTCGGCTTTGTCTGGACCACAGGTGAAGGATACACTTACTAGGTGCGAGCAGGAAGGCAAGACTCTCTCTGCCGTGGGAATCCGTTTTTCTACCCCATCTAGACCATAACCGAAAGGTCAGAAGGGTGGAAAAATGTGGATGTAATGTGATCCTATCTCGCCTACATTCAATACTGATGGGCTCGGGGCCGAGAATCGGCTCCGACTCGGCCGTTCTGACTATCACGAAGTCTCTCATTGGCTGGGCCAACCCTATATCCCAGGATGCACTATGCCCAAAACCCCAGGTCTCGTTTGCCGCTCCTGGAGTATCGACGTGGTCTCAACTTGGCTGTGGCTAAGTACCCTCTTTTGTGATCTTTGATATCTCATAGCAGTTCTCTGTAGGAGAATTTATATTCAAAAGCTATTTTCATAGCTACGTTGTTGTAATTGACTTGTTGTTTGAGTGGGATTGTTTATTCCTGTTGTGTGGTGATCCTTCTGTTTGATGGGCTAGGCCCATTTAAGTTAGAGGGCCTTTGACCTATCTTGTGTCTCGGTGTTTAACTTAGAGCCGCCCCCCAGTGTTTGACTTGTGTTTGACTTGTGTTGGTGTATCATGTCTACCAAAGAAAAAGAACATAAGCCATCGGGCTTTAAAAAATGTGCAAAGTGTAGCAATAAAATGTCTTTGACAGACAGTCACGCGATTTGCGTATACTGCCTTGGCACCAAACACTTGCAAGAATCTTGCAGTGTCTGTCATGCTTTCTCTTTGAGAGTTTTGCAGGAGAGAAAAAATAAACTTATCCTGAAGGGTTTAATTAAACCCTCCTTTGAGGAAGCTGTTTCTTCTCCCTCTGAAAAGTCCAGGGTTAAGTCTAAAAAGAAGTCCCCTGCTCCGTCCTCTTCCTCGGAGCCGCCAGAGAAAAGATCCAGGTCGATGTCCCCTTCCTCGGCTCCACTGGTCTCGGAGCCGTTGGCTATGGGGTCTAAAGCTGTGTTTCCTTCCTCGGCTCCATTGGTCTCAAAGCCGCAGGATTCAGGTTCGACAGCTGGGTCCACTGTCTCGGTTCCACTGGTTTCGGAGCCGCAGGAAATACTTTCCATTTCGGAGCCGGCTTCTTTGGTTCCACAGCTTTCGGCGCCGAAGGAGGTTTTGGTGCTTCTCGAGCCTGCTTCGGCTCTGATCCTCTTGGAGCCGATTCAGAGCCGTTCTCCTAGTCGTGTCTCGGATCCGATGGGAAAGGTTTCTCGACCCCCTTCTGTCTCCTCCAGGTCCTCCAGGTTATCTGATTCGGACGTAGATAGGGTAGTCCACAGGCTCCTCCAGTCACCAGTGTTATCTAAATTATTTTCGACTCCAGCCCACTCGGCTCCGGAGCCCATCATAGTATCGGTTCCATTCCTTCCTCCTCCAACAACCTTGGTGTTGTCAGAGTCGGAGAGTGCTGATTCGAGTGAAGTCCTTAGGTTGGTTCCGAGACCCCCCCGCCAGTCTTTCGGTTCCGACCTCAGCTCCAACCTTCTCTATTCCTTCTGCAGGTTTCGGTACTCAGGGGTCCTCAGTTGGGCCAGAGGGTGATACATGGGGGCCACTGACTTCGGTTCCGAGTCTCTCCCTTGGTGCTTCGGCTAGAGGAACCCCGACTCCGGTCATGGTTTCGGAGACAGGCCCTTCCTCCGATTCGGGGGGACCCGCCTTCGAAGATATGAGGAGCGGGCTGGCCAAGTCCTTAGTGACTTCACCCAAATCGGCATCTTCCTCCCTGGACACTACGACTAGAGTTTCTGGCGCCCCCCTATCTCTGGACAGCGGGGATCCAAGGCCTGAGGATACCTCCATGTGTGGTCCCCTGCTTTCTGAAGGCCCTTCAGAGTCCGTGCCTGAAGAGCCTCCCAGAAAGAAGCTGTGTAAGAGGAAGCACCTAGACTCCCCAGATGAGTCTGTCACCTCGGACACCGACCTCGATGATGCAGAAGGGTCCCCGAAGTCGTCCTCTGATGATGTCTCGTTCTCCGATATCCTGGAGATCTTGAGACAGCGGGGCGACTGGCCATCCAAAATCCCTTCTGAGGAGGAGTCGGTCTTCCTCAAGGCCTTTGGAGCCCAGCCTTCCACCTCTTGGGTGTCTCCACCCTTCAATGAATTATTGGATCTTATTGATCGAAGGGTGTGGGAACACCCTGACTCTGTGGAGCCAGTTCCTAGCCGCCCCAATAAATTCTTATCTGCACCTCCTGGGAAAGAGTTTTTGACCAAGGGAGTTCCTGTGGATGCCATGGTGGTGGCGTCTGCCACTCAGCAGGACATGGCAGAGGCTTCTACTTCCATCCATCCTCCTAATAAGGAGTCTAGGAGCATGGATGGGTATGGGAAGCATACCCTGTCTTCAGCGACCTTTACTTTGCGGTCGCTGAATTACTTGTGTCATTTTACGTGGCTCCAAAGGGATCTCATTAAAGAGTTGGGAGATACCCTGGCGGGTAACGTGCCTGAGGCATTGACCCAGTCTGTTAATGCCCAGCTGTCTACCCTTTCTTCCATCGTCAACTCGTCCATGAGGCTCATATCTTATGCAGCCGAGGGGGCAGGTAGAGCAGCGAGTTCAGGCGTAGCCCTCAGGAGGCAAGCTTGGATGCGCTTGTGTCATTTTGCGGAGGCTTTCAAGTCTTCTTTCATGGACGCCCCTTTCGACGGGTCCTCCCTTTTTGGACCCAAAGTGAAAGACACCCTCACGAGATGTGAGCAGGAGGGTAAGACTTTGTCTGCCGTTGGGGCCCGTTTTTCTCTTCCCACTAGACCTTATCCCAAGGCTCAGAGGGGAGGAAAAATGTGGTTCAGAAAGTCTCAAAAGTCTTCCCCTGCCCATCAGAGTGAACCCCCCTCCAGAGGCAGAGGAGGGGAAATTACTCTGGAAGACGTCGCCCCAGAGGCGGTGGAGGCCTCCGCAATACAGGAGACCGCAAATCCTATCGTGGCTCCTCCTTCCAGCGTCCCTGAGGGATTACCTGACTGTGCGTCTCCGGAGCCAGTCGGGGGTCGCTTTTCGGAGCATCTTCAGGCCTGGGAGTCCATCACTCAGGATCGATGGGTGGTTTGAATCATCGCCGGAGGTTATACCATTCCCTTCATCCGTTCTCCGCCACCATCAAAAAGAATCCCGGACGTTCCACCCAGTCAACGGGATCAAGCAGCACTAGAAATCGCAAAGCTGATAAGAAAAGGAGCCATCCAATCAGTCCCCGCAGACCAGATCGGATCAGGAACTTACTCAAGATTATTTTTGGTGCTGAAAAGAACAGGGGACTTGTGACCCATTCTGGATCTCAGCCGTTTAAACCGCTTTGTGAAAAAGTCCAAGTTCCGAATGGTCACGTTACAATCCATTCTACCCTTGCTGGAGAAAGGAGTATGGATGTGCTCCATAGATCTCAAGGACGCTTATTATCACATCAAGATAAACGAGGCCTCCAGGCATCATTTATGCTTCCGGCTGGGGGCCAGTCATTTTCAATTCCGGGCCCTGCCCTTTGGTCTCACCACAGCCCCCAGGGTGTTTACCAAGTGTTTGGCAGTGGTGACGGCTCACCTGAGATGTCTTGGATTGCAGGTGTTTCCTTATCTAGACGACTGGCTCCTCACTGCCCCCACCAGGCATCTACTTCTTCAAGCCATGAGAACTACCTTCAAATGGGGACATCTGTTAGGAATTACCTTCAATTGGGCAAAATCTGTATTGCTGCCATCACAGCGTGTTGCCTTTATTGGCGCAGAGCTAGACTCTGTAGAGATGCGAGCATTCCTACCCTTAGACAGAATAAAGGTGTTACAGGCTCAAGTTCTGGCCTTATTGCCCTGCAGAAAAGCCCAAGCCAGAATGGTTCTGCAGTTGTTGGGAACAATGGCGGCTACCATCCTTCTAGTCCCTCTTGCCAGGTTGCACATGCGAATACTTCAATGGCTTCTTTCGGCCCAGTGGTCATATCAGGATCTGCCCTTGTCCCATCCTATTTTCATTATGGAGAGATGCCGACAAGGTCTTCGTTGGTGGCTTCTCCCCTCCAATCTGAATCAAGGAAGATTGTTCATCCCCCCGTCCCCAGTTGCCACGGTAACCACGGATGCCTCCCAGATAGGGTGGGGGGGCATTACCTGGGCAGGACGGTTCAAGGGACGTGGCAAGATCACGAGACTCACTTGCATATCAATGTTCTGGAGATGAGAGCGGTGCTTCTAGCGTTGCAGGTACTCCACAGCTTTCTTCCCCAGGGAACTATTGCAATTCTTTCCGACAATGTGTCGGTTGTCTGGTATATGAACAAACAGGGGGGAACCAAGTCCTATCCCCTTTGCAGGGAAGCCATGAGAGTGTGGAGCTGGGCGATCGCTTCCCAGCGCTTTCTAGTGGCAATGCACATTCCGGGGAAGTCCAACGTGATTGCAGACAGGCTGAACAGAGCTATTCTGATGCCTCACGAGTGGTCCCTGAACGATCGAGTGGCGGCTCAGATATTCTCCAGGTGGGGTCTTCCCTGCTGCGACCTCTTTGCCAGTCCCGTCAATGCGAAGTGCAGAAATTATTTCACTCTAATCCCTCCTCAAGGGGAGCCGCCCAGGGATGCTCTAGTCCACGATTGGCCCTCCGGTCTGCTCTACGCCTTCCCTCCGGTCCCTCTCTTGCCAAGAGTGATTCAGAAGGCAATCTATGCGGGAAGCAGCATGATTTTGATAGCACCACTCTGGCCCCGTCAAGTTTGGTTCCCCTTCTTCGGAAATATGCGGTGGATGGGCCTTGGATCCTGGACCCAGCTCCAGACCTATTGACTCATCAGTCGGGACAGCCTCATCCATCCCTCCGAACTCTCAGACTCACTGCTTGGCTACTCCACTTCCTTCCTTAGTCAGACAGCATAACCTTACCCCAGATGTACTACAGATTCTGTCCTCTTCTCATAAGTCTTCTACTAGAAAGATTTACTCTAGTAAATGGAAGAGATTTGCTATTTGGGCTGAGCAGCGTGACCTTAATCCCCTCACAGCCCCAGTGTCAGCGGTGTTAAATTTCTTGGCGACACTTTTTAGACAGGGTTCCGCTGTCTCCACTATAAAGGTTCAATTGGCAGCGATCTCTAATTATCACGTAGCTCACAAGCCTTCCCTCATGGGTCATAAGCTGTGTAAAGCCTTTCTAAAAGGAACCTGGTTAATTCGCCCCCCGATTTCGCAACCCGTTCTACCATGGGACTTAAATATGGTGCTCGGAGCTTTGACGTCTCCTCCCTTTGAACCTGCAGCCACTTGCGAATTAAAATTCTTATCATGGAAGACTGCATTTTTGGTAGCCATTACTTCAGCCAGAAGGGTATCGGAGCTTCAAGCCCTTTCTGTCAAACCTCCTTATTTGATTTTTCACAAGGACAGAGTATCTCTAAGACTAAATCCTTCCTTTCTCCCTAAGGTGTCTTCTGCATTTTGTCTCCAACAGGCTGTTGAGCTACCAGTCTTTTTTCCACAATTCTCCAACAAAGCAGAATACATATTTCACCAGTTGGATGTACATAGACAATTGAGGTTTTATTTGAATAGGACACAACAGGAGAGAAAATCAGACCAGTTGTTTGTGTCCTTTTTGGACAACAGAATTGGCATATCTGTAACCAAGGCCACCATCGCTAAGTGGATTAGGGATTGCATCTCATTTATTTATGCATTGACGGGTAGGAATCTTCCTTTTCCAGTGAAGGCGCATTCTACCAGGGCTATGGCAACTTCAGTGGCCTTTCACGCTAGGCTGTCCATGGATGAGATTTGTGCGGCGGCTACTTGGACTTCTCTACATACCTTTATTTCTCATTACAAATTGGACATGGCATCTAAAGGTCATGCTTCCTTTGGTTCCACAGTGCTCAGGAGTGTTTTCCAGTGAGCCTCCCAGGATTTAGGTGCTAGGGACACTGTCATATCAGTATTGAATGTAGGCGAGATAGGATCACATTACATCTCTTAGTTATGTACTTACCATAAGGATAGATGTATGTGATCCATCTCGCCTACATTCTTACGTACCCGCCCTCCTTCCCCCTTCCTGTTGGATTTGGAGGAGACAAGTATTGTTTGATTCCCATGAGGATATTATTTTTTCTCTCCTCTTACACTTGTCTCTTTGTGGGTTCTGTGGGTGGAAGAATGTGTTGGGGGCAAACTAGATCTGGGGTTTTGGGCATGGTGCATCCTGGGATATAGGGTTGGCCCAGCCAATGAGAGACTTTGTGCTAGTCAGAACGGCCGAGTTGGATCAGTATTGAATATAGGCGAGATGGATCACATACATCTATCGTTATGGTAAGTACATAACTAAGAGTTTCGCAAACCCCAGGGAGTCATGCCTGACGCACGTGGCGAGTTTCCCTCCAGGGGCAGAGGAGGGAACAATAATAGATGCCGCCCGAGGGGCAGAGGGGGTCCACAGAATCAGGGTAGCAGGGAATCTTTCTCTGACAAACCCTTCCAGCACCCCTGAGGGGCTGCCCGACTGTCCACCTTCGGAGGCAGTTGGGGGAAGATTGTCACTGTACCCAGAAGCCTGGCAACTCCTCACACAAGACAAATGGGTACAGTCTATCATATTCGAGGGTTACAAAATTCCCTTTGTCCACACCCCTGTACAAAGAAACAGATCCCTTCCAGATGTCCCACCCGTGCTAAGGGATCAAGCAGTACTGGAAATTTCAAAACTGCTATAAAAAGAGGGCCATCCAGCCAGTCCCAGCAGATCAGCAAGGATCCGGAATTTACTCCAAGTTCTTTTTGATACCGAAAAAGACAGGGGACCGGAGACCCATTATGGATCTCACGCTTCAGTCCATTCTACCCTTTTTGGGTCAGGACAATTGGATGTGCTCTATAGACCTTCAAGATGCGTACTACCATATCAAAATGAACAGGCGCTCCAGAAGGTTTCTCTGCTTCCGGCTGGGAGCCAGTCACTATCAATTCAGAGCCCTGCCCTTTGGCCTCACCACAGCCCCCAGGGTGTTCACCAAATGCATGGCAGTGGTTACGGCGAGGATTCCAGGTGTTTCCATATCTAGACGACTGTCTACTAACTGCTTCCACCAGGCATCAGCTACTGCGAGCCAGGGATTATACCATCCAAACTTGCTCCGAGCTAGGTATATCAATAAATTTCGAAAAGTCTGCATTGTTGCCTTGTCAATCTATAACATTTATAGGCGCAGAAATAAACACAAAAGATCTGTCTGCAAAACTTCCTCCAGACAGAGTATCAGACATTCGCTGCCATGTGCAAGTACTACTAAAGTGCAAGACGATTCAGGCCAGATTTGTACTAAAAACATTGGGTCTTATGGTGGCAGCGATCATTCTAGTCCCCCTGGCTTGTTTCCACATGTGGATCCTTCAGTGGATGCTTTTTACCCAATGGTCCTTTCAACAGCTCCCAATGTCCCACAGAATAATGATCACTCAAACATGCAAAGACCACCTGGCTTGGTGGATGGTCTCCCCTACAGTTCTCCAGGGCAGACCGTTTGTTCTTCCTTCTCATGTTGCCACGGTGACCACGGATGCCTCCCTGATCGGGGGGGGGGGGAGGCATTTTCAGGGCAGGACTGTCCAGGGCACTTGGCAACCCCTAGAATACCACCTGCATATAAACGTCTTGGAGATGAGCGCGGTACTTTTAGCGTTGCAAGCTCTTCAGGACTCTCTACCTATCGGGACTATTGCAATTCAAACAGACAATATGTTTGTAGTGTGGTACATCAACAAGCAGGGCGGAACCAGATCCTACCCCTTATGTCGAGAAGCACTCAGACTCTGGCAGTGGGCGATCTCTTCCCAATGGTTTCTGATAGCAACGCACATCCTCGGGAAGTCCAACGTCATAGCAGACAGGCTGAGCAGAGCCATTCTCATGCCTCACGAGTGGTCTCTCAATCAGTCAGCAGCGGACAAAATTTTCCGCAGATGGGGTCAACCTTGCTGCGACTTTTTCGCAACCCCTCTCAACAGCAAGTGCGAAGACTTCTTCCCTCTATTCCCCCTCCCTGGCCATTCCCCCAGAGACGCTGTAGTCCACGACTGGCCCCGGGGTCTTCTGTATGCATTCCCTCCATTTCCCTTATTTCCCAAACTGATTCAGAAAGCGACCGCTTTGGGTTCCAGGATGATCCTCATTGCCCCTTACTGGCCTCGACAGTTTTGGTTCCCATTCCTGCATCATCATCTGTTGGAGCAGCCCTGGAGTCTGGACCCAGTGCCGGACCTGTTGGTCCATCAGTCGGGTGGGCTGCACCAATCCCTTCAGTCTCTTAACCTTACAGCTTGGTTGCTCCAATTCCAACCTTAGCCAGGCTTCCACAGATTTCTCAGCCAGTACGTGAAATCATCCTTTCTTCACATAAATCTACTACCAGAAAAACCTATGCTAGTAAGTGGAAACGTTTCTCCTGCTGGGCAGAGACCAGGAGTATAGATCCTTTTACAGCCCCTGTCCACACTGTTTTGGATTTTTTGGCAGAGCTGTTTCGAGAAGGCTTCTCTTCTGCCACCATTAGAGTCCAATTGGCTGCCATCGCTAATTTTCATGCTGGACTGTCAGAGACCAGCATCATGTCCCATAAACTTTGTAAAGCCTTTCTCAAAGGAACTGTATTACTCAGGCCTCCAATTAGAGATCCCCCGTCTCCGTGGGATCTGAACCTTATATTATCCTCTCTGATACTACCTCCCTTTGAACCTGCGTCCTCCTGTTCTTTAAAGTTACTCTCCTGGAAGACTCTCTTCTTAGTAGCTATCACCTCAGCTAGAAGAGTGTCGGAACTTCAAGCCCTATGCATTCGTCCTCCCTATCTTGTTTTTCACAAGGATAGAGTCTCACTTAGAACTAACCCTTCCTTTTTACCCAAGGTTCCTTCTGAGACAAATCTGAATCAGGCTATTGAGCTTCCTGTCTTTTTTCCTAACTATTCAAACAGAGCTGAACAAAAGCTGCACGTTTTGGATGTTCACAGGCAATTACGTTTTTATTTAGATAGAACAAAGCAAATTAGGAAGTCAGACCAACTCTTCCTGTCTTATGCTGAGGGCAAGCAGGGCTTGCCAGTTTCTAAAGTATCTTTATCCAGATGGCCGGTTTCAATCATATCCTTCATTTACCAATTAAGACACAAAGAACTCCCCGTAAAAACAAAAGCTCATTCCACCAGAGCGTTAGCCACGTCGGTAGCTTTTCAAGCAAAGCTCCCAATGGAATCTATTTGTGCTGCAGCCACGTGGGCCTCTCCTCATACCTTTATTTCTCATTACAAGTTGGATATGGCCTCCAGGAATCGGGCTGAGTTTGGTTCCACTGTGCTCAAGAGTCTGTTCCGATGAGCCACCCAGGACTAAGGTGCTAGGGACGCTGTCCCATCCAGCAAGAATGAAGGCGAGATTGACAA
Organism: Protopterus annectens; assembly: GCF_019279795.1. Lineage (NCBI taxonomy): Eukaryota > Metazoa > Chordata > Ceratodontiformes > Protopteridae > Protopterus > Protopterus annectens. The sequence continues at coordinate 1,305,274,576 of NC_056746.1, read as the reverse complement.
CTTAACATTAAGAAGTTATGTACCTACCATAACGTTCCATGTTAGTTGTCTTCTTCTCGCTTTCTTTCTTGCGTCCCACCCGCCATCCCTCTAGCCTGGACAGACTGAGAAGAATCCTTCTGAGGCCGTATTCCTCTACTGGACTATTCCTAGGTTATGTCCCCCTTTGTTACCACTGTAGGTAATCCTTATAGTTGGGACAGGTGTCTCCATGGTATTAGCTCTACCAAACGAGATCTGGGTATTGGACGCCTAGCATTGTGGGATATAGGGAGGGCCTCGAGCCAGTAAATAGCTCTCGAGCTTTGGTATAGGCCGAGTCGGAGCTGAGGATCGGCTCCGAACCCATCCAGCAAGAAAGAAGGCGAGAAGAAGACAACTAACATGGAACATTATGGTAGGTACATAACTTCTTATTAATCCTGCCCATCCAGCCAGACTTGTTCTTCAAGGTTTAGGTTCCATGGCTGCTGTCATAACTTTAGATCCTATGTCATGCCACTATATAGTAGAGAGTCAATTATCTGAACTAATTTGGACCTGGGGTAGTTCTGACAATGAAATTGTTCGGATAATCAAATATGTAATTGAACCGGATAAAAAACTTCTAAAATCTTGCTTTCTTCTGCATGCAGGAATTCACTTTTCAACCATTCAGTGATTCCACTTGACAATAAAGAATATTTTTCACTCATGAGCTGGCTGCAAGCTCAAAAAACATGCTCAAGCAAAGACATATAATGTTTACATATTCAGACTTTATGATTTTTCCTACCCAAAAACTTTGGAAGGCTGGTTCTGATCATTGATATTTCTGATAATCGACGTTCGGATAATCGACTATTTACAGTATGCTTGTTCTTTGGTGGACTCTAGCTGTTCAGTGGTCTATTCTGCAACATCTTCTTTCCTTCCCAGTCAAACTCACTTCGGTATGCAAAAGTTATCTTTGTTGTTGGATTCAGTTGGGCGAGATTTAACTTGGTTTTCCTTTTATTCTACCTCCTCCTGCGATGACCATGGACACCTCCCAGTTGGGGTGTGGGAGCTTTTCCTGAGATGGACAGTTCAAGGCAAAAGGTTTCCCCCAAGAGATCAATTTGCATGCCAACATTCTAGAGATGAGAGTGGTTCTATTGGCATTACAGGCCAATCAAGATGTTCTCCCACTAGGAACTACTGCAATTCAAACCGACATGTCAGTGGTCTGGTACATCAACAAACACGGGGGGAACCCAATCTTACCCCCTTTGTCGAGAAGCAATGAGAGTGTGGCAGTGGGCAGTCATCCTCCTGTTTTCTTGTGGCAATGCACATTCTGGGGAAATCCAACATACTCACTGACAAACTCAACAGGTCCATTTTGTTACCTCACAAATGGTCTCTCAATCAAGCAGTGATGAAGAACATCTTTCATCTTTAGGGCAAACCTTGTTGCGATCTCTTTGCATCTCCCCACTACAACAAGTGCAGTAGGTATTTTGCTCTAATCCTCCCTCAGGGGGAGTCACCAAGAGATGCTCGAGTCCATGTTTGGCCCTCCAGTCTACTTTATGCCTATTCCTTGTTATCCCTGATTCCAAAGAGCTCAGTTATCTTCATTGCCCCCTTCTGGCCTTGCTAAGTCTGGGTTCCTTTCCTTTGGTCTCATCTTTGTTATTCTCCTTGGATACTGGACCCCAGTCCAGATCTTCTATCGCATCCCTCTGGGATGAAGCACCCCAATATCCCAAGCATCAAATTAATGGCATGGTTTCTCCAATTCCATTAAAAGCTAGACAGCCCAGGCTTTCCTCCCGGGTTCACCATATTTTTTGTCTTTCCAAAAACCTTCTACAAGGAAGATATACAGAAGTAATTGGAAAAGAGTTTCCATTTCAGCACTTAAGAAAGAAATTGACCCCTTTACTACTCCTATTTCTTTGGTTCTAGAATTTTTGGCTAAAGTTTCTTAGGAAGGTACTAATTGTCCACAGTCAAAGTACAATTAGCAGCCATATCAAATTTTCATTCAGGAGAAAACACTATCTCTTTAGCTTCTTACAAATTGTGCAAGGCTTTTCTAAAAGGTACCTTCTTACTCAGACTTCCATTGAAAGACCTGTCACCTCCTTCGGATTTGACAGTTATGCTCCAGGAGTTGACACTGCAACCTTTTGTACCTGCAGCCAAAACTGATTTAAAAATGTTTGTCATGGAAAACAGTCTTTCTAGTAACTATTACATCTGTCAGAAGAATTTCTGAACTCCAGGCTCTCTCATCCAATCCTCGTTACATTGTTTTCCACAAAAACAGAGTTACTAATCCATTCATCTTACCAAACGTAACCTCTGTGTCAAATATCAGTCAAACAAACCTTCCCGTCTTCTTCCCTAAATTTTCAGATAAAGGGTAGTACATGTTACATCTTTTAGATCTACATAGACAACTATGTTTTTATCTACACAGGACAAAGGAGATTAGGAAAGCAGATAAGTTGTTTGATCCTTCTCACCTGACAGACTGGGACCAACAGTTTCTAAGGTTACCCTGGCCAAATGGATTAAGGATTGCATTTATTTTGTATATACTCAGCAGGGTCTGTCCCTATCAAAGCCCCTAAGGCTCATTCAGCTAGATCCATGGCTACTTCCTCTGCCTTCTGGTCTAGAATTTCCATTGATGGCATATGCACAACAGCTACATGGTTTAATGTTCATACCTTTATTGCTCATTACAAACTAGATTTGACTTCTAGAAGCAGAGCTGCGTTTGGTTCGGCAGTTCTCTGGAATATCCTTCCATGAGGGCCACATAATATTCATGTAGCTGGGGACTCTGTTCCATACATTGAAGAATAATGAAAAGGACAACATCAGGTAGTAGTTATGTATTTACTATAACTATGCATCTGAATTGTCCATTTTCATTCTTCTTCAACTCCCCACCCTCCTTCTCCCTTCCTTTGATATACTGGGAAGATCTGATGGATGTTTTGGGAACTTTTTGTTCCTGGTTTGAGCCGCAGCTTACTATTATCTTCCTTTTCCTACTCTGTCTTAGGATCTGTAAAGCAGCAAACGTGATTAGAAGTGTTGTAGGCTGACTGGGGCATTATGGGTAGAGGGAGGAGCTCGAGAGTTGGATCTGTAAGTCTGGTATGCAGCTGAGTTGGATCCGAGGTCAGAGCCATAACTCATAAGTAGAAAAATAATGTAAATGGACAACACAGGTGCATAGTTATGGTAAGTGTATAATGCCCCAGTCAGCCTGCAATACCTCAGATAGAGTTTGCTGTCTTAGAGATCCTAAGATAGAGTAGGACAAGGAAAATAATGGTGACCGTAGAGTACCCATGGTTTTGGGAACAGTTTAAACAAAAATAAATAAGTAAATAGATAAATGAAAGTAAATAAAATGACACACATGCATTTTCTGAATGGTAGTATCATTCATTGTTAAAGCATGTAGTAAAAGTTAACATTATGAGAGTATAAAAAGTTTAAACTAGTATATAATAATACAGTAACCATATTAATAAACTGTAATTTAGAATAAATATACATTACAAAAGTGTTACCCTTTTATATTTCTTTATTTTTTTCTTTCTGTTATTCATGTGTTAGGTCAAATTAAATAGGTAAGCATTTACATTTAGCATGTTTAAATGGAGCAAAACTAAATATATAGTTCTGTGTGAAGTACCTGTATTTCAGAACATCCAAAACAAATGTTTACCCATGCAGTACCTCTGTCTGACTTCCCCTAACTATATAGACTACCTAAGATTAAACTTTTTGGCTATCACTGAAGATGATATAATACTTAATATAACTGATTTCTGTAAGAGATGGAAACTAATATGCTTAAAGATGGGGCAGAGAATACACGTGATACAGTGCTTTAGCACTGTTAATAATATATCCAGCTCAGAGAATACCAGTTTCCCACCCCAGGACATTTTAACAAAAAATACAAAGTAACAGGAAAGCGGCAAATGTATATAAATGTAAAATAAACTAATAATACCTTAGAATATTATAACTCTTCCAGTAGAGTTGTGAGGTCTGGTGTTCCAGATATGGATATTTACATTAAGGTAACTAGATTTAAGATTGTGCGTGGGGTACTCTCACCTGTGCATGATTCTAGATGGAACGCAGTCTTAAATAACCAAATGGGATACGAAACATTTTATAAACTGGCTGAAAGAGAAGGACAGTAGTCTATTCAAAAACAAAATGTGATAGCCCAGTAGATGATAAAATTGACAGAATTTAAGGGATATGGGAATGGAACAGTGGTGGAATAAGATAAGTCCTACAGAAATGACATATAAACAGGGATTGTATAAAATTGAATTATTGAGACAACTGGGAAGATGTAAAGATCTAATATACTGGGAACAACTGATGACTAGAGATCAGCCATGGTTTTGGGAACAATTTAAACCAAATAATGAGAGTGAGAAAATTAGAACAGAATTAGGTGATAAGCTGGTGGTGATGTTAAAGGGACTCAGTCTGGTTTCATGTAATCTAAAACAAGTACCCTCAGCAACCTCACAAATACTCATCACAGGCAGCAGGAACGTGTCAGTCAGTTGAAGGCGATTTCAGCAAACGCAAAAGAAACTGAAGCCAGTTCGCCAGAACCACATTCGCTAAAAGTGGTGATTGCCTCTTTTTCCACTGTTGTACAGTCTCAGAGATGGTATATATAATTCCGTGGGGGTGCAGGTGGGCTTATCCCCTGCAAAAAAAAATTGTTTCCATGTTCACTGAAGGTGGTTTCGATGATCTAGTTTTGGTTTATTTGCATTCGCTGAAACCGCCTTCAAAGGAATTACGTGAATCCACAGGCAGCACCCACCATGAAACGTACATCTTAGAGTTAGAATGACTCAGTTGAAAAGCACATAAGATAAACCTCTTTACAATCCAGTCCGATAGTCATAAGTTATTTCATAGTGAGACACACTGACACACCATTCATCGAGCTGTGCAAAGAGAGGGTGATGGTCAGTTTCCTGTCAAGAACCAAGATTCTCCAAATCAAACAAACACTCATGTCCTTACACCACAGGTACAGATATAACACAGTCATAGTACGCTTGGGCATAAATGACTTGGGGAATATGTCCTGGAACAAATGAAGAGAGACATGACTGAGCTCTCTGAATAAGTTTCTGAGACTGATATGAACCTAGACCTGAGCACTATTCCGTCATTACCATGAATGATGCCATAATACGAGGAATGAATTATTGATTTAACAATTGGCTTAACTTCTGGTGTCATTCAAGGGGATACAATATGTATATCAGTCTAGGGAAGAGATAGTAGATAGAACAATAGTCAAGTTGCTTACTTGTATTTTCATAAGATTAATGAAGTCTGTTCCTTCCAATTTCTATGACGCAGCAAAAAATATCAGGTTTTCTCTGCATACTCTTTCTTCTAACTTTCCTATTTTTTGAAGAAGCTCATGTTCAGCAAACACACTGTACTGGCATATGGGTAGTAATGTCATATTACTCTCCCCCTGACAGTCTGGCAAAACTCAGAACTCCTGCCCCTGCTTGTCTATGGGTGTTCATAGGTTCATATGTGTTTACGAGGCTAATAGTGCAAGGCTAGGCATTAATACCCAAGATATGACAATATTATATCTTAATTCCCCAGATATGGGATGATGTAGTATTGGGGTAGTGGGTCTTTGAGTGTTGTAGCCCTGAGTCATTTTACACACGGCCTCTGTCCATAAGGGACATGGGCAGCACCCCGGGAGTGAATTTACAGTTCCCCATCCATTTATCCAAATTCTTTTTGAAGAGAGTGAGGGATGGGCTTTGTTTTATGAAGATCTGAAATGTATTCCATAGATGAGGTAGCCTTTGGGATACGAATCTGTCCCTTCAGCAAGTTCTGTTCGAGTCACAAATAAAGTTCAGGTCCATGGAATGCGTAACTCTCATATAATGCAACAATGTAACATTTTCATCATGGCTGGCTCAGAGAATACCTGGTAAGTCAGGCATAAGTCACCTTTCAACGAACAATATGAAATGGATTAAAGGGATAGGGCCTTAGTCGGGTCACATAAGACATGTGTCTTACGCTTTGTATTTTTTAGTTAGAAATCTCTGGGGCTGCTGCAATTGGTGTAAGTGCCTGGCTAAGTAAATGCAGAAGGGAGCATTTTGCTCAATTATGGGCCTTATCAGGGCAGAGCACAGTGGCACTATGACTTCCTTTGATCTTGATGCCATGCCTTTACTTATAAGTTGAGCCACACAGAAGGATTTCCTCACTACCATAGCTACCTGGTGGTCAAAGTTTAGGTTACTATCTATCTATCTGCCTGTGTTCCTAGTTCCCTCACCACTGGGTTTACTTTTAGGAGTCTGGGGAGTGGAGTCGGATCAGACAGTGGTCCAAGCCGGTTCTACCTCTTGGGGCTTCGACGCGGTTGAGCTCCTTCCTACATCGGCTTCATAGCCAACCACTCTGTTTCGGGGCCAGTCTTTCAGTTCTTTGGAGCCGGGGACCTCCTCCAAGCAGGGTGAGGGAGCTTTTGAGCTGATGAAGGGATTGCTGTCACCTCCGATGGCTCCACTCTTGGGTTTGAGTACTCTTCCTCCAAAAGCATCTCTGTCGGTCTTAGCACATCACTTCTTCCCCAAGCACAGAGATCCTGAGCCCCAGGAAGCCGCTGCGGGTGAGACTATCTCTTCTGAACCTTCCCCAGAGTACCCCTCTGAGGAGGTCCCTCAGAAGAGATTGTGTAAAAGGAAGCACATAGACTCCCCGGATGAGTCTATCACCTCAGACACTGACCTGGATGATTTGGAAGGGTCCCCATGGTCCCCCTCTGAAGATGTCTCCTTTACAGACATCCTTGAGATTCTAAAACAGAGGGGTGGCTGGAAGCCCACCAGTCCTTCTGAGGATAAGTCAGTGTACCTGGAAGCTTTTGGGCCTCGCCCTGCCGCCTCTTGTCTACACCTTTTGACCAATTAATGAATGTGATTGCTCGTAAGCCGTGGGGTCCTCCAGATACAGTAGAGCCTGTTCCAAGGAGGCCTAACAAATTCATCACAGCACCACAGACAAAGAATTGTTAACTAAAGGTGTCCCAGTAGATGCTATGGTGGTGGCGCCGGACACCAAGAAGGATTTTCAGAAACTTCCTCATCTGTTCATCCACCGAATAAAGGCTCTCGGGCAATGGACATATATGGAAAGCGTACCTTTCTTCAGCAGCTTTTACGCTTTGATCACTGAATTACTTGACCCATTTTACGAGACTTCAAAGGGATCTCCTGAAGGAGCTAGGAGATACCCTTCAGGGTACTGTAGCTGCTGGGTTTAGGTTAAAGTTTCCTCTCAGCTCTCCACCCTAAACTCAGTGGTTAACTCCTCTATGCGGCTGATTTCATATGCAGCCGATGGAGCAAGTAGAGCAGCAGCTACAGGAATTTCCTTAAGGAGACATTCCTGGATGCGTTTGTGTAACTTTGCTGAACCCTTCAAGTCTTCCTTCACTAATGCCCCTTTTGATGGCTCGTCATTGTTCGGGCCCAAAGTTAAAGAGACCTTAACCAGGTGTGAATAGGAGGGAAAAACTCTGTCTGCCGTAGGTGTTCATTTTTCCACCCCCACTAGACCTTATCCCAAAGGTCAAAGAGGAGGAAAAATGTGGTTCCACAAATCCCAAGGTGTATTTCCCGATGCACATGGTGACTCTTCCCCCACAGGCAGGGGGGGGGAATAACAATGGAAGACGCCAACCTCGTGGCAGAGGGGGTATGCTGAACCAGTGTGACAGGGATTCTTTCCCTGGAAAGTCCTTTCAGCGCTCCTGAGTGGAGGCCCATCTGTCCATCTCTGGAGGCAGTCGGGGGACACTTATTGTTGTACTGAAATGCCTGTCTAGATATCACACAAGACAAATGGGTACAAATTATCCTATATAGAGGTTATTACATACCCTTTTCCACTCCCCCCTTGGAAAAACAATCCATCCCAGATATTCCACCCCATCAAAGGGACCAAGCAACATTAGAGATACAGAAGTTGCTAGAAAAAAAGAGTCATCCAAGATGTCCCCGCAGACCAAGTAGGATCTGAAACTTACTCAAGATTCTTTTTAGTTCCAAAAAACACGGGGGACTGGGGATCCATTTTGGATCTCAGCAGATTAAACAAGTCCATCAAGAAATCAAAATTCCAGATGGTGACACTGAAGTCAGTACTCCCCTTTCTGGGGGAAAGACAACTGGATGTGCTCAGTAGATCTCCAGGATTTGTACTACCACATAAAAATGAACAGGTGATCCAGGAGACACTTACGCTTTCGGCTGGGAGACGGTCATTACCAGTTTCGAGCTCTGCCCTTTGGTCTCACTACAGCCCCCAGAGTGTTCACCATATGCATGGCAGTAGTTACGGCTCACTTGAGGCACCTGGGATTCCGTGTGTTTCCATACCTAGATGACTGGCTCCTAACCGCCACCACCAAGTATCTACTAGTGCAAGCAAGGGACAAAACCATCCATCTCTGTACCAAGCTAGGTATTACAATAAATTTAAAAAAATCTGCCTTGTTGCCTTCACAGTGTCTTATATTCTTAGGCACAGAATTAGAATTAAAGGAAATGTTGGCCAAACTTACCCCCAAAAGGATTCACTCTCTACACCTTCAAATCAAAAGCTTAATATCCAAAAGAAAAGCTCAAGCAAAGACTGTCTTACAGGTTCTGGGCACCATGGCAGCTGCTATCATTTTAGTACCTCTAGCATGTTTTCACATGAGAGTCCTTCAATGGATACTTTTCTCCCAGTGGTCCATGCAAGAGCTACCACTTTCACACAAGATCATTATCACAGAGTCATGCAAAAAGGACCTATGGTGGTGGTTTCAAATGACTCAGTTGACCATGGGGCATCCGTTCGTTTTTCCACAAGCAACAGCCACACTGACCATGGAAGCTTCTCAGATTTGGGGGGGGGGGGGGGGGCATTATCTGGGAAAGACTGTCCAAGGCATCTAGCAAGAACATGAGAACCACTTGCATATCAATGTCCTAGAGATGAGAGAGGTGCTCTACATGTTGCAAGCATTCCAGGATTCTCGATAGGAACTATTGCAGTTCAGACAGACAACATGTCAGTGGTGCGGTACATAAACAAACAAGAAGGAACCAGATCTTACCCCCTATGTCGGGAGGCACAACGGGTATGGCAATGGGCTGTTTCTTCTCAATGTTTTCTGACTGCAACACATATCCTGGGGAAATCCGTGATAAGAGACAAACTCAGCAGAGCTATTCTGATACCTCACGAGTGGTCCCTGAAACAAGAGGATGTGGAAGAGATTTTCTACAAATGGTGCCAGCCCTGCTGCAACCTTTTCGCCACATCCATGAACACCAAGTGCAGCAGCTACTTTACCTTGATTCCCCCTACGGGGACGTCACAGATGGATGTGCTCATACACGATTCGCCCTTGGGACTACTTTACGTCTTCCCTCCCTTTCCCCTGATACCAAAGTTCCTTCAGAAAGGCAACACATTGAGACGCACCTTAATTCTCATTGCACCATACTGGCCTCGACAGATTTGGTTCCCCTTTCTCTGGACCCATCTCCATGAGGAACCGTGGATCCTGGACCCAGTTTCAGACCACCTGACCCATTCATCGGAGAAGTTCCAACCATCAATCCAGACCCTAAAGTTGACAGCATGGCTGCTCCAGTTCCACAGATAGCCAGGCTCCATGACATTTATTTTATTTTATTTGAAGTTTGTTAACTGAGAAAGTCCATTGGGCCGAGGTGAGCCCTTTTTCAATGGAGGCCCGGGGAGAAAAGCTCCACAGTATATATTTAAATTTACACAAAAAATAAATATATGACTGGTAGTTATACAGAGACTGAGTAAAGTAATAGATCTGAAGTAGTTAACTTAATTTGGTTTTCAACCTGTGGGATACAGGATCCATATCGGATTCAAGCCGGTAGTTTCACTAGCATCTGCTCCGAACTCCAAGCACCTCCCCTTACCCATAATACACCTCCACTACCTTCCAACCCCCAGATCTCATTTGCCATGGCTTGCCTGAAGCATTGTGATCTCCTGAGCTCCGAGTTAGTGAGTGGGTTTTTGCTTTTTAAGCAACTTTTTTGCTGAAAAATTTTAGTGTAGGTGTTAGTGTAGGTTCCCTCTTCTCCTCCCCTCTCTGGTGTGTCATATGTTAGAAAGTTTTCTAAGTAGTTTAGTGCTAGTTTGTTAGTCTGTATTGCTTCTCCTCCCCCCTCAGTGTTCTGTGTGTCTTGAGAGTGTGGTGAGTGGTTTGTGACTGGGAAATAGGCTATTTTTCTTCGCCTTTTTTCCTTCTTTAGTGTGTTTTCTTGTTCAGTCATGGGAGACCCCAAGCCTGTATTTAAAAGGTGCACTGAGTGTGGCCATAAATTGTCTCCTGCAGATGTCCACACTCTTTGTGTGATGTGCTTGGGTGTTGCCCACTTGAGTACAGAATACACTATCTGCACGGGTTTTAACCCATGTGCTATTAAAGACAGGAAGGCTAAGTTGGCCCTCAAAGGCCTTCTTTCCACTTCTGAGGCGGCTGCCTTGTCCACGGCCTTGGTCACAGCGGCTGCTGTGGCCGCCTCTCCTTCCTCTCTTGCCCTGGCTTCACCTCCCTCCCAGGCTGGGACTCAAACTCTCACTTCTAAGCCTGTGGAAGTGGAGTGGAAAAGGGGCAGAGAGAAGGAGAGAGAGCACAAGGACAAACACTTTTCAAAGCCAGAGAAACGTAAGAGGTCTCCGGACCTTCCTTCTACTCCCACCAGAAGTCAGGCTAGGATCCGTGACTCCCCTTGGCGCCAATCTCTGAGATTTTCCCCGGAGCCGGAGGAGACGAGTCCTCCATCTAGGGCCTCGGTTCCTCGACCCGCCAGGTCGAAGTCCGTGGCCTCGTCGAGATCCACGTGGAGCTTATCGGAAGTTGACATGGATAAAATGATGAGGAGGTTCATTCGTACTCAGATCCAGATGGGGGTCTTACCAGCCCCCCCCCCCCAGAAGGGGGAGCTCGCTTCCCTTTTTCACACCAAGTTCTCCTTCTCTGATCCATTCACCGGTTTCAGAGTACTTGGATCTGAGAATGGCCTTAGTTAGGGTGTCAGCGCCAATGGTACCTGTTTCCTTGACGCCGACAACTGCCTGGAGCGTTCAGATCCGAGTGTCTCTTGGAGCCGGAGCTTGGGTTTCGGATCTGAGGGAGCAGAACTTTTTTCTTCAGCTCCGGCATTGTCGGGCCAAGATCCCTCCCTCAGAACTCTATCCACTTCGGGCCCAGCTCCGATTCTCGCTTTGGATCTGGTGAGAGCGGCTTACGTTTTGGTACCCCAGGAGGTTCGTTCTCCCTCGGCATTCGACGTGGTGGAAAGGGTTCTCTCCTCTGGATTGAGACCCTTGACTATCCCCTCGGATTCCACCCCGGCCCCTCGGCTCTGTCTACGCATCCCATCATTTTTCCAGAGAGACAGCCCGTGCTTGAGGAGCCCCAGATGGTTCCCTCTGAGGAACAAGTAGCTTGCGAGTCCCCCCCGGAGAGCCCCACCAAAGTTATGCCTCGTAAGCATACCTGTAAGAGGAGGCATTTTGCCTCCCCGGATACGGATTTGGATGATGGGGAAGGTTTCCCCAGGTCACCTCCTGAGGGTGTCTCCTTTGGAGACATCATGGAAATCCTATGCCAGTGGGGAGGTTGGTCCACCCCCAAACCTTCTTCTGATGAATCCATGTTCCTAGAGGCTTTCGGCACAGGCCCATCTACTTCCTGTGTGTCCCCTCCCACAGATACCCTGTTGGACCTGGTCACCTCGCGGGCCTTGAAGGAGCCGGACACCGTGGAACCAATCCCTAAACATCCTAATAAGATCCTGAATCCACCATCAGATAGGTCAGCGTAGAACAAGGGCTCCCTTGTGGATGCTATGATGGTAGCAGCAGCCACAAAGAAGGAACTAGCCCAAGAGAGTTCCTCGGTTCATCCTCCTGACCGAGAGTCGTGGGTGATGGACCTCTTAGGGAAGCGGGTTTATGCTTCAGTGACCTTTTCCATTAGAGCACTGAACTACCTGGCCCACGTAATGAGACTCCAGCGCAACCTGGTCAAGGAGCTGGCTGAGTCTCCCCCTAAGTCCATGTCGCAGGAGGACAGGGACTCGTTCTCCACGAGGATGGCCACTTTGAAAGCAGTCTCCAGCACGTCCATGCAACTCCTCTCACATGCCACTGAAGGAGCGACTAGGGTGGCTGGGTCTGGCATCTCCATGAGGTGCAACGTCTGGCTTAGACTATGTCAGTTTTCGGAACCTTTCAAGGCGTCCTTTGCCAACTCCCCTTATGACGGCTGTACGCTCTTTGGTAAGACCATGAAAGAGACTTTAGTCCAGAGTGAGAAGGACAAGAAGACACTGTCTGCCATCGGAATCTGCTTCTCAAACCCTCAAAGATCCTTTTCCCAGAATCAGAGAGGGCAAAAGAACATACGGTTCCAGAAGTCACAGTATTCCTGGGACACTCGAGGCTCTTCTTCCCCCAGAGGCAGAGGGGGACAGAATGGACACCGGCCCAGAGGTAGAGGGGGATCAAAGAATTTTGGGTCTCGAGAACCCTTCTCGGCCAGGCCCAGACAGCAACTCTGAGGGATTGCCCAACTGCTGTACTCTGGAGGCAGTCAGGGGACGATTGTCCTTGCACCTGGCGGCATGGGAGTCCGTAACATCAGACCACTGGGTGCGTCAGATCATATCTAGAGGATACTCTATCCCTTTTGTGGTTCCTCCCAAACCTCCCAATCACCTCCCAGATGTACCACACACGCAAACGAAAGCAGCAGCAGAGGAAATTTCCAAGCTGCTAGAAAAATGAGCCATCAAAACTGTCCCCCCCAGATTAGTCTGGATTGGGCTTCTACTCCGGGTTTTTTTTTTTTTTTGGTGCCAAAGAAAATGGGGGACTTAAGGCCCATTCTGGACCTATCTACCCTGAACCGGTCAGTTGCCAAATAAAAATTCCAGATGGTCACACGACAGTCCATCATGCCGTACCTGCAAGAGAGTGACTGGATGTGCTCGTTAGACCTCCAAGATGCTTACTATCACATAACGATGCAAAGAAGTTCCAGGAGGTTCCTCCACTTCCGGCTAGGAGTCGATCATTACCAGTTTCGAACCCTACCCTTTGGTCTCACCAGAGCCCCCAGGGTGTTCACCAAAGTGATGGCGGTAGTAGCAGCTCACCTGAGGCTTCAGGGGATCCAGGTCTACCCGTACGTGGACGATTGGTTCCTCACTGCTCCCACCAGGCGTCTACTTTCTCAAACCAGGGATTATTTCTTAAAGCTTGCCCTGCATTTGGGGATCACAATCAGTGCATCCAAATCACTCCTAAATCTTGTCCAGGTGATAGACTACATTGGGGCAAGGATAAACACCTTACAGTGCAAAATTTTCCTGACCTTGGAGATAGTACAAAACCTGAGGATGCATGTCTCTCTGATCTGCCGTTCTCATCTTCCATCGGCAGAATCAGTGTTGAGGGCCTTAGATTCAATGGTGGCGACCATAATGCTTCTTCTGTGCGCCCGGTTACATGTGAGCATTCTAAAGTGGACATTAGCTGTACAATAGTCCCTGTTGGAACTTCCATTGTCGTATCCAGTACAACTCAGTCAAGTCTGTCAGTCGTCCCCTCTGTGGTGGATGTGTTCTTCGGAGATCTTGGAGGGACAACCTTTTGTTTCAGCCCCTGTCCAAGCCACAGTGACCACGGACGCCTCACAACTTGGGGGGGGGCATTGTTTGGGCAGTACAGTCCAAGGCCTGTGGTCCCCTGTAGAGACCAGCTTGCACATAAATGTTCTAGAGATGAGGGCAGTTCTTTTGGCGTTGCAGGCCCTTCATGCCTTTCTTCCTCTAGGAACCATTGTGATTCAATCAGACAACATGCCAGTGGTCTGGTATATTAACAAACAGGGAGGGACCAGATCTTACCCCCTTTGTCGCAAGGCCATGACAGTGTGGGAATGGGCGATCTCCACAGGTCGTTTTCTCATAGCAACGCACATTCCGGGATGGTCCAACATTCTAGCAGACAGGTTAAGTCGGACTATTCTGATGCCTTACGAGTGGTCTCCGAATCTTTCAGTAGCGAAGATCTTCCTGGAGTGGGGTCAGCCTTGCTGCAATCTCTTCGCATCACCTTCCAACGTGAAGTGCAGCGAGTTTGCTCTGACTCCCCCCCCCTTGCTGGGGGAGTCCCCCAGAGATGCTGTAGTCCATGCTTGGCCTCTCGGTCTTCTGTATGCTTACCCTCCAGTACCCCTTATTCCGAGTTTTCTATAGAAAGCTCGTCAACTGGAGAGCAAAGTGATCCTCATTGCCCTGTTTTGGCCTCGCCAGGCATGGTTTCCCTTCCTTTGGTCTCACCTTCTGGCTCCGCCCTGGATCTTGGATCCCATTCAGGATCTGATTTTACACCCATCAGGGGTTCCTCATCCGAACCTGGATAGTTTGAAGCTCACAGCTTGGCTGCTCCAGTTCCCATGATCGCTAGGACCCCTGGATTATCCTCTTCAATTAGGTCTATTCTGGTGGCTGCTCACAAGTCTTCAACCTGGAAGGTTTACCGCAGCAAATGGAAAAGTTTTTCTTTTTGGGCCTTTCAAAGGAGTTTAGACCCCTTCACGGCTCCTATTTTTGCCATTCTTGATTTCCTAGCTGATATTTTTCAACACTGAGCTAGTTCTTCTACTATCAAAGTTCAATTGGCTGCCATTTCTCATTTTCATGAGGGTGAGAATTCTGCCTCACTAGCCTCCTCCAGACTGTGTAAAGCCTTTATCAAAGGGACTTTTCTGTTACACCCCCGTCAAGGATCCTGTTCCCCCATGGGACCTTACTATGGTTCTTCAAGCTTTGGTCACTCCACCTTTTGAACCTGCTGTAACCCCAGATCTAACATTTTTGTCTTGGAAAACAGCATTCCTGGTGGCTATCACTTCTGCTAAAAGGGTTTAGAACTGCAAGCTTTGTCCATTAAAGTTCCTTATATGATTTTCCACAAAGATAGGGTTTCCCTTCGGACCAGTCCATCCTTTCTTCCTAAGGTGGCATCACAAGTTAATATCAATCAAACCAGTAATTTACCTGTCTTCTTTCCTAACTTTGCTAACAAAATGGAATACAAACTCCACTTGTTGGATGTTCATAGACAGTTACATTTTTATTCACATAGGACAAAAAAACTTCTGTAAATCCGACCAGCTGTTTGTGTCCTTCTATAAACCCTTTTCGGGTAAACCTATCTCCAAGGTCACTGTTGCTAGGTGGATTTCTTCATGCATCCTTCAGGTCTTTAAGAACAAAGGTATGTCTCCTCCGGGTCAGGTGAAAGCTCATTCCACTAGGTCCATGGCTACTTCTGCAGCCTTTTGGTTTAGAGTCTCATAGGTAGGTAGGTACTAGGCTATCTGCCCGAGGACATTTATAAGCCTAGCCAGAGTGTGTTGGCTTTCGCCGCCCCATTGGGATGATATTTGTTCTGCAGCTACTTGGGCCTCATCTCATACCTTTATTTCTCACTACAAATTGGATTTGACTTCTAGAAGGAGATCATCCTTTGGTTCCGTGGTGCTCCGGAATATCCTTCCATGAGGGCCACCCAGGAGTTTAGTAGCTGGGGACTCTGTCCCACAGGTTGAAGACCAAATGAAGTAAACTACTTCAGATAAAGAAGTTATGTACTCACCATAACATTCCATCTGAGTAGTTCTACTTCATTTGTCTTCAACTGTCCCACCCTCCTTCCCCCTGACCTTATCATATGAACAGTCTGTTGGCTGCAGTTGTAGGTCATAAAGTGTTTTTCAGGTCGGGTTATCAGTATGAAGGTCAGCAAATAAGATATGGGAGTTGGAAAGTAGTGAGGTGTATTATGGGTAAGGGGAGGAGCTTGGAGCTCGGAGCAGATGCTAGTGAGATTGCAGCTCGGATCCGATATGGATCCAGTATCCCACAGGTTGAAGACAAATGAAGTAGAACTACTCAGATGGAACATTATGGTGAGCACATAACTTCTTTTTTAAAATGTTTGTGAGCAACAGATAATACAAGAGTGGTAAGTGTATAGTACAGTATGTTTAGATATGGACAACTAAGGGTTAGGCAGGAGGTAATGCAAACAATAACAGTACTTCAGTAGAAGATTCAAGAGGAAATGTACATATACACCCCTTTGTCCCCCCACCCAATATGTAGCTGGGAGAAAGCATAATTAAGTTAGGGTAGGGCAGTATGAGAAGAGGAGGAGGAGTGAAGATGGGGGTTTAGGATGGGTGAGAGCAGGAGCATTCTCATGAAGAGGAGAGATAAGAGTGCAGCTGTGCCTTGAAAGAGGAAAGATTTTGTGTAGTATGGATGAGGGGAGGGAGTGAATTCCATTTGCATGCAAGGGAGAAGGACAAAAGAAGTTGACCTGGGCTACGTGATGGTTTGTGTACAGCAAGGAAGTTTTGATTGTTAGATCTGAGGGTGTGGGTAGGGAGATGCATAGTGAGGATGGAGGAGAGGAAGGGGCATTCAGAAGTGTTGAAAATGAGTTTGTGGGCAGTGGAGAGTTGAATGTAAGATAGGTAGTGAGGGAGTTCTAGTCAGTTCAGGGAGTGTAGGGAGTAACAGTGGTGTGAGAGGGATTTAGAGCCAGTAGCAAATTTGGCAATTTTGTTGTAGCAGCATGCTAGTTTGCCTTTAAGTGTTGCTTGCAGGTTGGTGAGGAGACGAGCCACGTACAAGAGGGAGGGAAGGGGGTATGTGGTAGAGAGGGTAACCTTAGTTGATGGTGTGAGGAAGCAATTGTGCCGGTAGAGCATTCGTAGTTTCTTATGGGTTTTCTTAATGTTGGCTTAGAGATGAAGGTTGAATTTTAACTGCTCATCAATAATGACACCAAGAAGTTTAGTATGAGAAACTATTTTGATGGGGATATTATTACTGCTAACCATGGAAAAGGTGATGTTAAGTTGTCAATCTCGCCTTCATTCTTGCTGGATGGGTTCGGAGCCGATCCTCGGCTCTGACCCGGCCTATACCAAAGCTCGAGAGCTATTTACCGGCTCGAGGCCCTCCCTATATCCCACAATGCTAGGTGTCCAATACCCAGATCTCGTTTGCCGCTTCAGCTACGAGGTTGCGTTTTTGCCGGCTCCAGGTCGTATAAAACTTTTTTACTAAGTTTATTTATATATAAATAGCTATTTCTTGTTAGATTTATTTCTCTTAGTGTCCCCTTTCTGATCCCTTGAGAAATTCCATTTAGAAACCCTCTTTGCTAGTAGTTTTTTGAGTTTCTCCCCCCCTCCCCCACCCTTTAGGGTAGAGTTAGTTTTTTCTTATATATATTTATATTTCTACTAGTCTTGTTATCTGTATATTGTTATAGCAGTATTATAACTCCTACTACTACTATATTATTGTAGTGTTAGTTCTAGTGTGTGTGTGTGTGTGTGTGTGTGTGTGTGTGTGTGTGTGTGTGTGTGTGTGTGTGTGTGTTGTGTGTTAGGCACTAGTTACTTATTTCCTTGGTACCCTGTTATAGTGTCATTATATCTAAGGATACTAAGGTCTCAGGTTTCAAGTGTGACTCGTGCTGTCAGAAGATGTCTCTGACAGACGGTCACACTTCTTGTGTGTATTGTTTGGGCCCCCTACACCTGCAGGACTCTTGTTCGGTCTGTCATGCCTTCAGTCCGAGAGTCCTGCAGGAGCGTAGGAACAAACTTATTTTGAGGGGCTTACTTAAGCCTGAAGGGTCCCTGACTAAGCCTTCGTTGGGTAAACCCTCCAAGCCCGCCAAACTGTCGGCTCCCTGTTTGGAGCCATCGCTAAGTGGAGCTACTGCCTCCTCGTCGGTTCCGGCTGGAACCGACACTTTGAGATCTCAGTCGGCTCCTGTTGTAGTGTCGGAGCCTTCTCTGAGCAGAAAACGCTCGAGATCTCCCTCTTTGGAGTCTGTTCGTTCGGCTCCGAGATCTCTGTTACTACAGTCGGAGCGGAGCCATAGGTCACATTCCTCTCGGTCTTCCAGGCTTTCTGATCACGACCTCGAGAGGGTGGTCAGTAGACTCCTTAAATCGCAGGCACTTGCCCAAATGTTGACTAGCCCTTCTCAACAGACTGCGGCTATCCCTGCATCTTCAACAATTCCTCCTCCGACTCTTCCATTATGTTCGGAGCCGGAGCTCGTTGGGGCTCGAATCGTTAGTACGTCGGAGCCGATACCACACATTTCGGCTCCTTCGTCAGCTCCGATCTCTTCATTGGTTCCGTCCGTGGAGGGATCCGGGCGCCGAGACTCCCTCGTCGGCTCTGAGGGGGCGAGTGGCATCAGACCCTTGTCCGACCCCGTTCTCCCTCTCGGTGCCTCGGCGCAGGTGAGCTAAGCCCCAACATCGGCCTCGGAGCCGTCACTCTCGGTGCCGGGGGGGGGGTTCTCATCTCTTCGGAGCGGGGACCTTCCTCTCTGCCCGATAGGGGCGCCTTCGAGGTCATGAGGAGCGTACTGACTCCTGGGGCGGACCCACGATCGGCTCCTTCGGCTCCTCCCCCCATGGTGCCTACGTCGGTCTCTGTTCACCCTCCTGACCCCAAGCGTAGAAAACAGATGCTCCGGGTAGCCCCATTGGGTGTGTCTTCCTCTTCCGAGGCCTCCCCTGATCATTCAGAGGAGCCCCCTCGGAAGAGAAAATGTAAGAGGAAGCATGTTGACTCCCCCGAGTCAGTCACCTCAGACACCGATTTGGAGGATTCAGAAGGGTCTCCAAGGTCCCCCTCTGAGGATGTCTCCTTTTCAGACATCCTAGAGATCCTTAGGCAGAGGGGGAACTGGACTGCTCTTAACCCCTCCGAGGACGAGTCGGTGTACCTGGACGTGTTTGGTTCTTGCCCCTCCACCTCCTGGGTGTCTCCGCCTTTCGACCCTCTCATGGATGTGGTGGCACGGAAGGCGTGGATGGCCCCGGACACAGTGGAACCAACTCCCCGTAGGCCCACAAAGTTTATTACAGCCCCATCCGACAAACAGTTTCTTACGAAGGGTGTCCCGGTTGATGCCATGGTGGTTGCAGCAGCCACTAAGAAGGAGTTGGCTGATCCTTCTGTCCCTGTCCATCCACCTAATAAAGAATCTAGGACAATGGACAGGTACGGGAAGCGGATGTTTTCTTCAGCGACCTTTTCCATGCGGTCACTGTACTACCTGTGCCATTTCACCCACCTTCAAAGGGATTTCCTTAAGGAATTGGGTGATACCCTTCAGGATCCATCTGCTGCGGGGTCTCAGGAAAAGATTAACTCCCAGCTGGCAACCCTTAACTCCATAGTTAACTCCTCCATGTGGCTCATTTCTTATGCAGCCGATGGGGCGAGTAGGGCCGCAGGCACAGGTGTAGCCTTGAGACGACATGCCTGGATGTGGTTGTGCAACTTTGCTGACCCTTTAAGCCCCTTCAGCAACACCCCCTTCGATGGTTCGGCTTTGTTCGGACCACAGGTGAAGGATACACTTACCAGGTGCGAGCAGGAAGGCAAGACTCTCTCTGCCGTGGGAGTCTGTTTTTCTACCCCATCTAGACCATACCCGAAAGGTCAGAAGAGTGGAAAAATGTGGTTTCACAAACCCCAGGGAGTCATGCCTGACGCACGTGGCGAGTTTCCCTCCAGGGGCAGAGGAGGGAACAATAATAGACGCCGCCCGAGGGGTAGAGGGGGTCTGCAGAATCAGGGTAGCAGGGAATCTTTCTCTGACAAACCCTTCCAGCACCCCTGAGGGGCTGCCCGACTGTCCACCTTCGGAGGCAGTCGGGGGAAGATTGTCACTCTACCCAGAAGCCTGGCAACTCCTCACACAATAGAAATGGGTACAGTCTATCATATCCGAGGGTTACAAAATTCCCTTCGTCCACACCCCTGTACAAAGAAACAGATCTCTTCCAGATGTCCCATCCACGCTAAGGGATCAAGCAGTACTGGAAATTTCAAAACTGCTAAAAAAGAGGGCCATCCAGCCAGTCCCAGCAGACCAGCAAGGATCCAGAATTTACTCCAAGTTCTTTTTGGTACCGAAAAAGACAGGGGACTGAAGACCCATTCTGGATCTTAGCAGACTGAACAGGTCTATCCAAAGAACAAAGTTCCGGATGGTCACGCTTCAGTCCATTTTACCCTTTTTGGGTCAGGACAATTGGATGTGCTCTATAGACCTTCAAGATGCTTATTACCATATCAAAATGAACAGGCGCTCCAGAAGGTTTCTCCGCTTCCGGCTGGTAGCCAGTCACTATCAATTCAGAGCCCTGCCCTTTGGCCTCACCACAGCCACCAGGGTGTTCACCAAATGCATGGCAGTGGTTACAGCTCACCTGAGACGGCGAGGATTCCAGGTGTTTCCATATCTAGACGACTGTCTACTAACTGCTTCCACCAGGCATCAGCTACTGCGAGCCAGGGATTATACCATCCAAACTTGCTCCGAGCTAGGTATATCAATAAATTTCGAAAAGTCTGCATTGTTGCCTTGTCAATCTATAACATTTATAGGCGGAGAAATAAACACAAAAGATCTGTCTGCAAAATTTTCTCCAGACAGAGTATCAGACATTCGCCGACATGTGCAAGTACTACTAAAGTGCAAGACGATTCAGGCCAGATTTGTACTAAAATCATTGGGTCTTATGGCGACAGCAATCATTCTAGTCCCCCTGGCTCGTTTCCACATGCGGATCCTTCAGTGGATGCTTTTTACCCAATGGTCCTTTCAACAGCTCCCAATGTCCCACAGAATAATGATCACTCAAACATGCAAAGACCACCTGGCTTGGTGGATGGTCTCCCCTACAGTTCTCCAGGGCAGACCGTTTGTTCTTCCTTCTCCTGTTGCTACGATGACCATGGATGCCTCCCTGATCGGGTGGGGGGGGGGGCATTTTCAGGGCAGGACTGTCCAGGGCACTTGACAACCCCTAGAATACCACTTGCATATAAACGTCTTGGAGATAAGAGCGGTACTTTTAGCATTGCAAGCTCTTCAGGACTCTCTACCTATCAGGACTATTGCAATTCAAACAGACAATATGTCTGTAGTGTGGTACATTAACAAGCAGGGTGGAACCAGATCCTACCCCTTATGTCGAGAAGCACTCAGACTCTTGCAGTGGGTGATCTCTTCCCAACGGTTTCTGATAGCAACGCACATCCCCGGGAAGTCCAACGTCATAGCAGACAGGCTGAGCAGAGCCATTCTCATGCCTCAGGAGTGGTCTCTCCATTAGTCAGTAGCGGGCAAGATTTTCAGCAGATGGGGTCAACCTTGCTGCAACCTTTTCGCAACCCCTCTCAACAGCAAGTGCGAAGACTTCTTCACTCTATTCCCCCTCCCCGGCCATTCCCCCAGAGATGCTCTAGTCCACGATTGGCCCTGGGGTCTTCTGTATGCATTCCCTCCATTTCCCTTAATTCCCAAACTGATTCAGAAAGCGACCGCTTTGGGTTCCAGGATGATCCTCATTGCCCCTTACTGGCCTCGACAAATTTGGTTTCCGTTCCTGCATCATCATCTGCTGGAGCAGCCCTAGAGTCTGGACCCAGTGCCGGACCTGTTGGTCCATCAGTCGGGTGGGCTGCACCAATCCCTTCAGTCTCTCAACCTCACAGCTTGGTTGCTCCAATTCCAACCTTAGCCAGGCTTCCACAGATTTCTCAGCCAGTACGTGAAATCATCCTTTCTTCACATAAATCTACTACCAGAAAAACCTATGCTAGTAAGTGGAAACGTTTCTCCTGCTGGGCAGAGACCAGGAGTATAGATCCTTTTACAGCCCCTGTCCACACTGTTCTGGATTTTTTGGCAGAGCTGTTTCGACGAGGCTCCTCTTCTGCCACCATTAGAGTTCAATTGGCTGCCATCGCTAATTTTCATGCTGGACTGTCTGAGACCAGCAATTACTCAGGCCTCCAATTAGAGATCCCCCGTCTCCGTGGGATCTGAACCTTATATTATCCTCTCTGATACTACCTCCCTTTGAACCTGCGTCCTCCTGTTCCTTAAAGTTACTCTCCTGGAAGACTCTCGTCTTAGTAGCTATCACCTCAGCTAGAAGAGTGTCCCTCTGCATTCGTCCTCCCTATCTTGTTTTTCACAAGGATAGAGTCTCACTTAGAACTAACCCTTCCTTTTTACCCAAGGTTCCTTCTGAGACAAATCTGAATCAGGCTATTGAGCTTCCTGTCTTTTTTCCTAACTATTCAAATAGAGCTGAACAAAAGCCACAGTTTTTGGATGTTCACAGGCAATTACGTTTTTATTTGGATAGAACAAAGCAAATTAGGAAGTCAGACCAACTCTTCCTGTCTTATGCTGAGGGCAACCAGGGCTTGCCAGTTTCTAAGTATCTTTATCCAGATGGCTGGCTTCAATCATATCCTTCATTTACCAATTAAGACACAAAGAACTCCCCATAAAACCAAAAGCTCATTCCACCAGAGCATTAGCCACGTCGGTAGCTTTTCAAGCAAAGCTCCCAATGGAATCTATTTGTGCTGCAGCCACGTGGGCCTCTCCTCATACCTTTATTTCTCATTACAAGTTGGATATGGCCTCCAGGAATCGGGCTGAGTTTGGTTCCACTGTGCTCAAGAGTCTGTTCCGATGAGCCACCCAGGACTAAGTTGCTAGGGACGCTGTCCCATCCAGCAAGAATGAAGGCGAGGTTGACAACTTAACATTAAGAAGTTATGTACCTACCATAACGTTCCATGTTAGTTGTCTTCTTCTCGCTTCTTTCTTAAGGCCCCACCCGCCATCCCTCTAGCCTGGACAGACTGAGAAGAATCCTTCTGAGGCCGTATTCCTCTACTGGACTATTTCTAGGTTATGTCCCCCTCTGTTACCACTGTAGGTAATCCTTATAGTTGGGACAGGTGTCTCCATAGTATTAGCTCTACCAAACGAGATCTGAGTATTGGATGCCTAGCATTGTGGGATATAGGGAGGGCCTCGAGCCAGTAAATAGCTCTCGAGCTTTGGTATAGGCCGAGTCGGAGCCGAGGATCAGCTCCGAACCCATCCAGCAAGAAAGAAGGCGAGAAGAAGACAACTAACATGGAACGTTATGGTAGGTACATAACTTCTTATTTGTGTCTATTTTGGAGTTTTTAGAAGGGGTAAAAATCATGATTTTTGTTTTGGATGCATTAAGGGCTAAGTGGTTATTTTGCATCCAAGTCTCTGTGCTGTCAAATGCTGATTGTGTTAATTGAGCCAGTTTAGCTAGGGAGTCAGCAGAGCAAATAATGGTAGAGTCGTCTACATATTGAATGAGTTTGGCTGAGGGGATACATTTAAAGAAGTCATTTATGATGATATTGAATAGCAGAGGGCCCAGGATAGATACTTGGGCGACGCCAGTCTAATTGTTAAGCTAAGGTGAGATGGCATTATTCCATTTGGCAGCTTGTTGTCTATCACAGAGATAACTGGAAAACCAATTCAGAGAGGAGGGAGAGAGATTGAGCTGTGTGAGCTTAGAAAGAATAAGCGTATGGGATATTGTATCAAAGGCCTTGGAAAGGTCTAGGAGAAGAGCAGAGATGATATTACCAGAATCGTGGGGGTGGTTGATGTTTTCGAGAAAAGATAGGAGGGTGGTGGTGGTACTGTGACCAGGTCTAAATCTGTGTTGTGTAGGGGTAAGTAGATGGTTGTCTAGGAGGTATGGTAAGAGTTGAAGGTGAATATATTTTTCAAGGATTTTTGAGATAGGGAGAGGATGGTGATGGGGCAGAAGTTAAAGATGTCAGTGTTGTTGCTTCCTTTATGTAAGGGAATGATGTAGGCTTTTTTCCAGAGAAGGAATACATAGGATTCTTGGATAGACCGGTTGATTAATATGCAGATAGGGAGTGGAATGCCATCAGCAGCTTGTTTGAGGAAGTTAGTTTGAAGGTTGTCAGGGGCATTTGAACAGGGTTTTAATTTTTGAAGGAGTTTTTTATAGTGGATAGTGGGATGGGTTTGAGAGAAGAGAGAGGGGTGGGGAGAGAGAGAGTTAAGAGAGGGGGGTTATGGGAAATAAGAGTTGATGGAGCACTGTAGTTGCGGGGGGAAAATGTGGTGAGCTTAGTAATAGAGTCTATGAAGAAGATTTTGAATTTGGAGGCAATGGAGTGGTCTGTGGAGTAGGGGTCAGGGCAGAGATTAGTTTTTTGGTTAGGAGGTTAGTGATACTATTCCAAAAGTTTTTTGGATTAAATTTATGGTTGGTTTGGAGTTGAGAGTAGTAGGATTTGCAGTCAGACACAATTAGTTTTTTTTTACTTTATTCCTGAGTTGTTTGTATTTGGTGAGAGTGTGGGGTGTTTTAAGTTTTTGGTGGAGTTTCCATGCTTTGTCACGTGCATGTATGAGGGCTAGGGTGCCTTTCTGATATATAACTTGACTATTTTCATCTATCACTGCTTGAAAAAGGACTTACGTATATACCAAGCAACACTGATGGACTCGTTAATGCTCTAATTGATTTATAACGATTTGTGCGTAATTTGGATTTGAAACTAATCTATGGCAATTCTTTAATTGAAATGTACAAATTGTGTAAATGTAGTAAGCACTTTTATTCCCATTAGCCAGCCTATAACAGAAGCATTCTATAATATATGTGAAGCCCAGTTAAAAAGCTATTATCAAAAATGGGAAGTTTAAATGGATGTTTAATTTAACTAATGAGAAAAAATAGGCTTTACATGAGTTAGAAAGTAATGAGAATATTATTTTAAAAGAAGCTGACAAGGGAGGTGCAATTGTCATCATGAATAAGGATGACTATTTCTCTGGTGTGTTTGATATTTTAAATGATAGAACAGCATTTTAAAAAATAACCTGTGCTCAGGTTGATAGATTTATTAATAATGTGAATACACCACTATGTGAATTACAATTGATGAATGACATTACTTTGGATATGTTTATGTATTTTACAGTCTCCAACTGGTTATACCAATACTCTGTGGTATACCTAAGATCCACAACTCCTTAGAGAAACCCCCTTTGAGACCTATTGTATCTGGGTGAGGTTGGATCACGGAGCCTATCTCTGTGTATTTACAAACTGAATTAAGTAAATCTCTAAAGTTTGTTAAAAGTTATATAAGGGATACTGCTGATTTTTTACAACAGCTTCATGGTTGGTGTAGAGGAAAAATCTGCACTAATTTTATTATGGTCACATTAGATATAAAATCACTGTTCACTATGATCCCGAATGGTTATGGGATTTCTGCGATTAGAGAGATTTTATGCAAACAACATTTTGGTTCTGGAAGACAAATTGAAACAATATGTGAATCATTGAGTCTTGTACTCGAAAATAATATCTTTATTTTTAACAAGAAATATTTTCATCAGTTCTCTGGGGTTGCCATGGGCACCCCAGTAGCAAATACTTATGCCACTTTAGTTTTTTTAAGTGACTGGGAGGATGAAAATATTTACAAAAGACTTGACTGCTATGCTAAAAATAGATTTATTTTTAAGAGGTTTGTGGATGATGTGTTTTTAATTTGGGATGGTGAAGAAAATGATTTAATTTCGTTTTAGAGCAGCTGAATAATATCCTGAGTTTTTGAAGTTTTCTGTACATTATTCGTTCAGTAAAATGGAATTTCTTGATGTTGTTATAAAATATGATGGATCAGACCTAAATACTTCAGTTTATAAAAAAGAAGTACAAAAGAATTAAGTATTTGCACAAGAAGAGCATGCACCCCCCACATGTTTTTAAGGGGATTGTAAAAGCACAGATTAATGTTAGTAGATTAAATACAAATGATTCAGAATGTATAAAACAAATGGATGAAACAGTGGATGCCTTTGCTTAGAAAGGATATGGACATGATTTTCTGACTAGTGTGAAGAATGATATTCTACTACATAGAAACTTATTGGCTAAACCATATTTTAGTTATATGGATGCTGCCACAAATAATATTGAAATTGTTGATATCAGAAAACCTAATACCCTACAATACACCACTACATATAATAGGTGTAGTGATGGGGTTAAAAAGATTACTTCCTAATAATTGGGGTATACTCAAAACTCGACCTGAATTACATCTTATTATTGATTAAAAGCCTAGGTTTTCTTTTCGTAATTGTTCTAATCTTAAAAATAGAGAGTGCTATAAGGATATGCAAGAAAATAACATTAAAAAGACAACTACTAAATATGGCACATTTATGTGCCTAATCTGTTGTTGTTGTAACTTTATTGAGAGGAATAACGTCTTTACACATTTTTTCTACTGGCACTTCCTATACTTTTAAGTGTTATGCCACATGTAACACCAGCAATATAATATATCTTACTACATGTGTCAAATGTATGAGTTTTTATGTGGGTAAATCCATATGACGCTTAAAAGATAGGATCATTTAACACAATTCTGATATCAGAAGACAAGTAATGAGTAACTCCTTGGCTAAGCTTTGAAAACAATACCTATTATTTTAGGTTTAGGGTCATTGATTTGTTGTTCAAATCACTAAGAAGAGGTGATTTAAATAGATTTGAGGGCAGAGAATATAATTGGATTGTCTGTGTGCAGGCTGACTCTCCGCCAGGTATTAATCAAACAGTCTCCATAAAAATTATTTTAAAAGCCAAGCAAGCAATAATAAAGGTTTAATATAACTAATTGAATACTCTTGTGAAAAAAAATCTTTTTGAAATATATGTTGTTCCAATATACATAATCTTTAATCTTTATACATGTTGGTTCTAATATATATATATATATATATATATATAGACACACACACACACACACACACACACACACACACACACACACACACACACACACACACATCTTTGATAGTTATTATGCACTGGTACTTTAATAATTTGAATGTTTTAAATTGTTTTATTGGTTGTGTGGATGTTTTAACACTATAAAATGAGTGTTATTTTAGATGTGTGTTATTAGCAGTGAGGAAGGGTACTTGATACCTGAAAGCTTTGCTCTTTTTGATAATTAAGTTGCTTTGAGTTTTATGTTGGTTGTCAGTGGTTTTGTTTTTGTATACTTCCTGTAATTACGCATTGAAAGTCTTTTAAGATCACTGACCTCATGGAAGACCCTGCTTCTCCACATCTCACAGCAGAGTAGGTTTTTTGTAGTCTACATAAGAAATAACATTACAGTGTCAAATGTTTGAAATGATTATACAGTACTAGTACTTTTGAGATTCACAATTATAACAAACTACCATGGTTTTAAAGCAGATACATATATGAATTTACAAACCGAAAGGATCACACAGTACAGGAAAATATAACAATATACAATTGTCAAATTATATGATTTTCAAAAAGAGCTAAAGTGTGTTTTGACTGCCTGTCAGAGAGTCTTCCTAACATTTTATTAGAGAGATCAGTAAAACATCATTCTTGTCACCACTGCCTAAGTTTCCCAGGCTAGCAGGAACTTAAATTTTAGCATGTCTCTGTTAAAAATACTTATCTCTCAGAAGCTGATAGTTCTCTCTTAGAAGCTTGCCTGAAACGGAAAGTCATGAAACAAATTACTTTGGAAACCTGTAATTACCTCTGTTTCTAGACAATAGAAAGAAGCCACTAGCCTAGATGTCCTGTTTCTTAGCTGCGATAAACAAACCTTATAGCACATCATAAAACTCTGTATCTGAAGTAGTTACTTCATTTGATCTGCAACCTGTGGGTGTCGGATCCGATCCGGCAGCTTTCCAAGCTCCAAGATCCGAGCTCCTAGCTCCTCCCCCCTACCCATAATCCCCTAGTACCAACCACATTACCTCAGATCGTTTTTTGCCGCAGATAAAGAAACTTCCTTGTGAAGAGCTCCTGGCTGGGTGAGATCATTGCTGTTTTTTAAACCAATTTTTCTCTCAAAGTTTTTCGTGTGTGTGTGTTAGTTTCCCTTTTTTGCTTCTTCTACTAGTTTTTTGGGTAACTTTGTTAAATTTATAACTAATCTATCTTCACTCTCCTCCCCCTCCTAGTGTTTGGGTGTGTGTGTGAAAGATGTCAGAAGGGCCTAAGGCCATTTTCTCTAAATGTACTGAGTGTGGCCACAAGCTTTCTCCAGCTGATGGCCACACTCAGTGCGTTTTGTGCCTGGGGGCAGCCCATTTGTCAGAGGTCTGCCAAATCTGTGCGGCCTTTAACCCCCGGGCACTCCAGGATAGGAAGAACAAGCTGATCCTGGCGGGAAAGCTCCCCCAGGAGTCGGCTTCTTCTTCCGTTCGGGCTCCAGCTGCTTCAGCAGCTTCGGCGCCATCTATCCCCTTAGCTCTACCTGGGACTCAACCTCCCTCATCGGGTTTGAGCTCTGGGGAAACTAGTGCCTCTTCCCTCAGAGAGAAGAGGCACAAGGATAAGGATGGACATAAGTCCCATAAAAGGCGGGCCGAATCTCATCCTTCGGCTCCGCCAGCAAAACTTTTAAAAGCTCCCTCGAGGGTCTCCGGATCCCCCTCCTCTCAGCGCCATTCGCCCTGTTTTTCGCCGAAGGAGGAGGATAGGTCTCCCTTGAGATCTTCGAGGCGGCCCTCCCGGCCTGCCTCTACTATTTCATCTAGGTTGACCCGAAGCATCTCCGAAGCGGATATGGATCGGATGATGCGTCGGTTCTTACAGACCCAAATGCAGATGGGGATGCTCTTGCCTCCCCCCCCCCTCTGGGGGGGAGTGCAGCCCCCATATTTGCCCCGATCACTCCTTCTCCGACTCGTTTTCGGGTCTCGGAGTCATCGGATCCAGGCCCTTTCGGACCCGGGGAACTGTCGGCGCCGATAGCGGTTGTCTCTTCGACGCCGACTATACCTTCGAGCTTGTCGGACCCGAGCGTCGGATCCGAGGGAGTTGCTGTGTTTTCGGCGCTGTTGGCGTCAGAGCACACCTCTGCTCGGCGCCGACTGCATCGGCTCCGACCCCGATCCCTTCCTCGGATCCGAGGAGATTGCTCTCAGAGGCTGGTGAGAGTAGCTCTCCTTCGGCTTTTGAGGTAGTGGAGAGGGTACTGTCGAGGTCCTCCAGATCCCCGACCCGGGCTTCGGATCCAACCGTACCCCCTCTGTATGAGGGTCTGTCTTCCATCATCCATCCATCTGGACAGCCTGCCCAAGCCCTACAGCTAGTTCCCGTGGAGGAACAACAACCCGTGGACGAGCCCTCTTCGGACAGTCCCACCGAGGAGGTCCCTCGAAAACATCGGTGCAAAAGGAGGCACCTGGACTGGACTCCCCCGAGTCCATTACCACAGACACGGACTTAGATGATACGGAGGGTTCCCCAAGGTTACCCCCTGAAGATGTCTCCTTTGGAGACATCATGGAAATGTTGCGTATTAGAGGGGGGTGGTCAGCCCAAAAGCCTTCCCTTGATGAGTCCGTGTTCCTGGAGGCCTTTGAGGCAGGCCCATCTACCTCCTGGGTGTCCCCTCCGGCCGACCCCCTGGTGGACTTAATTACCACAAGGGCTTGGAAGGAGCCCGACACCGTGGAGCCAATTCCAAGGCGCCCCGATAAAGTCCTCAGCCCACCCACAGATAGACCGTCTTGGGCCAAAGGAACTCCCGTTGATGCTATGTTGGTGGCTGCGGCCACCAAGAAAGAACTTGCACAGGAGAGTTCTTCGGTTCACCCGCCGGATAAGGAATCCCGAGCGCTTGACCGGATTGGGAAGCAGATGTTTGCTTCAGCGACCTTTTCCATAAGGGCGCTGAACTATATGGCACATACTATTAGGCTACAGCGAGACTTGATTAAGGAATACGCTGCAGCCCCCCAGAGTCCATGTTGGTCCCAGACAAAAAGGTTTTTGAGACTCGAATGGCCACTCTAAAATCCATCTCAAATACTTCTATGCGGCTTCTCTCCCATGCAACGGAGGGAGCCGCTAGAGCTAGCGGAGCCGGGGTCGTCTTGCGACGTCTCTCCTGGCTCCGTCTGTGCGACTTCACGGACCCCTTCAAGGCGTCCTTCAACGCCTTTGACGGGTCTGCCTTGTTTGGCAAAACTGTTCGCGATACGCTGGTCCAAAGCGAAAAGGACGGGAAGACGCTGTCTGCTGTCGGAGTCCGCTTCTCTAATCCCCAAAGATCCTTCTCCAGGAATCAGAGGGGACAAAAGAAGCTGTGGTTCCGTAAGTCTCAGCAATCCCATCCTGCTGCGGACCACTCGTCCTCCAGAGGCAGAGGAGGACAAGGTGGACGCCGCCCAGAGGCAGAGGGGGCGTAATTTGGTCTAGAGAACCTTTCTCGGACAGACCCGTGCAACAGCCCTGAGGGCTTGCCCGACTGTCCCTCTCTGGTGGCAGTCGGGGGGGCGATTGTCGGAGCACCTGTCAAACTGGGAGTCCCTTACAACAGATCGATGGGTGCGCCGGATCATATCCAGAGGTTACACCATTCCATTCATAAACCTTCCCCCCAAATCCAGACGCCTCCCCGATGTCCCACCCAATCAGAGGAAGGCAGCGGCTTTGGAAATTTCAAAGCTGCTAAGAAAAAGAGCCATCCAGCCCGTCCCCAGACCAGTCCGGATTGGGTTACTACTCCAGGATCTTTTAGGTGCCAAAGAAAACGGGGGACCTCAGACCCATCTTAGACCTTTCCGCCCTGAACCTGTTCATACCCAAGGAAAAGTTCCGGATGGTCACTCTCCAATCTATTCTCCCCCTGCTGCGGGAGAACTACTGGATGTGCTCGCTAGACCTCAATGATGCGTATTACCACATATTAATGGACAAACGATCCAGGAGGTTTCTCCGCTTCCGGCTCGGAGCCAGTCATTATCAATTCAGGGTTCTTCCATTCGGCCTCACCTCAGCCCCCAGAGTGTTCACCAAGGTCATGGCAGTGGTTACAGCCCACCTGAGACTCCAGGGCATTCAGGTCTTCCCTTACCTAGACGACTGGCTCCTCACCACGACCAACAAGCATCAGCTGTGTGTGGCGAGAGATTATGCTCTGTCTCTGGCCCACAACTTAGGCATCTCAGTAAATGACCAAAAATCCTGCCTGTGCCCCACTCAAGCCCTAGAATTCATAGGGGCCAGGTTAGATACACAAATCTCCAAAGTTGTTCTAACGGAACAGCTTGTCATTCCAGGTGTTAGCCCTTCTTCAGAGCCCTGCCCCTCCAGCGGAGTTAGTCCTGAGGGCACTGGGGTCTATGTCAGCAGCGATCGGTCTCTCTCTTCATGCTCGTCTGCGAATGCGCATATTACAATGGACCCTTCAAGTCCAATGGTCCCTATCGATCCACCCATTATGCATGCCAATTCCCCTGAGCAGGGTGTGCAGAGACTCCCTTCTGTGGTGGTTACAGGCGCAGGACCTCAGAGAAGGGAGACCCTTTGTAATTCCTCCGGCCAAAGCCACGTTGACCACGGACGCTTCTTGCCTCGGGTGGGGGGGGCATTGTTCAGGCAGATCCGTTCAAGGCACGTGGACTCCCCTAGAGACCGCATTACATATCAACGTCCTAGAGATGAGGGCGGTGCTTTTAGCGTTGCAAGCTCTCCACGACCTTCTTCCCATAGGGACTATTGCAATCCAGACGGACAACATGTCAGTAGTCTGGTATATAAACAAACAAGGAGGGACCAGATCTTATCCCCTGTGTCGAGAAGCCATGAGAGTGTGGGAATGGACGATTTCCACCAACCGCTTTCTGATAGCAACGCACATTCCGGGGCGGTCCAACATATTAGCGGACAAGCTAAGTCGAGTGTTCCTCACTCCATACGAGTGGTCTCTGAATCCATCTGTTGCGAAGCAGATCTTCCACAAATGGGGTCGGCCTCGCTGCAACCTTTTCGCTTCTCCTTTAAACACAAAATGCAGCGAGTACTTCGCGATAGTTCCCCCCAGAGGGGAGACCCCCAGAGACGATCTAGTCCATCCTTGGCCTTCCGGACTCCTTTATGCTTATCCCGCCCTCCCACTTATGATGAAATTCACCCAGAAAGCCTGTCAGTTGGGGAGCAGAGTTATCCTCATTGCCCCATTCTGGCCCCGACAGATCTGGTTCCCCTTTCTGCGGTCTCACTGTGTGGCTCCCCCATGGATTCTGGATCCCAGTCCAGACCTAATCTCGCACCCAGCGAGATGCCATACCCCAAACCTGGTCAATCTCAAACTTGCTGATTGGTTGATCCAGTTCCATTAATGGCTAGGACTCCCGGTATCTCATCCCCCATTAAGGCCATTCTGGTGGCGGCTCATAAACCATCTACCAGGAAACTTTACAACAGTAAATGGAAACGTTTTTCCATCTGGGCCAAAGATAAAGAATTGGACCCTTTTACTGTCCCTATTCCGAATATTCTGGACTTCGTTTCTCTGCTTTTTAGACAGGGAGCAAGTGCCTCCACAGTCAAGGTGCAGTTGGCGGCCATCTCCCATTTTCATGTGGGGGACGGCATAGGCTCCTTAGCATCTACTAAGTTGTGCAAAACCTTCTTAAGAGGCATTTTTCTTTTGAAACCACCTGTCAAGACTGTGGTTCCTCCGTGGGATCTCACTCTGGTCTTACAAGCCTTAACGAGACCACCTTTTGAGCCGGCGGCCTCGATTCCGGTAATGTTCTTGTCTTGGAAAACTGCTTTCTTAGTGGCTATTACTTCGGCCAAGAGAGTTTCAGAATTACAAGCTCTGTGTATTAAACCCCCGTACCTTATTTTTCACAAAGATAGAGTGTCCCTCAGGACTAACCCGTCTTTCTTGCCTAAGGTGGCTACAGAATCAAACATTAATCAATCAATAAATCTTCCTGTATTTTTCCCAAATTTTCACAACAAAGGAGAATATATGTTGCACAAATTGGATGTACACAGACAACTGCATTTTTACTTGCACAGGACTAAAGAGTTTCGCAAGTCGGACCAGTTGTTTGTTTCTTATGCAAAATCAGCCATGGGCAAGGCAATTGCTAAAGTGACTGTAGCAAATTGGATCTGTCAGTGCATTATGCTGGGATACACCTCATCTGGGAAGCCAGCTCCGGTTGGCGTCCGTGCTCATTCCACAAGATCTGTAGCTACCTCAATGGCCTTTTGGTCTAGGGTTCCAGTAGACGGTATTTGTTCAGCAGCTACCTGGTCCTCATCTCATACCTTCATTTCTCATTACAAACTGGATATCATTTCCAGAAGTAGGGCTTCTTTTGGCTCTGCGGTGCTTCGGAATATCCTTCCGTAAGGACCACCCAGGTTCTATAGGTTAGCTGGGGACTCTGTCCCACAGGTTGCAGATCAAATGAAGTAACTACTTCAGATATAGAAGTTATGTACTCACCATAACGTTCCATCTGCGTAGATACTTCATTTGTCTGCAACCGACCCCCCCTGCCATCCCCCGAACCTCGGGAAAATTCTCTGTTCATTTGGAGTTGGTTTCTGTCTCGAGTTGGTGAGGCAAAAAAAAACGATCTGAGGTAATGTGGTTGGTACTAGGGGATTATGGGTAGGGGGAGGAGCTAGGAGCTCGGATCTTGGAGCTTGGAAAGCTGCCGGATCGGATCCGAGGTCGGATCCGACACCCACAGGTTGCAGACAAATGAAGTATCTACTCAGATGGAACGTTATGGTGAGTACATAACTTCTATACTTATCAGTTTATTTTCTTGAGGTTTTGCAAGTTAACTCTGTATGTTCCAATTTCTACTATGAAAATATACATTTGCATTGGCATATTGTTTATACACGTCTGCTCTTTTCCAGGTTACAGTCTTGAAGCTCAGTACAGAATATATAGTTTTCTTACATTTTTAAGGCAAGCATACAAATCATATTACTATTCACAGATGACATAGAATTATTTACAAATTCTGTCTAACTGGGCTGGCAATGTCACATTTCTATATAAATCATATTAATATTTTCAAGTGACATATAATTATTTACAAAATTCCATCTAGTTAGGCTGGCAGCATCTCGGTTTATCACACCATTGACAATTAAAGACATTATAGAAAGCATCATTGCATTAAAGAGTTAATATCCCCACCTTTTATGTATGACACCTTTTTTGTTAAATGTCTAGTTCCAGCTTTTGTGTTACATGCATATACTGTTTGACAGGTTGAACTTTTATACAGTTGTTTCTTGTCATATCCATTTGAACCTAAGTCGCATCTTATAAAACGTTTTGTTTTATTAAAAGCCCTCAAAAAAACACCCCCAATACCCCCTTAAACCTATTAACTTAATATTAACACACAAAACTATGTACATCTTCAAATACTGAAAATTTACCCTCCTAATAGGAACAAAAGTCCTAAACTGACAGTTTCATAGACTTGAGTTGACCTAAAAGAAAGGTTAAACATGCTAAGACACATGGTGCAGACTGTGCATCTACTAAGTGCTAATTGGTTTGTCTTTTCTTTATAGCTCTCCCAGCTGAGAACCTTCCTGAATGCTTTCAGAGAACATTATGTCCTAGCAAATTTCTCTTCTCAGTTTTTTTCTTCAGCCAATTACTCTCCATCAGCCTGTAACCAGTTTCTCTTTATCAAATTGTCTCCATGCAGACACAAGAACCAGGAATCTAGTCTCTCTTTATCAGATTGTTTCCATGGAAACATGAAGACGAGCTGCAGAATTGCTGCTGAACATACACGTATTTACTAGTAAAAAGCCTAATGATATTCAACATTCTTTTTCATTTACTTGCATACTCTTAAAACTTGTTACTACATCAATCTAAGGTCCTTAATCCAGTCATTTCTTCATGCAAGAATGAGAACAAGCACATTATTTTTTTCTTTTCTCGTGCTCTTTTAACCAGGCTTTTTCTCATTGCATTGCCTACATTTCCTAAAACTGAAAAAAATGAAAGAGAGAAGGGAGAAAGAAAACAATAAAACAGCAGCACCTGTTTACAATCCACATTACAAAAAACTGAGAACATTTTACTTTATAGGATCCAAAGAAAACCATACACCACAAAAATAGTGATAGCAAGAAAAAAATCATTACTTACAGTTAACTTTCTCCTTCCTCTTCCCCTCCCCAAAGCATTTTTTTGAACATTAATGACATGAAGTAGGGTATGTGCTTTAGAGTCCCCCACAAGCCCAACAAATTCTGAAAACATATATTTCTATATTTTCTTGCTCTGCCATATTTCACACCTATACTTATTGCATTGTAATCCCACATTCAGTTACTGGTTTTATTACTGTTCATTTCTGTCACCTGTCTCTGCCTCATTTCCAACATACTTTCTATTCTTCTATTCATCTCTCGTGTTTCCTTCCTTCAGTCCAACATTTTCCATGAAACATTGGAAAAAGTTTCACAGCTACAGTCTCTCTGTGTTTTTTATTACCAGAAGAACAAGAAGCAGTATCAGTTCCAGTTTCACACCTCGCTTTTTGTTGGACAAACTTTTGTATTTCCTTGTTAGCATTTACATCATCAAAAAATGATTTATCCCTCCAGGGAAGAATACTTTGAAGAGCGCTGAGTACAGCAGTTTGAATCTCACACCAATGTCTAGACATTCCATGAATAGTGGAATAATTTTGCTTCTCTTCTGCCTGGTGTACAATGAGTAATCATTCATTACAAACACTCTGCTGTCTCCCACTTTTAGTACTTTGTCCTTCTCCCACAAGTTTGTCAAAATCAACTCCTTCTGCTGGCAGGATTGCATCTTTTCTATTAAAGGTCTGGGTTGCTTACTCATAGCCAGGTTTGGAGCATATACATAGTGTGCCCTTTCAACTAAGAGCTCCTTCTGTGGAATACCAGTCCAGTTGCTTATTTGTGCTTTCATAAAATTAATCCAGTTTGTTCCTTCCAGCTTCTCTGATATAGCTAAAAATCTCAGGTTTTCCCTATGTGCTCTGTCCTCTAATTCTATTATTTTTTGAAACATCTCTTCCTGAGCAATCTCATTGTCTGCCAGCCTTTTCTTTATTTCAGCCTCTGATTTTTTTCAGCTTTATCATCTCATCTGAATATTTGCTTAAAGCTTCTTATATTTTTCCAGCTTTTTGTTGTTTGTGTTGATACATTGCATCAGTGTTTCATTTATTTTAACCAGGTCTGTGTGCAGTTATCTTATATCTTCCTGTAGGTTACTGGAATTCATGTCAGGAGGTTGCATTCCTTTTTGCTGAACACCTGCAAAACTTTCCCCAGTCAGTGTTTCTTCCTCACTTTTTGTAGCTGATTTTTTCCAGGTCCTCTGTATTTCTTTTTTCCCCGACATCCAGGTAGCACACTTACTAGCCAGTTACTGAAATTTACCCATAAACACAAGTCTACTGGCCTTCTCTACTGAGTTTCTGTTTTCACACTAAGGGAGCCAGAATTAAGCTGTTACTCAATGTGAAGCCATCTTGGAAGCCACTTACAGATTATTATTGAAGAAATTTAGTTCATAACTTCCTTAGCACAACGTATACCAATGTATACATATAGCAAAGTATTTCTTCAGGTTATGTAGTTGTCAGTTTTCTGTGTGCCTTGATATACATTTCTCCTTTAACTTAGACTAACAGTATAATTTAACCCATATTTTAGCACTCGGAGAAGCGATTGATTAAAGAGCCAATGTCTACTTATTCTGTTGTAGCCTGTTTCCATTAACTGTTGTCACACTAAGATTCTTTATTATATTTTATTGATTTTTAACTAAGATGGTGGACTGGTCCAGGCATGCTTTTCAGGCATGTTCCAAGGTAAAGATACTACAACTTTATGAAACTTACATTAATGTATGGAAAACAGAATGCAACATCAGATATTCATTATTACAATGGTTGCTTACTTCATTAAAACCTTTGCATATGATACACAATTTGTAGTTGAACATGCAGGTAGAAAGGAAGCAAATGTGCTACATAACCATGTTTTTATTCTCCCATGTCATCTAGCCTTCTCTGCATTTGTCTTTTTCACTGAGAATTTTGTTTGATGTCCACAGAGCTCACACTACACAACCATCTCAATAGTGTATTTTGTAGGTGTAATTCAGTCTCATTCAGAAATGACATATAACAATTCTATTAAATGTGTACTCTCAGAAATACAATCAGAACCTAAAAGTATTTTTCTTATAAACATTAAGGACTTTCGTCACTTCTACTTGTCCCTAGCTGCCCCTGCACTGGATACTAAATTAGCTTAAGAGCCTCTAAATGTTCCTACACTATCTATTCATTATTATTAGAATGCTTTTTATTGAAGTTGGCTTTGTGGCTCCGTCTCTATCTCTCCTTCCGTGGTTCTGTTTCACAAAGCCATCTTCAATAAAAACCTTCTAATAATGACAGAGGGACAATATTTTACTCTTTAAGTAAAACATTGCCCCTCTGTCAGCAGTTTTTCACTGTCTCACTAATACAGACTTGCGCGCGCGCACACATACACGCACACACACACACAAAAATCTCACATCTCTGTATATCATTTTCTCCACACACGCGCGCGCGCACACACACACACACACACACACACACACACACACACACACACACACACAGACCAGATCTATTCAGACTTGTTGCCATAATTTTTTTGTTTTGTCATGAGTCAGTAAGAAACTGCAACACTGAAACAGTCACTATGTTGTCTAAGAAAGAGCACAGCAGTTGGCATTATTAAAATAAAATGCATCATTTTGGTGTCTTGATTTAGGTGATGTACTTTAATGATCTTTTTTTGAATCTGTCACACTTCATTTATGTTTTATATAGTTTTCCATTCATTGATTCAATACAGCTTTGCAAACACAAATATAACTTTAAGGTAAGTTTCATTGCTGATAGATGTGACATGACAAAGTACCTTTCTGTTCAGTTTTGATAAATTGCATCTTTGATATAGGAAAAATGGTTTTATTGAAAATAACTGGAAAGTATCAACTGGGGTAACCTCATTAAAGTTTACATTTGAAGCAAACTTAACCAAGGAACTTATAAGTTGAAAGGGTTCACAGCATATGCTAAAATGAAAATGTATGCTTTATAGTCATACACGTAAGTATTAACTCCCCAGACTTTAGAATCATAAATATCAGACAACATAGTAGAATTCATTCTTCTACTTCAAATAGTGGGTTAGTAAATACAATTACTACATTTCCAGATATCCCAAAATGATTCTTTTACGCCATCGCCAAAGGTCAGATGAAAGC
The DNA here is from genome assembly GCF_019279795.1 of Protopterus annectens. Lineage (NCBI taxonomy): Eukaryota > Metazoa > Chordata > Ceratodontiformes > Protopteridae > Protopterus > Protopterus annectens. Next base: position 1,305,236,273 of record NC_056746.1, on the reverse strand, counting down.
ATAAAACTGCAGATTTCTAGACTTAAATGATTAGATGGACCTAATTTTTTTATTATTACTATCAGTTAGTTATTGTTATTATTATTATTATTAGAATTTTTTTTTATTGAAGTTGGCTTTGTGGCGCTATCTCTCTTTCCTTCTGTGTTTCTGTCTCACAAAGCCAACTTCAATAAAAAGCTGTCACTAATACAGACTTGCGCGTGCAGACACACACACACACACACACACACACACAATCTTGCATCTCCGTATGTCATAGCTCTCAAACTCTTAGAGCAAGAAATCTTGACAAAGCCATAAAACAAAGGCATAAAAATAGGGAATCTTTTTAAATATTGCACTTACAAACTTCTAAAGTTGATAGAATAACAAGTTTTGCATAAGCGTGAATTTACTGAAGGGTATGAAGTCTGTATTTCAAATGTCTATCATTATTTTCCGACATCAGTTCTCAAAGATTTGGCACTGATTTGCCAGAAAACCACAATTGTATGAGTAACAGGCAAAAAAATATGAGGCAAAAATCTAGACATTCTGCGAAAATCTGTACAGTTGAGAGGTATGGTGTAACACACACACACACACACACACACACACACACACACACACACACACACACACACACACACACACACACAAACACACACTCAGAGTGGGATGCACTGTACTATGAGCGGCTTTAAACGAGAAATGCACACACACACACACACACACACACACACACACACACACACACACACACACACACACACACACACACACACTAATTCCCCAGAGACAGAACAATACAGGACGGAAATAACACTGAGCTGCTCGTTGGTGAGGAACACACTTGCAAAGACGTGAGAGGACCACAGAAGGACAGAGTAGGATGCACTGTACTACAAGACTACAAGCGGCCTTAAACTAAAACCTACATCATTTCCTACACACACACACACACACACACACACACACACACACACACACACTCTCTCTCTCTCTCTCTCTCTCTCTCTCTCACATCTCCCTACACACTACAGACAATATTTTACTTAAAGACTAAAAAGTAAAAAAAAAATGTAAAAAAAGATTTTTTTTCTTAAAAAAGAATGCTTTTTATTGAGTCACTCTAAAAAGTAAAAAATAAGAAGAGTGAAATCTTTGCAAAAGAAACGCAGACAAGCTGATTTAAAAAAAAAACATTCTAGTCTGGCTTTGCTGATTCCTGCTACTTCTTTTGGTACCTCATTATCACAATCAGCAAAGCCAACCTCAAATGCTTTTCTGAAATCCAGAAATCAAATAAATGAAATCAATAAAAAGCATTCTTTTTTTAAAAAAGTCTTTTTATATATATTTTTATTTATTATGCATTTGTTTGCTTTTGTTTACAGCGAAAGTCTGACTGGGTTGGGTGCTCTTTTTCAAATGACGTCTAGACAGAATATATACATTCAGGTACAATTTATTTATTTTATTTTACATTTGTTAACCGGGGGTATCTGACTGAGCTGAAAAGGCCCTTTTTCAGCAGAGGCCCGGGGAGAAAAGCTCCACAAAGAAAAATTACAGACACATTTAGTTATTTAGACATGATCAGTATACACACAAATTACAAGAGACATGTTTTTACAGTGGTATGCGGCACATAAACAGTTACAGTGGAGAGAACAAACAAAAAAATATTAATTTTAAAAATAAAGGTTGTTGTTTCTTTTGGCTTTTCCCGGTTAGGGGTCGCCACAGTGGAACTCCAGTCCGCTAATGATTGGCAGTAGATTTTTACGTGCCGAGTTGCCACCCCTGACGCACAACCTTTAACAAAGGTATGCCCATTTACGCATGTCTCTACACAGTAGCTGAGAATCAAACAGGGCAACGTCTATCTGTGAGGCGACAATGCTACCGCAGCACCACCGCTGCAGTAATTTAAAAAATAAAGGTAATTAATAGATTTGTGGTGTACAGCTGAGATTTGGAATGTAGGTAGAATACATACATAGTACACAGGTACAGTACATACATTGTTGATTAGCCAGTGTTTGTGAGTAAGATTGAAAACTATTATCAAGTGCTCTAGATTTAGTATGTATATGTTATCCGCTTTCACTAGCCTAGGGAGCAGTCATGTCACTGTCAACTTTGCTTGAGATGTTGCCTGATGAGGTCTTTAAAGGAGGCTTTGGATGATGTGTTTTGAACGCTAGTAGGGACGGAGTTCCATTTTTTAGCCACTGAACTACTATATAGTGCATCTCCAAAGCTATTGTAGCTGTTGGTGACTTCTAGTAGTAGTTTGCTTGATGATCTAAGAGGCCTTTTGGCTGAGTGATGTACTAGGTTTTTGAGGGCAGGACACTTATTGGGGAGGTAATAGATAGAATGACAGAGGCAGAACTGATTGTAGGTTAGGAGGTTGGGCAGTTCAAGCCAGTGGAGCTGTCTCAAAGCAGTACAGTGATGAGTTCTATATGAGCAATTTGCAGCAAAATGGGCAATTCTGTTATAGCAGGCTTCCATTTTGCTTAGTTCAGTTGTGTTGAGATTAGTCAGAATGGGAGATGCATAGATTAGGGTGGATAGAAGTTGGGAATGAGCAATGGCTGATCTTGTGTTGTTGGTAAGAAATGGTTTGATACGGTAGAGTGACCCCAGTTTGGAAAGTACTTTTTTAATAGTTAAGTTGAGATGACTATCAAATTTTAGGTGGGAGTCTATGGTTATTCCCAATAGCATAGCCTGTGCCACTGGAGCAATTGGAGTAGCATTTGTGGAGTAGATAGTGAATTGACTGTTAGAGTTTTTGTTATTAAGAGAATTAATTAAGAGAAGTACAACTGATACACATGTATGAATTGATTATATAGTTGATTACAGTGAAAATATTTACAAAATTTTAACAATCACATATCAGATCATATTTTAAGTTTCTGAAGAGATGTTCCTTTATGGGATTTTTTTTTAGACAAGTAAGTTAAGGCTGGATTCCTTTTATACTATTGAAAGTGGACCAGATGGAGTGGTGGAGCTAGTGACTGAGGTTGAGTGAAATCAGGGGAAAGAGAGTAATTGTTTTGTAAAACCAATTGGGTTTTAAATAAGGTAGAGAGAGTATTAGAAACAATGTTTGCAAATATTGGAAGGGGGAGAGGAAAAAGGGTAATGCACATTTACATAGACTGTTTATTCTTAGGTGGTCTTTAATTTTGCTTTGAATTGTAGAATGACCGAGATCCTGGTACTGCTTGAAAGGTTATTCCATGCTTAAAAGATGCTGACTGAGAATAGTTAGTCACCATATGAACTGTTTGATTTTATGGATTCAACTAGGTTGAGCTGTTTGGAGCATAGGTTTCTGTTAGGGACATGCCAGTGGATGAGGTAGATCATGGAGGGTGTGCTTAAAGGGTTGTGTAGTATCTTGGGTGTTATGAGTAATTGTGAGAGAGATAGATGTGATGTAGTTCAATCCAGCTTAGGGTGATAAGGGCTAAACAGTGATGGGTGTCGGCTGGGAGGTTGCTTGAAAACTTAACTAATTTTATTATAGCTCTGTGTAAGTTTGTGTGTGATGGAGGAATGGAGGTTTGTGAATATTGTTAAGGCATATAGAGAGTGGGGAGGAGAAAAGAGGTGGCTGCCATTTTTGTTGTGATTTTGTTGTATATGTTTTGTTCTGTGTAGGGAGTCTAGTTTGTTGTGGGCATTTTTGACAGCAGAGCCAATATACAGGTCTATTAGGATTAAGACCTCTACTGTTTGAACTTCCAAAATTGTTGCACACTGATCAACAGCTTTATTTCAGCTCTCCCAATGTGAAAAACAGAAACTGAGAGATAAAGGCTTGTAACTCTGCAAGTTTTAGTAAATTCAAGTTACTGGCTAGTCAGTATGCTGCCTGGATGCCAGTAAGGAAGAAACTTGGGGAGCCTGAAAGAAAATCGACTAGAAAAGGTGAAGAGAAAATACTGACTGAGAAGAATCCTGTAGATGTTCAGAAAAAACAGTTCAAGCTCTAGTGTGCAAGACATGGCTTCCATTGATCTAGAGAAAAAAATAAATGACATGTGCTAAGAACTGACTAAAATAAATGAAACATTGAAGGAGTATATCAACTCAAATAATAAAAAGATGGAAAATGGAAGAAGCTTTAAAAACTGTTCAGATGAAATGATAAAATTGCAAAAATCAGAGGTCAAAATGAAGTAAAAGCTGTCTGAATATGAGACTACAGAAGAAGAGCTGTTTAATAAAATGGCAGAGATAGAGAACAGAGCACACAGGGAAAACCTAAGATTTTCTGCTGTACCAGAGAAACTGGAAGGAAAAGACTGTATTAATTTTCTGAAAGCATAAATGAGCAACTGGACTGTTATTCTGCAGCAGGATTTATTAATTGAAAGAGCACATCCTGTGTATGGGCCCAGGGGTGGCTCGTGCTATAGGACTGCAGTACTGCAGCCCCCCATCTGTAAAGAAAGAAAACAAAACTAATTGTGAAGTCCCGAAAGAAAAAGAAAAACAAACCAAATTGCGAAGTCCCGGAACTCTGCACATGTGTGCTTGGAGTTCCTGGAACTCACAGAACTCCAGACTGCTGTGTCAGAAAGTCCAGATAGGGAGAAAGGCATCTCTGCCCTGCAGATGCCCTGAAGTCTGTGCAGTGACAACCGCATAGAACGGAAGAACTCCGGACTGCATCATTTGCAGGCTGGAGCCTACTCTCTCTCTGGACTGCATCGTCTTCAGGCTGGAGCCTACTGTCGCGGGGAAAGGGGCTTGCATGGATGGGACTGAAACATTGAGAACAAGCTTGCGCTGGATGGGGAAAGGAAGGGAAACCAGCCTTTAGCATGCACAGAACGGGACTGTGAATTCAGGTACTGTTAGCTTTGATTGGAACTGGGAAGGGTGTATGTGAAATGCCCCAGCTGCTATATACTGGTATGTGTGTGTGTGTGTGGTGGGTAGAGAATACCTCAAGCTTGAACCCTGCACCTTGGGTGCAGGTGGCAAGGGCCTGAATTCTCTACCCGCCACCATTTGTAAAAAATTTGCAGATTTTACCTCATATTTTTTCTGTTTTGTTCCTCATAAAATGTGTGGTTTCTGTATGTTTGCTTCCTTACACAGTCATTCATGCAGTGGTGCAGTGGTGGCTTTGTTGCCTGACAGCTATAGGTTCTCTGGTTTGATTCTTGGCTGGGGTGCCTTCTGTGTGGAGTCTGCATGTCCTCCCATCTTATAAAGACATGTGTCTGGAGTATTTCTCCCCTGGGCCTCTGCTGAAAATTGGCTTTTGTTCCAAGTCAGACTTTCCTGGTTAACAAATGTAAAATTGGCTTTTGTTCCAAATCAGACTTTCCTGGTTAACAAATGTTAAATAAATAAAAATAACAGGCATTTGAATTTCAGACTTCAAACTCTTCAGAAAGTACGTGGTAACACAAAACCTTTTAGTCTAGCAATTTTCTAAGTTTATAAAATGGATATTTGAAATGTGTCCCTATTTTTGGGACTGTATTCTCCCATTATTGGCTTTGTCCAGGTTTTTTGTGCTAAGGTTGAGAGCTATGGTGAGAACTGAATTCACTGAATATGTTTGGGGGCTTATTGCCCCATTATTGGCTTTGTTCAGGTGTTTGTGCTAAGAGGTTGGCAGCTATGGTGAGAATCAAATTAATTAAATGGTAACCATTTAAGTTTCAGTCTTTCTTTCAGAAAACAGCTGATTTGGTGTAGTAATATATTGCTCTGACTTTTTTGCACAGGGTCCTGGGTTTAAGACTTGGCAGTGAAATGTATGGTGGTAACACAGCATTTTATTCTAGCAACTTTCCAACATTATACAAGAAATGTTTAAAACGTGTCCCTGGTTTTTGGGCTTTTGCTCCCCCCCCCCCCGATAAATTTTGGCTTTTTCCAGATTTTTTTGTGCTGCAAAGTTCAGAGATACAGCTGAGTGTCCAGTAGATTTTACAAGAAGCTGAGCTGCAGGGGAACAAAAGTTTAGTGCTGCTTATGCTGAGTCTGCTTGCATTGTTAATAGCACAACAGGTAATGTACTTGCTTTTGATGCAGAAGGCTGTGGGTTCTACTTCCACAGTAGGTAGATGCATTGCTGATACTGTACTGTGTTGTAAAGGGGCTGGATGCTGCAGTCCTTCTTGGCGAAGATACCTAGTAACTATGAACCTGTTATCCATTTGCCATCCATTCCCTATTGCAATATTCCTAGCTTATCATTTTTTAATGCAACATAGGCAATTTATTCCTCAAGGGCAACAGTCACTTTATTTGTAGATGAAACAATGAAATATAAAGTTTGCTAGCAGCAACCTCTTCATTAGTTACAGATTTCTTTAATGCCGAATTATTTAGATGACTTTTACTTCTTCAGAGATTGTGCATGTCTACTGATACTGGTGGACTGTAGAAGTTTGAGTAGACTTTTATGATGGAAATGTTCTGAATTGGGCAGTTTTGTCATTAATGGTAAATGCATTTTGTTTCATTGTTTACCGGAAAAATGTTCAAAACAATAAATTTAAAATGCCGTCAAACAACTGTACTGTATTGTACAAGGAATATAATTTAATGCAATCAGGAAGGTTTATCAAAGAGCACGTGTATGTTTCATGTGCAAGGGGCCTATTATTTGAAAACAGCCCAAAGTTAATCTTTATCTGCCACGGGCAAAATGTATTTTCTTAAAATGTGGGTTTCAATGCTGTTTCAATGAATGTGAGTTTCAAGGGCAGAGAAGTTTTAATGCTAAGTCTGTTTTCATTGTGAGACTGCATTGCTTTGTTTAGCAGATATCTATTAGTGTTTGCGCTGTAAAATGAAAAATAAAACTTTCAAATTAAATCCAAATCATTGCAGAAGTAAAGCAATATGCACATTACAGTGTTTATGGTAAATGTGGTGAAATAACCAAGGAATGGGACATTGGAATGGCTGCAGGAGGGAGGCTCCATACGACCATGACTTTGTGAGGGGGGAATGGCAGCCAACTCAAAGACAGCCACAGCTGAACTTTACCTCTCAACGGTCCAGATTTTTGCAGAATGAATAGATTATTGCTTCTTATTTTTGGTTTGTTCCTCATAAAATTTGTGGTTTTCTGGCAAATTATTTAGGAATGAAGTCACTAAATAATGACAGACATTGAGTTCCAGACGTCATAACCTTCAGAAAAATGCATGCTAAAGCAAGACCTGTTATTCTATCATCTGCCTTAAATTTATACAAGAGCAATTTTTAGTACTGTTTGCATGCTCCCCCAATATATTTGGCCTTGTCCAGATTTCCTGCATTAAGAGGTTGAGAGGTACATGCAAATAAATCGCTTTATAGAATTAGGAATTTCCAAACCTCTCAACTGTCCCCAATGTTGGCTTAAAATGTTGCTCTCCCCCTAATAATCCCTCCGCAAAATGGCAGTTTTGGAAGAAAGCGTGGAGGGTTTACAACTATAAATAACTGTAATGATCAGAGTTATAGATTACTTTTATTTCAGAAATGCATGTAGATTATCTTATTTTGTCAGCTGCTCAAGTTAAAAGTACTAATATTAAAAAGGTGTCCCTTCTGTGACAGGTTCCCAGCTGTATTGTGTGTCAATTTTATATTTTTGCATCACATTTTTGGACCATTTTTCATAAAATTGTGATTTTCAGGCAAATTAGTGGTAAATCATTAAAGACTGAAGTTAGAAAATAATGGCAGACATTTGAGTTTCAAATTTCATACTCTTCAGAAAATTCATACTAATGCAAGACCTACTATTATTCTATTACCTTTCTAAGTTTATAAGAGCAATATTTAAAAATTGTCCTTGTTTCTGGGCCTGTGTCCCACTTCTATGTATGACTTTGTCGATATTTCTTGCTCTGAGGTTGAGCGGTATGAGTGTCAGAGCCATCACCGTCAGCCAGAGACATTTCAAATTGTGACATGCTTGTTGCAGCCCACTTCCCCATGTAGTGACTCTGGATGTGTCCAAGCAAGGCAAGGAGCAGTTATGCAGTGTAAGTGTGCAGAGTATCCCTCTATCCAAGGTAGACACAAGTACGAAAGTGGCTTTTCATCTGTCCTTGATTTTGCATAATGTTTTGGTTTTCTGTCATATTTTTATACTGTTGATTTATGCTTCTTATTATTCAGAAAATTCATGCTGTCGCAGTGCCCTGTTGCTTTGGGTTTAAGTAGCAATGCTTTAATGACTATCAGGTAAGCCTGTTGGAGATTGTAAGATGCAAGTAAGCTTTAATAAGCATACTGTTAAAGAATTACCAACATTAAAAGCCTTTTTATTGTTGCCATGCAGAGAATATTTACATAACTAGATAACATATAAGCCTTAGGTATTGAAATGCATATGACAGTGTTTGTAATAAAGAACATGATTACAGTATTTTCAGAAGCTCATCACATTTGTTGGAGACTTGCAGTCCTAAACTAAACAGAATGCCAATCTATCATGTGTGGTCCATAACTTGTGCAGTAATCCTTTAAGCAATTTATCTTGAGCTTGTTTCTTGCTTGTTGTTCATTTTTTGGTTTGATCATGTCTTCCCCATGAAACAAGTAGATAGTTGTTGTCAGGCAGCAGGTCTTTTTTGGATAAGAAACATTTTTACAAGTGGGGGTATCACAGAGATTGCTACTTTCAGCATGTTACTTGGTAATTTTATAAAGCTGAATATAAATTATAATTAGAACTGCAGTGTAAGGAGAAGTGGTTTGAGTTGAGTGCTGCTTGTTTTTTATACTTGATTTTGACTGGCATTCCAGTAATGTATTTAAAAAATAATTTATTTTTTCATGCCTCACAACCTTTGTGTTTCCATCTAGATATTAAGTAAGTTGTCATGTAGCCAATGCATTGAAATATATTTTTCTTCTGCACTTCATTTTGTCTTGATTGGACTCTCATAATGACAGTTTGGAACCCAGGGCAGTGTATTTAATTAAAGTTCCAGTTGTGGTTTTGAGCATAGCTCCACCCCTTTCTAGTTGGTCACACTCCTTCTCATTGGCCCCACCCATTCAGTTGTCTCCTGAAGCCCCCTTTAATTTGAAGTCACCAGCCACCACTGTATGGGCCATACCTGGTCATGAGAAAGAAGTCAAGACCTGTATTAGTAAAGATGGAATCATATCAGGAGAAAGACTTGATCCTGACAAAACTGTAGCAGAAGGGCAAAGTGTTAAAACTTGGGGACAGTAGAGTGTTTGTAGAAAATGATTAATCACTGTACATCAGGCAGAAGAGAAACAAATTTATTCCAGCAATCAGGGAATGTCGAGAGGCAGGTGTGAGATTCAAGCTGTTGCACCCAGCTGTCTTCACAATATTTATTTCCTGGAGTATCAAAGTCATTTTGATGTAGAACAGACTAAGGAGGGAATACAAAAGTTTGCCCATTACAAAGTGAGCATCAAACAGAAAGGGATTCTGCATCTCATTCTTCTTATAATAAAGCAATTAGAGAGACTTTGCCAGTGAAATCTTTTCCTGTGTTCCAAAAGAAAATGCTTGAGAGCAACAGAAAAAAGTACAGGAGCTGACTAGAAGAATTGGGAGTTGCTTGAACTTGAACCATAGTAGGGTTGGGAGATGGAGATTAACAGGAATAAGAGCAGCAACACTGAAATTAGTGAATTAATGTGAGACTATAAAACATCAATCACATTTGTGAAATATGGCTTTACAAGAAAAAGTGGAAAGATTTACTTCTGTCGGCTTTGTTAAACTTGTGGGGGAATGAAATATATATAACCTCCTACTTCATGTCATTAATGTTTGGAAGGACACTGTAGGGAAAGGGAAGAAAAGGTAAAGTAACTACAAGTTAAACAATGTTTGTTTTTAACAGTATTTGTGTAAAACATTTAATTATATAAATTGCTTGTTATACAGTAAAGCATTTTCAGTTATTGTTGTACTTGATAATTATACTAAAGTAGACAAGGGACTTTTTTCTTTTTTTTTAGTTTTAAGAAATGTAAGCATTACAATGTAGAAAGACAAGAAAGGCTGGACAAAATCATGTTTATGCTGTTATCCTGAGTTATCGAGGTGGCAGATGGGGCGTAAAAGTGTACAAATTATAATATATGTAGACGTGATAGGTTCTGTCTTACTTTTGGACAGGTAAGCACGTAAATAAGAGTACACTGTAGTGAAACTTTTTCCTTTGGCAAATAAATGTTCAGTGTAAGCTGAGAGGCCTGCAGATGAGAACAGCTGTACATTTTTGACTGTAGGGCCAAGCAATAAAAAACAGAGCATTTTTAAGGCTAAAGATTAATGTTTGCTGAAAGTATATAAGCTGTTTTTCACATCTGGGAGGGGAATGAAGATAAGACAAGAACAGATAGCAATTAGTATAAGTAAGAGCACATGCTGTAACATGTATTAACTGGATAATCGTAATGTTAGGTTAATTAATACCTGTATGTGTAGCTGTCAGTTTGGTGCAATTGTTCCTATTAGGAGGCTTAAACTTCGTTATTTGAAGATACAGATAGTGTTGTGTGTGTTTTTTTAAGTTAACAGGTTATTGGGTTGTTTTGTGAGTGTGTGTTTTTGAGGGTTTTCATTAAAACGAAAAGTCATGTAAAATGTGGCATAGGTTAAAATGGAGACAGCAAGAAACAACAGTATGAAAAGATCAACCTGTCAAACTATAGTGGGGGCATGTAACATGAAAGCTGGGAATAAACATTTAAAAAAGCTGCCATATATAATAGATGGGAATAATAGCTTCTTCTCATGATGGCTACACTAAACATATTATTTTGGAATGTAAATGGCTTCATAGGTATAGGTAAATGGTAAGAGTATTGAATTATATGTAGAAATGCAGAGTGCAAATAGCAGTGCTACAGAAGACACATTTGAAAAGAAGTGAGCATGTGAATTTGATAAAGAAAGGATTTCAGGATGGATATTCAGCAGAATATCAGGGACAAAGGAAAAGGAAAATACTTATATTAATTGGTAGAATAGCTCCAGTAGTGATAGAAGAGGAAAGAATATAGTAATTGTAGATATGTGGTAGTAAGGGGCTACTGGCAAGGGAGGAAGATTATGCTGGCATGTATTCCTCTTCCACCTAAAAACTGCTATTATAGAGCTTAAGAAATTTTGGGAGAAATTATCAGCTTTCAGCAGGGAATACTGCTTTCAAGTGGGACAGGAACTTGATTTGTAACAGTGAGGACATATCTCGGGGACCTAAAGGAGAAATATAACAAAAGTGTATAGATTTCTGAAGACATTTATGAAAATATTTGGTATGGAAGATGTGAATTCAGTAGTAGGAACTTGGAGAGAATTTACATATTATTCCCCAAGGTGCAATAACTGGACTAGGCTAGACAGAAGTTATACTTCACAGTAACAAATGCATTTAATTGAAAGCTTTGATCACATCCAATAACTGTTTTAAATCATGCAGCATTAACAACTAAGATAAAAATGCAGGGTAATGAAGTAAAAAGAAGACACTAGCACTTCCCCACCTACCTGTGAAAAGAGAGGAATTTAAGGAATTGGTAATTATTTGAGAGTTATTAGGGAAGATATCATTTTCTTCAGAAGTTATAACTATTGAGTGGGATAAAATGAAAGTGGGGTTTAAAAATAGGTTAAAATAAAAGAAAAAAGAGATATAGTTAAGAAGTAACAAGGATTATTTAGAGGGACTGACAAAGGTTAAAGTATTGCAGAATAAGGGAAATCTCACAGAACAAGAAGAGGTATAACTGCAGACTGCTAGGGAAAAATAAGGGAGTATCTGGATAATATGCACAAATTTAGAAAGATTGCTGTTAATAAGAAATTGTTTTATTAATCACCATCTATTTTCTGATAATAAATTCAGACAACCAAAACTCTTAGGACAATGACTTAGACAACAGAAAGTAGGAAGGCTTGTTGCCAAATATAGGGCAGCTATAAAAAGGAAAAATAACCAGAGATGATGTAGAGAGATTACAGATATTTCAGGAATTATATGAAAATGCGCAAAAAGTAGAGGAATGTATAAATCAAGAAATGGAAATATTTATGGATTGCTTAAGTCTTCCAAGGTTAGATGTAGATGAGGCTCAACAGTTAACAGTTAATATAGGAGAAGAGGAGATAAAAATGGTGACCCATAATCAATCGGCAGGAAAGTCACCAGGAATAGATGGTATTCCTGTAGAAGCTTGGAAGCTAGGAAGGAAGAAAGTGATAATGAAGTGGAAGGTTTTGTTTAACAGCATTTTAAAAGGAGGGGAAGCAGCAATATCCTGAAAGAAAGCTGTGGTGACTGTAATATCTAGATATGGTAAATACTCATTGGACCCAGCTTCATATAGACCCATTTCAATTTTAAACTGTTATTATAAAGTGTTTATGTCTACAATGGTTAAAAGAATGGCAAATGTGTTAGCACAATTAATAGTTATGGATCAATGTGGCTGTATGGAGGGGAGGCAAACATTTGACAACATTAAGAGAACAATGATGATCCAGAGGAAAGCAGAATGTTAGAAAATACCAGTGTTGCTAGTGGGTTTTGATGCAGAGAAAGCATTCAACAGTGTAAGCTGGGATTATGAGTAGGGCAATGGAAGCTTTTGCATTCCCTGATACAATAATAAGTTTAATTAGGAGGATATGTGAGGGATCAGAGGCAAAAATTAAAGTGAGGGAGTTCCTGTCTGAACAGAAGAACCAGACAGGGGTGTCCTCTTTCCATTTTGTTATTTGCATTATATTTAGAGCTATTAGTAAAGAAAATAAGGGGCTCAGAAATTTAAAGATATAATTGGCATGGCAATTAAGAAATGTTGTTTTATTTGCAAACAATATTATTTTGTACCTGATAAAACCAGAAAAGGACATCTCAGTGTTGTGGCACCTTCTGAGACAGTTTCATGTTTTCTCGTGATATAAAATGAATGAATACAAAACAAAGGCTATAGCTGTAAACTATGTACCCAGACATGAACTGGTTCAGCAATACTCATATTTATGGGAACATGGTAAAATTAAGTATTTAGGGTATGAGTTTAAAAGGCTTCTTTTATGGCAGCTAAGGATATGTAGAAAGATACTAAACAAAAGATAATACAAAACCTTAGAAATCGGAAACTCTTATTTATGGATATGGATAGCAAGTTATAAGCAGTGAAGATGTTTTTATTCCGTTTAGTTTTATATACAGGTCAGGCATATTTTTTTATCAACGAGAGGAGAAGTTGTAGACAGTAATTAATCAAGTGATTAAGTGGGAGGGGAAGAGGGCAAGGGTCATGTGGGATAAGCTGGTCCCTCAAACAGAACAAGATGGTCTAGGATTACATTATTTAAAGGGATATTTTAGAGCAAGACTGTTAAGACTCATATACATAACACAAACAGAAAACTATATTTCAAAGTGGAAAGGAATGATGTTAAAATGAGGGAAATTCAACAAATAAGGAATTGGATTTTTAATGCAGATCCTTAAGGAGAATAACAAGAGCCATACAGAATATTATATTCATAAAGTAGCAGAAAATATTCCAGGAACTAAGCCAACGTGAGAATGGAGAAAGGGGATTCTGCCAATAGGGACAACTGCAATTAGGGATACAGAGAATAGGCAAGAGTGGCTGTAGTTTATTGGAGAAAACAAGCAGAATAACCATGGTATTGGAAGCAAATAACTAGAGAGGGAAAGGTAATAGAATGAGAAGAGGCCAAGAAGGTAATTGGACTGCAGGCTAGAGACTGCCTTCCTTCTCAAGGATTAATATCAGAGTACAGGCATATAAAAAGGGTAAGAGAATCTTAAGTGAAAGGCCTGCTCTGGTAGACATTTTAGTAGAATTCAGAACAGAAGCTTCTGTTAAAAAAGGATAATTAGTGGGGCATATTAAAAATATTGCACAATAACTATAGATATCAATCAGAGATGGTTAGAAGAGATTAAGAAGAGAGATTGGATAAGCAATTCACAAGGAAAGAATGGAAGGCAATATGTATGGCTCCCAAATGTGCAGAAAAGTCTAGAAGATTTTGGATTTTTGCTTGGAATTGTTTCCATAGGTATTTTTATTCCACAAGCAGACTCCAAAGAATTTTTCCTCAGGTTGATGGCAAATGTTGGAGGTGTGATGGGGGAAGAAAGAAGTAACTGAGAATATATGGTTTGGGAGTGTAATGAGTTGGCAGAATTTAAAAATTCCTTACAGGGTACTCTTGTCAGAAATATTGGGTGAGCAAATGGGAGAAACTAAGGAAATTATTTTTTGCGCTGTGATACAGGATCTGAATTGCTTAGACTTAGTAAGGCCTTGCTAAATCTAATTCTGGTGGCTTCCAAAAAATCAATTAATATAACATATTATGCAATGACCCCCTGTTAATATTCCAAAACGTGATTGGTCAGCGTGTACATTGTAAATCAGACTTATACTAATGGAAATAGGTCTGGTTGCCCGGACTTTTTCCATTAGTATAAGTCTTTTTTTTTCTTACAGCAATGGAGAAAGCAAGATCTCCGTTGCCTTTTTTAAAGCTGTCCCGCTATGTTAAACTCCTTTAACATAGCGAGACCCTTTCTAAAGCAACGGAGAAAGCAAGCTCTCAGTTGCTTTTTAGAAAGTGTCTCGCTATGTTAAAGGAGTTTAACATAGCGCGACAGCTTTAAAAAAAGCAACGGAGAAAGGAAAATCTCCGTTGCTTTTTCTAAAGCTGTCTTGCTATGTTAAACTCCTTTAACATAGCAAGACACTTTCTAAAACAACGGAGAAAGCAAGATCTCCGTTGCTTTTCAGAAAGGTCTCACTATGTTAAAGGAGTTTAACATAGCGAGACAGCTTTAAAAAAAGCAACAGAAATTTCTCCGTTGCTTTTTTTAAAGCTGTCTCGCTATGTTAAACTCCTTTAACATAGCGAGACACTTTCTAAAAAGCAATGGAGATCTTGCTTTCTCCGTTGCTTCCACCCACAGCTCTGACATACTGTGTAAGCATACGCATAAGCAGTACATCAGAACTGCAGCAGAATACCGGACAGCTGCGGAAGGGCAGCAAGGAGGCATTATACAATGCCATTATTTAAGAAAACTAAGTATTTTCTTTCTTAAATAATGTCATTGCATAATAGCAATAACCCACTTCTGGGTGTGGGTAATGCTGGATTTACCCACGGTTGTCTTTGTTTGGCCACTCGGGCTTCGCCCTTGTGACCAAATCATGCCAACCGTGGGTAAATTCAGCATTACCCACACCCAGGCGTGGGTTATTGCTTAAATAGAACATGAAAATCAAATACTAAACTATTTGAAACAGTGAATATTTTAACATAGGTAAAATAACTGGAAGTAGGATCTTTAGAAAAGGGTAGGAGCAAATTACATAAAAAATGGAAATTATGGGAAGAATGCATGCAGAATAATGTTTCGGAGGAGGAGGAGGTGTGAGATTGAAGGCAAGACAAAAATTAAGCCATTTATGTAATGTTGAATTGATGATAATTGTATAAAATAATATATGTGATGTTTTTTGTAACTGTGAACATTTTAACATGGTTTGTTTTCTTTTATGTGAATGTATGTTTGCCTGTGTTTTAAGAAATAATTCAGTAAAGATGTTAATAAATATGACTAGTAGGTTACTGAATAAGTATAATGTAATAATTACTATTCTTTACTCTGAATATTTGCACTACAACAGCTAATGAAATTCACAGTAGTTCAAACCACCAAAACTGTACCATTTTACCAGATTTTTGCAATATTTATATACAAATATAGTACTAATCATGTTATCACATTATAGGTCCATACACTAATACTAGGTTGCTGATTCAGTGGACCATTTGTAGCCTAAATTATAGTTTACCAAGACACATATTAATACAAGACCCCATGTTAATGCAGTACAGTATACCAAGTTTTGACCCCTTTCCGTAAGGGCTTCAGGGGCCAGACCAGGGGTGTACTTATATTTCCCATCCAGTCATCTGTAAAAAGGTGCAGGGAGCTACTTTGATTTACATCCAAGTGGAGTCTGTTCCATAAAAAGAGGCATTCTTTATTATGGATATTCTATCTCACCAGCAGGTTCTGTTTATGTTTTGATTGAAGTTTAGATCTCTTGACTGGGTGTTTAGGGCATTATGTTATTATTATTATTATTATTATTATAGGCCATTGATGTGAAGTTGTTCGATCTCGCCATGTGTTCTTACACGGGTTCGGAGCTGATCCCTCGGCTCCGAGTCGGCCACATTCCAAGCTCTGCGTCTAAGAGAAGCTCGAGGCACAGTCCCTATCCCATGATCCTCTCCTGCTAACCCTCAGATCTAGTTTGCCGCTGCAACAGGTCTCATCGTCGAGTGAGAGCTTGGGCCAGTATCCTTTTTTCTGTATAACATTTTATATATATATTTCTAAAAGTTAAAAATTATAGGGTTTTTTCTTGTATAGCGATAGTATTACTGTGTGTGTGTGTGTGTGCGTGTCAGGTTAAATTAGTGTTTAGATTAGTGTTAAGAATTTGTGGGAGCGGCTGCTCCTAGGCCTTAGGCCACTACCTTTCTGTCAGGGCTCTGTCAGATTTCCTCTATTTAAATTACATTTTCTCTTAGTATTTAACCTTGTTGATAAATATTTACCTGTTTTATTAAGGTTAGTTTTATATATATATATATATATATATATATATGGTTCTACCTGACTTCGTCGACAGCGCAGAAGACCGACAGCGGAATTCGGAGCTCCAGAAGATCGAAAACGAAGAAGACCGACGCGAATCGCGGGTTGCAGAACATCGACAATGCAGAAGACCGACACGACGGATGACAACACCAACGCCGAGGATGCCGACATGGGGAAAGGCTGTGTGAGTATGCGGTAGTGACGGACGTTCGGGTGCGAGGCAGGTAAGTGTGCAGATTGACGGTCTGTGGGGATAGGGGTGGGTTAAGTGAGTTAGGGTTAGGGAGCGATAGGGGTGGGTTAAGTGAGTTAGGGTTAGGGAGCGATAGGGTGGGTTAAGTGAGTTAGGGTTAGGGAGCGATAGGGGTGGGTTAAGTGAGTTAGGGTTAGGGAGGGATAGGGGCGGGTTAAGTGAGTTAGGGTTAGGGAGCGGGTAGGTAAGTGTGCGATAGTGACGGACCTTAGGGTTAGGGTAAGGTTTAGTGTGGGCTTGTAAGGATTTTGGTGTGCTTGTGTTGTGTGTGTGGTTTGTGGAATGGGGATGTGTTTTGTTTTTAATAATTGTTATTGTGGTGTGTGCAGTGTATGGGGTTTCGTGTTTGTGTACCGTCGGTTATTTCGTTGTCGGTTATGTGTGGTTTCGTGTTTATGGACTGTCGAATATGTGGTGTCGGTGATGTGGTTGTCGGTGTTGTGTGGTTTCGGCTATGTCAGGTAGAACCATATATATATATATAGTGTTATACATATTAGTATTGCAGTCTATAATTTCTAGTCAGGAATGTCAGAAAAAGCCAAATCTGGATATAAGCATTGCCAGTGTGGACAGAAAATGTCCATAACTGACAACCACGTTTCCTGCGTCTACTGTCTAGGCCCTCTACATCTTCAGGAGGACTGCTCCATCTGCCATTCGTTTAGTGGCAGAGTGCTGATGGAAAGACGCAGGAAACTTATTGAGAGGGGTCTCCTGAAGCCGGAATTTCAAGAAGCATTGGAAAAGGCAGACTAGTCATTGAAGTCTTCGTAGGGGTCGAAGTCTTCGAAGGTGTCGGAGCCCAAGTCATCGGCTCTGAGTACCTCTGTTAAGATTCGGTCGCCGGCTCCACAGACCTTGGAGCCGAGCATTGAACTGCTGCCTCGGGGTGAGGTCCAGGTTTTGGAGCCGGTGTCAGAGGTACTCCCTTCATCGATCCTTCGCTCGGTGACCTCTTCGGCCCCTTCGACCCGTTCCTCCAGACCACTGTCAGACACCGATGTGGATCGAGTAGTGCAGAAGCTGATGGAGAACACGGCCTTATCCAAATTGATTGCAGTTTCGTCCCAATTGGTTTCGAAGCTTGAAGCCCTTCCTTTTCCATCTATAGATCCTCCTTCGAGACCCATCGAGTCATCGGAGCCGGGAGTCGAGGATCTGATGATTGTTGATCCCCCGAAGCCAAAGCCTTCATTAGTGCTTTCGGCTCCACTGACCTCGACACCCTCGGTACCCATCGAGGGGTCTCGGAGCCGACAGTCTTTCCTCGGTTCCAGGGGGGAGAGTCGAACCGAAGTTTCGGTTCCGACTCTTCCCCTCGGTGCCTCGGCGCAGATTAGTTCGGCTCTGTCCTCTGGATCGGGGCCTGTGGTTCCGGGCCCGAGGAGGATGCCGGGTTCTTCGGAACCGGTGGAATCCTCGACCCGGAGCTCTGTTGCCTTCGAGGCCATGAGGAAGGTTTTGTCTGTTAAGACATTCACATCTACAGATTCCTCTTCTCCCTCCCCGAAAGGTCCGCGTTCTGTTTCTGCACCACCGGTCCCCACTAAGCGTAGAGACCCAAAGCCTCAGTCAGCCTCAGAGGGTGAACCCTGCTCCTCAGAAGCTTCACCCTATGATGAAGTCCCGAGGAAGAGATTGTGCAAGAGGAGGCACCTTGATTCCCCACAGGAATTGTTGACATCGGACACCAACTTGGATGAGTCAGAGGGGTCCCCACGGTCCTCCTCCGAGGATGTCTCATTTGCCGACATCCTGGAAATTCTCAAACAGAGGGGTGACTGGCAGTCACTTGCCCCCACTGAGGATGAGTCGGTGTTGCTGAAGGCTTTTGGGGCTCAACCTTCCACCTCCTGGGTAACTCCGCCCTTCGACGAGGTAATGGATTTAATAGCTCGAAGGGCATGGGAGTCCCCTGACACCTTAGAACCAGTCCCTCGGAGGCCTTATAAGTACATGACTGCCCCCCAGGATAAAGCATATCTCACCAAGGGAGTCCCAGTTGATGCTATGGTGGTGGCGGCGGCCACCAAGAAAGAAATGTCTGAAGTATCTTCCTCTGTTCATCCGCCTAACAAAGACTCTAGAACGATGGACAGGTACGGGAAGTGCATTTTTAGTTCAGCGACTTTTTCCATGCAATCGCTGAACTACCTCACCCATTTTACCCGTCTTCAGAGAGATCTCCTCAAAGAACTGGGAGATACTCTACAGGGTACCACAGATGCTGCTGTCTCAGACAAGGTGACAGCACAGCTCAATACCCTAAACTTAATCGTTAACTCATCCATGCGGCTCATTTCATATGCAGCCGAGGGATCGAGTAGGGCTGCAGCTTCAGCGATTGCTCTGAGGAGACAATCCTGGATGCGCCTATGCTCCTTTGCGGAAGCCTTTAAGTCTTCCTTTACTAATGCCCTTTTTGATGGCTCCTCCTTGTTTGGGCCCAAAGTGAAGGAGACGCTCACTAGGTGTGAGCAAGAAGGAAAGACCCTGTCTGCCATAGGGGTCCGATTTTCCACCCCTTCTAGACCATACCCCAAAGGGCAAAGAGGTGGAAAAATGTGGTTCCGGAAGACTCAGGGAGCTTTCCAATCTACACCTAGTGAAACCCCTTCCAGAGGCAGAGGAGGGGGAAGGAATGGAAGATGCCGCCCAGGCGGCAGAGGGGGTCCGCAGAACCAGGGTGACAGGGATACCGTCCCTGGTAAGCCCTTCCAGCACTCCTGAGTGGAGGCCCGGCTGTCCTGCTCTGGAGGCAGTCGGGGGGTCGCTTGGCTTTATACCCAGAGGCCTGGCTAAATTTCACTTCAGATTCCTGGGTAAAAAGCATAATAACCAGAGGATACAACATCCCTTTCTTAAACAATCCTCCCATCCAAAAAAGATTCCCAGATGTTCCACCCAATCTGAGGGATCAGGCAGCCATCGAAATACAAAGGCTGTTAGAAAAAAGAGTCATCCAACCAGTCCCGGCGGACCAAATAGGATCCGGAACTTACTCAAGATTCTTTTTAGTTCCAAAAAAACAGGGGACTGGAGGCCAATACTGGACCTCAGCAAACTCAATACCTTCGTGAAAAAGGAAAAATTCCGGATAGTCACTCTACAATCGATACTTCCGTTTCTTCAAACGAACGATTGGATGTGCTCTATAGATTTCAAGGATGCGTACTACCACATAAAAATGGCCAGGCCATCCAGAGATCACCTGCGCTTCCGACTGGGAGCCAGTCATTTTCAGTTTCGAGCTCTGCCATTTGGCCTCACCTCAGCCCCCAGGGTGTTCACCAAGTGCATGGCAGTAGTGGTTTCCCACCTGAGACGACTAGGATTCCGGGTGTTTCCATACTTAGATGACTGGCTCCTTACCGCCACCACCAGGCATCACCTATTACAAGCCAGGGACTATACAATCGATCTCTGTGCCCGTTTAGGCATAACACTGAACTTCGAAAAGTCTGCCTTGTCGCCCTCCCAGCATATATCATTCATAGGAGCAGAATTGGACACTACTTTAACTCTGATCAGGCTTCCTCAAACAAGAGTTTCAGCCTTAAGGGAACAGATTTCTACTCTTCTACAAAACAAAAGAGTCCCCGCTGCACAGGTCCTGAAAGTATTAGGCATGATGGCAGCTACCCTTATCGCGGTCCCCCTAGGGAGAATGCACATGAGGATCCTCCAGTGGCTACTCTTTGCACAGTGGTCTTACCAGTGGCTACCATTGTCACACAACATCCTGCTCACGGAGTCTTGCGAGCGGGATCTTCAATGGTGGATGAACAGCAACGAGCTTACGATAGGCCGCCCCGTTCATGCCCCCCATAGCCACAGTGACCACGGACGCTTCCCTTATAGGGTGGGGGGGACTTTTTCAGGGGAGAACAGTTCAAGGCGAGTGGTCAAAAATAGAGTACAACCCGCACATCAATGTCCTGGCGTTGAGAGCAGTGCTCCTGGCGTTGCAACACTTTCACGACTACTTACCTCCGGGAACAGTTGCAATTCAGACAGACAGCATGTCAGTGGTCTGGTACATAAACAAACAAGGAGGAACCAGGTCTTACCCCTTATGCAGAGAGGCCCTGAGAATCTGGCAATGGGCTGTGTCCACTGGACGCTTTCTCATAGCAACGCACATCCTGGGGACATCCAACGTAATAGCGGACAGGTTGAGCAGAGCCATCCTGTTACCTCACGAGTGGTCCCTCAAAAATCAAGTAGCGGAAAGGATTTTCCGCAGATGGGGCCAGCCTTGCTGCGGCCTTTTTGCATCCCCCCTGAATGCCGAATGCAGAAGCTATTTCGCCCTACTTCCCCCTCCGGGAGCCGCCCCCAGGGATGCACTTGTGCACGATTGGCCCCCGGGTCTCCTATATGCTTTTCCTCCTGTTCCACTAATCTCAAAATTTCTGCAGAAAGCCAAAGGTCTGGAAAGGACGATCATCTTGATAGCACCATTCTGGCCTCAACAAATCTGGTTCCCCTTTCTTCAAGCTTACCAAATAGAGGAACCTTGGACTCTGGACCCAGTGCCAGACCTTCTGACCCACCCATCAGGAGTTCTTCACCCCTCTCTTTCGTCCCTCAAATTGACAGCATGGCTGCTCCACTTCCCAGCTTAGCCAGGTCAGAGCTCTTGTCTCCAGCAGTACAACATATTTTGATCTCTTCCCACAAAGCCTCTACTAGAAAATTATACAAGAGCAAATGGAAACGTTTCGTGTGTTGGGCTTCCAAACAAGGTATTGATCCCTTGGTTGCTCCTATTCATAAGGTTCTAGATTTTCTATCTACTCTTTTTCATCAAGGGGCTTCAACATCCACCATAAGGGTACAGCTGGCTGCCATATCTAATTTTCATGTGGGTGAAGGGTGCTCTACAATTATGTCTCATAGACTTTGTAGAGCTTTCATGAAGGGAACTTATCATCTTCGACCACCCATTCGAAGTCCGGTTTTTCCTTGGAACTTAAATCTAGTGCTATCTCAGCTCATGTTATCACCCTTTGAACCAGCCTCGTCATGCCCACTTAAATATCTTTCCTGGAAAACCCTGTTTCTTGTTGCAATCACTTCAGCTCGCAGAGTCTCAGAGCTGCAAGCACTGTCAATTAGACCCCCATATCTAATCTTTCACCCAGACAGGGTCTCCTTACATACAAATCCATCCTTTCTACCAAAAGTCTGCTCAGGATCTAATCTTAATCAGTCCATAGAACTTCCTACCTTTTTCAGGCACCATACCAATAAATTGGAATACATGTTACACAAATTGGAGGTGTACAGACCGCTGAGATTTTACCTGGACAGGACAAAAGAATTCTGGAAATCGGATCAACTTTTTGTTTCACATGCGGATAGTAAGAAAGGACTTGCAGTATCAAAAATCACGTTATCCAAATGGCTTTCGGACTGCATAAACTTTGTTTATTCATCTTCCAATCAGTCTATTCCGCTCAAAGCTAAAGCACATTCTACTAGAGCTGTTTCTACTTCCCTAGCCCATGCTGCTCGTTTACCGATAGATACCATTTGTGCAGCGGCTACCTGGGCTAAACCTCATACCTTTATCATTCATTACAAAGTGGACAGGGCCTCCAGGGACAGGGCTTCCTTTGGTTCCACTGTTCTCAGGAATGTTCTCCCTTGAGCCACCCGGGGTTTAGGGTGCTAGGGACGCTACCCGTGTGTAAGAACAAACGGCGAGATCGAACAACTTCACATAAAGAAGTTATGTTCTTACCATAACGTTCCATGTGAGTTGTTCTTCTCGCCTTTGTTCTTACATTCCCGCCCTCCTTCCCCCTTCGTGTTCTGGAAGAACAGGTATGACTAGTGGCTGGTTGTCTTTCTCATGGTCCCCTTAGACTGACTGTCTCTAGGTAATATACGTGTATATGTGTATGAATACGTATGCATGTGTAAGAGAATATGTCTTCTGTTGTCTGGTTTTCATAGCAAACTAGATCTGAGGGTTAGCAGGAGAGGATCATGGGATAGGGACTGTGCCTCGAGCTTCTCTTAGATGCAGAGCTTGGAATGTGACCGACTCGGAGCCGAGGAATCGGCTCTGAACCCGTGTGTAAGAACAAAGGCGAGATGAACAACTCACATGGAACGTTATGGTAAGAGCATAACTTCTTTTTAGTTTTGTGGATGTGTAGGAGGCCATATAGGAAATGTCTCCCTTGAGGCTCTTTATGTTAAAGTGTTTCCCTCTCAGAAGTTGATAAGAAATGGGAAAGAAAAGAGACAGAATGTGCTTTAAGGTTGTCATGGTAACTTGAGGAAGACTTGATCTTAACTGACTTAGTAAGGAAATTCTGTAGTGTTGTGAGTTGGGTCATATGCCTAAGTATGTAAGTGCAAACGAGGATATTATACTCTGTTACTGGCTTGATGAAGAAAGAGTAGAGCATATAATTACTTCCTTGGATCTAGAAGATACAGTCTTAACAGCAGTGGAGCCATATTGGTCAAAGGGTAGTTTGCTGTGTATTAAAGTGCCCAAGTCCTTAATGACAGTGTAAGTTTTAAGGGGGTGTCACCTGCCTGATAGGGGCATGGTTACACAGGTTTGCCAAAGGGCACATTGCTGCATTTCTTGTCATTTACATTGAGTCATTTGTCCAGGTTTCACTTGTTAGTGTGTTTTAGGCTATCCTGAAGATCTGGAGGTCATTTGGGGAATTTATGACAATTTTGAGTGTGCAGTCATCAGCAAATTTCATCAGCTTTGACATCATAGAAGTAGAAACTGAAGAACAGTATTGTAAGGACCAATCCCTGGAAGACAGTACTGGTAACTTCTCTTTTTGACGAGAGTACGCCTCCAATACTGAGATTGAGTTCTGATGGTGAACTAGATTGCTATCCAACTGGTAACATAAGGGTTTACTTTTAATTGGATTAGCTTACCAGTAATATCAGAATATGAAATAGTATCAAAGACCTTGGCCAAGTACAAGTATGCAGTTGTTGACTGATTTTCCTGAATCTAATGCCTCAGTAACTTGTTCAAAAAAAATCCACCAGGTTTAGGAGGCAAGATCTGCCTTTAACAAACACAAACTAGTTTGGTTCCAGTATTTGAAGACTGCCTATGTCCTTGTTAGGTTCCATAAATATGCACTCCATTGCCTTACATATAAGGCTGGTGAGGTTTATGGATCTATAGTTACCTGGATCAGTAGTGGATTTCCCTTTATGGAATGGGATGTCTACTGCAGTTCTCCATAACTCTGGCATGAATCTACTTGAGAGACTCAGACTGAATAGAATCAGTAACTGGTGTGTTGCCAGTAAGATAGCTTGACACATTATCCCTGCCCATGGAGTTAGTATTCTTAGCCTTGGAGAGAACGCACAGGACATACTCGGAGAAGATTAGGGGTTGGCATAGGTACTCTAATGTGCTGTGGAAACTTTGGGGGAGATCAGGAAGAAAGTCTGAGCTGAGTGTGTCCATTCATAAGTTGACTACGGCTTCAGGGAATGAGTATGTGGTATTGCTTTTACTGTCTCTGATATAGCTGAAGAACGCTTTGTGGTTATCCCTAGTATGGAAAAATTCTCATTTCATGCTTGCATTTGGAAGATTTGGTTTTCTTTTTAAGTTTGTTTTTGACCTTTTAGAGTTTCTCTGTAGAGGAAGAGGTGTTAAGTTTGCCCTCATGGGCTGTGTGTTTCTTCCTCTTATTATATAGGGTATTTCTACTGGGGTTTCACCAAATGGTTTTGTTCTTGAATTTGGAACTGAAGCCTCAAAGAGAGCTTGGAGGAGTGTGCAGAATTTAACTGTGAATATGGCAACATGTGAGGTGGGATCATCAAGGTAAGGAGGGCTTGTTTGACTTGCTGTTTTCTCCCTCACTGTTGCTGATCTCTGGCTGCATGTGATTTTAGATATGGTTTGTTTACATCTATTTTTTTAATCTTTTTCTTATATTGCATTTTGTTTTATTTTTTTGTTGGCTAGGGTAAGAATTCTTTTGCAGACAGTGAATAACATCCAGCTGATTAGTGGGGTGAGCTGAGACATGGCATTACTCATTTAACTGCAGATATTTAGTGACATCTTTATTTAGCTGTAGTGCTTGTCTAACTTGCTGTTCTCTGCCTGACTATTGCTGATCTCTGTATGCATTTGATTTTAGATTGAAGTTATTAATTTAAGGTTTGGTTACTTCTGTTTTTTTTATCTTTTTCTTATATTGCATTTTGATTTGCTATTTTTGTTGGCTAGGGTTAGTGAGAAAATGTTTTTTGCAGACAGTGAATAACATCTAGCTAATTAGTGGGAGGAGCTGAGAAAGCATTCCACATTTAACCACAAATGTTTATTGACATCTTTATTTAGCTATAGTGCTTGTTTGACTTGCTGTTCACTGCCTGACTGTTGCTGATCTCTGTCTGTATTTGATTTTTCCCACATACCTGACCCTCTGCTGTGTTTTTTAAAGTGGTGGCTTTTAAGTTGCCCACCCCTACTATAAATCTGATTTTGGAAACTCCTTCCAGTCCATTCTCATCAGCTTATTCTACTGAAAGATCAGCTGGGAAGGCCATTCCTTAGTCTCTTAAACTTAAATTGTTTTCAGTTTTTTCCCCTGCTAGTTACTAAAAAAAAATCATACTTTATTCAGCGGCTTTTACTATATTTATGCTTCCTACTTTAGCTTTTTCTGCATGTTCTTAAATTGTTCAGTTGCATTTATTACTACTTGTTAGTAGCCTACATACATTATAACTGTTATTCTAAACATCTTAGTTTTAATTTAAGCACTGAAGCTTTAAACTAGCTACTTTACATAAGAACAGTTTCTGGTTTACACTCTTGTGGCAAGAGAGGTAGCTTACACCCTTCTGAGTTGGGAACTGCTGGTCAAACGCTTATTGTGTCTGCTATTCTAAAAGGGTCTTAGTTCTGGTTTAAGCGCTTGGTCTCCAGGCCAATTATTTTACATTAAGGTTTGTGGTCTACACTCTTGTGGGGGAAAATAGTAGCCTCAACCCTTCTGAGCTACGGAATTGCTGGTGAAGGCTTATTGTGCCTTATATTTTAAGTGTCTTTGTTCTGATTTAAGCAATTGGGCTCCAAACCAGTTATTTTACATTAGGAAGGTTTCTGGTCTACACTCTTGTGACAGGAGAGGATAGCTATGCCCTTCTGAACTGGGAATTGCTGGTTGAAGGCTTATTGTGTCTGTTATTCTAAAAGTGTTTTAGTTCTAGTTTAAGCACTTGGCTCCAAACCAGTTAGTTTACATTAAGAAGGTTTGTGGTCTTCACTCTTGTGGGAGAAAATGGTAGCTTCCACCCTTCTGAGCTGTAAATTACTGATAAGGGCTTATTGTGCCTGTTATTCTAAGTGTGTTTGTTCTGATTTATGCACTTGGGCTTCAAACCAGTTATTTTACATTAGAAAGGTTTATCGTCTACACTCTTATAGCATTACTGCCTAGATAGATTTTTGTAACTACTCAAGCATCTAGTTTGCACATAGCTAAGCATTGCTCATTAAGTTCCTAGTCTTATTGACTTATTCAATATTTAAATCTCCCTCACGCCTCCTTAGTAGATCAGTAGCCATGGATATGCACTTCTCAACTTTCTCTGTGGCCAGTTTGGCTGAGATGGGTATTCTGAGGCATTGTAGCAATTGCCTTATGTACACTGACAATCCACTTATTCTTAAACTGATAAAGTATGTGACAGGTGTAAATAGGCTTTAATGCTGGAGGCAAAACTCTCTCATACAACCAAAATAGTCCTATAGATGTTGTCAGTGACACTTGCACCATGCCTGTTGCACAGGGGAAAGACCCTACACATAAAACTACTTATACTGAGGCACTAACAGGTAACCTTCCTATAACACTAAGACCTCCTGCACAGTTCAATCAGAGAAAGAGTCCTCAACCATCATGTGAACACCACCCACAGCTACACACAGTAACACTGTATCCAATGCTTCTACTGCTAATCCCTTAAGGCAAACCAGTGCACAGCCAAATTTCCTGGTCATTGGTGATTCTATAGTGAGGCACAATGATGTTCCCCTCACCAGACTGAGTAAGGAAAGAGTCACAGTTAGCTGCCTTTCCAGGGCTAGGGTCTTTCAAGTCACACAGGCAGTCAGGTCATTGAACCACATGTACTAGTATGACTCTGTCATAGTCCATGTCAGTGTTAATGACCTGTGATGTACCTCCTTTGACTATATGAAGTGAGACACGGTCGAACTTACCGATTATGTGTCTCAGGCAGGTATGAGTCTAGTACTAAGCAGCATACTACCTTCTCCAAGGATGATGCCATGTTGCCAATCGAAAATGATTGATTTTCACAATCTGCTTATCTTCTGGTATCAGTCCAGGGAGGTACAATATTTGATGGCCTGGGAGGACATGGTTTACAGACCACGCTGCTTTGCCAAAGATTATAGTTACCTATTCCTTCTAAGCTTTTGGATACTGGCAAAGACCTTTTCCACCTCATAGTGCTTTTTTAGGCAGTGCCAAACTGATAAACCTACAGACTTAACTGAACCTATGAAGGAATATATGAAGGTGGTACTGTTTATGCTGTAAGTCTTAACAAGAAACTCCACTCCCTGCAAGCTTTCCTTTCCCTGGAGAGTGTAGACATCTGTGTAGTAGTAAGGAAATCTTTTTATGTTGCGCGATTTGTAAGTAACGGCATGGCATCTAGGTCCAATGAGGTCATTATCCCACTGTACTCTGCCCTTATCAGACCAATCATAGAGTCCAGTCCTTTCTTTGGTATGCACCTGAGCAGGTATATGCAGCAACTAGAGCGATCTCAGAGGTTCTTTACAAAAAGAATACAAGGCATAATAAACCTGCCTTATGCAGAGCTCCTTAACTCATTATATCTGAGTGACGCCCCCGGTTGCATCTGCAGTTAACTCCTACTGATGCCGCTAGACGTCAAATATTGCTTGTTCATATTTGCATCAATAATCCCAAAACCATGCTATGTACAAGGTTTTAAAATATTTCATCTTAAAGTTTACACAATAGGAAACTCAACTGCATTAATATTTGACTTCGGTCTAGTGCAGGTAAATATATATTAACTGTTGTTTTTATGATATTTATTTATATAGATATAATTTTCATATTTTTCTAAATATCTCAACAACCAGGTAACACATACAGAACTCCTTAGCTTCAAATGAAAACTCTTAGCTAGATGACTAAAATGGTGGTTGCTGAGGTATTGTAAGTTGTTTACAAAATATTACAAATGTAATAGTTACTGTGTTTACTGTGACTTATAAAGTTCAGTTTAAGACCTAGAACCTAAAGAATATTACCACTATGAAAATAGCTTGTGCTAAAGAGTTTGTCATTTATACTACTTTCATAATCCCTATGGTTCCAGAGATATGAACATTTGTTTGAAATGTGAAGACATAATTTGATTCTGTCAAAAGGCTTAGGCTCCGCCCATTAGAAGTTACAGTACAATCTTTCTGAGCTCCACTGGAGTGAATGAGTTAAAGCCTTTTCCATCTACTCAGTCTCCTGCAGATTGCTGAGTGGTGAGCAATGCCTGGTTTACCAGGCATCCACAAACCCCACACTTATGAATCTTCTACATAGTCGTAAATCAGAGATTACCAGAAATACAAGGTCTTGGAACCTGAATTTTGTCTGTGACTTAAACAAAACATGCTAGAAAGAAAGATCTATGTCCCAGAGACTGCCCCTCCTATGGAACAAGCTTCCCATCCTTGTGAAACTGAGTCCATCTATTAACCAGTGTAAGTGCAACTTAGACCATCGGATGGGGAATAGGAAATTTACACTGGTCCTAGCACCCATGTCACCTGTGGTCAGAGGTAGCTTGTACATGCCTGATTGTCAGTGTTCTATATGGAAACAGAATATCATTATTCTTTGTGGAAAACTTGCTAGGTTTAGAAAGGCCCCTCGGTCATTAGCCTAGTAACAATCTATAAATCTATGAGTCTGTGAATTAGGTCATCGGTTAGGTGGAGTAGATTTGCTTTGGAGTAGTCTCTAAAAACTAGGGTGTTTCTGGGGTAACTCGGGTCTGCTACTTAAAATAAGTGTTACTGCACAGTGATCAGATTTGACCAGTGATTTGGTAACTATGGGTGTTGAGCATAGTGGGCTATATACTAGTGGGAACCAGGTCTAATATTTTTGAGGCACTTATTGGGATACAGACTATTTGGGCTAAGGAGTTGTCATTAATGAAGTCCAGGAATTATTGAGCATACTTATTTGTAGTGGTGCAGATTTCCCAGTTAATGGAGGGATAAATGAGGGCACCGAAGAGGACAGTGTTAGGTTCAATAGTGAGAGATGTCAGTTTGTTTAGATATGGTTCATATACTGCTGGTATCGTGGAGAGGGTACTGTAGTTGTCTGCAATGTGGTACTGGCTTTGTTTATCATGAGAAGAATGTGGGGGAGTTCAAGGTCATTGTCCTGCATTAAGAGTCTGGAGAGGAAAATGTTTTTTAAGAACACAGACACACCCCCTCCAGTCACACCATCAAATTTGGTATTGTGTCTGAAGGAGTGATAGGTATTGAAACCTGTATTGAGAGGGTAGTTTTGCTGTTCTGAAATCATGTTTCATTAACTATGCATGTATCTATATTTTTAAGGGTTAGGAATGCCTGAAAAAAGTGCAACTTTTTTGTTAAAGCTTCTAGCATTGAGCAGTGCTACCGTTATATATTTTTGATTATGATTGCCTGGGAAGGTAATTTAATGAGACGGACATTGCCTTAAAAAGGCACCATGGGGGAAGAAACATTTTTTTTGCCAGTGTATGGAAGCCAAGAAGAGAGAGATGAGGACAGCCCTAGCAAAGCAGCCGAGCTGTTAGACATCTCCTCCCAGACTGATATATTTTGGATCTCCCTAGTATGATACAAGTAGCTTAGTCAGTAATTAAGGTCAATTATCTTTTAGACCAATCATAGAGTATTAAGGCATCATTCTTGGTGATGGTAACATACTGCTCAGTACTTGTTTTGCACTCATTTTAGATGCATGTGATTCAAGGAGGTGAGTCTTTAGTCATTCATTCCCATGTGCGCAATGACCAAATCATATGTCTACCTTGGATGAAGGGACTTGAGGTCCCTAATGACATTATGGATCCTGACATCTGAGAGTTAGCTGTCACTCTT
Source organism: Protopterus annectens (assembly GCF_019279795.1). Taxonomy (NCBI): domain Eukaryota; kingdom Metazoa; phylum Chordata; order Ceratodontiformes; family Protopteridae; genus Protopterus; species Protopterus annectens. Next base: position 1,305,206,116 of record NC_056746.1, on the reverse strand, counting down.
CTTTACTAAACCTGGTGAGTGAAGCATCTGTGTGTTTAACTATGGAGTTACCTATGACCAAAACATTGCCAGAAATACTAGTTTATCCTTCCACCTTTAAGGGCTCCTGCATACAGATTTTATCGCCCCTTCTTCTAGCTGTGTTTTCTATACTGTCAGAGTATGCTGTATGTTATTATGATCTCTTGATGGTGGGTGGTGTGCAGGAGGTAGATTTAATGGTTTATGCTGATGCCTAGACTTAGGAGTTCTAGGAAGCTTGAACAGATTTTTTTAATGGTATCAGCATAAGGCAGTGTTATGGTGACAGTTTGTGAATGCTGCACAAGTGTGGGTGGAGGCAAGACGGTGATTTGCTGACTACGTGCACGTGAGTAGGAAAGGAATACCTTTAGTTTAGTTAAATATTTATACCTCTCACAAATAGAGTGCTTTGAGTTAAGTAGGATTTTGTTTTCAATGAGTAACTGGCATTTCCTACACTGCCGTAGAATTCTATATATTATAAGGCTGGCACTAGAATGGGATTAGTCTATTGTCGTTCCATGATGATCAGTGCTGCTGTGTAATATGGCTTAAAGGAGCTGGAGAAATCTTACTGGGGAAGACGTTTGTTGTATGGATTATGTGTTCAGTGCAAGGCTGTATAAAACAATAAAACTACTGCATGGACTGTGCCTATCCACACAATTAAGTGGAGGATAGTACTAGTCAATGCAAGCTGTTGAGACTGATCAAATGTGGTTTATTAACTTAAAGGAGTTAGAAGAAAATCCACTTTCAGTAGAATGAAGGAAAGATAATTTACGTGTGTACACTACCCTCTATGGAACTACAGCTATCACTATGCTGCACTCAGTGCAGTACTGCACTGTAAGTTTTAAACAAGAAACCAGAAGAATCAATTAAAAAATAACAAGTGAAATCTGAAACCCAGGTGTTCTTAAGCTACTGAGGACCTGCAGCAATTAGTCTAACTCTTAGATCATTAATCTTTCATTTTCCTGACAGCCTCCTAATAATCAATATATCACAGGTTTTTTTGCCCTTCTGTCAACCTCCCTCTACCTTCGGTCTTCTCTCTTTGACTAAAATTTTTATATAGCTTGCACTGAATAAATGATCCGGTGTCTTTTCCGTCCATCTGAACCTGTGAGTTATCGGAAGCTATCATTTCAGAATCTTCAGCTCCAAAGCTCCACCTCCTTCCCCATAATGCACTGCTCACCTAAACCTCCAAAGATCTCATTTGCTGCTTCCAGAGTCAAAAGCATCTGTATGAAGCTTCAACAGCAGAGCCGTTTCAGATCATTTTATGTATTTCCTCCTTTCCTGTTTGTAGATGAATATTTTCTTTAAAAGTTTAGGGTTAGGAGTAATTCTTTACTCATTTTGTCTGTAGTGTGTGATTCTAAAGTGACTTTAGTATGCACAGTGTGTGTGTGTGTGTGTGTGTGTGTGTGTGTGTGTGTGTGTGTGTGTGTGTGTGTGTGTGTGTGTATATATATATATATATATATATATATATATATATATATATATATATATATACTTGCTAGCCCTGCTTCCACCATTTTCTATCCATTTAGCTGATTTTCTTCTGGTTAGCCTTTAATTGTTTCTAACTGTTTAAAAAAAATTCCTAGTGTATATCCATTGTGTTTTAGCTTCTACTAGTTATCACAGTGATAAGTTTTGATCTGATGTTGTCAGTCTTCATGTAACCCTTGAATGTGGGCTCGATTCCAAGTCTTAGAACTGACTCAGCCATTTTTCAGCTTGGGCCTCCCAAAATATCGAATTAGGCTGTACCCATAATGCTCCCCCCTAAATTACTCCAGATCTCGTTTGCTGCTTCATGGTGTCAGATGTATCCAAACTATCTCTCAAGCTTTGGCAGTAGTATGTTGTAAGTTTTTTCTCTGTATTTTCTATATTTCTATATACTTTTTATATATATTTTCTACATACTTCTACACACTCCTCTCCCTTTCTAACTATGTGCACATGTGAGTGTTTCTCCCCTTTCTTTTCCTTCTACCATTAAGTAGTTTTACGTACCATCATTGGTACTATCTCTTCTCTTTCTTTTCTGCTTTCTGTACCTCAGGGTAATCTTCATTACCATCCTTTCAAAAAAAAAAAGAAGGATTCTCTTTCTCGCTGTCTCTCTTTTTCTCTGTGTGCCGATGTGTGTGTGTGTGTGTGTGTGTGTGTGTGTGTGTGTGTGTGTGTATATATTAATATGTTAGGCATTTCTTTTGTACCATGGCCAGTAAGTCATCTAAGAGCACCTCTGGCTATAAGAGGTACCAAAAATGTCAAAGGAAGATGCCCAACTCAGAAGGGCATATTTTATGTGTCAAATGTTTAGACGCTGTCCACCTCCAGGAGAACTGCATAATTTGCCATGTTTTTTCCGCCTGAACTTTGACTGAGCGGAGAAACAAACTGATCTTGAAGGGGATATTAAAGGGTGATTTTGAAGAGGCCATATCTGGTCCAAGAACTGAAGCCAGCTCTTCCTCCTCTTCATCTTCGTCATCCAAGACAAAAACATGACCACATTCAGTTCCAAGAAGTTCCTCAGAACCGCCTTCTAGACTTACAAAATCACCTACTGTGTTGACAGCTTCCACGGCACCAGTAGGTAAGGATGATTCGCCATCAGTGGACCTTTTTACTGGCCGGCCACCCAGTCTTTTCCTGGAACCGAGAACACCTAGGTCTCCTTCAGCTTCTTCTTTTCGGTCAACTAAGAGTCTATCTGAGTTGGACATCATGAGACTGGTCGACCAGCTCCTGATGGTGAGGGGATTACCTCCATCATCGGTCACAGCCAACCTGGCTCTGGAATTGGTCCTTCATTGACACCATCTCAGATTCCTCCTCTGACTCCAGCTGAGCCTTTGAAGCCCCTGGCACTGACTGCGTCAGTGTTGGTTAGAGTTTCTTCTCCAGAACCCGGGATCACCTTCAGCTTTTCCAGTTTGTCAGAACTGGAGACCTCCCAGGGTCGAGGTTTTGTTGCTGGTTTTAAGGGGCATGGTTCAACTTTGATCCTTTTGGAGCCTCTCATGCCCCACGGTGCCTTGGTATTAGTAAGCTCAACCCTAGCTTCTGCTTCGGAAGTGGCTTTTTTTGGTGCAGGGTGGAACCACGGTTCCGAAGGAGTCTATTTTAGTTCCAAACTCCCATCCCTCTACGGGGGGGGGGGGCTGCCTTTCGAATCAAGGAAAAGGCTTTGTCAATTGTGGACTCATAGTTCTTGCCATCCCTTGGGCCAAGTATCTTCTCTATCCTTTCAACTGGAACTTCCTTCAGCCTCATCCCTGGGACAGAGGGCACAAAAGCCTCAGGAGCGATCCACCATGGTGATTTCCTGTTCAGATACTTGGAGCATCCCACCGAGGATGTACCTTTGAAGAAAAAGTACAAAAGGAAACACTTGGACTCTCAATAGTGTTTCACAGAGGATACCGATTTCAATGAAGGGGAAAGTTCCCCTACGTCAGCCCCTGGTGACGTTTCCTTTGGGGACATCCTAGTAGTCCTGAAGCAGAGAGATGGCTAGACTTCCCTTCTGCCTTTCTCAGAGGAATCGGTATACTTGGAGGCTTTTCGTTCCCAGCTCTCTACCTCTTGGATCTCTCCACCCGCTGATGAGCTTATTAAACTGATCGCTCAGTGGGCCTGGAAAATTCCTGACTCCATCGAGCCGATCCCCAAAAGACCTGACTGGATTTTGTCTGCCCCTAAGGATGAGCAACATTGGGCTAAGGGTATTCCTGTAGGCGCCATGGTGATAGTGGCAGCAACTAAATAGGAACTTGCAGAATAAAGTCCTACTATCCATCCCCCTAACAAGGACTCTAGGACTATGGATAGGTTTGGGAAGTGCGTATATGCTTCATTAATCTTCGCTGTCAGGTCCTTGAACTACATGGCACACCACTAGGTTGCAGAGAAATCTGAATAAAGAGCTTTCATATACTCTCTCAGGAACAGTTGCTGAAGGGATCCGAGATAAGGTTATGTGTCAGCTCACCACCTGTGAATCGATTTTCAATTTGTCCATGAGGCTAATTCCTCATGCAGCTGCAGGGGCGACAAGAGTAGATGGCTCAGGCATAACCATCAGGAGACACGCCTGGATGCACTTGTGTGACTTTGCGGAGCCATTTAAATCGTCATTCGTCAATGCTCCATTTGACGGATCATCCCTGTTTGGACCCAAGGTAAAAGACACATTAGCCAGATGTGAGAAAGATGTGAAGACTCTTTCTGCCGTGGGCGTACGGAACCAGAGAAGTTGGAGGCTATGGTTCAAAAAGCCCCAAGGGCCTTTCCAGGACTCATGTGGCAAGGACTTCTCCCAGGGCAGAGGGGGAAGTAAAAATGTAAGAGGCAGAAGTGGTCCATAGAACCAGGGGTCCAGAGATTCTTTCTCTGGTAAATCCTACCAATGCTTCTGAACAGAGGCCTGATTGCCCTCGTCAGGAGGCAGTTCAGGGACAGTTATCCCTGCACCAATCTGCCTGGCTACAAATGACAATGGACAAATGCGTGCAGGAGATCATTTCCAGAGGATACATAATTTCCGATTCAAGAAATCCAAAAACACAAAAAAAGACTCCCAGACATTCCACCCAATCACAGGGAAGTAGCATTCGTAGAAATCCAAAAACTGCTCAACAAAAGAGTCATCCAATCAGTCCCACCAGACCAGAGAGGATCCGGAATCTACTCAAGATTCTTTTTAGTGTGCAAAAAACAGGGGACTGGAGACCCATTTTGCATCTCAGCCATTTGAACAAATCAGTTCAACAAACCAAGTTCCAGATGGTCTCTGTACAGTCAACATTTTCATTCTTGGAAAAAGATTACTGGATGTGCAGAGTAGATCTTCAGGATGTGCATTGCCACATACCAATGGACAAATGCTCCAGAAGATCCCTGCACTTCTGGGTGGGAGCCAGTCACTATCAGTTCAGAGCACTTCCCTTTGGTCTCACCACAGCCCTCAGAGTGTTTACCAAATGCATAGCAGTGGTAGCAGCGCATCTCAGACTACTAGGGTTTTGAGTCTTTCCATATCTCGATGACTGGCTCCTTACCACTACCACCAGGCGTCAGCTCATAAGGGCAAGAGATTACACCCTTCATCTTTGCACCACCTTAGGCATCACAATAAATTATGAAAAATCGCATCTGGAACTAACACAACAGCTGGAATTCATTGGAGCTGTACTAAACACAGTCAGGGGAATTGTATCACTCCCATTAGAAAGGTTCCAAAAGATCAGAAAAGAAGTGTTCCAGCAAGACTCATCCTACAGGCTCTAGGGTTGATGGCAGCCTCTGTTACCCTACTTCCCATGGCCAGATATCACATGCGAATTCTTCAGTGGCTTCTGGCCTCACAGTAGTCATTACTAAATCAGCCAATGTCTCATCAGATCTTGGTCAGTAATCATTGCAAACAAGACCTGTCTTGGTGGCTCCATTCCAACGAAATCCTGTCAGGCCGTCCATTTCTCCTTCCTCAGCTCCAAGCCATAGTTACCATGGATGCTTCCCAGATAGGGATCGGGGGGGAGGGTCATTATCTGGGAAAGACAGTCCAAGGCACTTGTTCCCAAATGGAGTCCAATTTGCACATCAGTGTTCTAGACATGAGGTGGTGCTTTTAGCATTGCAAGCATTTCAAGATGCCCTCCTCTTGGGAATAGTGCAGTGCAGACAGATAGCATGTCAGTAGTCTGGTACATCAACAAACAAAGGGGAACCAAGTTGTATCCCCTTTGTCGAGAAGCCCTCAGAGTTTGGCAATGGGTGATTTCTTTCAACTGCTTTCTAATGGCAATGCACATTCCAGGGAGCTCCAGTGTGATAGAGGACAAGTTAAGCAGAACTATTCTAATGCCTCACGAGTGGTCTCTCAATCTAGTTATGGCAGAAAAGATTTTCCACCAATGGGGCCAACCTTGCTGCAACCTGTTTGCATCCCCTCTGAACAAGCGCAGCAGTTACTTTGCCCTAATCCCCCCTCCGGGGGAGTCATCCAGAGACACTGTTCTCCATGATTGAACCTCCGGTCTTCTGTATGCCTTTCCCCCCACTACTCTGATATGTCAGTTTCTAAAGAAAACCAAGAGGTCAAAGAAAACAATAATCCTCATTGCTCCGTTCTGGCCACAACAAGTCTGGTTTCCCATCCTTTGGCTTCTTCTTGTTCAGAAACGTTAGATTCTAGACCCAGCACCAGACCTATTATCTCATCCAGAGGGAATGGTTTGTCCGAATCTCCAGTATCTCAAGCTCACTACATGGCTTCTCCAATTCCCATGATTGCAGGCATTCCTCCCTTACTTCCTCGGTCCACCAAATTATTTTGGCCCACCATAAGCCTTCAGCCAGGAGACTGTACCATAACAAATGGATAACATTTGCTAAATGGTCACTTGATAGTAATAGTGACCCATATACTGTGTCTATAGATAAAGTTTTAGATTTTCTGGCCTTTCTTTATCAGTGTGGCTCTTCAGCATCTTCTACCATATGGGTACATCTCACTTGTTGTTGTTTTTCTTTCAGTTTTCCCGGTTAGGGGTCGCCACAGCAGAACTCCGGTCTGCTAATGATTGGCAGTCGATTTTTACAGTGCCGAGGTGCCAGCCCGACGCCCAACCTTCAACGAAGGCATGCCCATTCACGCATGTCTTTCGAACGCCACTCAACCGTGGGGAGGACATGCAGACTCCACACAGAAGGTGCTCCAGCCGAGAATCGAACGGGAGAACCTCTTGCTGTGAGGTGACAACGCTACCGCTGCACCACCGTGGCTTATTCGGGTACATCTCATTGCGATATCTAATTTCCATGTGGGTTTCGATGGTTCTTCACTTATGTCCCATAAACTCTGTAAGGCATTTTTGAAAGGGACCTTAATATTAAGGCCTCCTTTTAAAGAACCCATTGCTCCCTGAGATTTACCTTTGGTTCTACAGTCTCTTATTTACCCCCCTTTGAACTTTCAGCAACTTGTGATTTAAAGTTCTTGACCTTGAAAACTTTGTTTTTGATAGCTGTCACTTCAGCTAGAAGAATATCAGAAATTCAAGCCTTGTCTTGCAAACCACCCTATTTAATATTTCATAAGGATAGGGTCTCACTCAGGACAAATCCATCCTTTTTGACGAAGGTTGTTTCAGAGTCAAATATGAACTAAATCTTGCATCTACCAGTCTTTTTTACCAATTTCTTCAATAAGGGAGAGTACTGTCTACATTTATTAGATGTTCACAGGCAATTCCATTTTTGCCTTCATAGGATGAAGGACATCAGAAAATCTGATCAACTGTTTGTTGCCTTTTCCTCACTTTCTTTAGGTAATCCATTGTCAAAGGTTACCTTAGCTAAATGGCTTAGGGACTGTGTCACCTTTATTTATCACTCAAAGGAACTTTACCCACCATGTCCTGTGAAAGCTCATTCAAGTAGAGCTGTAGCAGCTTCTGCAGTTTTTCACACTAGAGCTTCTTTAGACAACATTTGTGGTGCAGCTACTTGAGCATCTCCTCATACCTTTATCATTCATTACAAATTGGACCAGGTCTCTAGGGGGCGTGCATCAATCGGTTCAGTGTTGCTCAGGAATATTCTATCTTGAGACCTCCCAAGATTCAGTTAGCTAGGGACTCTGTCCCACAGTCAAGGATTATGTGAAGACTGCTGTATCACCATAACGTTCCATCTGTGTTGTTGATCTTCACTAATCCTTGACATCCCCCCCCCACCCGCCTAAGACTCTTAGTGGACCAAATATTCCCAAAGACTAGCTTCATAATAGGTACACAGATTTGGTCTCTTACTTGTTATTTCTTGTCTGTCAGTATCATAGGTAAACCTGAACTGAGGTAATTTAGGGAGGAGCATTATGGGTTAAGCCTAGCTCGAGAGTTTTGGGAGGTGCAAGCTGAAAAAACAGCCGAGTCAGTTCCGAGGCTCGGAACCTAGCCAACAGTCAAGGATTAGTGAAGATTGACAACACAGATGGAACGTTATGGTAAGACATAACTTCTTTTTTTTTTTGCTCTAAGGTTTAGTTCATTTTCATGTTTTTGCAACTTCCAAATTTCAATGGACAAGGCTCTGAGTTTCAAAAAGTGCTCAGGGTGTGGGCACAAGTTGACCCCCCCCCCCCAAACACTCACATGATCATTGTGTTTATTGCCTGGGTGTTGTCCATCTTGATTCAGACTGTCAAGCTTGCACAGCCTTTGAAACCAGGGCCCTGGCTGATCATCAGGCTAAACTGGTGTTAAGGGTCTTTCTTCTTGCTTCTCCTTTCTCTACCTAGACTGCCATGTCTTCTTCTCCTTCAAAGAAGCTCTTAGAAAAGAAAAAGGAGAAGGACAGAGAGGAGGCCAGGAAAGAAAAACAGAAAGAGAAGAAAAAGTAAAAGAAAGAAAGAAGTCAAGACTAAAGGAGAAAAAGGCCTGGAAACATTCCTCTGAATCTCTTCTGGAAGGTTTGCTGGATCCAAACGCCCCAAAGCCCTGAGCTGCTTCAGTTCTTAGTTTGGCTGCAGAGTTGGTGGCCCACTGATAGAGATCTCCATCTATGACAACTTTGGTGCTGGAGCCAACCATTTCTCTGACATGGAATATTCTGAGCCCGTGGTTGTCAATGGCTCCCATTTTCAGGTTTGCTCCATTTGCCATCTCCCCTTATCATCCCTGATGCAGAGTTTTCCTCAAAACAGTCCCCTCATCGGGTCCAGACTTCTCCCTTCTAGAACCAAGACATTAACCAGCCTGTGCTGTGACCTGGTAAGTCCGCTTTCACTCTTTCCTCGAAGTCTGTTAGGTCTTCCAGGAGCCTCAAAGAATCCAGTCTGGATAAGCTCATGCAAACCTTTTTGAAGGCACAGATGGACCTGGGGATCATGCCCTCACCCTGAGCCCAGAGTGTTGGGAGTGCTCTCTCTCTCTCTCTTTGGCCCCAATGCTGTCACTCCTGTACAGCAGATGTCTCAGTACACGTGACCATGATTCCAACACGAACCCATATTTCTCCCTATTCGTTGACAGCAGCTTGGATGCCTTTGGCACTGGCACTTGTCTTGATGTATTCAACTCCACACATTTCAGAGACATGGAGTCAGAGCAGAGAGCTCATGGCTGGGTTCGACTTTGAGCTTATCAGAGCCATCACTACCTCAAGATACTTCAGCTGTGGATTGCTCAGCCAGAGTCTCAACTTCAGAACCAGCTGGGTTGGCAACTGGAATCAGGGTCTCCCCAAGATCCATGGATAGAAGAGGATCCCTCTCCAGCCATTTGGCTTTAATACTGGTATTCTTTGTTGTAGAAAGGATATTGACTCACACAGTGACAGGAATCTCTGTACTATGTCAGATCCATCCCAATCCTCCCATCTATCTAAAGTACATCATGAGCTACCCCCAGGAGAGCCCACACTGACAGTGTTTGAATAGCCCAAGACCCAGGGCTCTCTCCACAGCCTCTCTGCCCCCCGCAAAGGTCACAGGAAAAAAACAGTGCAAGAGAAAGCACTTGAATTGCCCTGAGGAATTTCTCACTAAGAATTCTGACCTCAAAGAAGGGAAGGGTCCCCTAAGTCCCTCTATGATGTCAGTTCTTTTGGCAACCTTCTGCAATTGATGGGGGAACTCTTAAGGAATTAATCTTTCTTGAAACCTTAGGTGGGTGCCCATTCATATCTTGGCGGTAGCCTCTTCAAACTGGTATCCTGGAAGGCTTGGAGAGAACTCAATGTGGTGGAACCCATTCACCATAAATCAGACAACATGTTGGTTGTCCTAAGGATAGGGCCTTTTGGAGTCAAGGGCCTGCAGCTGATGCCATCATTGTTACTGCAGCCACAAAAATGGAGATCTCTAAAGAGAGTTCATCAGTCAGTCTCCTGAACAGAGAGTTCTGGAAGTCGGACTGGTTTGGGGTAGCACACGTATGCTTCAGTTTGCCCTTCATGCATTGAATTATATGATACACTTGACTAGACTTTAAGGGGACTCCCAAAATTTCTAAGTTACTGGCATCACAGCAGTCTCTGTAGGCCCATACAATCTTGGAGACTCAGTTATCCACAATGCTGTAGATAACTAATGTGTCCATGAGGCTGATATCCAGTGCAGCTGATGGTACCCCAGGTATGACAGTCACTGGTATTCCAATTCAACATTGTGCCTGGATGCACTTGTGTAACTTCACAGAATGTTTCAAGGCATCCTTCCTTAATACCCCTTTCGACATGTCCAGCTTGTTTAAACTCAAGTTTAAGGACTATGACCAGGATTGAGCAAGAGGGAAGACTTTGTCTGCTATGGGTTTTTGATTATTTACCCCTCCAAGAATTTGTCTACTATGGGGTTTTGCTTTTGTACTCCTCAAAGAACCTTTTCCAGGAACCAGAGAGGGGAGAAAAGACTGTTTTTCTAGAAATCTCAACAGCTTGTTTTAGGACACTCTAGGCAAAGATGCTGTCTGGGGTGGCAAGTGGGGGGAAAACTTGAATGGCTACCACTCTAGAATCAGGGACATTCCACAAAATCAAGACACCGGTGGTGCCTTCGCTGGCAAGTCTTTCCAGCACTCCTGATACTTTGTCTGACTTCTGCTCTCTGGTGGCATTCAGGGGTGGGAGACAGCAACTGGCTTTCCACCTAAAAGCTTGGGATGCCATCATATTGGATGCTAGGGTGCTGAGAGTCACTTTCAGAGGCTATTTCATTCCCTTCTAGTTTACCCAAGAAGTGAAGCAAAGATCCCTTCACAACATTCCATGCCATCAGAGAAAAGGAAGCAGCAGCAACACAAATCCACAATCTTCTCATAGAATGAAACATCAAAGAAGTCACACTAGACCAAAGAAGATCCACGCTCTACTCTAGATTCTTTTTAGTGCCAAAGAAAAACAAGGACCTCAGGCCAATCCTGGACCTCAGCAAATTGATTTTCTACATAAAGCAGACTGAATTCCAGATGATGATGATGCAGTCCATTCAACCTCTACTGATGAGGATGATTTCATGTGCTTGGTGGTCCTCAAAGATGTTTACTATCACATAAAGATAGTGAAACATTCCAGGAGGGTCCTGTGATTCAGACTGGGACCCAATTACCAATTTCAAGTGCTGCCCTTTGGTCTCATCACAGCTCCCCAGGTGTTCACTTCACCAAGTGCATGGTAGTAGTAGCAGCTTGTCTCAGGCTTCATGGTTGAATACAATTCATCTGATGAACTTTTGTATTCATCACACCAAAATTTGCAATTGCCACATATCTTGATGGCTGACTTCCAGTCATGTTGCTTTAGGCTGATCCATTATTCTTCCCCGGCCCACTGTAACCATGGATGCTTCCTTCCTGGGGGGAGGGGGGGTGGGTATTTCAAAGGGAAGATGGCACAAGGTACCTGGTCTTTATTGGAGGTCCATCAGTACATCACTGTATTGGAGATAAGAGCAGTCCTTCAGGTTTTGCAAGCATTTCAGGATTGCCTCTCCAATGGTTTGATTTCTATCCAAACTGACAATATGGATGTAGTTTGGCACATAAACAAACAAGGGGGAACCCAATGTTATCCTTTGTATAGAGAGGCTCTGAGGGTGTGGCAGTGGCAATGGGTGATATCCTTGTAACACTTTGTTATAGCAATTCACATACCAGGGAAATCCAGCATTCTACTGGACAATCACAGCTGAAACACGTTGATGCCTCACATGTGGTTCCTCAATCCATCAATGGCTGCTCGGATATTTGGCCACTCAGGCCAACCTTGCTGCAACCCCTTTGCAACACCCTTTGATACCAACTGCAGCAGCCTCTTTTCTGTGAGCCCACCCAAGGAACAGTCAGCAAGGAACCCATCCCCCCCCCGTGGGATTTGCCCCTTCTCCTTCAAACTTTAACAAGGGTCCCTTTGAACCATCTGCTGTCATACATCTAAAGTTTCTCTCATGGAAGACACTATCTCTGGTCACTGTAACCTCAGCCAGAAGAGGTTCAGAACTTGAAGCCTTGTCCTGTGTTACTGCCTTACCTTGTTTTCTACAAGGACAGAGTTTTATTACAGGCCAATTCTTCCTTCCTAAGGTGGCCATATAATCTAATTCATTTACCAGTTTTCATTCCCAGTTTCAGTAATAAGGATGACTGTATGCTTCATTGTTTAGACCTCCATCGACAGTTGAGATTCTGCTTGGATAGGACCAAACACATCAGGAAGATCTGTCCAGATGACTTTCAATTGCACTTCCTTTGTTTGTTCCATGAAAGGTCAGTCTCATCCCTTTAAGCCTAAGGCACACTGTGCTAGGGCAGTTGCTACTTCAAAGCCTTCTTTATCTGTGCTTCTTTGGAAGATATTTGTGCAGCAGCTACATAGTCTAACACTCACACTTTTGTCTCCCATTATAAACTGAACATTTAGTCCAGATCCAGGTCGTCTTTTGGCTCCACCATTTTGCAGAATGTTCTCTCCTAATACTCCCAACTGTTTGGCTGGGGAGTATGTCCAACTCAGCAGGTTGAGATGGACAGAAAAGACATTGGATATGAAAGTTATGTACTTAACATAACGGTAGATCCATGTTTTCTTCTTCCATCTGACTCAGCCATCCCATCCCTTCATCCCCTGTCCATATTGTCATTGTTCCATTCTCACAGCACTGTGCGAGGCGTAGTAGAGCTAAATGGACAGTTTAACACTTTAAGAAAATCCAATAAGCGAAAGAATCAGGGTTTCTTGTAGCTTTACTGAGATTTCTTAACTTTAATACTTTTTTACTCTTTAAAACTGCAACACAATACAAATAGCAACATATCAGAATATATACAATATACAGCACTTCTAAATACAAAGAATTACAACATATAAATTACTTATAGGAGATGTGAATGCCAGGACCTGGGAAAAGAAGATCATGACTGCATTTCATGAGGGCTAGAAAGAAAGCTGCTTCCTGACTGAGTTACATCACTTCCTGAGGCTTGTTATAATGCTGCAGTGTAAAGCAAGTTAATCTAACTGTTATAAATAAAAGGCCACTAGATGGCAGCAACAGATCAAAAATGCTCAAACTGTACAACTATGATATAAACTGCCTGAATTGCTATGAAGGGCAGAATACTCCCTGCCTGGCATATTACGGGATGCCACTACACTCATTAATATTACTACAAAAATAATACATTTTAACCATTTTCAGAAACAAGAACTGCAATGTCCGAGACTGGCCTCAAATAAACTGTTGCAGTTCCTTGTTTGACAACTCTTACTTCCACCTTTCTCACTTTACCATCTCTGCTTGGCAACATGTCACTGATAAGTCCCACAGGCCATTCATTCCTGCATTTTTGACTGTCCTTCATTAACACAACATCACCTACTTTAACATTTGGATAGTCTCGAGTCCACTTTCTGTGACTTTGTAAGGTGGACAAGTATTCCCTTTTCCATCTTTTCCAGAAGTTGTCCGCAAGACTCTGAACTTGCTTCCATTGTTTTACATGAAGGCCTGCTGTTTCAAAGTTACCAGAAGGAGCCAACAAAGAGTTTGCCTTTTGAGTCAAAAGCATGGCTAGTGTAAGAACCTCAGGATTATCTGGATCATTTGACACTGGTACTAAAGGTCTTGCATTCATAATAGCCATAACTTCCACCATAAAGGTACTTAAACTCTCATGGGTCAGACGAGTAGGTTTATCTTGCAGCAACATTGCATCCAAGATACATCTAGCTACACCTATTAGTCTTTCCCAAGCACCTCCCATATGAGATGACTGCGGAGGATTGAAGACCCACATGCATCCTTTGTCTTGTAGATAATCTCGTACTGCTGTATCACCTGCACAAATATTCAGTTTCTTACAAGCTCCCACAAAGTTTGTCCCTCTATCAGAGCGAAATACCTTTGCTGGGCCACGGATTAAAAAGAATCTTCTCAAGGCATTAACAAAACTGGAGGCTGACATAGATTCAATCAGTTCCATATGTACAGCTCGTGTAGACAGACGTAAAAAGTACTGCCCAGTGTTTGTTGTCAGCACTACCTCCTCTAGTGCGGCAGGTTACCACTGTCCACGGGTCAAAAACATCAATACCCACGCTAGTGAATGGTGGTTCAGGAGTCACTCTATCTTCTGGTAAATCTGCCATCTTTTGACTTTCTGATCCCCTTCTCAGTTTACAACAGATAACACATTTGTGAATAACTGCAGACGTCAGGCATTTACCACCAAGGATCCAGAAACCTGCAGCTCTGATTGCACCTTCTGTTATGTTACGTTCTTGATGAGCCACTTGGTTATGGTAATATCTCACAATCAGTGAAGCAATGTGATGCTTGTGGGGGATGATAATTGGTTGCTTTTCTTGTTCAGTCATTGTTGCAAAGGACAAGCGTCCACCAAATCTCAGCAGTCCATCTTGATCTATAACAGCACTAAACTTCTTGAGATGACTTTGTTTTAGCAATGTTTTTTGCTCTTTTACGCAGTCATATTCCTTTTTGAAGTGTTTGTGCTGAACAGAAGAGATGATCACATTTTTTGCTTGTGAAAGTTCTTCTAAGCTAACTTGCTGTTGAAAGCTTTTCCAGCCTCTAAGTAGAGAGCTATCTGGTTTTCTCAGAAAACTTTTGGCAATATGAATGTCTGGCTATAGTTTCAACTAGTGTCTTCCAGTTTGAAAATCTTTCAAAACAATGTGAATGAATAGTGGAAACAAAGACTCTAGTGCTGAAGCTTGCAACTACTGGTTTCATTTCAGGATCAGCTTCAGGTTCTATGAGAGGATAACCAGTAGCCGTGTCATTTAAATTGTCTGTAACTGGCTGGTAAAGAAACAAAGGGCCTGAGAACCATATAGTGTTCTGAAGGCAGGCTGTTTGTGTGGGCCTTGTAGCATAATCAGCAGGGTTTTACTCTGTGGGTACATAGAACCACTGATCAGGATGAGTTACTTGTCTGATTCTATTTACTCGGTTAGAGACATACAGAAAAAATCTTCTAGAGGTATTGCAGATGTACCCCAGTACAGTTTTACTGTCTAAAGAATTTCACAACATCCAGTTCCAGGTCTATTTCATCTCTGATTAGCTCATACAGTTCTACTGCTAATACAGCTGCACATAGCTCCAAATGTGGGGTTGTATGCGCTGGTCTAGGGCTTAACTTAGACTTTCCTATAACGAACCCAACATGACATACACTTACTGCATCAGTTGTTTTCAAGTAGGCTACTGCACCTATAGCTGTGATGGATGCATCTGAAAAAATATGCAGTTAATTTTTACAGGCTACTGTCAGTGAAACAGACCCATAACATCTGGGTATCTTTAAGCCTTTCACAGCCTGCAAAGACTCCTTCCACTGAATCCACTCATGCAGTCTGTCTTGTGGGAGTAATGCATCCCATTCCCATTTCCCAGATGACAGTTCATAGACTAAGGCCTTACCTTTTGTAGTCGCTGGTGCAACAAACCCAAGGGGATCATAAAGGCTGTTCACGGTAGATAAGATTCCTCTTCTGGTGAAGGGCTTTTCCTCTGAAGAGATCTGAAAAACAAAGCTGTCTGTTTCTATATCCCAGCCTAGTCCTAAACTTTTCTGAAGAGGAAGGGAGTCTGTACCCAGACAAAGATCTTTAAGGTCTTTAGCTCTATCTTCTGCAGGAAAGGCTTCCATGACCTGTTTGCTGTTAGAAGCAACCTTATGACACCGCAGATTAGATTCTGCTAGCATCTGCTTTGTTTTGTTGAGAATGCCAATTGCTATCTCAGGAGTGCTAGCAGATGCTAGTCCATCATCTACATAGAAATGTCTCAATACAAAGTGTTTGGCATCTTGTCCATAATGTTCAGTCCTTTTAGGGCAGTTTTATGCATATAGTATATAGCCACAGCAGGAGAGGGACTGTTGCTGAAGACATGTACTCTCATTCTGTACTCCACTACTTCTTTGTCTATGTCATGATCTTTGTACCAGAGAAAACGTAAATGATCTCGGTGGTCCTCTCTCACCAGAAAACATTAAAACATCAGCTGCACATCAGCTGTGAAGGCTATGGGCTCTTTTCTAAAGTGCATGAGGGCCTCTAGTAGAGTATTATAGGTCAGGACCACTTAACAGTACCTTATTTAAAGAAATAACTTCACATTCTGCACTGGAATCAAACACAACTCTTATTTGATCAGGTTTGTGTGGGTAGTAACCACCAAACATTGACAGATACCAATGGTCTTTACCTTGATCCAGTGGTCCTGCAATTTCAGCATGATCATTATCCAGTAACCTTTTGATGAATTCTGTGAAATCTCTCTTTATCTTTGGCTTTTTTTGTAAGGTTCTACGAAGAGAGGTCAGGCGCTTCATGGCTTGTTCTCTATTACAAGGTAAACGATACCTGGGTGTGCAAAACGACAGAAAGGCCACCCAACTGTTATTATCATGCTGGTAAGTCTCTCTGTCCATGATCTGGAGAAAGGCTTGATCTTCTATGGACAGGGCTTGTTTATTATCGTCCTTTGATTTCTGGAACACTGAAACCCCTAGATTGTCAGTTTCTCTGTTAAAGCTGGTATCTTCTTTGCTGTGTAAAGAAGAGTCCCCAAACCGTGTTACATTATCAAAGCTTTCTTTAACAGTAAAATTGTTCTGTTTTACACTGAAAAAGGATGTGCAGCCATTTGTTAACACAGACATCTTGAAGGAACTGATGCTGCTTGGCTGGTGAGCTGATCCCAGGCAAACTTCTCGTACAGTGACCCACCCCAAGTCAAGTCTCTTAGCATAAGGGGTGTTGACTGGTCCATTAATTTGCTCATGCACTTTGTGTACTTCTAAAATGTCTCTACCAAGAAGCAAAAGGATAGAAGCACCAGAATCAACAGCTGGAATGAGGTGAGCAATTGGGTGGAGGTGAGGGTGATGATAAGCCACCTCTGGAGAAGGAATTTATGACTTATCATCAGGTATCATGTCACACTCTATCAGTGTAGGTAATAGGAATTGCTTTTCCTTATCAAAAGATTCAATAACAAAGTCTAAGGCTCTTCTGCCTGCAGTTTCCATAATGCCTGCACATGTCTTTAGAGTATAGGGAGCTGCAGTTGTTTTAATATTAAAGATATCGTAAAAGTCTGACCTTACAAGTGATTTGTTGCTCTGCTCATCAAGAACTGCATATATCTTCACTGCTTTGTCTCTTTTCCCGGTGGGATACACAGTGACTAAACAGATTTTAGAACATGACCGTGGATTTTTACCTTGGCCACAGACTTCAGTTCACTTAGACATCACTAAAGAAGGAGAATCCTCTTTTTGCTCCCTGCCCTGATCTTTCCTGGCTTCTACCATCCCTGCTGGTTGTGGAGGTGGATCAGGGTGTAAGGCCGCTATGTGTTTCTCACTGCCACATTCTGTGCACTCGACTGATATTTTACAGTCTTTAGCTATATGCTTAGTAGATTCGCAGCACTTGAAACAGATGCCATTTTGTTTAAGAAAGGACATTCTGTCCTCAATAGGCTTACCTCTAAACCCTTTGCACCTTTTCAGAGGATGAGGCTTCCCGTGAATTGAGCACTGCCTATCAGGACTTTCTGTAGGGCTCACCTTGCTGCTGTCTTGACAGTTTGTGACCCTTGAAGGTACAACTGTTTTGTGTGTGAACACAGAAGTATTACCATGAGGTCTGGAAGGCTTTTCTGGTCTGGATGGCAGATTACTGCTGCTAATGAAGGCAAAGCTGGGGTCGCTCCTAATCTTTGCTTGCTGTTGAATGACCCTAGAAAATACAAAGAAAGGGGGAAAAGCTACTCCATTTTCCTCTTTGTATTTAGCTCCAACAGATGCCCACTTTTGTTGCAAGGTATATGTAGTTTCTCCACTATTGAATTAGTACCACGAGCAGTATCTAAATAGCCCTCCTGTTTAGCACACTGTATTTCTAGAAGAAGATCGCCCAGTTGTAATTTTGTATTGTCTTTATTGCTCAACTTGGGGAAGGTCTCAAGCTTTTTCAGTAGAGCACCTTCAATTGCTTCAGGTGAACCATACCTTTCTTCTAGCCTCTGCCATGCCGTGTTAAGTCCTGCCAAAGGGTTAAATAAGTGTACTCTGTGCATGCTTTTTGCATGCTCTGCTGACTGTTTGCCCAACCATTTTATCATTAAGTCCAGCATTTCTGCAGCTGCCAAATTTAAGTCTCTAGTTGAACTCAGAAAGGAGGACTTCCATGCCCAATAGTTTTTTTGGACAGTCGTCAAACTTGATAAAACCTGAGTTAACCATTTCTTTGCGGATAAGATACTTTGTGACATCTTGTATATTTTGGTGTTCAGGCACGTAATCTTTAGGCTGTGGTAGTGGGAGTCCTGGATTTCCATTTCTAAGGAGCTCTGGAGGTTGTTCTTTTGTTGGTTTGACACTGCTGACATCACAAGACTGACGGGGCATACCCAGGACATCTGCTGGCTTTGGGCTGGATTCTCCTTGCATAATCCTGAGTGACTGCTGTCTTGCATGCATACTAATAAGTTTCTGGATGTACTCACTTGTGCGTTCAGCAGAGGAGAGAGGTTTCTCTGGGACTTCTGGTTCTAAGTGAGTTATCTCACTTACTGATGAATCTGCTTCCAGGTAAGCAGCGGCCTCTGCTGCTGCTGCAGCAGCTGCGCTCTGGCACTGAAGAATATGTAGGTTAGTTGCCAATTCTGCCTCTTGTTGCATCATAATGGCTTCTTTTTCAGCAAATGCCAGTTGGGTACGTGCCGCATCTGC
Source organism: Protopterus annectens (assembly GCF_019279795.1). Lineage (NCBI taxonomy): Eukaryota > Metazoa > Chordata > Ceratodontiformes > Protopteridae > Protopterus > Protopterus annectens. The sequence goes on along the minus strand of NC_056746.1, from coordinate 1,305,187,283 downwards.
TTTGGCACGAGCTCTGATTGTTAAGGAACATGCTGAGGACATCTTACTGGATCTTGATGATTTGGAGCCATGTGACCGTGTATCATCTTTCAGGACACTAGAGCTGTTCTTCCTGTCATGCTGTGTCATGGGGGACATATCCTCAGATTTATACTTCTTCCCTGATCTCAGACTCATATTTGCAGTGCAGTGACCTCTTGTATTCAGGGTTTCAAGGATCTCCTTTTTACTGTTCCATTCTCAGCATTGTGCGAGGCGTAGTACAGCTAAATGGACAGCTTAACACTTTAAGAAAATCTAATAAGCAAAAGAATCAGGGTTTCTTGTAGCTTTACTGATATTTCTTAACTTTAATACTTTTTAACTTTTTAAAACTGCAACACAATACAAATAGCAACATATCAGAATATATATAATATACAGCACTTCTAAATACAAAGAATTACAACATACAAATTACTTACAGGAGATGTGAATGCCAGAGCCTGGGAAAAGAAGATCATGACTGCACTTCATGAGGGCTAGAAAGAAAGCTGCTTCCTGACTGAGTTACATCACTTCCTGAGGCTTGCTATAATTCTGTAAAACAAGTTAATCTGTTATAAATAAAATGCCACTAGATGGCAGCAACAGATCAAAAATGTTCAAACTGTACAACTATGTTATAAACTGCCTGAATTGCTATGAAGGGCAGAATAGTCATTGATAGTTGTGGATCCTGGCGGACCTTGCAGATCTGCCCAAAGTTGTTTGTGAAACGCTATAATCTGTGTCTTTGTTTTCCCTTTGGGGGATTGTGTTGATGTAGATCAGTTGTGCTAGTTCAAACTCGATCTGAGGAGGTTTAGGTGAGCAAGGCATTAAGGGAAACGAGGTAGAGCTTCAGAGCTGAACATTCTGAGTTGCTGGCACTGGATCCAATAACTCACAGGTTGAGATGGATGGAAGAAGACAACACAGATCTAGCATTATGGTAAGCACATAAATGCTTAATACAGTCAGGCTGTATATACGGTGTATTTAATTTTATATTTTCTTTACTTAATATACAAAGATTCTAATCAGGCTGTATAATTTCTAAATATAATTTTTCAAGAAACCTTATCTTGTTACATTATTATTCTTAATTTCCTTGTGCACAGTGTTATTTTTACCTTGTTATATACAAAACTTTACTTATGTTTTTTTTTTAGTTATATTATTTTATTATTATTTATTTGACATTTGTTGACCGGGATAGTCTGACTGAGGTTGTGCCCTTTTTCAGTGTAGACCCAGGGAGAAAAGTTCTACAATAGAAAATATACAACTGGTAATTTCACTTTACAAATTAAATTAAATTTCACAATAAGTAAAACTGGTATTACATTTACTGTACGAGTAACAAGAAAAAAGCAAGCAGGTAATAAATTCTCTGAAAGGTTTTGAGATTAGAATTACTGTACATACAAGAAAAGATAATAGAAATATATGGAGATTTTCTCCTTGAGTCTTTGCTGAAAGGAGGCTTTGGCTCAGTTGGAATCTCCCAGTAAAGAAAAATAAATACAGTTCTTCGTCCTGCATTGTGTCAAACTTTAAACCTACTGAAAGAGTCCAGCTAAATCAAAGTTTATGTGCAGATTAGCATAGTACACTTAATGTACCCCTACTCTACATAAAACCATAACTCCTGTGCCCTGAACATATACTGGATGCAACTTCTTTGGTCATGAAGGCTAGTCATACTTTGTATGTGACCTAAGATAATTATATATATTTTAAAATATGTATTTTACTGTTGCAGTGATTCACTTTTGTCATACTGTTGATGTGTACAACTCATGTTTTGGTCCTACAGTTAGATATGTTTTGAATAGTTTCTATTTTTTCCACTAGGGTAGTGTAACAGATTCTAGTATCACATATGCCCATCTGCCTCTTAGCCACCATGCTGACTTTGTGATGCATTGTTCTCTGCCTTATTTTCTTGTGGCTTAGATGGAAAGTTTCACACTAAGCTAAGCAATACTCATCAGAAGCAGCATGTCATGAGATTTATAAGTGTATTGTAGCTTCCTTTGTGCAACGATATATCCGTCTTGAACATTTTGGCATTTTGGCTGCCTTCTTAATTTCTCCAGATCTTTTGGGTTTCTAATACCATGACAGGAATGGACCCCATTCCTAAGTCAAAGTATGATTAAAGTTCATGAAATTAGTATTATTTCAATCTTTGATGTCATCCAGAAGTGCTCTTCACAGCACCTGCAATGTGCCCAGTAATGACTCCTTCTCCAATTTGTATGGAGGAACATAACATATCCAAATACGATTGTAGATTCATTTTTATAAGACCTGTTGCTCCTACTACTGTTGGAACTGTCTGGGTATCTTTCTTCCACATTGCTCTCATTTCTGCCTGCAAATCTTGATATTTTATGACATTGTGTCTCTCTGTACACAAGACACTGTAGTCACTGGGTGTAGTGATTTCAGTGATCAAAGCTTCTTTTGTCTTCTTTTCATGGACCACTATATCTGATTTTCTCGCATCTATCTTTTGAACTGTTGGTAATGGGTGATCCAATGTGTTGTCGACTTCATCATTTTCGATGATGCTTTGTGGCTCATGTTTCCAGTGTTTTTCAGCCACTTCAGTACCATAATGTTTGCACAATCCCCAGTGCAACAGTCTTGCCACATTATTATGCCTTTCAGTATACAGTCCTTCGGCCATTAGTATATCCCAACTAGAAACAAGGTGTGCAACTGTTTCCATTTCTGTTTTACAAAACCTACATTTGTCTATTTCTCCCACACGTTCAATGGACTTTATAAACCAACATGTACATAGCCCACTATCTTGGGCTGCCAATATTAACCTTTCATCTTTTGGTTTGAATCCACCTCTCCTTAACCATTCCTGTGTTTGAACCTGATTAACAAGAGGTTCTTCCAGAAGTTTTCTAGACTTGCAACTATATTTATGCATTATCCACATTTCTTGCTTTCTCATCTGATTCTTCACCTTATATTCTTTCTTTTGTTTTTTGGCACATTCAGTTGTTGCCTGATTTATATCTACTACTGGTTTGATTTCCATTCCTGCTTGACACCGATATGCTTCTGCTAGACAAAGCAGGGAAGTTATCTTAGATTTATTCTCCTCATGTGTCAAAACTTTTACTACGTTTTGGTCTTGTGAGGTCAGCAGATATGTGTGTGCAGTCCTGCGATTGCAGATCTGTACATGTAATCTATTTCAAGGATGCCCATACCTCCTTCGGAACTGGAAATATATAATCTTGGTATGCACTGATTTTTATAAATCATTTGGTGAGCATGAAGCATCCTTCTTGTTTTTCTGTTTAATCTATCCAACATGTTTTGGGGCCAGGCAATCACTTTAAAACTATAAATTAAGACAGGAAGAACAAATTAGTTTATAGTTTGAATTTTTTTTCCTAGATGTCAGCTTTGTTTTCGGATTAATTTAAATCTTCTAAAATATTCCTTACTAAGTTTTATTCGCATTTGTTCATGTTTTATTGTTGATCCTTCATCAATTCCCAGATATTTATACACTTCCTCATGCTCAAGTCTTTTATATCACATTCTTGTGCCAAACTAATGTTTTCTTGGTGCTGCAGTTTTCCTGTTTTAAAGGTTGCTTTTGTACATTTATCAAGACCAAATGACATTCTTATATCATCTGAAAAAGTTTTGACTACTTGCACTTGTGCTTTCAGTTCCTCATCTGATAAGCAATACAATTTTAAATCATTGACAAAGAGAATATGTGAGGTCTTTACACATTGTTGTTTTCTAGGAGCCAAATTATAGCCATGGCCTAATCTGTTAAGTAGAAAGCTTAACGGGTTAAGGGCAAGACAGATTAGCAGTGGTGACAGGGAGTTACCCTGGAATACCCCCCCCTTTGAATTTTTATCCTTGGAATAATAATTTCTTCTTTATCATGGCTTAATTGCAAAGTGGTCTGCCTCTTTTTCATGGTCAGTGTGATGTAGTTGATTAGTGTAGTGTGTATCTTATATATTTTTAAGCACTCTTTTATTCATGAACGTGGGATACTATCAATTTTTTTTTTGTAATCAATCCATGGCATACTTAGATTCTTCCCCATTTTACAGTTCTCCATTTTGGCTTTATTTAGCAACAGATGATCCTTTGTTCTATATGACTTTCTTTTATTACCCTTTTGTTCTATTGCCATGATTGAATTTTCTTCTAAATGACTATAAACTCTGTCAACATAATTTCTGGTATATAATTTATACGTCGTCGGAAAGCAAGTTGTTGGTCTATAATTTTTAGAATAACTTGTAGTTTAACTCTGAAGTAGGAGCATTGTTTTTCCTGTTGTTAACCAGTTTGGTGTCTGTTCAGTGTGCACATATAAATAGTTCTTACTCATGGCTAAATCTTCATGCAAAGATGTTAATATTTTAACTAGAAGTTAGGTACTGCATCTGGGACTGGGGTTTTCCTGTTGGAGGCTTTTCTTAACTTTATCTCAAGCTCTCTGGCCATTACCTCATCCCGTTTCATATCCTGTAACTTTGAACTTCTTATTCCTTCTTTTACTTCTTCTATCCATTTAGCATATTTGTTATGTTCCACAGGATGGGCGGCTGCGTTGGTGCAGTGGTTAATGTTGCCGCCTCACAGCAAGAGGTTCTCTGGTTTTATCCTCGGCTGGGGTGCCTTCTGTGCAGAGTCTGCATGTCCTCCCTGTGGTCGTGTGGGTTTCCTCAATTTGCTCCGGTTTCCTCCCACATCCCAAAGACATGCTGTAGGTGGATTGGGCACTCTAAATTGGCCCTAGGCATGAATGTGTGCGTGTGTGCCTTCTGTGGATGGTTGTCGCCGGGATGGCAACTCGACACTGTAAAACTCCACTGCCAATCATGAGCAGACAGGTGATCCACTGTGGCGACCCCTAACCAGGAAAAGCTGAAAGAAGAAGAAGTTATGTTCCACAGGATCTTCATAGATAATTTTTCCAAAATGTATCTTTTTCTTCTTTTTTGGGTGGTCTTTCAATTCCTTTTGCCTTGTTTCCCAGTTCTCTATAAAACATTTTGGGGTCATCAATAAATTGTTTATTTTGTACTTTTCCTTTATATTTATCTATGTATCTTCTAAGTTTTTCTGCCTCTGCTGAGATTTTTAGTTTATTATTTGCAATAGTGCAAGATAGATTCTGATCCATTATAATACTGCACATTCCTTTTATCACATCTGTCTTTCCAAGTATTTTTGTTGATCAGTTCCCTCTTCTATACTCTTCTAACAGTGACACTTCTTGTCTCCCTTTTTTAATTTCTCCAAGTCTTTTGGGTTTCTAATACCATTATAGGAATGGACCCCATTATAAGACCCATTGCTCCTACTACTATTGGAACTGTCTGGGTATCTTTCTTCTGCATTGCTCTTGTTTGTACCTGCAGATCCTCATATTTTATGACTTTGTGTCTCTCTGTATGCAAGACACTGTAGTCACTGGGTGTGGCGATTTTAGTAATCAATGCTACTTTTGACTTCTTTTCATGAACCACTATATCCAGTTTTCTAGCATTTTTCTTTTGAACTGTTGGTACTGGGTGATCCCATGTGATGTAAACTTCATTATTTTCTATGATGCTTTGTGGCTCATATTTACAGTGTTTTTCGGCCACTTCAATGCCATATTGTTTGCACAATCCCCAGTGCAACAGTCTTGCCACATTATTATGCCTTTCACTATACAGTTCTTTTGGCATTAGTATGTCACAACCAGCAATGAGGTGTGCAACTGTTTCCAATTTGGTTTTAAAAAGCCTACATGCCTACATATGTCTGCTTCTCCCACATGTTCAATGGACTTTGTAAAAAAGTGTGTACGTAGCTCATGTCTTGGGCCGCTAATATTAACCTTTCATCTCTTTGTTTGAATTTGCCTCTCCTTAACTATTCCTGCGTTAGTTCCTGCACAACATGAGGTCTTCTAGAAGTTTCATATACTTGCAACTATAATTATGCATTTTCCAGATTTCTTGCATTCTCATTTTGTCCTTCACCTGATATTCTTTCTTTTGATTTTTGGCACATTCAGTTGCTGCCTAATTTTTATCTACTTCTGGTTTGATTTCCATTCCTGCCTGACGCCGATATGCTTCTGTTAGATTAAGCAGCAAAGTCATCAGATTTATTCTCCTTGTGTTTCAACACTTTTAATACATTTGGGTCTTGTGAGGTCAGCAGATATGTACGGTGTCCCATAATTGCAGATCTATACATCTATACATGTAATCAATTTCAAGGAGGCCAATTCCTCATTCAGAACGGGGAATATATAATCTTGGTATGCACTGATTTTTATAAATCATTTGGTGAGCATGAAGCATCCTTCTTGTTTTCCTGTCTAATCTGTCCAATACATTTTGGGTCAGTCAGTCACTCCAAAAGTGTAAGTTAGGACAGGAAGAGCAAATTGGTTTATAGCCTGGATTTTGTTCCAAGATGTCAGTGCTGTGTTCAGGATTAATTTAAGTCTTCTGAAGTATTCCTTACTAAGTTTTATTCACTTTTGTTCATGTTTTATTGTTGCTCCTTCATCAATCCCCAATATTCATACACTCCCACTTGCTCAAGTTCTTTTATATCACATTCTTGTCCCAAACTGATGTTTTCCTGGTGCTGCAGTTTTCCTGCTTTAAAGGTTGCTTTTCCACATTTATCAAGACCAAATCACATTCTTATATCATCTGAAAAAGTTTTGACAACTTGCAGTTGTACTTTCAGTTCCTTATCTGATGAGCTATACAGTTTTAAATCATCTACAAAGAGAAGATGTGCAGTCTTTACACTTTGATGTTTTCTAGGAGCCAAATTATAGCCATGGCCTACGCTGTTAAGTAGACAGCTTAATGGGTTTAAGGGTAAGACAGAATAGCAGTGGTTGAGAGTCACCCTGGAATATCCCCATTTGAATTTTTATACACGGGATAATAAGTTATCCTTTATCATGGCTTAATTGCAAAGTGGTCTGTCACTGTTTCATGGTCGCTGTAATGTAGTCGATCAGTGTAGGGTGTATCTTATACATTTTATCCATGAATGTGGGATACTATCAAATGCTTTTTTGTAGTCAGTCCATGCCATACTCAGATTCTTCACCTTTTTACAGATTTCCAATATGACTTTATTTAACAACAAATGATCATTTGTTCCATATGAATTTCTTTTATTAGCCTTTTGTTCTACTGCCATAATTGAGTTTTGTTCTAAATGACTATAAACTCTGTCGGCATCAATTCCCATGTATAGTTTATACGTCGTCAGAAGGCAAGTTATTGATCTATAATTTTAGGGTAGCTTGCAGGTTCACTTTTAAGTAGTTGCATTGTTTTTCCTGTTGTTAGACAGGTTGGTATCTGTTTGGGGTGTGCATATAAATAGTTCTTACTTGTGGCTAAATCTTCATGCAAAGATTTTAATACTTTTAACCAAAAGTTAGGTACTGCATGTAAGCCTGGGGTTTTCCAATTAGAAGCTTTTATTAACTTTGTTTCAATCTCTTTGGCCGGTACTTCATCCCATTTCATATCCTGTACATTTAAACTTCTTATTCTTTCCTTTTTACTTCTATCCATTTAGCATTTTTGTTATGTTCCACAGGATCTTCATAGATACTTCTCCAAAATGTATCTATTTCTTCTTTTTTGGCGGTCTTTCAATTCCTTTTACCTTGTTTACCAGTTCTCTATAAAACTCTTTTGGGTCATCAATAAATTGCTTATTTTGTACTTTTCTTTTCTATTTCTCTGCGTATCTTCTAAGCTTTTCTGCCTGTGCTGAGATTTTTAGTTTGTTGTTTACGATAGTGCATGATCTTCTATATTCTAACAGTGACACTTCCTCTCTTAACTGTTTTATAGTTTTCTCTATTCGATACTTCCATGATGGTATTCGATTTCTCCCCTTCCCTCCCTTCACTACAGTATGCTCTTATGGTAGAACTTTATCAGTTATTAATTTAGCTGCAAAGTAATATATCTTGTTTACTTCTATTATATCACATGGATTTCTATGGACAGTCCTAATTACTGTGTTCATTTGTTTTATCAAACTTCTGACTTTTGGGGTTTTATTGATCTTCTGCAGTCTATTTCTTTCACTGATTTAATATGTCTGTCTATGTCTATTAAATCAAGCAACTCTTCTCTTAGCTCATTTTGTTCTAAAGTGAGGGAATATTTTTTGTTTTCCATTTCCTGCAGGCATTCTATAGAAAGATGTTAAGTTGTCATTCTCGCCTTCATTCTTGCTGGATGGGTTCGGAGCCGATCCTCGGCTCCGACTCGGCCTATATTATAGCTCGAGAGCTATTTTTACCGGCTCGAGGCAGCCCTATATCCCACAATACCATGCGCTAACTCCCCAGATCTCGTTTGCCGCTTCGCTGCGAGGTTGCTTTTTTTTACCGGCTCAGGTCAGTAAAGGATTTTTTTCAACGAATTTCTAATATTTGAGATAGTTATTAGGCTATATTCCCTACTTTTGTTTCCTATCGATTTTTTACTTTATAGAGTTTGTTTCGTAAGCCCTACCCACCCCTGTAGTTAACTTTTATATTCAGGCCTACAGGCCTTAGTTTTTCTTTTTACTCACTTCTGTGTGTGTGGGTGTGTTGTTTTTTTAATCAATCCCCTCATCTCCCCCTTGTGTGTAAGTGAGTGAGTGTGTGTGCTGATTGTGTGACTGTCTTGGGACAATGTCCAAAGACGTTAAGGTTTCGGGATTCAAGAAGTGTGACTCGTGCTGTCAGAAAATGTCTCTGACAGACGGTCACACTTCTTGTGTCTATTGCTTGGGGCCTTTACACCTGCAGGACTCTTGTTCCGTTTGTCATGGATTTAGTTCAAGAGTCCTGCAGGAAAGGCGTAACAAGCTTATTCTAAGGGGCTTGTTAAAGCCTGATGACTCCCCATCTAAGTCTGGCTCGGGGAAGTCATCAAAAACCGCCAAACCCTCAGCTCCAGCTTCTGAGCCGAGGGCTGGTGTTGTCGAGACAGCTCCGACCTCGGTTCCGGCTGGCTCTGAGGCGAGCAAAGTGGGTTCAGCTTCGAAACCATCATCGGAGCCGACCCCAGCGCGCAAGCGCTCTAGGTCCCCTTCTTTAGAGTCTGTCAGATTGGCTCCGAGGTCCCCCCTTCTATCGGAGCAGAGTCATAGGACTCATTCATCGAGGTCTTCCAGGCTCTCCGATCACGACATCGAGAGGGTGGTCAGTAGACTCATAAAGTCTCAGGCACTGGCCCAAATGCTTCAGAGCCCATCTCACCAGACTGTGGCTCCTTCGATGCAGTTGTCTATTCCTCCTCCGACTCATCTCTCGAGTTCGGAGCCGGAGTTCGTCGGATCCGTGACCTTGCCCACGTCGGAGCCGATACCTCCTCCTTCGGCTCCGGTGTCGTCGGCTCCGACCTCTTTATTGGTTCCGTCCATGGAGAGGTCCGGGCGCCGAAACTCCACTGTCGGCTCCGAGGGGGCGAGTGGCATCGGACCCTTGTCCGACCCCGCTCTCCCTCTCGGAGCTTCGGCTCTGGTTAGTTCGGCCCCGACATCATTTTCGGAGCCTTCTCTGTCGGTTCCGAGGGCGGTTCCGGCCTCTTCGGAGCCGGAGCTACCTTTGGTGTCTGATGGGGGAGCCTTCGAGGTGATGAGGAGTGTGCTGGACCCAGTGTCCACTCCAAGGTTAAGTTCTGCGGCTCCTCCCTCTGTAGTGCCTGTTACGGTCTCTGGCCACCCTCCTATACCCGACAGCAGAGATCCAAAACGTAAGGTACCCACTTTGGGTGTCTCCTCCTCTTCCGAGGGTTCCCCTGAATTTTCAGGGGAACCCCCTAGGAAAAGAAAGTGCAAGAGGAAGCACATAGACTCCCCCGAGTCTGTCACGTCGGACACCGACTTGGATGAGTCAGAGGGTTCCCCCAGATCCCCCTCTGAGGATGTCTCCTTTTCAGACATCCTGGAGATCCTAAGACAGAGGGGAAATTGGTCCATGCTCAAACCTTCTGAGGACGAGTCGGTTTACCTTGACGCCTTTGGATCTCGCCCTTCCACCTCCTGGGTGTCTCCCCCTTTCGACCCACTAATGGAGGTAGTGGCTAGAAAGGCGTGGGCGGCTCCTGATTCAATGGAACCTACCCCTAGGAGGCCTTCTAAATTTATTTCTGCACCAGATGACAAATCCTTTCTCACCAAAGGTGTTTCAGTTGATGCTATGGTGGTAGCAGCAGCCACTAAGAAGGAATTAGCTGATCCTTCTGTACCTGTTCATCCTCCTAACAAAGAGTCCAGGACCATGGACAGGTACGGCAAGCGGACTTTTGCTTCAGCGACATTTTCTATGTGATCGCTGAACTATTTATGTCATTTCACCCGCCTTCAAAGAGACTTGCTCACAGAGCTGGGTGAAACGGTACAGGATCCTTCTGCTGCGGGGTTTAAGGACAAAATAAACTCTCAGCTGGCTACCCTGAACTCCATTGTTAACTCCTCCATGCGGCTAATCTCTTATGCAGCCGATGGAGCGAGTAGGGCCGCTGGCACTGGCGTTGCGTTGAGACGCCACGCTTGGATGCGACTCTGTAATTTTGCCGACCCCTTCAAGGCGTCCTTCACCAACACCCCCTTTGATGGTTCGGAATTGTTCGGCCTCAGGTGAAGAATACCCTTACCAGATGCGAGCAAGATGGTAAGACTCTCTCTGCCGTGGGAGTCCGTTTCTCCACGCCTTCTAGACCTTATCCTAAGGGACAGAGGGGTGGAAAGATGTGGTTCCGCAAACCACAGGGAGTCGCCTGCCGCGTGGTGAATTTCCCCTAGAGGCAGAGGGGAATAATAACAGACCGCCCAGGGGCAGAGGGGGTCCACAAAACCAGGGTTCCAGGGAATCCTTCCCTGACCAACCCTTTCAGCATCCCTGAGAAGCTGCCCGACTATCCGCCTTCGGAGGCAGTTGGGGGAAGATTATCTCTGTACCCGGAAGCCTGGCAATCTATCACTCAAGACACATGGGTACAGAAGATCATATCCGAGGGTTACATAATTCCTCTCACTTCCCCTCCGGTACAGCCGCCAAAACCCCTACCAGACGTACCACCTGCGCAGAGGGGTCAGTCTCAGCTAGAAATAAAAAAGCTGTTAAACAAAAGAGTCATCCAGGCAATCCCAGCAGATCAGCTAGGATCCGGAATCTACTCCATATTCTTTTTGGTACCAAAAAAGACAGGAGATTGGAGACCCATTTTGGACCTCAGCAGGTTAAACAATTATGTGTTAAAGACAAAATTTCGGATGGTAACACTGCAGTCCATTCTACCCTTTTTGGGCAGAGACAACTGGATGTGTTCGTTAGGCCTTCAAGACGCTTACTACCACATAAAAATACACAGGCGCTCCAGGAGGTTTCTCCGCTTCCGGCTGGGAGTCATTCATTTTCAATTCAGGGCCCTGCCCTTTGGTCTCACCACAGCCCCCCGGGTGTTCACCAAATGTTTGGCAGTGGTCACGGCTCACCTGAGAGAAAAAGGATTCCAGGTGTTTCCATACTTAGACAACTGGCTCATTTCCGCTACCACCAAACAGGATCTCATAATGGCCAGGGATTACACTATCCATCTTTGCAACAGCCCGGGTATTTCTATAAATTTTGCAATGTCCTCCTTGTCGCCTTGTCAATGTATAAACTTTATAGGCGCCTTATTATACACCACAGAAATGTCTGCAACATTACCACCTCAGAGAGTGACAGACATAAGGCGGAATGTTCAGTTCCTGTTTCAGACCAGCAGAGTCCAAGTCAAGCTAGTGCTGGAAGTGTTGGGCCTCATGGCGGCGGCGATTCTTCTACTTCCATTAGCTCGCTTCCACATGAGACTCCTTCAGTGGATGCTGTTTTCTCAGTGGTCGTTTCAGCAGCTACCAATGACCCACAACATTTTGATAACACCATCTTGCAAGAAACATCTCTCCTGGTGGATGGTGTCCCTTCAACTTTTTCAGGGCAGACCTTTTGTTCTCCCCCCTCCAGTTGCCACTGTCACAACGGATGCCTCCCTGATCGGGTGGGGGGGGCATTATCAGGGCAAGACGGTCCAGGGCACTTGGCAACAGTCAGAATGCCACCTGCACATAAATGTCCTGGAGATGAGGGTGGTGCTTTTGAAGTTGCAGGCCCTTCAGAGCCCTCTTCCCACGGGGACTATAGCAATTCAAACGGACAATATGTCTGTGGTGTGGTACATAAACAAGCAGGGCGGAACAAAGTCCTACCCTCTCTGTCGAGAAGCACTCAGACTTTGGCAATGGGCGATTTCATCTCAACGGTTTCTGATAGCAACGCACATCCCCGGGAAGTCCAACGTCATAGCAGACAGATTGAGCAGAACTATCCTCATGCCTCACGAGTGGTCTCTAAATCAAGCGGTAGTAGACGGAATTTTTCGGAAGTGGGGCCAGCCTTGCTGCGACCTTTTCGCAACTCTGCAAAACAGCAAGTGCTGCGACTTCTTCACACTTTTCCCTCTACCAGGCCAGCCCCTCAGAGACGCTCTTGTTCACGTTTGGCCCCGGAGTCTGCTTTATGCCTTTCCTCCTTTTCCATTGATTCCACAACTAATTCAGAAAGCAACCGCTTTGAGATCCAAAATGATCCTCATTGCCCTGTTTTGGCCTCGACAAGTTTGGTTCCCGTTCCTGCACAAATTCCTACTGGAACAGCCTTGGCATCTGGAACCCCTTCCGAATCTGTTGACCCACCTCACGGGCAAGCTGCATCAGTCTCTTCATTCGATCAACCTCACAGCTTGGTTGCTCCACTTCCAGCCATAGCCAGGCTTCCCCTTATTTCTCCTCCTGTTCGTGAGATCATTCTGGCTTCCCATAAGTCCAATACTAGGAAGACTTATGCGAGTAAATGGAAGCGTTTTTCACACTGGGCACAAACTAGATCCTTAGATCCTTTCCATGCACCCATTCATGAGGTTCTAGACTTCCTGGCGGAGCTTTTTCATTCGGGGTCATCATCGGCCACTATCAGAGTACAATTAGCGGCTATTGCTAATTTTCATGTTGGACTCTCAGAAGCAAATATTATGTCCCACAAACTCTGTAAAGCCTTTCTCAAGGGCATTTTGTTGCTCAGACCTCCAGTTAAAGATCCACCCCCACAATGGGATTTGAATTTAGTTCTAACTTCACTAATTCTACCCCCTTTTGAACCGGCGGCTTCTTGCTCCCTCAAACTTCTTTCTTGGAAAACGCTGTTTTTAGTAGCTATAACATCTGCCAGAAGGGTATCGGAACTTCAAGCCTTGTCTGTCAGTCCTCCCTATTTGGTTTTTCATAAAGATAGGGTGACTCTCAGAACGAACCCTTCCTTTCTACCAAAAGTGTTATCGGAAGCAAATCTAAACCACTCCATTGATTTGCCCGTATTTTTCCCAGACTATACCAACAGGGCTGAACAAAAATTACATTCATTAGATGTTCATCGCCAATTACGGTATTACCTTGACAGGACAAAACAATTCAGAAAATCAGACCAGCCCTTCCTCTCTTATGCTGCAGGCAAGAAAGGCCTTCCAGTATCGAAAGTTACTCTTTCCAGATGGCTGACATCTATTATTACCTTGATCTATGAGTTGAGACACAGGCAACTACCCTCTAGGCCTAAAGCTCATTCAACCAGGGCACTATCAACTTCAATGGCTTTTCAAGCAAGGTTACCTCTAGATGCCATTTGTGCAGCAGCTACATGGGCGTCCAAACATACCTTTATTGCCCATTATAAGCTTGATCTAGCCTCCAGAAATAGAGCTGATTTTGGTTCCACTGTACTCAGGAGTCTGTTCCATTGAGCCACCCAGGACTAAGATGCTAGGGACGCTGTCCCATCCAGCAAGAATGAAGGCGAGAATGACAACTTAACATTAAGAAGTTATGTCTTACCATAACGTTCCATGTTAGTTGTCTTCTTCTCGCCTTCTTTCTTGCGTCCCTCCCTCCTGCCCCCTAGCCTGGATAGACTCGAAGTTCTGAGTCCTTCCATTTCTGAAGATACAATATGTTGCGTCTTTCCTGGTATCCTTAGTGTTACTAGCAGGTAATCTGTACTCGTAAAAGAGGATTATAATATTATTATTACTATTATAATATTACTCTTGATACTATGTCTTAGCTTCCAAACGAGATCTGGGGAGTTAGCGCATGGTATTGTGGGATATAGGGCTGCCTCGAGCCGGTAAAAATAGCTCTCAAGCTATAATATAGGCCGAGTCGGAGCCGAGGATCGGCTCCGAACCCATCCAGCAAGAAAGAAGGCGAGAAGAAGACAACTAACATGGAACGTTATGGTAAGACATAACTTCTTATTCTATAGCATCTTCCTGTGGCACATTCTCTTCAATTTCATCCTGTGCCATCCATTGCTCTGTCATATGCGAACTCACTTGCCTGTCACTCTTCAACAGTGACTGCATCAGAGTTTCCACAGTTTCCTGTTCCTTCCTTTGCTGCCCAGCTTCAAGTGAACATTTGTACTGGTTTCCTGTGGAAGGCTCCAAAATATCTTCATATGGCACTTGACCAATTGCTTCTCATTCCACTTGTTCCCCTTAATTAGGATATCCATTGCCCTATCCTGTTGTGGTGCTTTCTGAATTAGATTTTCTACACTGGATCCTTCACTTTGCAGGCACTTCATAACCTCAGTCTCTATTTCTTTAACTTCTCCATTACTAATCTTCATTTCTACTTTTCCTCTTTGTCTTCTTATTTTTGTATTGTGAGGTTTTCCAAGTCTGGATTCCTTTGACTGTATTTCTCTTCACATATCTTTGGTGCTGCTCTTTTTGTATTGGTTAGTTTTGCTTTCTGCTTTGCATAAATATTACACCATATTAAATCTCTTTTTCTTTCCCATGTCCATATTTCTTCTTCAGATGTCTCTTGATCTTCCTGCTTCTCCTTACTTTGGGAACTCACTCCATCATGCTGTGATGTAACCTGTGTTAGATCCTTCACTTTGCAGGCAGTGCATAACTTCAGCTTCTATTTTTTTAACTTCTACTTTACTAATCTTCTTTTCTACATTCCCTCTTTGTGATACTATTTTTTTATTGAGAAAGTGTCCATATCTGGATGCCTTTGAATATCTTTGGGGCTGACTTCTTTATACTGATTAATTTGGCTTTTTCCTTTGCATAAATATCGCACCATATCAAATCTCTCTTTCTTTCCCATGTCCATATTTTTTTTTATACTTTTCAAAAATCTCTAGGTTTTGTTGTTTATATTTTCACACTTCCTCAGATGCTTCTTTTTCCATATAGTTCAAAGTTTCTTGATCTATATACTGTATTTCACAAATCTGTTGTATTAATGAATACAAATGTTTACTTGTCTTCAGTGTATGTTACTACATGATCATTAAACTGTAGGACTACTGCTGTTGCTGCATGTAGTTCTTCATAAGCTCTTTGCACAGATCCATTGAAAAGTATATCTGAAGTAGTTAACTTCATTTGTGCAGTAACCTGTGGGTATCGGATCCGACTTCGGATCCGAGCCGGCAGTTTTCAACAGCTTAGATCCGAGCTCCTAGCTCCTCCCTCTACCCATAAACCCCTGCCAACCCTGACTGACCTCAGATCTAGTTTGCCGCGCTTGTTGTCAGCAGCTGGATTCTCGAGCTCCATCGTTAGCGAATTCTGTGAGAAAAAAATAGAAATATTTTTTACTTTTTTCTATACTTTTGGTGTGAATACCGTGTGTTAGGCCCGTACCTGTTTCCCTTAGCTTAAATCTTCTTTAGTTTATATATATTTTTCCCTCCCTCTCCCTTGCTGGTTCGTTAGGGTCTGTGTGTGTGTGTTGGGGCCTAGCGTGTGTGTTTCTTTAGTTTTAAAAATGTCTGAGGCCCCAAAACCTATCTTCTCGAAGTGCACCGAGTGTGGCAATAAGCTTTCACCGGCTGATGGCCACACTCTGTGTGTTCTGTGCCTTGGGGTTGGACACCTTTCCTCTGGGTGTACCATCTGCGCGGCGTTCAACCCCTGGGCACTCAAGGACCGGAGATCCAAGCTGATCCTGGCGGGTCTCCTGCCCCCAGATTCGGCTTCGGCCTCCGGTCCTACCTTGGCTACCTCCGCGGCTTTGGCAGCGGCCACTCCTGCCTCTCTCCCCCCGGCCGGGACTCAACCTCCCATTGTAGGCCCGGAGGAGAGGGAGACCAGGAAAGACAAGAGGAGGGAGAAGCACCACAAGCGGAGGGCCGAGGCATCCGCTTCGGCTCCCCCGGCTAAGCGGTCTTCTCCCTCCAGGGCTTCCCGGTCTCCTCCTTCTCGGATCCGGTCCCCTTGTTTTTCACCAGGTCCTGAGGAGGAGGAGACCCGATCCTCCTTCGAGGTCATCGAGGTGGCACTCCCGTCCCGCTTTGGTGGCCTCTTCGAGATCTACATGTAGCCTTTCCGATGCAGACTTGGACTGGATGATGCGAAGATTCCTCCAGGCCCCCAACTGCAGATGGGAGTGCTCCTGCCTCCCCCCCCCTCCAGGGGGGAGCTCGACCCCTTTCTTTGCCCCGATAGCTCTTTCTCTGTCCTGCTTCCCGGGTTCAGAGCCTTCGGAGCCGGGCAGCCTTGGAACCGGGGGTGGGTCAGCGCCGATAGTCTCGGGTACTTTGGCGCCGACTCTTCCCTCGAGCCTGTCGGGTCAGTTTTTGTCAGATCCGAGCTCTCGGAGCAGAGGGCTGAGCTTCGGATCCGAGGGTTTCAGTATGCCTTCGGCGCTGTCCAGGTCGGAGCATACTGGGCCGTCGAATCCGATTGCGTCGACGCCGGCACCGATCCGCCTGTCGGATCCGAGTGAGGGCCCTCTCTCGGATCCCAGAGAGAGCGGCTCTCCCTCGGCGTTCGATGTGGTGGAGAGGGCTCTGTCGACTGCTTCCAGGCCCCCGGACCTTGCCACAGCTCCGCCCCACACTCCTTCCCTGTTGGGTCTGACTTCCATCACCCGGCCCCAGGGACAGCCTGCTTCAATGTCCCAGGTTGTTCCATTGGAACAGGATGTTGCTGGTGAGGCCTCCTCGGACAGCCCCCCCCCGAGGAGATCCTCCACAAGCGGAAGTGCAAGAGGAGGCACTTGGACTCCCCTGAGTCCTTAACTGAAGACACGGATTTGGAGGAGGGGGAAGGCTCCCCAAGGTCACCTCCCGAGGATGTCCCCTTTGGTGACATCATGGAAATGCTTAGGATCAGAGGGGGGGTGGTCTGCCCCAAAGCCGACCTCAGACGAAGCCGTGTTCCTGGAGGCATTTGAAGCAGGCCCTTCTACCTCTTGGGTGTCCCCTCCGGCCGACCCCCTGGTGGACCTGATTACCACCAGAGCATGGAAGGAGCCGGACACTGTGGAGCCAGTCCCGAAACACCCTGACAGGATCCTCAGTCCCCCTGCCGACAGGCCCCACTGGAGCAAGGGTCCCCCCCGTAGATTCCATGTTGATGGCGGCAGCCACTAAGAGGGAACTAGCTCAGGAGAGCCCCTCGGTCCACCCCCCCGGGCAAGGAGTCCCGAGCGATGGACCGCTTAGGGAAGCGGGTGTTTAGTTCAGCGTCCTTCTCGGTGAGGTCACTGAACTACATGGCACACGTCATTCGGCTGCAGCGGGATCTTATTAAAGAATACGCTGCATCGCCCCCCGGAGTCCATGTCAGTGGAGGACAAACAGTTGTACTCCACCCGTATGGCCACTCTTAGGTCCATTTCCAATACCTCTATGCGGCTACTATCCCATGCCACGGAAGGAGCCGCTAGAGCCAGCGGAGCAGGTCTCGTCATGAGGCGTTAGGCCTGGCTCCGGCATTGTGATTTCGCGGAACCTTTCAAGGCGTCTTTCGCAAATGCCCCTTTTGATGGTTCTGCCCTAGTTGGGAAGACCATTCGCAACACCTTGGTCCAGAGCAAAAAGGACGGGAAGACGTTGTCTGCCGTCGGATTCCGCTTCTCTGCTCCCCAGAGGTCCTTCTCCAAGAACCAAAAGGGACAGAAGAAGATGTGGTTCCGGAAGTCGCAACAATCCCAGTCCGCTCCGGACCCCCAGTCCTTCCACGGCAGAAGAGGACAGGGAGGACGCCGCCCTAGAGGCAGAGGGGGCCCGAAGAACTTTGGGTCCAGAGAACCTTTCTCTGATCGGCCCACGCAACAGCCCTGAAGGGTTGCTCGATTGCTCCACTCTGGAGGCAGTCGGGGGGCGTTTCTTGAGGCACCTGGCAGCTTGGGAGTTCATCATGACAGACGGCTGGGTGCTTCGCATCATATCCAGAGGTTACCAGATCCCCTTCTCTTGCCTTCTTCTCTTCCCCAAACACCTCCCCGATGTCCCACCCGATCAGAGAGAGGTCGCAGCTGCGGAAATCCGGCAGCTCCTAGAAAAAAGAGCCATCCAACACGTCCCCCCAGACCAGCTCGGATTGGATTTTTACTCCAGGTTCTTTTTGGTGCCAAAAAAGACGGGGGACTTAAGGCCAATCCTCAATCTCTTCCTTTTGAACTTTTCAGTGACCAAAGAAAAGTTCCGGATGGTCACTCTTCAATCTATTCTCCCCCTATTACGGGAGAACGATTGGATGTGCTTGATAGACCTCAAGGAAGTGTACTACCATATTCTAATGGACAGATGATCCAGGAGGTTTCTCCGCTTCCGGCTAGGGGCCAGTCATTACCAATTCAGGGCTCTCCCCTTTGGTCTCACCTCAGCCCCCAGGGTGTTTACCAAAGTGTTAGCAGTGATAGCAGCCCACCTGAGACTCCAGGGAATACAGGTTTTTCCGTACCTGGACGACTGGCTCCTGACCGCCTCTACAAGGCATCTACTCTGTACAGCCAGGGATCATTTTCTTCGCCTTGCTCCCTGGCTAGGGATCACAATAAATATAGACAAATCTGCTCCCACCCCGACCCGAGTCATAGATTTCATTGGGGCCAGGTTAAACACAATCAATCTTGTAGCCTTCTTAACCCCAGAGAGACTTCGAACCCTGAGGTTTCATGTTCATAGGTTCATACTAGGCTATCTGCCCGAGGGCATTTACAAGCCTAGCCCATCGTTTTGTGGCTTATGCCACCCCTTTAGTATGGGGAACTATACCCATTATTTTGCTGTGCCTCTGTCGAGCAGTGACACTGAGGTAATCCCTGGGGTATATCTGCGATCTCCCATCCATTGGTCAAGATTTCTCTTGAACAAGGCCAGCGAGGTGCTCTGCCTCACATGTACCGGGATTTTGTTCCACAGCATAGGGAGTCTTTGGGTGATGAATCTATCCCTCCAGCACGTCCTATTAATAGCCGTGTCGAGGTTTAAGTCTCCCGCCCTTGTGGCTCTGATGGATCTAGATTTTTTAAGGTGAAGCATATTCATCAAATCTGGGTTTGACATGGCCTTGTATGTTAGGCAAAGGTCACCTCTGAGCAAGTGGCGACTGAATAGAGCTGGAGTTCTTTCAGTCGGGCAGCATAGGACAGATTTTGAGACCCTTTATCCTTTTGGTGAGGAACTTTTGTGGCCTCTCCAGCTGCTGCAAGTGTCGGGTCAGATACATTCCGAATGGGGCATTGTACTCAATCATTGGTCTGATGAGTGATGAGTAAAGGGAGACTATGACCTCCCTTGATCTAGATGAGAATCCCTTCATGATAAGGTGGGCAATGTAGAAGGTCTTCCTAACTACTTTAGCTACATGGGTGTCGAATGACAGACTACTATCAACCTGGGTCCCCAGGTCCCTGATAACTTCTTCTGTGCTCAGTGGATTGCCACCTATTTGGTAGCTAGGGGTAACCTTGTTTTTCCCGAAGGGTATGACTATGCATTTTTGGCATTTAACTTTAGGCGGCTCTGGCACCAGTTATCCGCTTCTGTGAGACCCTTCTGAAGGATATCTGTGTCAGATGTGTTTTCTACTATGGCCCAGTTTGCAGTCATCTGCAAACTTTGTCAGCCATAACCCTCCTGTGTTTGCTTGTACTGAAAAGTAGATGCCAAACAAGAGTGGGCCCAGGACTGAGCCCTGTGGGACACCACTTGTGACAGGCTTTGAGTCTGACATGGCGCCAGCAACTCTGACCCTGTGGGTTCTGTCACTCAGCCAGTTTGCAACCCATCTTGTGATGTATGGGTTAACATTTAAGCTGATGAGTTTTTCAATGATACCCGAGTGGGGTATTGTATCAAGGCCTTAGCCAGATCGAGGTAGGCTGTATGGACTGCCTTTCCTCATCAATGGCTTTGGTGACTGTTTCAAAAAGTCAACCAAGTTTAAAAGGCATGATCTGCCTTTGACAAAGCCAAACTGGGTTGGATCCAAAGTCTGCAAATTCCCTATGTCTTTATTTATGAGGTCCATTATGATCCTCTCCATGGCTTTGCAGATAAGGCTTGTCAAGCTAATGGGCGGTAATTTCCAGGGTCGGTGGAGGCACCGCCTTTGTGAAGTGGGACCACAGTTGCAGTGCGCCACTCCTGGGTACGTATCCAGAGGTAAGACTTTGATTAAACAGCTGTCCTAGCTGTGGGTTTAATTCCTCATTGAGTTCGTGGAGCACACAGCCGGGGACACCATCAGGTCCCATGGATGCTGTGTTTTTTGCTTTGGAAAGAGCAGTTCTCACTTGGGCTGGAGATGTTTGGGGGCTGCAATCGTTTGGTATAGATATCTCTCCTTTTGGGGAGAAGTTTGCACTGAACCTGTCAGCCAGTATGTTGGCAATGTCTGTAGGATCAGTAATCTTCACATCATTTTGAACTAGTTCTGAGCATATCTGGGAGTTTCCTCCTAGGTTTCTAACATAGCTAAAGAAGGCCTTATGATTGTCTTTTGAGTCTTTAGCTATTTTTCTCTCGAAATTTGCTTTGGATGATTTTATGAGAGCTCTTAGTTTTTACTTATAGTGATCAAGGGTGTCTTACCTTTTAAGGATTTTGCTCTATCTTGTAGTAGCTTCCTCCTTTTGTTGTAGAGTTTGTTTATGGCTGGGGTCCACCAGACTGGACGCTTGCCTTTGGTACAAAGAGTCTTTGTTTTGTTTGGGATTGCCTTATCCATGCAGTCCTGCAGATGCTGGTAGAAGGCATTTGTAAGTGATTCAGCTGCTTGAGTACTGTTTTCCGCTCGGGGCCTTAAAGGAGACCACACTAGTCTTTAGAAGTGTGAAGTCGGCTTTTGAGAAGTTCTTTACTGTGGTCTTTTTTATTTCAGGTGGGGTGGGATGAGGACCTCCAGCGAGATTAGTTTGTGATCTGATCTCACCAGTGAGGGGTATACTTCCGGTGTTGAACATTGTGCTCCCATGTTCGTGATGATGAGATCAAGTATGTTATCTCCTCTTGTGGGGATGGTGACTAGTTGTTCCATGGCATTTGAGTTTATGAATTCCAGGAACTTTTGGGCTAGGGTGTTTGGGCTTGAGTAGTGTTCCCAGTCTATATTAGGGTAATTGAAGTCACCTAGTATGATGGTGTTTGGTGATACATTTATCCCTCTAGTGTTTTCAGGAAGGCCATGTGAGGTTCCTGAGTTTGTGAGGGTGGCCTGTAACATGCTACAATTTGCAGAGCAGTCTTGCCTATGGTTAATTGCACCTGGATGGTCTCCGATGCATCGTGCGTTGCCACCAGTCTTGAGGTGTGGGTGTCCTTGATGAATATGGATACCCTCCTTTCTTGGTATTGTCCGGATTTTGGGGCCGGAACGCATGATATGAGGTAAAACCTGATAGCTGGGGTGCTCTCAGGAGCCTTGAACCAGGTTTCTGTCACAGCACAGACATCGATGTTCTCCATACTGAGAAGGGCCTCGAGTGTGTGCATTTTGAGATTTAGACTTCTGGCATTGAGCAGCATTACCCTTAGTTTTTTCCTTTTTGTGTTCTAGGGTGGTATATTTAGAATTTGAGCCTTGCCTAAAAAGGCACTATGGGGGTGGCAAGAGCCTTTGCCAATATCCGGAATCCCAGGGTGACAGGTGCAAGCCGTCCCTTGCGAGCAGCGTGGCTTGTCCAGCATGTCATCCCAGGCAGACAGATACTGGATCCCCTTTGAATGACACCAGTGTTTAAGCCAATTGTTAAAGCTGATCATCTTATCTCTGTATTGTGGCATCATTCTTGGTGAAGGTAGGATACTGCTCAAGGTCAGGGTCATACCTGCCTGGGCTACATAATCAGAGAGCTCCTCAATGTCTCTTTTCATGTAGTCCAAGGAGGCACGCCTCAGGTCGTTTACACCAGCGTGGACAATGACTGAGTCATATTTGTACCTGCTGTTGAGAGACCTGAGTGCTTGCGTTATGTGGCGGATTCTAGCGCCCGACAGGCAGCTTACTGTGACCTTCTCCTTACTCAGTCTGGTGAGCGGGACGCCAGTGTGTCTGACTATGGAGTCACTAATGACTAGTGTGTCTGGCATTGTGTTTGGCCTTAAGGGCTGTGACTGTTTGACACTCTGACTGTGAGGTCTATGTGTTGCAGGTGTTGTGTTCTGAGGTGGTGGTTGTTTGGGTGTCTGCTTTGGTGGCCTCTGCTGTTTTGGTAGATTTTTGATCAGAGCCTCCGAGTATGTCTTTGTGTGTTTATTTGTATGATTTGAGGTTGTAATGGTAGTATGTGAGACTGGGTCTATAGTGTGTGTGGTAACCTTCTCCTCCTGACTGGTCTTGCCAGTCCTTTGTTGAGAGAGCTCAGCCTCCAGTTTGGCCGTATAGTTGCATCTCTCGCATGTATTTGTGTTTTGTGGGAGGAGGAGAGGGTTGTCTGTGTACATGAGGCAATTGTAACATTGCCTCAATATTCCCAGGTTCACCAGCTGAGCAGGAGAGGACACTAGCAACTGATCCCTCGACATGCTAGAAGGATAGACAAAAACTTTAAAAAAGATTCAGGGGGACGTGGGTGACCGAGAAATGGGGGGTTACCTTTTTGGGGTACTATGACAAGAGTGCCATATCAAGGTAATAAGTACTGTAGGAGCAAGTGCTAGGTTTAACAGATAGAGAATAGTCT
Source organism: Protopterus annectens (assembly GCF_019279795.1). Lineage (NCBI taxonomy): Eukaryota > Metazoa > Chordata > Ceratodontiformes > Protopteridae > Protopterus > Protopterus annectens. Next base: position 1,305,164,174 of record NC_056746.1, on the reverse strand, counting down.
ACTTGGAGTCAAGTAGAGATGATCTTTTTAGTTATAGGATACGCTGATTTGATCAGTAGTATAGTTCGAGGAAGGTAGTTTTAAGGGAAAATTTGAAGAGTGGACTTTAAGTAGCCCGAATAGTTTAAACCTGCTTAACCGGCGCTGCCCTAGTGTGCAACAGTGGCAGCTCAGCTAAACCGCTAATTTATGCAAATTCGCTAATTCGCCAAAGTGCTTTATAGCAGGGGCTGGAAAAGACAGGAAATGACCCAAAATGGCCAATAAACTACAAGTTACTGCCTTAAACCACTCCTCTGAGGACAAACAGGCAGCTCAGTACTCCCTACTCCCACTAGTGAGTAAAGAAACTACCCTTGACCAAACAAGGAAAATGGAGAAAACAGGAACCAAGACAAAGCCCAGGGATCAGCAAAATCTGATCACTGGAACAAACTATTAGAAAAGTATGGAAAACAAGAGTATTTTTTTTTTTTCAAGTTTTTTTCAGATAGGCAGAAAATACAATAAATGCTGTGTTTTTCGACTAAATGCTATCAAAAGCTAGTACACTTGAGTGTATTAGCCTGTTGTTTAACTTTTAAGCAAAACTTAAACAAGCAAGTGCAATAAACAATTCAAGCTATTAAAAACAGTAAAACAGGTAATAGCAGAATAAAACAGGCAGAAATAGCAATCGAAAGGCTTAAAAAGTCGAAAATGCAGAAAAAATACTTAGAATTTGGAAAGTTTGTCTTTTCTGGTCTCTGCTGCTCTAGGAACTCTGCTGGACACCACGAGGAGCTGTGCTGAGTTCTCTATAGCCAGAAAAGCCCACCAAAGCATGCTTTATAGCAGGGGGCTGGAAAAGACAGGAAATGACCCAAAATGGCCAATAAACTACAAGTTACTGCCTTAAACCACTCCTCTGAGGACAAACAGGCAGCTCAGTACTCCCTACTCCCACTAGTGAGTAAAGAAACTACCCCTTGACCAAACAAGGAAAATGGAGAAAACAGGAACCAAGACAAAGCCCAGGGATCAGCAAAATCTGATCACTGGAACAAACTATTAGAAAAGTATGGAAAACAAGAGTATTTTTTGTTTTTCAAGTTTTTTTCAGATAGGCAGAAAATACAATAAATGCTGTGTTTTTCGACTAAATGCTATCAAAAGCTAGTACACTTGAGTGTATTAGCCTGTTGTTTAACTTTTAAGCAAAACTTAAACAAGCAAGTGCAATAAACAATTCAAGCTATTAAAACAGTAAAAACAGGTAATAGCAGAATAAAACAGGCAGAAATAGCAATCGAAAGGCTTAAAAAGTCGAAAATGCAGAAAAAATACTTAGAATCTGGAAAGTTTGTCTTTTCTGGTCTCTGCTGCTCTAGGAACTCTGCTGGACACCACGAGGAGCTGTGCTGAGTTCTCTATAGCCAGAAAAGCCCGCCAAAGCGTGCTTTATAGCAGGGGGCTGGAAAAGACAGGAAATGACCCAAAATGGCCAATTCTTCTATCTTCATCTCCTCTGGCAGAGTTGGTCCTGAGGGCTCTAGGCTCGATGGCAGCGGCAATCAACTTGTTACCTATGGCACGTCTCAACATGAGGGTCTTACAGTGGACCCTCCAAGTCCAGTGGTCTTTTCTTCACTACCCTCTGAGTCATCCCATTTCCCTCAGCAGGGCTTGCAAGAGGGCTCTCGTGTGGTGGCTGCAATCTCTGGATCTCCACACGGGACGCCCCTTCTCTATGGTCCCTCCCCTGGCCACGGTGACCACGGACGCCTCTCGCCTCGGGTGGGGGGGCACTCTTCGGGCAGGACTGTCCAAGGCACGTGGAACGATACGGAGACCTCTTTGCATATCAATGTCCTAGAGATGAGGGCAGTGCTGTTAGCGTTGCAAGCACTTCAGGACCTTCTTCCTGTAGGGACGATTGTGATCCAGACGGACAACATGCCGGTTGTCTGGTACATCAACAAACAAGGGAGAACCAGGTCTTACCCGCTCTGTCGAGAGGCCATGAGAGTGTGGGAATGGGCGATCTCCACCAACCGTTTTCACATTGCAACATCCTGGTGGACAAACTCAGTCGCACCATCCTTTCCCCTTACGAGTGGTTTCTCAATCCGCATGTAGCGAATCCGATTTTTGCCAAATGGGGGCAGCCGTGTTGCGATCTTTTCGCCTCTCTCTCAAACACCAAATGCAACAGCTATTTCACTTTAATTCCCCATGTCGGGGAATCCCCGAGAGACGCTCTGGTGCATGTTTGGCCTCCCTGTCTGCTTTATGCTTATCCCCCTCCCCTGATGCTAAAGTTTCTACAGAAAGCCAGTCAGTTGGGGAGCAGAATTATCCTCATTGCCCCATTCTGGCCTCGTCAAACCTGGTTTCCTTACCTTTGGTCTCATCTGGTGAATCCTCCTTGGATTCTAGATCCCCTCCCGAATCTGATCTCCCACCCTCTGGGTCTCCCGACCCCGAATCTGGACAGCCTCAAGCTCACAGCTTGGCTGCTCCAGTTCCACTCCTAGCCAGGGCTCCCGGCATCTCTTCCCCAGTCAAAGCTATTCTAGTTGCAGCCCATAAGCCTTCTACTAGGAAAGTTTACAGTAGCAAATGGAGATGTTTCTCTATCTGGGCAGAACGTCAAAACTTGGATCCCTTCACAGCTCCTTTACCTGTGGTGCTAGACTTCTTATCAGGATTATTTCACCAGGGAGCTAGCTGTTCCACTGTCAAGGTTCAACTAGCAGCTATCTCTCACTACCATGTTGGACATGATCTGCGTCCCTTGATCACTTCAAAGCTGTGCAAGACCTTCCTGAAGAGCACCTTCCTGCTCAGACCTCCAGTAAAGGAAGTGGTACCTCCGTGGGATTTGTCGTTAGTGCTTCAGGCTTTGACAGCTCCCCCCTTTGAGCTTGCAGCTTCAGTGGAACTCAAGTATTTGTCTTGGAAGACGACCTTTCTCGTCGCCATCACCTCTGCCAGAAGAGTTTCTGAAATTCAGGCCCTTTGTGTCAAACCCCCATATCTAACCTTCCACAAGGATAGAGTCTACCTCAGGACCAATCCCTCCTTTCTCCCAAAGGTTGCTTCGGAATCTAATATCAACCAGTCCATTAATCTGCCAGTCTTCTTTCCCAACTAGCACAACAAAGGAGAATACAAATTACACTCGTTGGATGTGCATAGCCAACTTCGATTCTATATTCACAGGACATCTGGTCATAGGCAATCCGACCAGTTGTTCGTCTCCTTTGCCAAAAAGAATTTGGGTAAATCGGTATCCAAAGTTACGTTGTCTCGATGGATCTCGCAATGTATTCTTTTGGCTTATGAAAGTTCTGGTAGGCCCGCGCCTCAGGGAGTCCGTGCCCACTCTACCCGATCTATGTCTACCTTTGCTGCTTTTAGATCCAGGGTTCCTTTAGATGATATTTGTTCGGCCGCCACTTGGGCCTCATCTCAAACCTTTATCAACCATTATAAGCTGGATATTATCTCCAGAGGGAGAGCATCCTTTGGCTCTGCAGTGATCTGGAACATCCTTCCATGATGGCTGCCCAAGATTCAGGTAGCTGGGGACTCTGTCCCACAGGTTACTGCACAAATGAAGTTAACTACTTCAGATTAAGAAGTTATGTACTCACCATAACGTTCCATCTGAGTTCATCTCACATGGAATAAGTGTCTTTCTTCTTTCCGTGTGTGTGCATTTGTGCACATGCCTTTTTTTTAACTGACCCATTTATTCCTTTTCCTGAGGGCTCACTAAGTTCTGGTACCTACCCCACGGAGGGAAAGAGACCTATAACCCAGATGTTACCTGTTTGCTGTTTGTCTGTTTCAGTTAGTGCAAGGACTGGGCCAATCCCTCTCCCCAGGGCAAGAGACCTAAAGGCCTATTCGTTCCCCAAGTTGAGCTCACCAGCCTTGGTCCTCATTTAGAAGTCAGAGCTAGGCAGTGGGTAGTAGACCAGTTAGCTGATCAAGAGGACTATCCCTCAGAGCCTTACTCCCTGTGGCATTTCTTTTGAGATGTACCATAGCTGTTGTCTGTCCCCGGTGCATGCTACTGCACTATACTGGAGGTTTGTGTCACCAGGCTCACTCCCCATGGGTGCAATACCCAGTACTCCTCTGTGTGTTACCCAAGTGGCAAGACAGAACTTTCTCCCTCCTCCTAAGGTAGGCAAACTGACTGAAGTTGTTCATTCCCATCTACCCTAGCCTACCCCTTCCAGCACTTGTGAAACTAATTGAACACAAGTCATCTGGGTCACATTCAAGGCTTCATCCATCTGTACCACAGGGGTATGATTTATGTGTATGTGTGCGTCTTGTTTTGTCTGAGTGATAATCAGACTTGCTTTATTTCTGTCAGAGCAGTTAGATGGGAAAAATACAGTTTCCCTAAGTGCTGCATATGAACACAGGCTGTCCTTTTGCTTGGTATAATGGCCTGCTAACATTTTGTTTGGATTCATATAAACTGAACAGTACTCTCACATTTACTAAGTATGGGGTCACTGGCCCCCATTAGCTGTATATCAAGGCTTCATGTACACTGATTTTCTATCCCTATCCTCCTTTTCCTTTTCTGTCACTTCTTTTGAGTAGCATTTACTGCCTAGGTGACTGTTGTTGCTAACCCTGTCAAGTGCTGACATATGACTGCCTTTAAATATGGCTTCCTATTGTGGGTGGCTGCAGTGGTGTAGCGGTTAGCATTGTCGCTTCACAGCAAGATGTTCTCTGGTTTGATTCCCAGCTGGGGTGCCTTCTGCGCAGAGTATGCATGTGTCGGTTGTGTGGGGTTCCAACAGGCACTCCGGTTTCCTCTCACATGCAGTAGGTGGATTGGACACTAAAATTGGCCGTAGGTGTGTGTGTGTGTGTGTGCGTGTGCACAAGTGAGTGGTACAGATGCACTACCATGGTAGGGCTAGCCAACTGCCGGTGTAAGCCTTGACTCGAGTTGACTGTCACTGTTAAAGTGATACCTTGATCCCATCTGCAAAATGGGAAAAGGGGTTGAGGATGGATGAATGGGTTGTTGACAGAGCTTCCTGGGTCCCATTCCTCCAAACATATATACACACACACACACACACACGCTCACACACACACACACACACATGCCCACATGTGCACACGCATACACACACACACACACACACACACACACGCGCGCGCGCGCGCACGTGTACACTGAGGTTACCAGAAAGGTCGATCAGTAAATCCTTCTGAGATTATAAGAGAGGTTCTTCAGCACTGACCAATCGGCAGAGAGTCATGTTTTAAAGAGACTTTACCCCATAAATCAGTGATCCTGGTTAGAAGAGATAAATCACAATAATATATTACTTTGACTTTGAGGCACTGACCCACCATCATATGACAAGAATTTTTCTGCCATGTGGTTTATCCTTATCAAATCTCAAAAGCAAGGCACACTTTAAATGTTTTTTTCATTGTGATGACAGCCATATTAAACTTGTCAGTGGAGAGCTGCACATCCAGATGGCCAGTGCTAATCACTCCATTGCAGGAACCTTTCTGCACCTGAAGGATTTCATTAGTTCTTATTGGAACTGCACAGATGCCTTATCACCTGATTGGCTGACTACAAGGTAATGTCAGACATCTGTACAGCTCGCATTTGGTCTGAGAGAAACAGCAATCAATCAAAGAGAATGAGCAGAAGTTGTTACTTAAAATCCCTTGCGGGGTCACATTTTTTAAAGCAGTTACTGATATGCAGTTGTGGAACTTAGCGACCATGAATAGGCATCAGTGACTCGTACAGCAGCCACAGAAAATGTAATACTGGCATGCATATTGGAGTTGGGTTCCTCCAGCCAGCGCAGGGCACTGTGCAACTGCCTAGGATTTCTTGTGCTAGATCCAGCTCTGTTCTCATAAATTCCAGCTAGGCCCCTCAGACCATCAGATGGGGTGCTGGCTGTTCAGATTACTTTCTTGGATTATTCCTGTAAGTTAACTTTTACCAATATAGGCCCGGTCCTCTTGAATCAGCTGTCCGGATTCAAGTTTGCAACACTGAGGTCTCCTTTCGGAGGTCCCTATATTATTGTGATTTTTAGAGAGATTTTTAAAATCCTAAATGTTGAGTTCTTTTTCTTGTTTTTCATGTATTCTACCTCCACATAACTTGCCTACTATCAGCCCTCCCTTCTTTGGTAGCTGTCATACGTGCAGCCATCAGGGATTTTCTGGTTAAATCCCTAATCCTGCTCCATGGTGGCTGATTTTTTTACCCTTCCATGATGTGTGCATGCTCCCACCCACATGTGTACAAGGGCTGTCATCTCTGGCTTGGAACACCAAGGCCATGTCCCCTGGTCCTGCAGCCATTTTTGTCATGCAAGCTTCCTCTTGCATAAGACCAATTTAGCTGACTGGGACCACCATTCCTCCCTTCCACAGAATGGCTAAGTTGCCATGAACTGCTGGCTCCCACCATTCTTTGCCCAGCTGTTCTAGCACCGAGATGCTAGTCAAACTTTGTTCATCTGAGTCAAAACCATGGCTTTATCTGACTATGCCACAGATGCAGACCAGGAAGCCTGTCTTCAGTCTTAATAATGTTATTCAATTATTTCACTCTGTTTATTTTTTAAGTCTGTTTGTATTCATAACTAATCCACAGGTGTAGTTCCCCTTCCACTGTTTGTCTTTTGCTGTTCATAATAATGTCTTTGAAGGACCTCATTGACATCTTCAGATCATTAAATAGTCCTTTTTTAACATTTAATAATTACCTGAACTTTTTTTCTTTGAAGTATCATGGCAGGTAGGTTACAAGAGGTATGTCTAAGGGAAAGAGCAATGTATGTGCCATTTGTAGTTCTGTTCAAGCTTGTGACATTCTGCGAAGAATGATGATATCTTAGTTTCAGTTCCTTGAATAGAGTAGCATCTGAACAGCTATCTGGTTGAATCACTTAAATGAGCCATGTATTAATGTGGTAGGTGAAGAACAAAGACGGTTAACTTGCAGAAGTGCGATTTTTATCCCAAACTCTTCACATGTAACTTTTTAGCCTCTAGCCTGAGATTCTTTCAGATTGCTAATAATATTTTTTCTTAAATGTACTAATGGATTTATTCTTGTATATAATCACAAAGCTAATAATTTAACCATGTTTCAGTATATTAATGTTTCTTTTACTTTAGATTACTGGCATAGCTTATATTAATCAACGGATTTATATCTCTGGCTGGAGTAAAAGAGTTACGTGGTACCTGTAAGTAATACTGCATGTTATATGGAAAGCATTTTCTTTCTGTGCCTCTTACAAATTCATAAATTATGTTAAATGTTTAGCCTTTACATATTTTAGTTGTACCTTTAAATTACTTGCATTAAACCAATAATATTAAACTGTCAAGGATGTCCAGAGCAAAAAAAAAAAACTGTGATAACATGTACATTAAAAGGGATTGGAAATAAGTCCACCGTGAAATATGTTTAGCCTTTCAAACACACAAATTATGTGCTATTGATAGTGTCACAAGTCTTATTCATCAATGTTCATTCATTCATTTGGTGAAGGTTATTAGTGAATAAAATGTGGGATTTTAAAAATCGAAAAGTCTAGAAAGTCTCACAGTGCTTCCAGAAATTGATTGTTTGCTTGTTGCAGTCATTCCTGTTAATTAAAATGGGAAAAATCCATCTTTCATGTTTAGTGTGTTTTTCAACACAGTTTTGGAACTAGTGATACAGTAGTTTGTCATCTTTGAGTAGTGCCTTCTGATTTGGAGAAAAGTGAAGAAGAGATTTTTTTTAAGGAGCAGACAGATCCTGCATCTGTTGATCAAATATGAGCTGGGTACAAAGCTATAATCATGACAAAAAGAGTACATTGGATACAAGTTAGTCAAAATACATTATATTGGGCTGATGTTCAGAGTGAGTATAAAACTTATATTATTGTCTGGTCAGTATTTTATGGTATTTCAAACTTATCACTCTGTTGGACTGTGCATCCTGACAATATGATGACTTCTGAATTTGTGGCTCTACATGAAGTTCTGTTATCAATGTTTTCACATAATTGATTGAAAATATAATACTGATGTTTAAAATGTTGTGGTTTCATGTGGCCTGTTAATTGCAATGTCAAGCATGCATCTCTGTTGATAATAATAGTTCAGAGGCATTTTCAAGGAATAGACTGTAATTTGAAAGAAGGATTAGGAAGACATTGACAGTTCATCTCTTGAGAGCTTCTTTTAAATGTGTATTATACATAGTTTCAAGTTTATAGTCTGTAATAATTATATGATTACATTATTAGTTGGTAAAGAAATAGTTAGCTGTTGTGTAATAGTATAGCAATAACCAATGACTGGGTGTTGTTTATTGAATATTTACCCATGGTTGGTGTGGTTTAATCATGAGGGTGAAGCCTGAGTGATTACACAAAGGCAACAATGGTTAAATCTTCAATATATCACACCCAAGTGTTGGTTATTGCTATGATACAATGACATTATTTAAGCAAAAAATTGCTTACTTTTCTTAAATAATGTCTTTGTATAATGGTGCTGTGGTGTTCTTCCGCATTGCTTCCATATCCTGCAGCTTTGTTGATGTACTGCGCATGCATATGGAACTTATATTCCCATGCTTACACGGTACATCAGTGCTTTGGAAAGCAAGTAATGGAGATAGCAAGATCTCTATTACTTCTTCTTCTTCTCTTTTTTTTTCTTTTAAGAAACTGTGAAGTTTGGGCAGTTTAGAGGTATGATAAAGAGCAAAAATACAAAGAAAATCAGGTACATTTCTTTAGTTTTGTATAACATACCTGATTTTTCTTGTATTTTCTCTGCTCTCTGTTCATACCTCTTGACCTCTTAGCTCAAGAAAACTGTAAAGCCTAGGCATATATTAACAGATGAAAGCCCGGAAAACCAAACTTTTTATTTTGGTATATACTCAATTTACAGTGGGCACGCTGGTTGGGCTGACCAATCAGTGTGCACTTTTTGAGTGTTAATGACCTTTCATTGTATTATAGAGAACAGACACCTGTCATAGTTGTGTACCAATAAGGGAGTATCTCTGGGTTCCATATTGGGAAAGGTGTTGTTTAACTGAGCTTTTTTAAGTTTTCCTGTGACCTCTTAAGTTTTGGACATGTAAGTATGCTGATGATTTCATAGTAGAAGCAGATATAAAGAACCAGTCAGATACTGAAAAAAAATGCTTATTTAAAAGAAGTACACGACTGGGCAAATTAATTGATTTAATACATAGAAAAGTAAGGTGGTATTAACAGTAACATCCGAATAGTTATGGGTCATACAAAGTTGAAAATAGGAACATATTAAAGATCTAGGGGCAGTTATAAAAACTGGATTTTCTTTTAAGTATCTTGCTCAAGAGGCGATTATGTAAGTTTTGCATCAGACTGGCCTTATTCACAACACTGTTGTGACCAGGAACTCTAAGATATTCAATACCTTATTCACATCACTGATTAGACCTATTATTGACTATACTGTACATTTTATCCTTTATCTTTGGGTAAGATTATAGTATTGGAGAGTATTTTGAAAAGGCACATAAAGAGGATCAGAAGTTTAAGTGAACACTCATACAAAGATAACTTGAAATATCTAAGACTATAGAATATTGTATACAGACTGGTGAAATGGAAATTATGTTTAGCTTTTCAAGCAATATCCAGTTTTGAATTATGAAAGGAACTAAGTCTAATGTCAATGTACAGTTTCCTGAATTAAGAGAAAAGAGGACCCCGCTACAAATGGAAGTGTATGACCTCTGTATAGAGGCAAGTATATAATTTAGTTAATTCTTAGGCTTTTGAAATGAAATACTCTACATCTTTGGCTATGTTTAGGAAAAAAATAGATGATTATATGAGAAATAATTAAAAATTTGGATAGAGTGAAACTGAATGTTTGCAGACATGTTAAACTGTGAAACTAGTGCATGACTGTTTAAAATGATAGTATAGAAATTATGTATTATTGGTTGCTCTTCTGTAACTGTTTCTTAAAGATGAGTGACTTATAATGTAGAATAGAGTATTAAGTTAATCTGCTTATTATGTTGTTGAAATTGTATGTTAATACTATTATCTGGGCTAATCCTATATGTTTTGTGAAAAACTATAATTCAAGGGCATCAAGCGAGAGTTAGACTGTGAAATGAATAACAGGATAGTTGACCAATATGTGTTTTTAATGAGCTTTGTTTTGAAGTTTTGAACCACAGACAACCACCAGTTTTGAAGGTGCATGTGACAACCCACCACTGGACTAGTAATTAAGGACCTTCAATCCTCACCACTGGCAACAGTGGGGGACGTAAAGTGGGAGGATAACAGGTACACACACACTATTTCCAGATGCAGCTCTCTGCATCAAGTGCAGTTTCTCTTAAGAGACCACAGTCAGTCTGGGGCTGGTTTCTCCCTGTTTCTCCAGATCCCCAGTAAGACTCCTCACTGGCACAACTATAGAGTTGAGATCTCAGCTGAGTGGCCAAGCCAAGATTCCAGCACCCTCTCTGTCCAACCAGTGCTTCGTGTCCTTGCCCGAGTAGCTGACACACACACTCTTTGAGGTTTGATTTACACACACTTACACATGGGAAAGGCTGGCACAGGTTTACTAGCTATGCCCCCTTTTGCCCAGACTATAAGGTAGTTATCACTGCCACCAGCCAACTCCTTATCAGCTACTTTAAGGCCCTTAACAAAGGGTGTCCAATCTTACTGTGTAATACTAATATTAATACAAATGGTAGTCTGACCAAATGCAAGGCTAATAGAAGAGACCCACACAGTGTCACCAAATAAATATGCAAGTACTCTCAAAACATAAATATCTCTAGACAAATCAGCCACAATGAAGTGGTTTAAATATACTTAATAATAAATAATAAAAGAATAATAAAATACTCAGTATACATTCACAATGACATGAGTTTAAAATCACAGGAAATATTTAAAACAACATTGCAGGACAGTCTAAAATAAATAAAGAAAAATATCTAAACTAAGCTTTGCTAAATTCTTGACTATATCAAAGAGAGTTGCTATACCCTAGAAATTTACTTACAGAGCAAGGCGGATGTTGCAGTGAATGGTTCTTGTCAGGTCCAAGACAGAATACAGAATGCCCTATCTCTCTAAGAGTTCTCAAAATTAATATCTGAAATATTACTGCTGGGATAGCTTGCAGAATGACATCATTTCTTGTCATCTGACTCTATCCCAGATGAAACCCTTAGTGTTAGAAGCTAGCAGTATTTAACATCTGCCTGTAAAAATACATAGACCTCAGATCTTTGGCAGTTGCTGGAAGTCATAAAACAATTACATTTCTCCACATTTCAAGGCTAGTAATTATTTCACCCTAAAACTAATACAGAAATCATTTCAACATAGACTGTGTGTCTCTAGCTCATTGAAAACTGAATGATACCATCTTTTATTGCATAGCCATAAAGTAATTTAATGTCAGCTGTTTTTCTGAAGTTAACCTACTGTATTCCAGTTTCCACTGTTAAAACATGTACATTTAAACAGTTTCAATTGTGCATGTACATTTCTGTTCTCTTCCTGTAGGGCCCACTGTGGTTACATTTTAAGCACAAGCAGGTTATAAAACACCTTTTAACACATGTCTGTACAAACCAGTTTAATGTACACATGACATACAGTTCTAATACAGTTGTAAGACATGCATTGTCTATAAATCATGTTGATATTCACAAATGACATATAATTATTTACAAAATTCCAGATAGCTGTGCTGGCAGTATCCCCCTTTCGTGACAGTGCATGCAACATTATGATTTTTTAGGTTTATAGGTAAGTACTACACGATTATTTTGCAGACTATTAGAAGTTTAACCAATAATCCATGCTCATAGGTTCCTACCAACCTCAAAGAGGACAGCACAAGATAGACCATAGGAGAATTTGATGTTGCCCATACCTGTATCTAGGTTTACCTCAAAGGTGGCAAAGGTGCTACTGGCTTGAAATGTTGTGGAAGTTTGTTCTAGAGGTAACCCGAGAGCATGTTGTGTTTCAGGAAAGAGAGTGAACCTTAGCTTCTATATGGAAGTTCCCAAGTTTTCATATTAAATCCCTATAAATCTTCAAAATAATTCTCCCTGAGTCAGTATTCATTTAAATAAGCTTTATTTGGGTTAGTGCTTTCATCTTATAGACTTCATCAGATCAAGAAAAACTTATAATAATACTGGCTAAGGCATTGGTCTTTTATCCTAATTTCAACAAAAAGACATGGGAGGAGTGGTTGTTGTGACTGTTTTCATATTAGCCTTTTAATTTGCTGTAATTGAAGCTTCCCAACTGGCTGCTGGCTATGTTTCTATGCTACTAATTTGCATATGTTTTTTAGAATTAGGCTTTTAATTGGCTGTAATTGAAGTTTCCAGATTGGTCATGCTTTCTTACTACTAATTTGCATAAGTTTTCAGATTCCTTCCAGTTTAGTGGGTCTTTCCTCACCATGACTGCATTCCCATCTCCTTTGCTTTACATTTGTCTATATCTAACTTTGTACTTGGCTTTCAAGTGAGTGCAAAAAAAACTCTGTCTTTTTTCTATCTTAATCCACAAGGAAAACAGTCTTTAGTGTGTAGCTTTCCAGAACTAAGAAGGCCTACCTTTGTACAATTTTTGTATATTTGGGTTTGTTTTTATTAGAGAAACTGTTCTAGATATATAAAAATTATTTTATGGGTGAGGGTCAAGTGGGTGGATTCTGACCCTGTTTTTGTTTAAGTCTCTTGTTTCATTACAGAACACTCACAGTAGCTAAAAGAATTACCATTTTCAAATCTTCCATCTAAAATTGAATGGAGCACACTTTTACAGGGCTTCCTGTAGTTAAAAACGCAATAAGTAACAAAATTCAAAATCATTGGCGGATAGTACCATGATCACACTAGAGCCAACTTTTATGGAGCTTTGAAAAAAAAAATTAACCTGTGTCAGACCTTTTTAGCAAAGCAGCAGTGGTTGATTAGCCCTGAAAGTTGAAACGCTTTAACTCACATGCTAGATGAACTTCATAAGATCTTTGTAGCTAAATGTTCCAATTATTGTAAAGACCAAATTCTTTTCAGGCTGCATACGATAGTGGTATTCAGCTTGATTTAGGCCATGATAATACTAACAATCATGAGATAATGGCTTTGTAAATTGGTACTATTCCCTAATGACATGGGTCAACAGATAAAATACACAAGCCCTAATATATTGAACCTACCAGAAAAACACGATGATATGACAAAACAGAGAAAAAATATAAAGTCTACTGTGGACTCAATCTAGAAAACAAAAAACTGTAAACAGAGAACTAAAACTGTTACAAAGCATGAACTATGATTTTGTGAACACTGGAAGCCATTGAAAACTGTAATATGGGATGCACAAGAGAACAAGCAAAGCAAACACAAACAAATGAGCCACTTAACTTTGACATTCCAAGTTGTCACTTTAGTCATGTTGACAGCTGAAATGTTAAAGTCAGCTGCCTGAAATGGAGAACATGCTTGGATGAGCTAAAAGCAATTTGGGATGCAGGGCTTAGTTCATCCTGTGTCGATCACTTGATAGCAGTTCATTCTCCTTGGTTATCTTGTCAGTGAGAAGGGACTGCATCATTTTTGGTGGTCTCAGATAAAGCTCCAGGGGAGGTGTGGCCGGAAAGGAACAGTGGAGCCCTTATAGGTTCATAGGTTGGTACTAGGTTATCAGCCCTAGGGCCTATACAAGCCTAGCCATAATAATTCCCTGGCTATTTCTTCCCACACTATTTACTTCCCTGGACCCCTGTCTAACAGGGCAACTGACATGATCCCTGGGGTGAATTTCCTTTCTCCCATCCAGTCATCAAGGTTCCTTTTGAAGAGGACCAAAGAGGCACTCTGCTTGACATGTATGGGCAGTCTATTCCAGAGTCTGGGGAGTCTCTGGGTCAGGAACCTATCCCTCCAGCATGTTTTGTATATTGTGATGACAAGGTTTAGATCCCTGGAGCGTGTGGCTCTGAGGGATTGGGATTTCTTTAAGTGTAGCATGTCCAACAGCTCTGGGTTTGACATGGCCTTGTATGTTAAGTAGAGATCACCTCTGAGTAGATGATATGCGGCAGAGTATAGCTGGATTTATTTAAGGCGGTCAGTGTAGGGCATCTGCTTTAGGCCTGTGATTCTTTAAGTGAGGTATTTCTGCGGCCTTTCCAGTTGTTGCACATGTCTTGAGAGGTACATACCAAATGGGGCGTTGTATTCTATAATGGGTCTAATGAGGGATGAGTACAGTGGGACAATGACCTCCTTTTTTCTGGATGAAAAGCCCTTAGTGATGAGGTGTGCCACATAGAAGGATTTCCTGACTGTTGTGGCGATGTGGTTATTGAAGGTGAGACCACTGTCCACCTGTGTCCCTAAGTCTCTTATCACACTTTCGGTGTTTAGTGTACTGCCACCTATGTGGTAATTCACGGGTACATGTTTTTTTCCCAAAGGGGATAACTATACGTTTCTTGGCATTGAGCTTGAGCCCATGGCTCTGGCACCAAGCATCTGTTTCTGTAAGGCCCTTTTGTAGAGTATCCACATCATTTGGGGATTCAATAATGGCTCCCAGTTTGCAGTCATCTGTGAACGTTGTTAGCCAGAGTCCCTTAGTGTTGGCCTGTACTTCAGAGAAGTAGATGCCAAACAAGAGCAGTCCCAGGACTGAACCCTGAGGTACTCCACTTGTCACTTGTCTGGAGCTGGATTTGGAGTCGGCTACTTTTACAGTGTGGGTTCTGTCAGTAAGCCAGTTGGCAACCCATTGGGTGACGTAGGGATTAATGCCCAGCTTAGTAAGTTTATCTGTGATTCCAGAATGGGGGATGGTGTCAAAGGCCTTGGCGAGGTCTAGATAGGCTGTGTGGACCACCTTACCCTTGTCTATGGCTCTGGAGACTGATTCAAAGAAGTCAGTCAGGTTCAGGAGACACGATCTGCCCTTCACGAACCCAAACTGGGTGGGGTCCAGTGTTTGAAGGTTGCCATTGTCTTTGTTTATAAGTTCCATGATAATACGTTCCATGGCCTTGCAGATAAGGCTCATCAGACTGATTTGACGGTAGTTTCTGGGATCCAAGGTGGATCCCCCCTTGTGGAGTGGGATAACTGTAACTCTGCGCCACTGAGTGGGCACAAAACCTGAGGTGAGGCTATGATTAAACATGACACTTAGGTGAGGTGCCGGTTCATATTGTAGTTCATGTAGTACACAGCCCGGGATGTCATCTGGTCCCATGGATGCTGTATTCTTAGCTTTGGAGAGTGCGTTTTTTACCTATGTGGCCGTTATTACCGAAATTTGGCAATCTTCCAGTATTAAGATGGGCCGTTTAGGGGGTGAGAGGGGGGTGAAGTTAGCACTGAATCGATCTGCCAGGATATTGGCAATATCCTTGGGATCAGTATATTTAATGCCATTCTGTTTTAGTTCAGAGCAAATCTGAGCATTGCCATTTAGATTCTTGGCATAGTTATAGAATGCCTTATGGTTGTCTTTGCAATCTTTGGCAATTTTATTTTCGTAATTAGCTTTGGAGTATTTTATGAGGGATTTCGGTTTCTTACTGAGGCTGGTAAGGGAATTGTTTGCATCCTGGGATTTTCCTCTTTTCTGCAACAGTTTCTTCCTTTTGTTGTAAAGTTTGTATATGGCAGGGGACCACCAGATTGACTTCCTTTTTTTGGAGGAGAGCATCTTGGTTCTATTTGGGATGGCACGATTCATGCATGAGTGGATGTGTTCGTACAGTGTCTTAGTGTAGGATTCAGCAGTCGAACTTTCAGTTCTCGTCTGCATGGGTGTCATGAAGTTTGTCACTTTTGACTTGAGTAGCATGAAGTTGGCTTTGGAGAAGGTTTTTATGGAGGTTTCCTTACTGGGGGTGGGGGTGGGATGTGGATGTTAAGGGTGATTAGCTTATGGTCAGACCTGACTAATGAGGGGGTGACCATAGGTGTGGGGCATCGATGTCCCATGTTGGTAATGACCAGGTCTAAGATGTTGGAGCCCCTGGTGGGACTATGGATTAGTTGATCCAGAGCATTGGAATTTATGAATTCCAAGAACCGTTGGGCAAAGGTGTTGGTACACGAGTAGTTTTTCCAGTTAATGGCAGGATAGTTAAAATCACCCAGTATTAGGGTGTTTGGTTCACTTATTCACTGGCAGAAAATGGTTGTGATGGAGCTTGGTGGTATAACATTTGAGTGGTGTAATATTGCATTCTTGTGACTTCAGTTGACATGAAAGATCCAGAATCACTGCTAATAGTATAGGCTGTGGTTAAGCTTTCTCAATTCCCATATACTTTTAAGGAACAGCTAATGCTGAGTCCAATTTATTGCATGCATTCAGACAAATCTGTCATGCCAACTCTTTTTTCTCCAATAGGGCATTCTTGTT
This sequence comes from Protopterus annectens, assembly GCF_019279795.1. Taxonomy (NCBI): domain Eukaryota; kingdom Metazoa; phylum Chordata; order Ceratodontiformes; family Protopteridae; genus Protopterus; species Protopterus annectens. Next base: position 1,305,147,657 of record NC_056746.1, on the reverse strand, counting down.
CTCATCCAGTGGGGTAGGCCAAACTTTGTCCAGTATATGGAACATGTAGGAATTGTGGCCTGATTTTTCCATGCTATTCTTGGCTAGCACATTCCTTGTCAGTTTTAGTTGGATGTCTGAAAGGTGCTTGGATATATGTTTCTTGATCTTGTCGATTGTTTGCCAATGTAAAAGCTGTCAAAAAGCATGCATTGAGCCTGTAGACAGTCATTTCATCATTAGAGTTACTGTTGTCCTTACTGTAGTATTTTCACCCTGAGTTCAAGCAGTGCAGTGGTCAGAATCGCTCATATACCTGCAAAAGATGCAGTTGGGAGCTTCACATCTATCGGTGCCTTTTTTCTACCAAGTTTGTTTTAGGGTCTTTGGATTACAAAAAGTCACTGATACTCCTCCCCCTTCTGAAAATAAAATGTGGACCTGGTTCCATCAGTTTAGCTATTAGTTTGTTACTATATATTTTGATCCATTTATTTTTCAAATCTCTTTGTGGTTGAATGGAAATGTAATAACCATGCTTTGTTTTCTTGCTTCAGTTTCTGAGTTAGTATGTAGGTTTTTTAACCCATGGATCATCCTGCTGGACATTTCGAGGTTGGAGGTGTCTCTTGTTGTTTTGAGGTCTTTTCTGGGGTCCAGTATGTTGTTAAGGAGCTTACCCTCATAGCCCCTTGTAAGAAAATCTCTTTCCAAATCTTATAAGATTCTTTAGGAAATCTTTCACCTCTTTGGAAACCGTGGCTATCCTCATTCCCTGGGATTTTATCAGGCTTCATTTTTCTGATTTCTGGATGCTTGCTAGAGGCATGTAATAGGGAGGTGAACTCTGGTGGATTTTTGAAAAAGGTTGTTAGAGAAAAAACATCAACTGTGTTTTTCTTGACTGTTAAATCTAGGAAATTAACCTTTTCTTTGCTGTGGTTGGTGGTAAATTTTAGGAAGTCAATCGAGCTTCCAATAAAGTTGTAAAAGTCTTTAAGTTTAACCTCATTCCCTTTCCGAAGGATACATATATCATCAATAAATTGGTAATAGCAAGCAATATATTGGAACTCAGACGTATACATGGTTTCTTATCACCATTTGGCTGCTAGTGCTAAATTTGGTAGGCTGGGGGTTATTCTGCTCCCACGGCTATCCGTGTTGTTTGTTTGTAGTATTAGTAGAAAAAAACAGTGCCTTACTCACACCAAACCAACAAACTCGTGAAACATGGCACTTGGAAGGAGGAAAATACTTCAGCTCCACAAAATGGTGTTCACTCAGCTTTATTAAAAAAAATAATAAAGTTGAACAATTCTAAGTGCCATGTTTACGAGTTTGTTTGTAGTATTGGTTGTTAAATTTAAAGTAGTTGTCATGCAGAAGTAATTGTAGTAGTTTTGCTGTTAGCTTGAGTTCCTCTGGTAGAAGTGCCTGTAACGCAGCCTTGGTGCAGTATGAATGAGGTAGCACTGAATAAAGTGCCTCTACATTGATGCTAACCAGCCAGGTGTCTGTTCTGATGTTCTTAATTTTATGGAAAATGTAGAGATTATCAAGCACAAAGGAATTAATATTAGTTTCCAAGGGTTTTATGAGAATTTCCAAGTAGTTGGTGATAGGTTCCATGATAAAGCTACCTCTTGCCAGCACTGGTCTGTAAGTAAGGTGGATCCTCAAGGCATTTATGTGGCTTAGGGATTCCAAAAAAGTCGGTACTTTTAGGTGAGTAACTTGCAGAAAGTCCTGTAACTTTGTAGTCCTTGAGTTTGTCTTGGAGTATTTCTGGAGTTATATGAATAGTACTATAGTAATTTTCCATCATTGCCAAGTCAGTTCTGCAGTAATTATTGACATAACATAGCATATTCTCTATTTTCCTATTGTAAGCAGTGATGTTTGTCATGAGTATTCCCCAAACTTTATTGGCCCTCATTACTATTCTGTCATTATTGCTTACTTCCATCTCCAGTTTGTTAATATACCATTTTGTTGTACCTTTTTTGCTTATCAAGGTTTCACGGATGTCAGCTTCACATTTGGCTTCAAAGTTTCCAAGATTTGGGTACATTGTAAGGCAGATGTTACTTAGTCTCTTCCATTTTTGACTGGGGCATAACTGGGGCCATTTGTGTCATTGTCTTTTTTGACTTTGTCGTAAAGAAACACTTTTAAGTTGATTTTGCATACAAATAGCTTTAAATTCATTATTTTGCTTACAAGAATGCTCCTGCTGTATGGTATAAAGGTCATACCTTTTTCCAAAATTTTCAGTTCCATCTTGGAGAGTGGTTTCACTGAGTGGTTGCAGACCTTAATCAAGATATTGGGTGACTTTCCCTCTGGTAGTAGGTCTGAAAGTTCTTTATATAACTCTTGCCCTACCGGCTCCTGTCCCTTTGTGGTTGGAGGTGTATGGGGTTAAATTATTGCCTCATTGTGAGGTTTGGTGCTTGCTGATAGTGTTGGCAATGATCCCTGTTGTTCTGTTGAGCATACCTGCCTTCAGCATGCATCCAGAAATCACAAATCGGATCCCCAGGATGGTTTTAGCTTGAATCAGACTGCCTCCACCACTTAGGACCTTTGCTTTTATTCTTGCTCCAGAGTTAGGGGATACATTAGGATATGAATTTATTGTGTTAATGTGTCTTATTTATCTGTTGATAAAGGTGTGGTTCTTTTAACTGGGTATTTGAGAAATCATTTATTCTGCGAAGGACTAGTAGGTTAAAGAGGATCAGATCTTTCATGTCTCAAAAGGCTAGGCACAGAGGCTCAAAGAAGAGTCTTTATGAAACTGAGTACAGAGATAGGGTTGCCAGTCTGTCCTGATAGCTCCGAGTTTTGAGGCCACTGACCTTTTATTTTGGAAACTTTTCGATGTTCATTGTTCTCACTGCTGCAATAGCCTTTGGCTATAATCAGCCAACTTCACTAAGCTCTGGCTGCCTCCCACACCTACACTCTGACTACTGATTGGCTAGCCCCATGGAGGGAAATCAGCAGTCAGAGTGTTGACAGTTTCAGTACTTTCTTGCCACCTCAAGAAGAAACAGCTCAGAGGCTTCACAGGAGTAGCAATCCACATTAAGATTATTTCTTGCAGACAAGTCCCTGTAGGGGAACCTTTCCACCCAGAAATTATCACCCATTTAAGAAAATATTGATCCGATGTTGTCTTTTTTCATCCGATTCAACCTTTAGGTTATTAGATCTGATTGAATTTGACCTCGGCACCTTTTAGAAGCTCTGGATTCAGGGTTGTGACCCTTTCCCTACACATAATCCCTGTCTTCCAACAATTACTTTAGATCTTGTTTCCCCCCTGATCTAGAAGGTAGTGTTTGTGAGGGCTGTGATATTTCAACTATTAGAAAAGTACATTTTCTTGTTTATTCCCTATTTTTGGCCAGTTACTTTTTACCTTTTTCCTCCCCCCTGTTTAGAACTAATATGCATGTGTGTGTGTGTGTGTGTATGTGTGTATATATATATATATATATATATATATATATATATATATATATATATATATATATATATATATATACACACATATATATATATATATACACACACACACACACACACATATATATATATATATATATATATATATATATATATATATATATATATATATATATATATATATATAATGTTGCCTTTTCCTCTACTACTCTCCTACTCTTTTTATAGGTAGTTGTTACCCATTACTGTAGCTTATCCTTTCTCTATTATTGTTATTAAATTTTTTTGTGATATAGAGTTTGTTATTCAAGTTCCCTTGCCAGTCTTATGGCAGACAAGGATCAGGGGGTTAAAAAAATGTACAGCCTGGGGGCATAAGATTACCCCACTGGACCCACAGTTTCTCTGCGCTTATTGTCTTGGAGCAGCCCACTTAGATGCAGACTGTGAGGCTTGATCATCATTTGGTTCTAGGGCCATCCAAGGCTGTAGAGACAAGTTGGTTTTAAAAGTGCTTATTCCTTAGCCAGGAAAGTCAACTTTCGCTGTTACTTCACCAGTTTCTCTAGGTAAAATGATGGAGAAATCTAAACAAAAAGGGAAAGAGAGACAAGTCTGAGAAGAGGACAGAGAAATCAAGGAAACTGTCTCTGGTCCTGTCAAAGCCCTTAGGTCCAGTACCAAAGTTACCTCATCAGTTGGATCTGAACCCCCCCCCCATTTGGATCCAGTCACCTACACGCCCTTCTTATTTTTCACTGAAACCAGTGAGTCCTAGGCTTCATTCTCCCTTCCTTCAAGAGAGAGACACTCATCTAAACCACCATGAGTGGCATCATCCTCCAGGTTCATTCGGTCATTGAGAAGCCTTACTGAACCAGATGTTGACAGGATGACGTGGAGAGTCATTCCTCCACAAATTCAACTAGAGTTCGCCCAGCTTCATCCACACAGGACATTCTGAGAACATCTCCAGCTACCCCTCCACTATTTCTTCTGATCCCTGTCCACCCTTTGGATCCACAGTGTAGGGATCCTCGTCTCACAGGAGCACCCACATCAGCGCCAACAGTCCTGTCGACTTTGTCTCCAGCTGTGTCTCTGACTGTCTTGAATCTGATGCCTTTAAAACAAAAATATTCTTGGAGTTGAAGCATCAGTGCCAGGGCTTGAAGTGCAGAGTCAGTGCCAAAATTTTCGTAGCCATCTCTCTTGCTTGAAGCCTCTACATTAGACAGCTCAACTGATTTCATCTTTGGATCCAGGACAAAATGGGTTGGGGAGGCTCTTACTTCTCCTTGTCATGATGAGGCAGGAGTCTCTTCAGACCCGATCTCGGCATCAGAACTTGAGGCTTTTGAAAACGTTCTTGCTAATCCAAGAGAAGAGGTGCTTAAACTTGTCTCCATCCCAACCACTTTTAAGTATTGCATCTGACTCCACACTTCCTTATTAACAGGGACAATCAGCTTCCTTTAGCTTTAGGGTGCTGCTCACCACATGAGTTCCTTGTCTAATTCCAAACTGCTCCCAGAAGCCCAATCAAGGCAGGATCATAAGAAACAGACATGTAAAAAGAGACATTTAGATTCCTGTCTAGAATCAATCACTGAAGATACAGATTTGGATGACGGGGATGGGACCCCAAGATCCCCTCTAGAGGATGTCAACTTTGGTGCATTCTGGAATTGATGAAGCACCGAGGAAGTTGGCTCACTGATACTCTCTCCCTGAATAGTCTGTGTTCCTCAAGGCTTTTGGACCTAGCTCTTTTACCCCCTGGGTGGTATCACCTGCTGATGCACTCATAGACCTGCTAGCTCACAGTACTTGGAAGAATCCTGTCATGGCAGAACCAATTCCTAAAAAGCCAGACAAAATTTTAGTTGTACCTAAAAATAGAGCACACTGGAGCAGGGGTCCCTCAGTAGATGCAGTGGTTGTGACAACAGCCACTAAAAATATATATCTCTGAGGAAAGTACATCTGTTAATCCACCTGATAGAGAATCTAGAGCACTGGACCAATTTGGGAAATGGATGCATGCTTCATCAACTTTCACACTTAGTTGTAGTTCTGAACTACCTGGCCCATATAATGCATTTCCAGAGGGACCTGACAAAGAAGCTCACCAAGTCTGTCTCACTCAAACTACCATCAGACATTCAGAAGACAGTGGAGTCCTAGCTGGCTGTTTTACCATCAGAGCCTAATATATCCATCCATTTGCTTTCCAGTGCAGCTAATGGTACAGCTAGAGAAGCAGGTACCTATGACTCTGAGGAAGGCTTCAAGGCTTGCTTTCTTAATGTTCCCTTTCATGACGCCACACTCTTTGGGTCACAAGTTGAGGAAACTCACCGGGAATGAGCAGGATGATAAAACCCTTTTTGCCATTGGAATCCACTTCTCCACCCCTCAGAGAACCTTCTCCAGGAATCAGAAAGGTTGTTCAGAAAATGTCAAGGTTACAACCAGGATGCTGCTGCAGATTGGTCCTCCCGAGGCAGAGGGGGGAAAATTTCAATGGAACACACCCTACAAGCGGAGGTGGACTGCAGATTCAAGGGTTTCACTGTCCCTTTTCTGAGAAATCCTTTCAGCAATTTTGAAGGATTGCCCATCTGCCACACTCTGGAGGCAGTTGAGGAGAACATATCCCTGTACCCACAAGCCTGGCAGACCATCACATCAGATTCTCGGGTGCTACCAATAATCACCAAAGGCTATGTAATACCCTTTGTTTCCCATCCTTTAAAGAGGAAAAAGATTACAACAGTACCACCTCCTCAGTTGGAATCCACAACAGCAAAAATCTTAAAGCTGTTAGAAAAAACAGTAATCCAACAGGTTCCCCCAGACCACTTAGAATCTAGAGTCTATTCCAGGTTCCTTTTTGGACCTCAGTCATCTCAGTCAGTTTGTAAAGCAGACAAAGTTCCAGATAGTCACAGTTCAGCACATTCTGTCTCTGTTGAGGAAGGACAATGTAATGTGCTCGACTGATCTCCAGGATGCCTACTACCATATCAAGATTTCAAAGTGATCAAGTAGATTCCTCCATTTCCGGCTGGAAGCCAATCATTTCCAATTTGAAGTTCAGCCCTTTTGTCTCACCATAGCCCCCTGGAAGTTCAACAAGTGTATTGCAGTGATCGTAGCTCATCTCAGGATGCTGGGGTTCAGGGTGTTCTCATACCTAGATGATTGTTTCCTCAGCACACGAACCAAGAATCTTCTACTCCAGCAAAGTGACTTCTTGCTCCAGTTTCTCCAACATTTGGGGATTACAGTCAATCACTCCAAAAGCAAATTGATAATCACACAACAACTAGAATTCATTGGATGACACTTGAACATGAACAACAGATAGCTATTCTACCAGATTCCATGATAGTTTCTCTGTGGCAGACACCCTTACAAGTTCTTCAGCATCCCTCTCCACCTGCAAGACTTTTTCTTCAATTGCTAGATATAATGTCTTCAACTGTAATGTTAGCTTCCCTTGCAGATACTACATGAGAATTCTTCAGTGGACACTTTCAGTACAGTAGTACCAGTTTCTTCATCCTCTTCATGTGTTGATTTGCCTAACCACAGTCACACATCATTTGGAAGTTGACCTTCACAGCTGTCCTGGAAGGTTGCTCCTTTTCACATCTCCCCACAGCCAAAGTAGCCACGAATGCTGCCTGCTGGAGTGATAGTGGGGGGAGGGCATTTCAAAGAAAAGATGGTTCAGGGTTCATGGTTGAACACAGAGGCCACTCTACACCTCAATGTCCTGGAGATGAGAGTTGTCCTTCCAGGCTTCTTTGCCTAGGAATGTGATCTTTATTCAGATGGACAACGTCAGTAGTCTGGTACATCAACAAGCTAGATGGAACCCATTCATATCCTGTATGCTGAGAGGCCATGAGAGTGTGGCAATGGGCAGTGAATTCCAATCTCTTTCTGATAGTAAAGAATATTCCCAGGGCTTCCAGTGTGCTAGCGGACAAGTTGAGCAAATCCATCCTACTGCCTCATGAGTGGTAAATCACTGCAATCTTTTTGTTTCTTAGCTAAACTACAAATGCAGTAGTTACTTCACCCTAAAATGTCCATGAGGACAATCACCAAGGAACACTGTAGTCTTCAGTTGCCCTCCAGGTATTCTATGTGACTTTCCACTTTTCCTCTGATAGGAAAGTTTGTTTGGGAAGCAATAAGGTGCAAAGCCAAGGTAATTCTCATTACCCCTTTCTGGCCTCGGCAAATGTGGTTCCCTTTCCAATGGCCTCATCTACTATGTCCTCCCTGGACACTGGACAACCTTCCAGATCTTCTGACTCACCCATCCTGGTTGCCTTATCCAAATCCAGAGACACTGAAGCTAATCACATGGTTCCTCCAATTTTAACAGTGACCAGAAATTCCAGGCTTTCCAGTAAAGTGGTACATATTCCGTTAGCCTCTCAAAAATTGAGGGCCAGAAAAGATTACCTCAACCAATGGAAAATATTCTCTAGTTGGGCTGTAGCTAAGGGGATAGATCCCTTTTCTGCTCCATTTCCTTCTATCCTATATTTTTTATAAGGTCTTTTTCAGAAAGGTTCCAGTTTTTCAACACTCAGAGTGCAACTAGCTGCCATTTCTAATTTCTGTGCTGCACACAGTCAAATGGATATAGCATCTCAAAAGATTTCAAAGGCATTTCTAAAGAACTTTCTTGTTCAGACTTCCTATAAGAGATCCTATTACTCCCTGGGATATAACTGTAATGTTTCAAGCATTAACAAAACCTCCTTTTGAATCATCAGCTTCAGCAGACTTAATAGGTTTTTAGGTGTGTACCAGGCTAATGACCACTTGGGCCTTTTAAAGCCTAGCCTTGCATTTCAAATCTCTGACAAGTTCCAGTACTATTGATAAGTGTAATCACAGGTCTGGGAGATGAAACATTTACTGATGCCTGTGTCCGTTACAGACATAGGTACCAAACCAGGGATGAATTTCCTGTTCCCCATCCAAATTAAACTTGAATTGGGTTAAGGAGAAACTCTGCTTCACATGGATGGGGACCCTGTTTCAGAGAAGAAGTTGTTTCTGAGATAAAATACCTGTCTGTCCAGCAGGTCCTGTTTATATCATAGGCAAGGTTTAAGTTTTTAGAATGGGTAATTCTGGTACTTTTTTTTACAGATATGCAGGAGGCCCCTGAGGGTGGGGTCCAACCATGCCTTGTATGCCAGGCATAGATCTCCCTTCAACAGCCTGTAAGAAAGAGAATACAGGGAAAAGGCTCTGAGGCAGTCTGCATAGGACATGTTACTTACACCCTATATTATTTAAGTGAGGAACTTCTGTGGATCTAAAGTACCTTAATGGGAAGACTATTTTTCTTGTGACTGTCACTTCAGCTAAAAAAAGATTTCTGAATCACAAGCACTCTCTTGTAATTGTCTTCAGTTGGTTTTCCATAAGGATAGGGTTTCCTTGAGAAAGGATCCTACTTTTATCCCAGAAGTAAAACCTCAAAACCCTCCAAGGAAAAAAAAAAAAAGCAGTTTTTTGTATTGAATACAAGCGTTTAGCCACTGCACTGCAGAAAGCTTCATCAGAAGCTTTCTGCAGTGGTAAAAAACTTGTATTATATAATAATAAAAGCTTACTCTTTTTTGATCCTGCATCGGAGTTTTCATTTTAGTTTGTGGACCTATTACTCGTGTTTTTTATCCCAGAAGTGGTATCCAAAATGAACATTACTCAAACCATTAATTTACCAGTATTCTTTCAACGATTTTCTAAGAAAGGAGAAAATACTCTGCATTTACTAGATGTCCACAGACAACTTAGATTTTACCTCCACAGGACTAAGTATTTATGAAAATCTGATAATTTATTTGTAGATTTCTCTAAAACAAAGCTAGGAAAGAATGTTTTGAAAGTCATACTGTCTAGGTGGCCATCTCACTGCGCAGAATTTGTATATGAAAAATTGGGACTCTGTCTAACTAAGAAACCAAGAGCTTATTCAAAAAGAGCTGTGACTGCTTCAACTGCTTTTATGCACATAGTTCCTATAGATGAAATCTATGCTTCTGCAACTTGGTCTATAGTCCACACATTCATTACTCATTATAAACTTGACATGCAGTCAAAGTCCCGTACATTTTTCGGTTCCACCATTTTCAGGAATATCCTTCCTTGATACCTCCCAGGATTGTGGCAGCTAGGGAATCTGTCCCAAAGGTTGAAATGGATGAAAAAAGGCAACACTGGATATGAAAGTTATGTACTCACCATAACAATAGATCCATGTTGTCTTCTTTTTATCTGGTTCAACATCCCTCCTTCCTTCCCTCTTCCAAATTTTTTTCCCCTGGTGCTCCTCTTTGATTGATTAGATTTAACCAGCAACCTTGTCAGCTCACAACCTGAACCAGTTGTTCTTTCTACAGTTTATTTTCTGATATAAGATTCACTTGTTATATTCCATGAGGTGAGAAAAGACTCTGTTAGCTGATAATCAGGCAAAGTCAATCTGAAGTACTTGGTGGAAGAGAGGGATTTTGAGTAGGGGAGGAGTCAGAGCCATAGATCCACAGCTTCTAAAAGGCTCTGAGGTTGGATAATGATTGGATCTGATAACTCAAAGTATGAACTGGTTAAAGAGAAAATAACACGGATCTCTGCTTATGATGAAACATAATTTTTGTTTATTCTTTATTATCTGACTAAAAGCAGTATTTCCTCTTAAAGAAAGCCATTATTTTTTCAGTATCGGAAGTTTTCTGTTAGGAATCACAATGTTTAGAACAGGGTTATTTTACATTTTGGGAGCAAATTTTGTATTACAAGTTTATTGCTTAAGTGAACTTTTATTTGTGTGGGTTTGTTTTAGGATCTGGCAGTGTTTTTACAGGGCAGGAAATGTATTTTTAGGGAAATGCTTGTGTACACTTTGTGACAACTGACCTTCGATTCGTTTTGTCAGGGGCCCAAACTCTTAGTGCAAGAAATCTGGACACAGCCTAAAATAATCGGGGGGCAAATGGCCAAAAATAGGGACAGATTTTAAATATTGCTCTTACAAACTTAGAAAGCTGCTGGACTAACAGGATTTGTGTTAGCATGCATTTTTCTGAAGGATATGAAGTTTGAAACAAATATTTATCATTATTTGGTCATTATTTAGTGACTTAAATTCTCCACAGTTTTCCAGAAAACCACAGATTTTTATTAGAAATAGATCAAATATACGAGACAAAATCTGGACATTGTGCAAAAATATGTACAATTGAGAAGTAGGGCATTTCAGCAAAGGAGATTTGAATACTGACATGGATTTTTGTGTACTGTGTGTGATTTACTTTTGATAGGGATTGTGTGAGGAAGTGTAAAAGTTTGTGCTGCTTGCAAACTCTTGCCTGACAACGTACCTTCTGACCGACTCATTCCAAAGTGCTTCACGGCAATCAGACTTCACCCTCACCTGCAACATAGTTACGTACTTGGGTTCTGCTGGCTCTTCTTCATCTGTGCCTAAAAAGAAGGAACAACACAGTAAGAGCCCTTGATGCTGTTGTGGGCTCAGACAATGCCTCAGCCATTCATGGGTGACTGTAGTGGCTGACTGTTGTCCCTCAGACCACTCACTTTGTGCTCCATGTTCCTCTGATGTAGCCTCTTCAGACACCACGGACTGGAGATCAGCCACATCCTCTGTGGCTGTTCCAGTGTCAAATCTAGGCATGGGAGAACCATCATCTTTGGGGCTGAGAGACACTCTGGCAGATTCCTCTTGAAGTAGTCAGGGAAAGAGACTTCTTGCCATGGGTGAAGTGCCATCCCCTAGTCCTCTTCCAGGTAAGTCCCTACAAAGAAAAAACAAAAGATTAGACATTGATCATCTGACGACATGGTGTCTGTTTGTAAAGATTATTTCCTTACATTAGCAAGGAATTTATTGCTGACCATTAATCCTGGAACTCAGAAATCCTTATTGGAGTGCAGTCTATGTAAAGAAATTCCTGAGGAATGTCTGTCTGAGGATTCTGACATTGATAGAGCGAGGACTTCTTCTTCTGGAGATTTATAAGCCCAGAACTCTGATTCTGAGGAAAGTTTCTTTTTTCTGCCTTCCTTGGGGGACTTTTCCTTTTCAGAAGCTATTTGTTGTTTGCTTTTGTGGAAACAAGGAGACATTCTTCCTGAACTGAGGAGATACTGTGATATATTGCAAACGAATGTGGCACATAATACACCCATCCCTGCTATTTTGTCAGCCTTGAAGGATATGTTTAATGCTGCCTATAATAACCTTCAGTCCTCAAAAATGCAGGCACACTTTATAAAGTACCTCAAGCTAACAAATTTGTGTTTTCATATCTCAGATCAGACCCAGCTGCCATTTCAACCTCTTTGCCAGCAAGCTGGAAACAGATTTTTTATCAATAATAATCCTCCTGCATTAGATAGTAAGGTATTTGGCATATTAGGAGAATTTTGTATTCTTCCACTATAGCATACAGAATTCTTAACTACCAAACACATATGTGGATGTTTATTCTTAGTTGTGTAGATAGTTTGAGAAAATATTCTGCCATATTTCTTTCAAAGGTTTCTCCAATCTGAATCATATTATTTCTAATCTCTTCCAAGTATCTAAACGTGCTTTGAAGAGTAGCTATGACTGTAAAAAATATATGGTCTACTGCTACAGTTTTGAGAAGGTACACCTGGGCTACTGCTACTGCTACAGTTTTGAGAAAGTACTCCTGGATATGTAACCAAAATGTTGGTGATGAAGGAAAGTCTGAAATTTTTAATTCTGCATTAGCTAAGGAGGTTTTGTTTGGCCCTTCTACTACTCAGGTCCTCAAACAACTTGCTGAAAGAAGGAAATAAATTCAGGGATTCTCTATGATTTTTCCATTCCCCTTTACAAATCTCACATCTCCTTTTTTCCTTAAAAAAAGATAATCTTTGCCAGTTCAATGCAAACAAAGACAAAAAAAAGAGATTGAAGGAGGGGAACAACAAGAAACAAGGAGCTTTTCTGAAAAGGGGACAGTCTAATGCTTCAGAATGACTGTGCCAGCATTCTATCCCCTTCTGTCCCTATCTCTTGTAATCTGACCCAGAAACTTGCTCTTTACATTTCCCTTTGGCAACAGATTATCTCAGACTCTTGAGTGCTAAAAGTTGTATGGGAGGATTATAGTTGTCACCTGATACAAATATCTCCCATCCTCCAGTCCAGAGTTTTTTCCTCAGGTTCAACACTTACTCATCCTAGAGGTCATAAGACCAGTGCCTTTAGACCAAAGGAGCAAAAGATTCTTTTCCAGAATGTTTGTAGTACTAATGAAAGAACTTTCATGCAGACCAGTTCTAGATTTTTTTTCCTGTCTCAATCTGTATGTGAGAGTATGAAAATTCAAAATGTTGACCCTTCGGTCACTGTTATCTCTAATTCCTCCTTTGAGTATCTCGATAACATTACACTTAAACTATGTGTATCATCGCATTCATATAGCTACAGGTTTCAGAGAATTTCTCTAGATTCTCTGCACCTGGGTCACATTCTCAGTTCTCTGCATTACCTTTTGGATTATCAACAGCTCCAAGGATGTTTACAGAGTGATTTACTCCAGTAATAGCTCATTGCATATTATGGCGCATTCACATATTTCCATATTTAGATGACCTACCCATCTTTGCAAAATCTTTCCCAGATGTCAAGAGTCCTTAACATGGGCTTCATCTCTTCTTACTGATTTGGGATTCCAAATATACAAAAATCCTCCTAGACTCTGTCACACAAGATTGTGTTTATGGGCTGCCTTTTTAACACCGTTCCTCTAAAGGATTTTCTTACAAAAAAGAAGGTAGATTTTTTACCTGGAAATTTTCTTGAGCCTCTCCACTCAGCCTCAGACTTCGGCAAGAGAATATTTCAGGATTCTAGGGTTCATGCCTTCTGTGATTGTCATGATTCCTCTTGCCAGATTACAGATTACTCATAAGAAAAATTCAGTGGTTTGTAAAAAAAAAAAAAAAAAATACATGGACCCAACATGTTCATCCCCTGGAACTTCAGATCCTAGTTTTATGCTTTGTCAAAAATAAACAGAACTGGTGGAGATGACAAATGGCTCTAAATCCAAGTCTCCCCTTTTTCAGATCCCATGTTAGTCTGTAACAACAGATACTTCAGATTTTGGTTGGGGAGTAATTTCTGTGGGGGTAAAGATGCAAGGCCTGTGGAATACCTCACACAGACCAAAGCACACAAATGTCAAAAGAGGTGTTGGCTGTGGTCCATATATTGAAATCTCTTCATCATCAGTGGTCCCCTGGACCTCTTCAGGGGATTACAGACAGCACTGCAGTGATGTGTTACATCAACAAGCAGAGGCACTAGGTTGTACCCTCTGTGCAGGCTGACTGTGATAGCTTGGGGATGTAGCTGTACAGCACTGTTTATCATGCAAGCATCTTACAGTATGTCAGAGCAAAATATGGTGGCAGACAAGCTGTCAAGGACAGACTCTTAACAAATGGAAATTGAATGAGGAGAGAGGACTTGGGGTACACCTCAAACAGACCTGTTTGCCTCCTTTCAAAACAGACATCTAAACAAATTCTGCTCCAGAACTTCTTACAATCAAGCCTGTAAAACAGATGCATTCTTATTTCCATGGTCAGGAATGTTTTATTATGTTTTTCCATCCTTTCCAGTAATATCCAGTATAATTCTGAAGATTCAGCAGTACTCTCCAGAAATTATTTTGGTAACTCCCTTAGGCAACATTGTCTCTCTCTTCTTATGCATTTGGCCAAAGGCAATTACCACAAGCTTCCTCACAGACTGGACCTACTCATGTAAGACGGGAGTTCGATACACCACAGTTTCAAGCAACTTAAGCTAACTGCCTGGATGATTCAATTTTGATTCCTTTTAGGTGCCTCTTTTATGAGGATGTTTAGCAAGTACTAAAGGAGGCAAGAAAACCTGCTTCTAGGCAATTTTATATGGGCATGTGGAAAAGATTTTTTAGTTGGTACCTAGCCAATAACCATGGTCCTACCAGGGATTATGCACCACTGATTATTAAATATTTGTGTGAGTTACTTTCCTTTGGCCTGTCATTTTAAAACATCTTTGTTCAATTATCAGTTAAGACATAATCAAACATACACTTGTATAAACGAAAATAAACCACATTAACATGCTGACAGTCACAAACATTATACATTATATATATTCTTTTGTACAATTATCATCAATCCAACTTTACATAAATTATTCAATTCCTGACTTCCCTTACACCTCATTTCTCCTCCAAAACATTATTTTTCATGTATTGTTCCCACTATTTCCATTTTTCCTTTGTAATGTGCTCCTACCCTTTTCTAAAGATCTCACTTCCACTTCTTTTATTTCTAGTACAATATTCACTACTTCAGCCACAGTTAGTTTAGACTTTGATTTACATTTTCTAGTAACTGCTTTATTGGCAGCCACCAGAATTAAAATGAGAAAGTGGGACACACCACGCCAAGCACAGAAACAAAAAATAAACATACTGAATAGCAGGATTACCACCGAGTACACTTTATTAAATGCTTTTGTCTTACAATCCAGACTTCATCAGAATCAAGTTAGTTAATCACACTTCCCTTTTCAAAGGCCCACATTAGGTCACATGACCCTTCCTTAAAGAGACAACAATCTTTTCATAAAGCACATTGTAAAACACTCCATATGACACTGTTAAAACCTAGTACAAAAAGCATCTGTGCAAAATTTAATATATAATATCAAAACTAGAAAATTTAAGACAATCTATTTACTTGTAATAATTTTAGTTTTAGGATGCTCGTAATGGAAGTATAGTCATTGAGTCCCAGCATTTTTTCAGCATCAGTAATTAACTGCCATTTTAATTCATATTTTCCAGGACTTCTTTATAGAGCTCCCCTAGTGTTGTCACCTATCTGCTTTTTTTCTGGACTGTCCAGAAATCAAACTGATTGTCTGGTAATTCGGAAAACACTGTACAAACACTGGTATTCTGCCAGTGAGCTATGGCTGACCAAGTTTGCAGATGACTGCAAGCTGTCATCAATTCCCTTAGTGATGTGAACATCCTCCAAGAAGGTCTCATCTAAACAAATGACTGGTGCCAAACATATGGCCTCAAACTGAATGCCAAAAAATGTATCATCATCCCCTTTGGGGCAAGTGACATCCCCACATATTATCACATTAATAACAAGGTCCTAAGCACACAATCAGTTGTGAGGGACTTGGGCACCCAGGTTGATCACCATATTGCCTCCGTTGTGCGGAAAGTTTCTACATGGCCCACCTCATTAGTAAGGGTGTCTCATCCAGGGACAAGGAGGTTGTAACACCCCTGTATTCTTCCCTTATAAGACCCATTATTGAGTACAGTGCCCCTTTTGGCATGTACCTCACAATGCACATGCAGCAGCTGGAGAGACCACAGAGGTTCCTTGCCAGGAAAATCCAAGGCCTCGAACATCTACTCTACACACAGATAGACTAAAATCCCTGTCCTTCTTCTCAGTCTCATACAGACTTCTTAGAGGTGAACTCTGTCTGGCATAAAAAGCAATCTCCCGCCTTGATTGGACAGTTGCATATCTGCAAGTCAAGTTCCACTCGAGTAACCCACACATGCAACCTCAGCCTGGTCTGTGGCAACAATAGGACTTGTTAGCAGGATAGATTTGTGTCCCAGAGACTCCCCTTTCTGTGGAATAGACTCCCTCTCTACGTCAAGCAGAGTACTTCATTAACCCTTTTTAAGCGCAACCTGGATAACTGGCTGGGGAACAGAAAATACACCCCTGGGATTCCACCTGTGTCCTTGCTGGACAGGGGTATCGGGTGCTAACTTTTCAGAACATGGGCTAAATTCTTGGCTAGGCTTATAAGGACCTCAGGGCCAATAGCCTAGTAACTTCCTATGATCCTATGAAAAAAAGAAACGGACTATTGAAGTTTGTTAAGTCGGCAGATTTACTATTCTTTTTGAAAAAAGGCATCACGATAGGAAAAAGAGGGTGTCCCCCCTCCTGTGACATGACGATGAAGTCATGAAATGGGTGGAAAGTGGGTGGGACATGGGTGATGAGAGGTTAGAGAGATGTGGCCTTAGTCCGGTTTTAGCTGCAACAAAAAGTGGCAACCCTAGGGACCCCTCTCACATTTGGCTAAACTTTTTCAAAGACCTGGAAAACAAATCCATGATCTGAGTAATTGTTAATATGTCTATATAATGCACTAAACATATTTTTGTTTCTAACATCATGCTCTTGCTCATATATCCTGGTTCTACGATAACATTCTGTTTTCCCTGGGTAATATGCTGTACATTTTTTACAGGTGGTCACACAGGCCACCCCTTTGGTTCCACGATTAAAATATCATTCCATTCCAGTAATCCACCTGCTGTTAATGTACACATTTTCTCCCTCTTTTATAAAACAACACTACTTGCATTTCCCACATTTATAAGTGCCCTTTTTTGTTTTAGTACTAATAGTATCCCTCTCCTTGTTTTCTTTTAACTGCTTGAAATTAGTACGCTTCCTGTAAATAAGTCTTGGCTACAATCCTAAGACTGTAAGCATGTCATGTACTTTAAAAAAATTCAGTTATGGCAAATGATGTCCATAATAGCCCCACTATCCACATAATATGAAACAATCATAGCATGGGAAAAACAATCTTCTCCTTTCTTGTCATTATTTTCACTTTGCTCAGTATCAAACTCAAAATAGGAAAATATGTGTTTTTTCCATTTATTAACTACTTTGTCCTGAATTTAATGGAGAAAGGTAATAGGGTAACCAGTGATGTTAAGTTGTCTATCTCGCCTTCATTCTTGCTGGTTGGGTTCAGAGCCGATCCTCGGCTCTGACTCGGCCATCTTCAAAAGCTCCAGAGCTGTTTACTGGCTCGAGGCCACCCCATATCCCATGATGCCTGGTGCTAGATACCCAGATCTCGTTTGCCGCTTCTGCTGCGAGGTTGTCTTACTGACTCAGGTCGTATATTTTCATTGTTTTGTTTGTATTTTTGATAAAAACTATTAGGGTTTTTTAGTGTGGATTGTTAGTTGTAGTTACAACCTTCTCAGTATATTTTTGTTGTACCAATAATTTCTTTCCTGAATCCCTCCCCTTCCCTTCAGAAAACTCATTTTAGTTAGAGAGTTTTCCCCTCCCCCTTCACTTTCTTCACATAGGTAGCCGTTTAAATTAGAGGCTAACCCTTTCTTTTTTTCTCTTCAAAAAAAAAAAAAAATAGTATTTACCTAGTTTAGTCTTATTTGTTTGTGGGTAGCATAGCATATTGTTAGTATTTCTTTTGGCTGTTTTTTGGGTGTGGTAACTTTAGTGTGTGTGATAGTTATTATCTCCTATTTTTTGTGTATTGTTCTTGGTGTTCCTTCTTTTCAGGGATGTCCAAGGATACCAAGGTGTCCAGATTCAAGAGGTGTGACTCATGCTGTCTGAAGATGTCTCTGACAGATGGTCACACTTCTTGTGTCTATTGTCTGGGTGCTGTGCACCTGCAGGACTCTTGTTCGGTTTGCCATGCTTTCAGCCCAAGAGTCCTGCAGGAGCGTAGAAATAAGTTAATCCTACGGGGTTTAGTTAAGCCCCAGGATTCACCGGCTAAGGCTCAGCCCGTGAAGTCCTCTAAACCACCTAAATCTTCGGCTCCCAGTTCGGAGACGTCGTTGGGTGAAGCTGTTCCTTCTGCCTCGGTTCCGGTCGGAACCGATGTACCTGCCTCCCAGTCGGTCGCAACTCACACATTGGAGCCATCAGGGAGTTGAAAGAGATCTAGGTCTCCCTCCCTGGAGTCGATACGCTCGGCTCTGAGGTCTCCTCTGCTCCAATCGGAGCACAGTCATCGGTCCTCCCACTCTTCTCGGTCCTCAAGGCTTTCAGATCACGACGTGGAGAGAGTGGTCAGTAGGCTGTTGAAATCGCAGGCCCTAGCAAAAATGTTGTCCAGCCCCTCTCATCAGGTGTTAGCTCCATCCATGTCTGCAGTTATTCCTCCTCCGACTCCTCCCTTGAGCTCGGAGCAGGAGTTCGTTGGGGGTTTGAGTCGTGGAACTGTCGGCATCGATACCTTCTCCTTCGGTTCTGTTGTTGGCTCCGATCACTTCCTTGGTACCGTCCTTGGAGGGGTCTGGGCACTGAGACTCCCTCGTCAGCTTCGAGGGGGCGAGTGGCATCAGACACCTGTCCAACCCCGTTCTCCCCCTCGGAGCTTCGGCGCAGGTGATCTTGGCTCCTACATCGGCTTCGGAGCCATCCCCCTCGGTGCGGAGAGGGATTCCGATCTCTTCAGAACCGGAGCCTGCTCAGCATCCGAGCAGGGATGCCTTCGAGGTCATGAGGAGTGTGCTGGCCCCTGAGTCAGCCCCACGATCATCCCCATCGGCTCCTCCCCTATGGTGCCTGCGTCTGCCTCTGACCCTCCTCCAGACCCCAAGCGTGGGGAACCAACGCTCCAGGGCACCCCCTTGGGTGTATCTTCCTCTTCCAAGGCCTCCCCTGATCATTCAGAGGAGCCACCTCGTAAGAGGAAATGCAAGAGGAAGCATGTTGACTCCCCTGTCTGTCATATCAGATACCGACTTAGAGGATTCGAAAGGGTCCCCGAGATCCCCCTCTAAAGATGTCTCCTTCTCAGACATCCTTGAGATGCTTAGGCAGAGGGGGAACTGGACTGCCCTAAGCTCTTCCGATGATGAGTCGGTATTCTTGGATGTGTTTGGATCCCGACCTTCTACCTCCTGGGTGTCTCCGCCTTTCCACCCACTGATGTCTGTGGTGGCTCGGAAGGCGTGGTCAGCTCCAGACACAGTGGAACTGACCCCCAGAAGACCCGCTAAATTCATAACTGCACCACAGGATAAACAGTTTTTGACCAAAGGTGTTCCTGTTGATGCCATGGTGGTAGCGGCAGCCACAAAGAAGGAGTTGGCCAAAACATCTTCATCTGTCCATCCCCCTAACAAGGAGTCCAGGACGATGGACAGATATGGGAAGCGGATGTTCTCTTCAGCGTCCTTTTCCATGAGGTCTCTGAAATATTTGTGCCACTTTACCCGTTTTCAAAGGGATCTCCTTAAAGAGCTTGGAGATACCCTCCAAGATCCATCAGCTGAGGGGGCCCAGGCTAAGGCAGCCTCCCAGCTGGCGACTCTTAATTCAGTGGTGAACTCCTCCATGAGGCTCATTTCTTATGCAGCCGATGGTGCGAGTAGAGCCGCGGGCACAGGCGTTGCCCTAAAGAGGCATGCTTGGATGCGGCTATGTAACTTTGCGGAACCTTTCAGAGCTTCTTTCACCAACACCCCCTTTGATGGTTTCTCTCTTTTTGGATCACAGGTGAAGGACACCCTTACCAGGTGTGAGCAGGAAGGCAAGAATCTCTCTTCCGTGGGTGTCCGTTTTTCCACTCCTTCCAGACCATATCCCAAGGGTCAGAAGAGTGGAAAGATGTGGTTCCGGAAATCCCAGGGAGCCTTGCCGGACAGACGTGGTGAGTTCCCATCCAGGGGCAGAGGAGGGAACAATAATAGATGCCACCCTCGTGGCAGAGGGGGTCCGCAAAACCAGGGCAGCAGAGAATCCTTCTCTGAGAAGCCCTTTCAGCATCCCTGAAGGGTTGCCCGGCTGCCCACCTCTGGAGGCAGTCGGGGGAAGATTATCGCTGTACCCAAGAGCCTGGCAAGACATAACACAAGACAAATGGGTACAGTCTGTTATATCCGCAGGCTACAGAATTCCCTTTGTTTGCACTCCCTTAGTGTTGAACAAGTCCCTTTCAGATGTTCCACCCAATCTAAGGGATCAAGCAGTTCAAGAAATTTCAAAACTGCTAAGAAAAAGGGCCATCCAGCAAGTCCCAGCAGACCAGCAAGGATCCGGAATTTACTCAAGGTTCTTTTTGGTACCAAAAAAGACAGGGGACTGGAGACCCATTCTGGATCTCAGCAGACTCAACAGGTCTGTACAAAGAACGAAGTTTCGGATGGTCACGCTACAGTCCATTTTACCCTTTCTGGGTCAGGACAATTGGATGTGCTCCATAGATCTTCAGGATGCGTACTACCACGTCAAAATGGACAGACGCTCCAGAAGATTCCTTCACTTCCAGCTGGAAGCCAGCCATTATCAGTTCAGAGCTCTGCCCTTTGGTTTCACCACAGCCCCCAGGGTGTTCACCAAATGTATGGCAGTAGTTACCGCTCACCTGAGATGGCAAGGATTCCAGATGTTTCCATATCTAGACGACTGGCTCCTCACTGCTACCACCAGGCATCACCTTCTGTGAGCCAGAGACTACACTATCGAGACTTGCTCCAGACTAGGTATCTCAATAAATTTCAAAAATTCTGCATTGTCGCCCTGTCAGTCTATCACCTTTATAGGCGCAAATTTAAATACAAAAGACATGTCAGCGAGCCTTCCACCAGACAGGGTATTAGTGATTCGCCAACATGTACAGGTTTTATTAGCATGCAAAAGAATTCAAGCCAGGTTCGTCCTCCAAACTCTGGGTCTCATGGCAGCAGCGATCATAATTGTTCCTCTAGCTCGTTTTCACATGAGGATTCTCCAGTGGCTTCTTTTCACCCAATGGTCCTTCCAGCAGCTTCACGTGTCTCACATGATTATGATCACAGAAGCATGCAAAAAGCACCTTGCGTGGTGGTTGGTCTCCACATCAGTGCCCCGGGGCAGACCATTTGTACTTCCCCCTCCAGTTGCTACGGTGACCACGGACACCTCCCTTATCGGGTGGGGGGCATTATCAGGGCAGAACAGTCCAAGGCACCTGGCAACCTCACGAGTACCATCTGCATATAAACGTCTTGGAGATGAGGGCCGTGCTTTTAGTGTCGCAAGCTCTTCAGGACTCTCTTCCTACCGGGACCATTGCAATTCAAACGGACAATATGTCAGTAGTGTGGTACATCAACAAGCAGGGCGGAACTAAGTCCTACCCCCTATGTCGAGAAGCACTCAGACTCTGGCAGTGGGCGATCTCTTCCCAACGGTTTCTGATGGCAACGCACATCCCTGGGAGGTCCAACGTCGTAGCAGACAGGCTGAGCAGAGCAATTCTCATGACTCATGAGTGGTCTCTGAATCAAGTAGTTGCAGACCAAATATTAAGCAAATGGGGCCAACCTTGCTGCGACCTTTTTGCCACCCCCTTCAACAGCAAGTGCAGCAATTTCTTCTCCCTCCTTCCACTTCCCGGACATTCCCCCAGAGACGATCTAGTCCACGAATGGCCTCAGGGACTTCTTTATGCATTCCCTCCATTTCCCCTAATCCCGAAGCTAATACAGAAAGCTACCATATTGAGCTACAATAGGATCCTCATTGCTCCTTACTGGCTTCGACAAATATGGTTCCCGTTCCTGCATCATCATCTTCTTGAGCAGCCTTGGTCTCTGGACCTAGTTCTAGACCTGATCCATCAATCGGGCGGGCTGCACCAATCCCTGCAATCTCTCTAGCTCACTGCTTGGTTGCTCCACTTCCAACTTTAGCCAGGCTTCCTGATATCTCCCCCTCTGTGCACGAAATTATTTTATCATAGCACAAGTCTACGACTAGAAAAACTTATGCTAGTAAGTGGAAACGTTTTTCTTCCTGGGCAGAGGCTAAGAGTATAGACCCCTTTTCAGCCCCTGTACACCACATTTTGGAATTTCTTGCGGAACTCTTTCATGCTGGGTCCACATCCACTACAATTAGAGTTCAGTTAGCTGCAATTTCAAATTTTCACATTGGCCTGTCGGAAAATAATATCATGTCTTATAAGCTATGTAAAGCCTTTCTCAAAGGGACCACTCTACTAAGGCCTCCAGTGAGAGATCCTCCACCTCCGTGGGATCTAAATTTGATTTTAGCTTCTCTAATTTTGCCCCCCTTCGAACCTGCAGCATCTTGTTCCTTGAAGTTTTTATCTTGGAAAACCCTCTTTCTGGTAGCTATTACTTCAGCCAGAAGAGTTTCGGAACTTCAGGCTCTTTGTACCTGTCCTCCGTACCTAGTGTTCCACAATGACAGGGTTGCTCTCAAGACTAATCCTTCCTTCCTTCCTTCCTAAGGTCTTTTCAGAGAATAACTTGAATCAGTCCATAGACCTTCCTGTGTTTTTTCCCAACTACTCCAACAGGGCGGAATATAAATTGCATCAGTTAGATGTTCATAGGCAACTACGCTTTTATTTGCATAGAACTAAAGATATCAGGAAATCGGACCAACTTTTCCTTTCTTATGCTGAGGGTAAACAAGGTCTTCCAGTCTCAAAAGTAACCTTGTCCAGGTGGTTGACTACTATCATCACATTTATCTATCAACTGAGGAATAAAGAATTGCCTGTTAAACCAAAAGGTCACTCCACCAGAGCTTTAGCCACTTCTGTGGCCTTTCAGGCTAGGTTGCCCATGGAATCTATTTGTGCTGCAGCTACGTGGGCCAACCCACATACTTTCATTTCACATTATAAGTTGGATGTGGTTTCCATGAGCAGAGCTGATTTTGGTTCCATTGTTCTGAAGAGTTTGTTCCAATGAGCCACCCAGGATTTTATGTGCTAGGGACGCTGTCCCAACCAGCAAGAATGAAGGCGAGATAGACAACTTAACATAAAGAAGTTATGTACCTACCATAACGTTCCATGTTAGTTGCCTTCTTCTCACCTTCTTTCTTGCGTCCCACCCTCCATCCCCCTATCCTAGTAGACCGAGAAGAGTTCCTTATGGTTTTTCACTGGCTGAGTCTTCTCTGGCTACTCTTTTCTGCCTAGTAGCCTCTCTGGTAGGGTTTATACATTCCAGGATAGGATTCTTTCCTTATTATATCTGCAGCTAGACTTACCAAATGAGATCTGGGTATCTAGCGCCAGGCAGCATGGGATATGGGGTGGCCTCGAGCCAGTAAACAGCTCTCGAGCTTTTAAAGATAGCCGAGTCGGAGCCAAGGATTGGCTCCGAACCCAACCAGCAAGAAAGAAGGTGAGAAGAAGACAACTAACATGGAACGTTATGGCAGGTACATAACTTCTTTTTTTCAAACAAACTATCCAACACACCAGTTTCCTGAAAAAAAATTACTGTTCACTGGAGGCCATTCTCACTAATCTCACCATTTGCCCCTTAACTAGGGATATATTTTGAAAATAAGGGTGGCAACTACTGTAGTGTAATAGGGAGTAAAGTAGTTGGATTTTTGGTAAATAATGGAAACAAATTTATTGAACAGCTGTCCTTAATAATAGTAACATCCAAGTAGCATAACTTATCACAGATTACGTTGTAATACACTCCAAAAAGGATATGGTTCCGTTAATATAAACAATAAATTCTTCCAATTCATCCCGAGTTTCCCACCAAAAAATACATATGTCATCAAGAAACCTGTTATATAAACCCCATTTTTTAACAAAAGTAGAATTCCATATAAATCTGTGTTCCCATCTGTCCATTACCAAATTAGAGAACCCCTGAATAACACTGCATCCATTGCCACTCCTATGGATTGATGATAATATTCACCCTCAAAGAAAACATAGCAGTTTCTCAAGACTAGCGCCATCAAAGTGATTAACAGATTAATCTGATGTTGTCAGTCTTCATTTTATCCTTGACAGATGGGTTCAGTTCTGATATCAGAACCAACTCGGCCTTTACCACAGCTCGCATCAGCCAAAAACTCTCAAGCTTCACCTTTACCCACAATCCCTCACTCACAATTACCTCAGATTTCATTTGCCACTTCTATGAAACAGTTGTGTTTGCCAGTGCTCTCAGGTTTCAGTGGGTTTAGGTAAATTCTTTACTTTATTTCTCAGAGATTTATCTCGTTTTCTTTCTTCTTCGTAATCGCCCTATACTTTAATAATTTTTTCTTACACGTAGTGTAACTTAACATATCATCATTGATATTCTTTCCCCTTACACACGAGTATATTCCCTTTAACTGTCATCATTGATAGTCCCCCTTCCTCTCTCTCTCTCTCTCTCTGTTCTTAACAATTTGATATCCCTTCCCTGTACACATTAGTGTACTTCTTAAACTATCATCGTTTGTAGTTTCCTTTTCACTTCTTTCCATAAAAAAACAAAAAAAAAAACTTGTTTTTCCACTCTCGTAGTACATTTCTTTTTCTGTGTGAGTGTAAGTGTGGGTGACTGCCTAACAGCTGTATTTTCTCATGTTGACATGGCTGAGAAGAGTAAGGCCCCTTCTGGCTTTAAGAAGTGCCAGAAGTGCAGTCACAAGATTCCATCTTCTGACTTCCATTCACTTTGTGTATATTGCTTGGGTTTAGTACATCTGCAAGAAGACTGTAGCATACTTATTTTGAAAGGTTTGCTCTCTTTGGCCTACTGCGGACAAAGCAAAAACTGATGTTTCCTCCCCTTCCTCCTCATCTTCAATGGACAAAGGGAAAAAAAGTCTTTCGGTCCCAACCTCTCCATCGGTTCTGAAGCCAAAGAAATTGAAACCCTCAGTTCCAAAATTACCTGGCTGTAGACCACCAGTGTCGACAATTTCCCCAGCACTGATAGTTGTTTCAAGTCCTTTGACATCGAAGGCCATGGTGTAGGAAAAAATTGCTGCTTCATGTACTGTGACAAAAGTCATTTTTCCAAAAATGATTTACCCTCAATTGACCTTTTCACTGGAGAGCTTCCAGACATTTTTCTGCAGAGGCCTAAGTCTCCATCAACTGCATCTATCTGCTCCACCAAAAGTCTTTCCAAACTCGATGTGGAGAGGCTGGTGAATAAAATTTTGTGGGCTAGAGGACTTTCAGGTCCCCTTTCTGTTCCGACTCCTTTGGGTCTTGGAACTGAACCTTTTTTTTACTCTGTTGACTACTCTTACTCTATCCCTCTCTGAGGTCTTACAGTCATCTATTCTGGATCTCCCCACACCGACTGTGCTGGTTCCAGAGGTCCTCACATCTTTGGAACCGGTAATTCCTTGAGCTCTTTGATGGCATTGGAACCGGAGACCTCTTGGAGCCACAGCTATCCTGTCAGTTCTGGGGGATGGGCAGGACTTGATTCTTGGTTTTTTAGAGCCGTCCCTGCTCTTTGGGTTTCGGCTCAAGTTAGTTTGGCTCCACCTTCTGTCATAAGGGTTGGTTCATTGGAGGGGGAGTGATCCTGGTCCCAAAGCAGTCTCTCTCTCTGTTCCAAGCTCCCTTCCCTCTTTAGAGGGGCCAACCTTCGAGGCAATGAAGAGGGCCCTCTCACAGTGACTTAGTCAATGCCTTCCTTATTGGAACAGGCACCCCCCTCTAGCTCTATTATTTTACCTACCTCTCCACTGGGACAGTGGGTGCTGAAGTCTCAGGTGTCTCAGACTGAGGTTCTGTCATCTTCTGACACCTCCCCAGATTATCCCCCTGAGGAGCTCCCTCAGAAAAAGAAGTGCAGGAGGAAACACTTGGATTTCCTCCAGGAATCAGTCTCTGAAGACACAGATTTTGATGAGGTAGAAGAGTCCCCATCATCACCACCTGAATATGTCTCCTTTGGAGACATCCTAGAAATCTTAAAACAAAGGGGTGGTTGGAAGTCACAAAACCCTTCCTCTGAGGAATCTGTTTACCGGCAGGCTTTCAGCACCCATCCATATACTTCTTGGGTGACCCCACTCGCTGATGAACTCATTCAGTTGATTTCACAGAGGATGTGGAAGACTCTGGACAATATCAAACCCATCCCTAATAGACTTGATAAAATATTATCTGCCCTGGAGGATAAACAGTTCTGGGCCAGGGGGTTAGCTGTGGATGTCATGGTCGTAGCGGCCACCACTAAAAAGGAACTCGCTGAGGAGAGTTCATCTGTACATCCACCCAACAGGGATTCTCGGGCGATGGACAGATTTGAGAAGTGAGTCTACACTTAACTGACCTTTGCTATAAGTCTTTGAATTTCTTAGCACATTTCACAAGACTTCATCAAGATCTGATTAAGGAATTGTCAGATACCCTGGCGGGAGCAGTAGCTGAGAGAGTCCAAGAGAAAGTGGCTTCCCAGCTAGCCCCCGTGGAGTCTGTGTCTAATTCATCAATGAGACTAATTGCACATACAGTCAAAGGGACTTCCAGAGCAGTGAGTACAGGAGAAGCCATAAGGAGACATGCCTGGATGCGCTTATGTGACTTTGTCTTTTGTCAATGCTTCCTTTGACGGAATGTCCTTGTTTAATGGCCCTAAAGTGAAAGAGATTTTATCCAGGTGTGAGAAAGATGGTAAGACCCTTTCAGGTGTGTGCATACATTTCTCCAACCCCTAAAGGTCCTTTTCTAGGAAGCAGAGGACAGGTGGGAAGATGTGGTTCAAAAAATCCCAAGGGCCTTTCCAAGACACACATGGAGGGAGTTCCCCCAGGGGCAGTGGGGGGGAACCAAAATGGAAGATGCCACCCTTGCGGTAGAGATGGTCTGCAAAACCAGGGCTTCAGGGATTCCTTTCCTGGGAAGCCCTTTCAGCGCTCCTGAACGGAGGTCCAGTTGTCTTCCTCTGGAGGTAGTCGGGGGGGGGGTGCTTATCCTTGCACCTAAATGCCTGACTAAACATAACAGATTCTTGGGTGCAACGGATCGAATCCAGGGGTTATATCATTCCCTTTTCTCATCCTCCCCCGGTACACAAAATAATCCCCAATGTTTCAACCAATCAGAGGGACTCAGCAGGGCAAGAAATTGCTGGACAAACGAGTCATCCAAGAAGTCCAGCCAGACCAGAAAGGATCTGCAACCTACTCATAGGTTCATAGGTAGGTACTAGGCTATTGGACCTAGGGCCTATATAAGCCTAGTCAAATGGTACCCTGGCTTTTGCCACCCAAGAAAATTATTTCCTGTGCCCCTGTCAAGCAGAGCCACAGAAGAGTTCCCCGGGGTGAATTTCCTATCTCCCATCCAATCATCAAGATTTTTTTGAAGAGTGCTAATGAGGAGCTTTGTTTGATATAGAGAGGTAGTTAGTTCCAGAGTATGGGAAATCTCTGGGACAGGAATCTATCCCTCCAGCATGTTCTGTTTATTGTGGTGACAAGGTTTAGGTCCCTAGAGCATGTAGCTCGAAGGGATTGGGATTTCTTTACGTGGAGCATGTCCAACAGCTCTGGGTTTGACATAGCTTTGTATGTTAGGCAGAGATCGCCTCTGAGTAGGCGATATGCGACAGAGTAAAGGTGGAGTTTTTTGAGACTGTCTGCGTAGGGCATCTGTTTGAGGCCGGTAAGCCTCTTTGTGAGATATTTCTGTGGCCTTTCCAGTTGTTGTAGATGTCTTGTGAGGTACATACCAAAAGGAGCGTTGTTCTCTATAATGGGTCTAATGAGTGATGAGTAGAGGGGAACAATGACCTCTTTTTCCTGGATGAGAAACCTTTTGTGATGAGGTGATCCACGTACAAGGATTTCCTGACTACTGTGGCGAAGTGATTATCAAAGGAGAAACTACTGTCCACCTGTGTCCCAAGGTCTCTTATCGTGCTTTCGGTGTTAAGTAGACTACCACCTATGTGGTAGTTCATGGGTACAGAGTTTTTATCAAAAGGGATGACAATGCACTTTTTGGCATTGAGCTTGAGGCCATGGCTTTGACACCAGGCATCTGTCTCAGTGAGGCCTTTTTGTAGGATGTCCACATCATTAGGAGTTTTGATTATGGCTCCTAGTTTGCAGTCATCTGCGGACTTTGTTAGCCAAAGACATTCTGTGTTAGCCTGTACTTCAGAGAAGTAGATACCAAACAGGAGAGGACCTAGGACTGAACCCTGTAGTACTCCACTTGTCACTGGTCTGAAGTTGGATTTAGAGTCTGCTACTTTCACAGTGTGGGTTCTGTCAGTGAGCCAGATGGCAGCCCATCTTGTGACATAGGGATTTATACCTAGTTTAGTGAGTTTGTCTATAATTCCAGAGTGGGGGATGGTGTTGAAAGCCTTGGTGAGATCTAGATAAGCTATGTGAACCACCTTATTCTCATCTACGGCTTTGGTAACTGCTTCAAAGAAGTCTATCAGGTTTAGGAGACATGATCTGCCTTTTACAAACCTGAACTGGGTAGGGTCCAGAGTTTGGAGATTACCAATGTCATTGTTTATAAGTTCGATGATGATACGATCCATAGCCTTGCAGACCAGGCTCATCAGGCTAATGGGGCGGTAGTTCCTGGGGTCCGTGGTGGCTCCCCCTTTGTGCAGTGGGATAACCATTGCTGTGCGCCATTCAGTGGGCACAAAGCCTGAGGTGAGGCTATGAATGAACATGGTACTTAGGTGGGGTGCCAGTTCGTTCTGTAGTTCATGTAGAACGCAGCCTGGGATGTTGTCAGGTCCCAAGGATGCTGTGTTCTTGGCTTTGGAGAGTGTGTTTTTTACCTGTGCAGCCGTGATTACAGGTACTTTGCATTCTTCCGGTATAGAGATGGGCCCTTTAGGGGATGAGAGAGGGGTAAAGTTAGCACTGAACCTATCTGCCAGGATGTTGGCAATATCAGTTGGTTCTGTATATTTAGTGCCATTGTGCTGTAACTCAGAGCAGATCTGAGTGTTGCCATTGAGATTCTTGACATAGCTATAGAATGCTTTGTGATTGTCTTTAGAATTAGTGGCAATTTTTTTTTTCGTAACTAGCTTTGGATGATTTTATGAGGGATCTCAGCTTCTTACTGAGGCTGACCACGGAGTTCCCCCAATCATGGGATTTTACTCTTTTTTGCAAGAGTTTCTTTCTTCTGTTGTTGAGTTTGTTTATAGCAGGGGACCACCAGATTGGCTTCCTTTTTTTGGAGGATAGCATCTTGGTTCTGTTAGGGATGGTACGATCCATGCACTCGTGTAAGTACTTATAAATTGCAATTGTATAGGATTCAGTAGTCGTATCTCTATTGTCCGTCAGCATGGGTGTCGTGAAGTTTGCCACTTCTGTCTTAAGAAGCGTGAAGTTGGCTTTGGAGAAATTTTTTACGGTGGTTTCCCTAATGGGGGGTGGGGGTGAGATGTGGATGTCTAGGGTGATTTGCTTATGGTCGGATCTGACCAACGAGGAATTGACTTCTGGTGTGGAACTCCAGTTACCCATGCTGGTAATGACCAGGTCTAGGATACTGCTGCCCCTGGTGGGGGTGTGGATAAGTTGATCTAAGGCATTGGGATTTATGCATTCCAGAAAACGTTGAGCACAAGAGTTGGTACATGAGTAGTTTTCCCAGTTAATGATGGGGTAGTTGAAATCACCCATTATTAGGGTGTTAGGTTGTACCCTAATATTTTCCAGTGTATCAAGAAATGAGTGGGAATTCTGGAGCATGGTGGGGGATCTGTAGCAAGCTACAGTTTGCATTGTGGTCTTGCCCAGAGTTAGTTGCACTTGGATAATCTCAGATGCATTATGCTGAGCAACTAGCCTGGAGGTGTGGATATCCTTAATGAATATGGACACGCCTCCGCCTTTAGTGCTTCGATCCAGGTTAGGTGACCGAAAGGTGTGGTATGAATTATAGCCTGGTACTGCAGGGGTGCTCTCTGGAGCCTTGAAGCAGGTCTCTGTCACTGCACAGATGTTGCTGTTCTCCATTTTAAGGAGTGCCTCGAGTGAGTGCATTTTGAGGTTTAGACTTCTAGCATTAAGTAGCATTACCCTCAGATTTTGATTGTGTGTACCTGTTACGGTGGTGTATTTGTCATTTGAATCTTGCCTAAAAAAGGCACTATAGGGGTGGCAAGAGCGTTAGCCAGTATCCAGAATCCCAAGGGCGACAGGTGCAGGCCATCTCTGGCAAAGCATCACGGTTTGTCGATCATGTCATCCCAGGCAGACAGATACTGGATCCCCTTAGAATGACACCAGCAGCTTAACAAATTGTTGAAGTCAATCATTTTGTCCTTGTACTGTGGTATCATTCTGGGTGATGGCAGGATGCTTCTCAGGGCTAGGGTCATACCTGCCTGGGCTACAAGATCAGAAAGCTCCTCCATGTCTCTTTTCATGTAGTCCAGGGAGATACGTCTCAGGTCATTCACACCAACATGGACAATGACAGAGTCATATTTGTACTTGCTGTGGAGTGACCTGAGTGCATGCGTTATGTGGCGGATCCTGGCACCTGACAGGCAGCTGACAGTAACTTTCTCCTTGTTTAGCCTGGTGAGTGGAACATCAGTGTGGCTGACTATAGAGTCAACTGTTGAGTGTTGGGTACGTTGTTATGCCTTATGGGTTGTGGTTGAGTGGCACACTGAGTTTGTGGGCTATGTGTCATTTGGGTTGTGTTGGGGGGGTGGAGGTTGCTTGCGTTTCTGCTTTGGAGGTCCCTGTTGCTTGGGTAGATATTTTTTGAGAGCCTCCGCGAATGTAGGCGTGTGTTTTATGTTTCTATGTGTGTGTTTTGGTGGTGTAGGTTTTGAGGGACTATGTGATGAGTGTGGTGTGCTGCAAGTGTTTACCTTCTCCTCTTGACTGTCTAGTCCAGTCTTGTGTGAAGAGAGCTTTACTTTCAGTGTGGTTATATAAGTGCATCTCTCACAGGTTGTAGTTGTTGGGTGGTAGGAGGAGGGAGTTGTCTGTGTACATGAGGCAATTGCTGCATTGCCCCAAGATGCCCAGATTCATCACGTAGACAGGAGAAATCACCGAGAGCTGAGCCTTAGACATCCCTGGATAGGTGCTTATTTATTAAGTACTAAAAACTGTTTTCCTCTAGACAAGTGAGGAAATTTGAGTGTTGTAGTAATTTGTAGCTTATTTAGTGCTTACAATCAGTTCTGAACAAGTACTGAGCTCAAAGAAACAGATTTGAGTACTGAAACTAGAAAACTGGCTAGTTCTAAGAAACAAAATTAAGCTAGAAGGCTTCCCTCCAATACAGAAAGGATAGGGGGCTCAGAAGCTTACAAACAGTCCTGGGTACAGCAAATCTGTATCTGGACTAGACAACTTATAGGAAAGGCAGGAAACAAACTTAGAAAAACAAATATTTTTTGTAAAGTGGAAAGGGGAAAGGAGGAGCAGAAGCTAACTGGGTTGGGCTTCTCAAATGTTCTCCCTGGAATAGGTAGAATGAGGTAATGACACTAGACTGGGAGGAGTGTCCCAGATCAAATTTACAGTAGGGGCGGGCAACTGCAAAGCCACCAAGTATGCTACACTATCAGCACTACTTAGGTAGAAAAAAACTGCAGAAATGTTCAAACAGATAAAGGATCAAGGAGACTCTAGAAAATGGTTTTAAATGCAAACAAGTTATATGATACACTCCTAGCAGGAAATCAGAACAAACAAACCCAACCAGATGCTTAACAATTGTAGAAAATTCGACTTAATACCTCACACACATTGAATAAAATAAAAGTGCTATAAATAACTCAGAAATAAGCAAAAACAGGATACTTAATGTATTATATCACAGATTAGTTAGCTCAGAGCCCTTCCTCCAACTTCCTCCGCTTAGCTCAGTGTGAAATGGCAGAAACAGTCACAATTTAACTTCTTAAGTAACAAAGTTGAAACCTGAAACAACTTTAAAAAAATCTTGAAAGAACCAATGAGGTGCTTACTCCAAGGCGTAGTCCAGGCAACCCCAGTCAGCCAATGACCACAAACAATTCACTCTCACTGAAATGCTATACTGGCTTTGGCTAAGCTATGATGGCCTGGGACATGTGCTCAGACACACAGCCTTTACTAACAAACCACTAGGCCCAAAATGCAAGCCTGAATATGGACAATGCTACACTACCAACACTACTTAGGTAGAAAAAACTGCAGAAATGTTTAAACAGATAAAGGATCAAGGAGACTCTAGAAAATGCGTTTAAGTGCAAACAAGTTATATGATACACTCCTAGCAGGAAATCAGAACAAACAAACCCAACCAGATGCAGGAAATCAGAACAAACAAACCCAACCAGATGCTTAACAATTGTAGAAAATTCTACTTAATACCTCACACACAGTGAGCAAAATAAAAGTGCTATAAATAACTCAGAAATAAGCAAAAAACAGGATACTTAATGTTATATATCACAGATTAGTTAGATCAGAGCCCTTCCTCTGACTTCCTACGATTAGCTCAGTGTGAAATGGCAGAAACAGTCACAAGTTAACTTCCTAAGTAACAAAGTTGAAACCTGAAACAACTTTAAAACAAACTTGAAAGAACCAATGAGGTACTTACTCCAAGGCATAGTCCAGGCAACCCCAGTCAGCCAATGACCACAAACAGTTCACTCCCACTGAAATGCTATACTGGCCTTGGCTAAGCTATGATGGCGTGGGCCATGTGCTCAGACATACAGCCTCTACTAATAAACAACTAGGCGCAAAACACATCTGATTATGGGCAATGCTACATTACCAACACTACTTAGGTAGAAAAAACTGCAAAAATGTTTAAACAGATAAAGGATCAAGGAGACTGTAGAGAATGCTTTTAAATGCAAACAAGTTATATGATACACTCCTAGCAGGAAATCAGAACAAGCAAACCCAACCAGATGCTTAACTATTGTAGAAAATTCTGCTTAATACCTCACACACAGTGAGTAAAATAAAAGTGCTATAAATAAATCAGAAATAAGCAAAAAACAGGATACTTAATGTTATGTATCACTGATTAATTAGCTCAGAGCCCTTCCTCCGACTTCCTCCGATTAGCTCAGTGTGAAATGGTAGAAACAGTCACAAGTTAACTTATTAAGTAACAAAGTTGAAACCTGAAACAACTATAAAAAAAGCTTTAAAGAACCAATGATGTGCTTACTCCAAGGCGTAGTCCAGCCAACCCCAATCAGCCAATGACCACAAACAATTCACACTCACTAAAATGCTATACTGGCCTTGGCTAAGCTATGATGCCCTGGGACATGTGCTCAGACACACGGCCTATACTAACAAACAACTAGGCCCAAAACACAAGCCTGAATATGTACAGTGTTACATTACCAACACTACTTAGGTAGAAAAAACTGCAGAAATGTTTAAACAGATAAAGGATCAAGGAGACTCTAGAGAATGCTTTTAAATGCAAACAAGTTATATGGTACAGTCCTAGCAGGAAATCAGAACAAACAAACCCAACCAGATGCTTAACAATTGTAGAAAATTCTGCTTAATACCTCACACACAGTGAGTGAAATAAAACTGCAATAAATAACTCAGAAATAGGCAAAAAATCAGGATCCTTAATGTAATATATCACAGATTACTTAGCTCAGAGCCCTTCCTCTGACTTCTCTGATTAACTCAGTGTGAAATGGCAGAAACAGTCACAAGTTAGCTTCTTAAGTAACAAAGTTGAAACCTGAAACAATGTTAAAAAAAACTTGAAAGAACCAGTGAGGTGCTTACTCCAAGGCGTAGTCCAGGCAACCCGAGTCAGCCAATGACCGCAAACAATTCACTCTCACTGAAATGCTATACTGGCCTTGGTTAAGCTATGATGGCCTGGAACATGTGCTCAGGCACACAGTCTCTACCAGCAAACAACTAAGCCCAAAACACAAGCCCGAATATGTACAATGCTACACTGCCAACACTACTTAGGTAGAAAAAACTGCAGAAATGTTTAAACAGATAAAGGATCAAGGAGACTCTAGAGAATGCTTTTAAATGCAAACAAGTTATACGGTACAGTCCTAGCAGGAAATCAGAACAAACAAACCCAACCAGATGCTTAACAATTGTAGAAAATTTTACTTAATACCTCACACAGTGAGTAAAATAAAAGTGCTATAAATAACGCAGAAATAAGCAAAAAACAGAATACTTAATGTTATATATCACAGAGTAGTTAGATCAGAGCCCTTCCTCTGACTTCCTACGATTAGCTCAGTGTGAAATGGCAGAAACAGTCACAAGTTAACTTCTTAAGTAACAAAGTTGAAACCTGAAACAACTTAAAAAAAGGCTTGAAAGAACCAATGAGGTGCTTACTCCAAGGCATAGTCCAGGCAACCCCAGTCAGCCAATGACCACAAACAGTTCACTCTCACTGAAATGCTATACTGGCCTTGGCTAAGCTATGATGGCCTGAGACATGTGCTCAGACACACAGCCTCTACTAATAAACAACTAGGCCCAAAACACAAGCCTGAATATGGGCAATGCTACATTACCAACACTACTTAGGTAGAAATAACTGCAGAAATCTTTAAACAGATAAAGGATCAAGGAGACTCTAGAGAATGCTTTTAAATGCAAACAAGTTATATGGTACACTCCTAGCAGAAAATCAGAACAAACAAACCCAACCAGATGCTTAACAATTGCAGAAAATTCTGCTTAATACCTCACACACAGTGAGTGAAATAAAAGTGCTATAAATAACTCAGAAATAGGCAAAAATCAGGATACTTAATGTTATATATTACAGATTACTTAGCTCAGAGCCCTTCCTCCGATTTCTCTGATTAGCTCAGTGTGAAATGGCAGAAACAGTCACAAGTTAACTTCTTAAGTAACAAAGTTGAAACCTGAAACAACTTTAAAAAAAACTTGAAAGAACCAGTGAGGTGCTTACTCCAAGGCGTAGTCCAGACAACCCGAGTCAGCCAATGACCACAAACAATTCACTCTCACTGAAATGGTATACTGGCCTTTGTTAAGCTATGATGGCCTGGGACATGTGCTCAGACACACAGCCTCTACCAACAAACAACTAAGCCCAAAACACAAGCCTGAATATGTACAATGCTACATTACCAACACTACTTAGGTAGAAAAAACTGCAGAAATGTTCAAACAGATAAAGGATCAAGGAGACTCTAGAGAATGCTTTTAAATGCAAACAAATTATATGGTACAGTCCTAGCAGGAAATCAGAGCAAACAAACCCAACCAGATGCTTAGCAATTGTAGGAAATTTTACTTAATACCTCACACAGTGAGTAAAATAAAAGTGCTATAAATAATGCAGAAATAAGCAAAAAACATGATACTTAATGTTATATATCACAGATTAGTTAGATCAGAGCCCTTCCTCTGACTTCCTACAAGTAGCTCAGTGTGAAATGGCAGAAACAGTCACAAGTTAACTTCTTAAGTAACAAAGTTGAAACCTGAAACAACTTTAAAAAAAGCTTGAAAGAACCAATGAGGTGCTTACTCCAAGGCATAGTCCAGGCAACTCCAGTCAGCCAATGACCACAAACAATTCACTCTCACTGAAATGCTATACTGGCCTTGGCTAAGCTATGATGGCCTGGGACATGTGCTCAGACACACAGCCTCTACTAACAAACAACTAGGCCCAAAACACAAGCTTGAATATTGACAATGCTACACCACCAACACTACTTAGGTAGAAATAACTGCAGAAATGTTTAAACAGTTACAGGATCAAGGAGACTCTAGAGAATGCTTTTAAATGCAAACAAGT
Organism: Protopterus annectens; assembly: GCF_019279795.1. Classification (NCBI taxonomy): domain Eukaryota; kingdom Metazoa; phylum Chordata; order Ceratodontiformes; family Protopteridae; genus Protopterus; species Protopterus annectens. Next base: position 1,305,111,719 of record NC_056746.1, on the reverse strand, counting down.
TATATGATACACTCCTAGCAGAAAATCAGAACAAACAAACCCAACCAGATGCTTAACAATTGTAGAAAATTCTGCTTAATACCTCACACACAGTGAGTGAAATAAAAGTGCTATAAATAACTCAGAAATAGGCAAAAAAATCAGGATACTTAATGTTGTATATCACAGAGTAGTTAGATCAGAGCCCTTCCTTTGACTTCCTACTATTAGCTCAGTGTGAAATGGCAGAAACAGTCACAAGTTAACTTCTTAAGTAACACAGTTGAAACCTGAAACAACTTAAAAAAAGGCTTGAAAGAACCAATGAGGTGCTTACTCCAAGGCATAGTCCAGGCAACCCCAGTCAGCCAATGACCACAAACAATTCACTCTCACTGAAATGCTATACTGGCCTTGGCTAAGCTATGATGGCCTGAGACATGTGCTCAGACACACAGCCTCTACTAATAAACAACTAGGCCCAAAACACAAGCCTGAATATGGGCAATGCTACATTACCAACACTACTTAGGTAGAAATAACTGCAGAAATCTTTAAACAGATAAAGGATCAAGGAGACTCTAGAGAATGCTTTTAAATGCAAACAAGCTATATGGTACACTCCTAGCAGAAAATCAGAGCAAACAAACCCAACCAGATGCTTAGCAATTGTAGAAAATTCTACTTAATACCTCACACAGTGAGTAAAATAAAAGTGCTATAAATAATGCAGAAATAGGCAAAAATTAGGATACTTAATGTTATATATTACAGATTACTTAGCTCAGAGCCCTTCCTCCGATTTCTCTGATTAGCTCAGTGTGAAATGGCAGAAACAGTCACAAGTTAACTTCTTAAGTAACAAAGTTGAAACCTGAAACAACTTTTAAAAAGGCTTGAAAGAACCAATGAGGTGCTTACTCCAAAGCTTAGTCCAGACAACCGCAGTCATCCAATGACAACAAACAATTCACTCTCACTGAAATGGTATACTGGCCTTTGTTAAGCTATGATGGCCTGGGACATGTGCTCAGACACACAGTCTCTACCAACAAACAACTAAGCCCAAAACACAAGCCTGAATATGTACAATGCTACACTACCAACACTACTTAGGTAGAAAAAACTGCAGAAATGTTTAAACAGATAAAGGATCAAGGAGACTCTAGAGAATGCTTTTAAATGCAAACAAGTTATATGGTACAGTCCTAGCAGGAAATCAGAACAAACAAACCCAACCAGATGCTTAACAATTGTAGAAAATTCTACTTAATACCTCACACAGTGAGTAAAATAAAAGTGCTATAAATAATGCAGAAATAAGCAAAAAACATGATACTTAATGTTATATATCACAGATTAGTTAGATCAGAGCCCTTCTTCTGACTTCCTACGATTAGCTCAGTGTGAAATGGCAGAAACAGTCACAAGTTAACTTCTTAAGTAACAAAGTTGAAACCTGAAACAACTTTAAAAAAAGCTTGAAAGAACCAATGAGGTGCTTACTCCAAGGCGTAGTCCAGGCAACCCCAGTCAGCCAATGACCACAAACCATTCACTCTCACTGAAATGGGGTCGACCTTGTTGCGACCTAAACAAGTGCAGCAATTTCTTCACCTTGATTTTCCCTCTGGGGAAGTCATCCAGGGATGCTCTCCTCCACAATTGCCCCCCCCCACCTTTTGTATGCATTTCCCTCGATACCTCTAATTCCGAAATTCTTACAGAAAGCTTTAAGATTGAAAAGCACAGTAATCCTTATTGCACCCTTTTGGCCTCGACAGATTTGGTTCCCCTTCCTTTGACCTGATCTGGTTCAACAACCCTGGATTCTGGACCCAGTTCCAGAACTTCTGTCCCATCCAGACATTTTGAACCTCAGGCTGACAGCATGGTTCCTCCAGTTCCATTTGTTGCCAGGCATCCTAATATTTCCTCCATAGTGCACCACATCCTTTTGTCAACTCATAAACCTTCCACTTGTAAACTGTACTCTAGCAAATGGAGGAGGTTTAGCATTTGGGCCTATGAAAAAAATATTAGTCCCTTTTCAGCTTTGATAGAGCTTATTTTAGACTTTTTAGCCTCTCTTTTCCATGCTGGAGCTTCCCCTTCTTCCATTAGATTACAAGTAGCTGCAATTTCTGATTTCCATAATGGTTTGGATCAATGTTCTTTAGCCTCTCATAGACTTTGTAAATCATTCCTAAGAGACACACTTTTGTTAAAACCCCCTTTCAAAGATCCGATACCCTCTTGGGATCTAAACTTAGTATTGCAGGCCATAATACAGTCTCCCTTTGAGTCCTCTGCAGAATGTGATCTGAAATTTTGTCTTGGAAGACACTGTTTTTGGTAGCCATTTTCTCTGCCAATAGAATTTCAGAGATTCAGGCCTTGTCCTCTGAACCCCCTTATCTAATTTTCCACAAGGATAGAGTTTCTTTGTGAACAAACCTCTCCTTTCTACCCTAGGTAGTATCAGAGTCTAACATCAATCAATTGATTAATTTACCAGTTTTCATTCCAAATTTTACCAATAAAGGGGAATATTCCTTGCATGTACTTAATGTTCATAGACAATTACATGTCTACCTTCACAGAAAAAAAAGGCATTCAAAAATCAAATCAACTATTTGTTTCCTTTTCCAGTGCAAAAGTGGGTAAGCCAGTCAGCAAGGTAACTTTGGCTAAATGGCTGAAAGACTGCATTTTATTTATTTATGATAAAATAAAATTGACCTTGCCTAGGCCCGTGAAAGTACAATCTACAAGATCTTAGTCACCTCTGCAGTTTTTCAGAAGAGCTTTGATGGATGATATTTCTGCATCATCTACTTGGGTTTCTCCCCATACCTTTATTACTCATTACAAATTAGATTTGGTTTCTAGGGGAAGAGCATCCTTTGGTTTGATGGTGCTCCGGAATATCCTTCCATGAGTCCACCCAAGATTTTAGGTAGCTGGGGACTCTGTCCCATTTGTCAAAGATAAAATGAAGATTGATAACATCAGATAAAGAAGTTATGAACTTACCATAACGTTCCATCTATCTTGTCTGTCTTCATTTATCCTTGACTCTCCTGCCTCCATCCCCTGACAGTTAAAGATTTTTTGGTAGAGCAGATTATATATACTTAAATTATTATGATTTTTCAAGCATAACAGATATGGCTTCCACTTGGGCTTTCTTTCTACTCTCTCTCTCTGTATATATATATATATATATATATATATATATATATATATATATATATATATATACTTTCTGCAAACTTGATCTGAGGTAATTGTGAGAGAGGGATTGTGGGTAAAGTTGAAGTTCGAGAGTTTTTGACTGGCACAAGCTGTGGTAATGGCTAAGTTGGTTCCAATATTGGAACCAAAGCCATCTGTCAAGGATAAATGAAGATAGGCAACATAGATGGAAAGTAATGGTAAGTACACAACTTTATTTTCTCATTCGAAAAATAACTTTTCACAATAAAATACTCATTAAATTACTCTAAACCCACCCCTTGTGGGATGACAGAAAAAAGATCTTTAACATCAATAGTCACAAGGAACATATTTTCCCGGTATAAGTCTTCTTTTATGTTCCTTTAAAAGTCCCATAAATATTTGAGTAGGTGGTAAACATTTTGAATGAGAACTTTAATATAATCAATAAACTTTGCAATGGGTCAGATTTTGGGATAAGGAGTGAGTTATATAAATTTGTACATGTCTTGGCAATACCAAAAATGGCAGGAATAAGGGACTTATTCACTTTTGTAAATGATCTAATTATTTATTTATTTATTGACATTTGGTGACCTGGAAAGCCTGACTGGGTCAGGAACCCATTTTCAGTGGAGGCCCAGGGAGCAAAGCCTCAAAACAAATACAGACATTAAAAGATTCTACAGTTATAACTAAACATTACATACATTTCAAGAACAAATACAGACATTAATAGATTTTACAGGGTTACATAAACATAACATGCATTTCTAGGCATAATATAATTTATCACGTGAATAGATAACAACATGTAGTAGATTGTAACAGTTTGCGCTATAATTCTAGTTTAGAGTTGTAACTTAGTAGCAAAGCAGGCAAAGTTGTACAGAAGGCATAAAATATAGTAGTTTATCTTTGTAAGTGTAAAGGATAGAAGCTTAATAAGGGTAAGACATAGGGAAGAGAATATGATTGTATAAAGATAATAGTAGAAGTAAGAGGTTATCAAAACAGGTATAAGATGGTGGGGAGGTTAATGTTTGTAGCTATTCTATAAGTTATAGGAGAATATTATAGTTAGAGATTGGGTAGGTAGGTTAATGTGATATATAGTCTATGTGATTTAAAAGAAATATTATAGTGAGAGCTTTGTCAAGAAGAAGGAGGTATAGTAGATAAGATGGGAAGATGTATTGGAAGTAGTTCAGGAAAGGTGAAAGGAGGAATTTGACAGAATTAAAAAATAATAATAAATTGCCACGTGAAAGGATAGGAAGAGAGTAAGTGAAGGGGAGAGGCAGCAGGGGAGGGAAAGAGGAAGTCTGGGGAGATAGATTAAGTATGGTAGCCTATAGTTAAAGAGCAAGAGCAGATGTGAGTGTTGAGAAAGTGATTTTTAGTGTGAGTTTGTAAGTCTTAAAGAATCTAAAGCACTGACTGATATTTGGAGGAAGGACATTCCATAGTTTTGCAATGGCATAGGAGTAGAGGCTGTATTCAGCCATTTTGTTAGGTTGGTTTACATTTAATAGCTGTTTGTTTGTGTAATTGAGATTTTGGGATGGGGTGTAGGGATGTAAGATAGGTTTTAAGGCAGGGCAGTTGTCTGGTTTGTATATTATTTTGTAAGCAAGAGATAGTTGTACAAAGTTAAGATAATGGGGGAATTCTAGCCAGTTTAGTTTGTTAAGGGCATAACAGTGGTGCGTGTGGTGAGGTACACCAGTTGCAAATTTGGCTGTTTTATGATAGCATGATTGAAGCTTGTTCTTTAGGGACATGTGAAGGTTGGTGAGAATGGGGGCTCCATACAGGAGGGAAGGAAGTAGGAAGATATTGGTTAGTGCTTTTTTTGGTGGAATTATCAATGAATTGTTTGTGTCTGTAAATTTTGCCAAGTTTGAAATTTTTATTTTTAATTGTACTAAGTATATGTTGTTCAAAGTAAGTTTATTGTCTATAGTGGTACCCAGTAGCTTTGCCTGAGTTACAGTTTAAATTTGTGTTTTATTCTGTGAAAATATTTTAAAATCTTGTGTAAGGGGTTTTGGTGAGAACAATAGTAGCTTAGTTTTTTTTAGGATTGAGTAGTAATTGTGCTGTATTTAACCAGGTTTCAATAGATGTGAAGCCATCTTGTGTCATTGTTAAGAGATGTTGAGGGTTGTAGGAGAAGGAGATAATAATGGAGGCATCAGCGTTTTGAATGAGTGTACTTTGAAGGGAGGCAGTATGAAGATTGTTGATGAAAATATTGAAAAGCAAGGGTGCAAGAATGGATCCTTGAGGGACTCCTGTACTATTAACCTGGTATTCTGTTAAAACTATTTTGCCACCTAACACATTGCGGTCTATTGGTTAGATAATTGTAGAACCATTTGTGGGTAAGTTGAGAGCATCCTAATGAAGATAGTTGTAATAGTTTATGATGTGACACTGTATCGAAGGCCTTTGATAAGTGTAGAAGGATTACTGATGTTAATTGGCCAGCATGCAAAGCTTTGTTTACGGTATCTGTGAAGGATAGTAATGCAGTGGTAGTGCTATGTGCTGGTTGAAAACCATGTTGGGTAGGTGCAAGAGGTTGGTTTGTACTCTCCCCGTTTCTTCCATTTTTTACAGTTATTAGGTGCAAGAGGTTGTTATCTGAAAGATATTTATTAGTTGTGTGTGTAAGTAATTTAGATAATGGGGAGAGGAAAGAAATGGGTCGATAATTTATTAATTTGTTAGTTTTCGCTCCCTTGTCTAAGGGGATTATGATACATTTTTTTCCAGAGTTTAGGGATATCAGACTCTGTGTTGGATCTAGGAATCAGAATGCTAACTGGGTAGGCTGTTGCATCAGCAGCAAGTTTTAAATATTCTGATGGAAGGTTTTCAGCGGAGAGGGAGTAAGGTTTTAGTTTGTTAAGAAGCTTGTGTATTAGTGAGGTAGGAACAGATTGTAGAGACAAAGTAGATGATGTAGTGCTAACTGTAGAAGTTTGATGAAGGGGGAGGTATTTATGCTGGGGTTACTATTAACTGTGTCTGCTAAGATTAGATTTTCCTAAAGGCTGGAGTTTGTATTAGGTGTGGAATACTTTAAGTATACTATCAATGAAGTGGGAGTTGAACATGTTCTGTTTCAGATAGCTCTTTGGAGCTGGGGATGTGTTTTGTGAGGTTCCAGGAGTAAGGGGTGCTGAGATGGTTTTCCAGAATTTTTAGGTTTATTGGTTTGGCTGGATATTTATTGAGATCATTTTTTTTTGGCAATAACTATTTTTTTTTTGCCTTATTACATGGCTGCTTACATTTTAGTTGGTTGGCTTCATCTTTATTTCTATGCCATTCTTTCCAGGCTCAGTCTCTAGTTAGTAATATTTGCTCTGTGGTTTTTCTGAGCCAGGGAGCGTGATTTATTTTTGTTCTTTTGGTTCAAAGGGGAGGTGAGCTGTTAAGGTTGTCTAAGAAGACTTTGTCGAAGTGACTTATAGCATCTTCCAGTGATAGTGTTTTAATGGGGTCCAGTTTATAGCTTTGTTTAAATTTCTTGATGTTTTATAGGTGTGGGGTTAGGCCAATGGGGGGGTTCTTATAGGTATGTGCTGCTAAGCAGTCACTTAGGGTATTTGGGAGAGTGCTGGAATTGGAGTATTTATGGGGATCAGTTACTAGGATCCAATCTAAGGTTGCACCTAGCTGATTATTCTTTTGCATTTTGGTAGGGCTGGTGATAAGTTGTGTAAAGTTGTGAAGGTTTATACTATTGGGGAGTTAGTGATCATATTTTGCCAGATGATATTCAATAGTTTCACTGGTGATATTATTCGTAGTCCAGGAAAGAAAAATGTCTAGTATTGGGATGTTTTGGTCAGGAATTATATAGATTATGCCAATGGATATTTGTTTAGAATTGTTTATTTGTGTGGATTCTAAGATAGTTTCTGCACTACCAAAAGATGGAACATGTTTGGAGACGGGAGTTATTACAAAGGTGATATAATGCTACACTGCCTGCTTTTTTAAGGGTTTTGTCATTTATTAAAATATTCTATCCTGGAGGGACTATTTCAGCATCTTGAATGTGTGGTTTTAACCAGGTTTCAGTAACTGCTACTATATCTGGGGAGTACTGTGTTAGCCATGAGTGAAATTTGGTGATTTTATTGCATATACTGTGTATATTTAGTGTTATTAATAGCAAATTTTTACCAAGGGATGATTGAAGGGAGGTAGTTGACTGTGTAGTTCCAGGATTGGGATGAATATCTCCACAGTGGGGAAAGTTTGAGGAGGTGGTTTATGAGATAGTAAAGAAGGTTAGCTTTATTAGTGTGCTTGGAGACTATGTGGAGTATAAGTTTGGTTTTGGTGGTTGTAGGAAGGAATCTGATTTTAGTAAGGTGAATATTGTTATGTTCAGTTAGGTAGCTATTATTTTAGATAACCTTTCTATGTGGCTGTGAAGAGGTTGGGTCTGGGTAGATGTTTTTACAGGTGCAGGTGTTAGAATGCACCTGAGGGAGGTAGTTTGTATTAGTATGCCTAAGGAGGTGATTAGAGATATTAAGAAAATAATTTAGTGTGAAAGAGAAAGCATGATGTTGATTTATAAGGGCAAATAAATTGGGTATGGAGATAGAGAGGGTAAAAGAAAGGGTAAAAGAAAGAGGGGAGAATTATAAAAAAATTATAATGTAGGATAGAGTACAAGTGGAAGTTAAAGGTGGGTAATAGGGTTTACAAATTTAGGAGAACACCTTTGGGATGATGAAGAAATTGCAGTTTTGTAGGTGTTAATAGATATCAGTTAAATAGTACAGAGTTTATTGGATGGTGTTGGTGCTGGGAGGAGGTATGGTAACTATAAATGTAATTGAATAAGGGGTGGGTAGGAATGGGAGCAGGGTAGGGGAGTGAATGGAGTGGGGCTACATCGAGCTCAGAACAGGTAAGGAGAAAGTTGAGAGAGAAACCCATAAAAACTGAGAGGTTAGCTTAAGAAAGATTTCTTATAAAAAACGAGGAGTTCTATTTACTTGTGAGGTAATTCTGTTGGTCAAATGCTATCTGTCCAGATACAAGTATAGAGGCAAAGAGTGAGGTGGGTAGAACACTACAGAAGAAATAAAGTTTATACTAGCAGATACTATAACAGAAAGGCAAAAAGAGGGGTAGAGCACTAAGAAGATGTGAAATAAAACTGTAGAACACTATAGGAAAGAAAAAAACAGAAGTAATTGGCAAAAGAGATGGGGGGTGAGTTTTGGTGGTAAGTTAGAGGCCAAAGTACAATAGCATTAGGTAATTACAGTTTTTTTTATTTAGACATATTTTGCTTCTCTTGGATGTTATAGGGGATCTTGAAGGACATCAGCTATGTTTATGAGGCTTGTCTTAGTGCTCTGGTCAGAAGAGTAAATTAAGTTTAGTGCTCTACAATAAAAGGAAAGAAAGACAGGTTGATAGGGGTGGAATAGGAGTGATTAGGAAAACTGAATACTGGTAGAAAAGAATAGAGAAGACAGGCCTTGAGACTAAATAACAGAATGCAGGTTATAAATTAAGGGAAAGAGAATTTAGAGATAGGTAATAGCAGTGATTAACATGAAGGTAGCACTGTTAGATCAGTAAGGTGCAAGAGGCACAGAGTAAGCACAATAAAGTTATTTGTTTAACTGCATAGTCACTATATATCTGGAAGTAAGATACTAATTATAAACTGTTTCAGTAGATAAATAATAACACTTAGCTATTTCCTTATATATAAATTGCTTAGTAAGATCTACAATTGATGAATTTCTCTGTAATCAATGTAAATTTGTAATTATGCTAATTGTGTTTCTGGAGCTTTTTTCCCCTGGGCCACCACTGAAAATTAGTACATACCCAGTCGGACTTTCCCGGTAAACAAACATCAAATGAAATAAAAATAAAATAAGCGATAATTACTTGTTTTTTAAACACTTCTTTGTAAAACCCATTATTTAATATATCCATCATTTTATATGAGTAATCACAACATTCATAAAAAACAGATCCCCTCCCTTGTCTGGTTTCATCATTCAAATGTTCTTGTTAGGACAAACATTTCTTAAAACCTCATTTTCATGGGGGTTCAGGTTGTCACATATCCACCTCTTTCTACTTCTGATATGTATCATTTCAACTTAAAAAGGTCTTACTTTGTCTAGGCAATTCCAGTCTTGTATCCCAGCTCAAAAAAAGTAATAATTTCCTTAGTTAGACCTATTTCTGACAGAGTAATCTATAGGGAATTTTTTTAAAGTCTACCAACTCAGTACACTCCCAAAACATATGTTCCCACTTACCTTTTTCTTCCCCAGCAGACCTCTAACATTTGCCAACTACCTGAGGAACAATTCTTTAGAGTCTGCTTGGTGTATAAAATTACCTATGCAAACACTTCCAAGCAAAAATCATAAATCTTCTAGACTTTGTTCTATATTTGGGCACCATTAATATGTCCTCCCATTGTTTTCTTGTAAATCACTTATCCAGTCTTTCTTCCCAATCTTTTCTAACTTCCTCTGATTGATTCCTATAGTTACTGGGCAATATTTTATATGCTCTACTAATTATCCCTTTTTAACAGCAGCTTCTGTTCTATATTGAACTTAAAACTGTATGAGAGCAGGTCTTTCACTTAGGATTCCCCTATCCCTTTCTCTTTGCCTATACTCTATCAGTCATTAATAGGGAAGGCGGTTTCTAGCCTGCAATCCAAATGTTTTCTTGGCTTCTTCCCATTCTGTTACCTGTCCCTCTGTTGTTGTTTGCTCCCAATATCTTGGTTCCTTTGCTAGTTTTCTCCAGGAAAGTCCAGCCTCCTCTTGTCTGTTCTCTATATCCCTAATTGCAGTTGTCCCTATTGGCAGAATCTATATTCTTCAATCTTGTATTGGCTTACTTCTTAGAATACTTTCTGTTATTTTATGAATATAATGTTTTTTTTTAATTTCTCCAAATCTTTTGGGTTTCTAATACTATGATGGGAATGGATCCCATTTCTAAGTCAAAGTACGATTAACGATTATGAAATTAGTATTATTTCACTCTTTGATGTCAGCCAAAAGTGGTCTTCGCAACATCCACAATGTGCCCAGTAATGACTCCTCCTGCTATTCGTATGGGGTTACATGGATTGGTAACATATTTAAATATGACTGTAGATTCTTTTTTATTTTATAAGACCCGTTGCTCCTACTACTGTTGAAACTGTCTGGGTATCTTTCATCCACATTGCTCTCATTTCTGTCTGCAGATCCTGATATTTTATGACCTTGTGTCTCTCTGTACGCAAGACACTGTAGTCACTGGGTTTGGTGATTTCAATGATCAATGCTACTTTTTTCTTCTTTTCTTGGACCACTATATCAGGTTTTCTAGTACCTGTCTTTTGAACTGTTGGTAATGGGTAATCCCATTTGATATAAACTTCATCATTTTCTATGATGCTTTGTGGCTCATGTTTCCAGTGTTTTTCAGCTATTTCAGTACCATAATGTTTGCAAAAATCCCCAGTGCAGCAATCTTGCCACAGTATTATGCCTTTCAGTATACAGTCCTTCTGCCCTAAGTATGTCACAACCAGCAACAAGGTGTGTGACTGTTTCCAATTCTGTTTTATAAAACCTACATTTGTCTGTTTATCCCACATGTTCTGTATGGCTCTTTTTATTCTCCTTAAGAATCTGCGTACAAAATATCCCACTCTTTCTCTTTCTTGAACTTCCCCCTTACTTCATCATCATCTGTTTTCTCTGCCAAATGATTTCTCTGCATCAAGACACACCAACAACAGAGGTATTTTCATACATTCTGCTTCCCTCTGGATCACCATTGTTGTATTAATCTTGTCAGATGTTTGCCTCCCCTACACAAAACCACACATCCATTTCTATCAACTTTGGCAACACCTTTTGCCATTCTTTTAGATATTATAGAGAGACACTTTATAATTGTGGCTTAAAATTGAAGTGGGTCTATATGAAGTTGGGATTGAAGGCTGTCTGCCATCTTTAGGTAACACAGCCACTACAGCTTTCTTCCAAGATGCTGGCGATTCCCATCCTTTTAAAAATACCATTAAACAAAATCTTCCAGATATTTATCACTTTCTTCTCTCCTAATTTCCAAACATCCACAGGAATACCATCTGTTCCTGGAGACTTTGCTGAATAATGATTATATATCACTGTTTTTATCTCATCACCTCCTGTCTTAACTGTTAGTTGTTGAGCCTCATCTGTGTCTAACCTTGGCATAATTAAGTTTTCCATAAATATTTCCATGTGTACTTTTTCTTGATTACTACATTTCTCAGCTTGATACAATTTTTAAACAAGAAATATCTTTATTAAATTATCACATATGACACTGGCAATCTAACATTTATATAAATGAAAACAAACTATATTGATAAAATTTTAGTTGCAAACATACATCACAAACCATATTGACATAATTGTAGTTGCAAACATTATACATCACTTATACTCGATATCTAGTCATTGTCAAACATTACATAGCTCATTCAGATCCTGCCTTCCTTTAAACCTCATTCGTCATCTGCATGTATTGTTCCCAGAATTCCAATTTTCCGATGTAATTTGCTCCTACCCTTTTCTAAAGATCCGAATTTCAGTTATTTTATCTCTTGTTACTATATTCACTTCTAGTAAAATTGGTTTAGACTTTGATTTCCATTTTCTAGTAATCACTTTTTTTTGGCAGCCACCATGATTTGACTGAGTAAGGCCTTATTATGTCTAAGCAATTCTGATTCTGCATTATAGCTCAAAAAATCATTTCCTTAGTTACACCAATTTGCTTACCCAGTATCTCTGACAGAGCAGTCTGCAGAGAATCTTTAAAGTCTGCCAACTCATTAACCTTCCAGAAAATATGTTCCCAGTTACTTCCTTCTTCCCCATCACACCTCCAACATTTGCTGTCTACCTGAGGAAAAAATTCTTTGGAGTCTATTTGGGGTGTAAATGTACCTATGTAAGCACTTCCAAGCAAGGATCCTAAATCTTCTAGACTTTGTTTCATATTTCATAGGATCATAGGAAATTACTAGGCTATCGACCTAGAGGTCCTTTCAAGCCTAGCCATTTAATCCCAATGTAATACAATAGATACTTTAGTCAATACCCAGGATTGTATTTAGTAATGACTGACCATGTCCAGGAGGGTTGTGGACGGTATCCCCGGCATGAATTTAATGTGCCCCGTCTGCTCATCCAGACTCCTTTTGAACAGTGTCATAGAGGTGCTCTGCTTCACATGAATCAGCAGCCTATTCCAAAGATGCAGAAGTCGTTGGGAGACAAATCTGTCCCTCCAGCATGTCCTATATGTTCACTGGCCATATTTAGGTCCCAGAATGGGTAGCTCTAGTCACATTTGATTCACAGATGTGCAACAAATTCATTAGGTTTGAGCTGGAGAATGCTCTGTAAGCCAGGCAAAAGTCTCCCCTAAGAAGTCTATATGATACAAAGTATAAAATCCAAAGCATAAAAATTGGCAGGAACACCACAGCTTCACACAGTAAAAGTATTTATTTGTAAAAATGGACCGGATAAGCGCTTTCATGTTGTAAAACCAATGCTTCTTAAGATCATCTTCAGATCATCTTGTGTTTGCCATGATACAAAGTATAGTGACAGGGACTATAGTTGGTCTGTGTAAGGCACGTGCTGGGGTCTCTTGATCTTCTCTCTTAGAAGCCTCTGAGGTCTGTCCTATTGCTACAGATGCTTTGTGCAGTACATGCCAAAAGGGGTGATGTTCTGTAGTCCTATCTTGCCTTCATTGTTACATATGGGACTTGGCCGATTACAAAGCTCAAAGTCTCTAACTTGGCTCGTGGCAAGGTAGGTATCCCATAATGCACTAGTAACAATCCCCAGATCTTGTTTGCCACTCTACGAGTTCAGAAGTGTTCTCTTTCTTGGCCGTGGCTAAGTTGGAATATTTTTTCTTCAGATATTGATAGTGTTCTTTTTTGACGGTAAACTTAGTTTAGTATTAATAGCTTACTGTTGTTAACTTGCGAGTAGTTAATTAGTGTGTGTTTCTGAAGTTTTATTGCAAATTGTTTCTTTGCAAATTGTTGTTGCTAATTGTTGGCCATCACTTCCGCAGGACTTCCTTAGTGGTATCCCTTTGTTTTCTCTTGTGCTAGTTATTGTTAAAACTTTCTTAGGTCCGTTTTTTTATTAGGACCTACTTTTGCCTTCCTGTTGCTTGTTATTATTTGTCTCGCCTACCCCTCTGTTCAGGGCTAGGCCCATTTAAGTTAGAGTACCTAGTCCTCTATTGCCTTTCTCCCTTGTGTGTTGTTTGTTCAGCAGGGCAAGGCCCGTTTAAGTTAGAGGACCTAGTTCTCTACTGCCTTTCTCCCTTGTGTGTTTTTTCTTGAGCAGGGCTAGGCCCATTTAAGTTAGAGGACCTCGTCCTCTCTTCTTATTGTCTGTCTACGTTTATAGTCATTGTGGTGTTAGTTATGCCTAAGGAAACTAAAGACCATAAGCCTTCAAGTTTTAAGAAGTGCTTAAAATGTTCACAAAAAATGTCTCTGACTGACGGGCATAGTATTTGTGTGTATTGTTTGGGAGCCATACATTTACAGGAGACATGTACTTTTTGCCATTCTTTTAGTTCCTGGGTTCTCCAGGAAAGGAAGAACAAACTGATTTTGAAAGGTCTCCTTAAACCTTCCTTTGAGGAGGATTTAGCTAGTTCTTCCTTTTCTCACTCCAGGTCTCCCTCTTCTAAAAAAGAGAAGGTTAAGTCAGTGAAAAGACATTCTCCTACACCAACTACTAAATCAGGACCTCCAGAGAAAGTTGCCAAAATTGACAAACCTTCTACCTGTTTGGCTCCTCTACCTTCACAGCCGGTTGATGTTATTGATATAGACCTTCCAGTTTTGGCCCCAAGTTTTTCAGAGCCTATAACTGGATCCATGCTTCAGAGCCGGTCAAAAGACTTATTACCGCTATCCCCAACTTTCAGATCTCCAATTTTGCAGAGATCTCGCTCCCCTACCTTGTCTTCCAGATCCTCCAGGAGTTTTTCTGAGGAGGATGTCGAGAGGGTGGTGCTTAGACTTTTGAAGTCATCGGTACTGGCAAATATGTTGGCTGCTCCGACCCAATCGGTTCCGGAGCCATCTAAGGCCGTATTTCTTGCTTCTGTTCCTCCTCCAAGCCATACTGGTCTTTTGGAGCCAGATCTATGGGTTCCGTTTTTTGTGGAACCGTCAGTTCCAGCACCCCAAGTGGCTTTCTCAGAGCCAAGTTCCTCTCCAACACCTTCAGTGCTGTCCCTGGTGTCTAGGAGCCGGAGCTCACCAGTCGGCCCCAATGGGGACGCTCGGACTCGAACTTCTTTGGTTCCGAGCCTACCTCTCGGTACATCGGCTCGGCTGAGTTCGGATCCTGCATCTGTCTTGGAGCCGATCGCTTCGGAGTCGAGGGCTACTTCCGCTTCTTCGGAACCGGTGGTGTCCTCGGAGCTGGGAGGGATCTGCCTTCGAGATGACGAGGAATGTGCTGTCTAGCTCTTCAGCTCTACACAAGGGTACCAATGTTCTTCCCCCTCAAGCTCTGACCTGTGTCTCAGCACCATCCCTCTCTCATGACAGCAGAGACCCGCAGCCTCAGGAGCCCCCCTTGGGTGGCCTCCAGTCTTCTGAGACCTCCCCAGAATACTCTTCTGAGGATCCTCCTCGGAAGAAAACTTGCAAGAGCATGTAGACTCCCCTGATGAGTCCATCACCTCTGACACTGACCTTGAGGAGTCAGAAGGGTCCCCTAGGTCGTCCTCTGATGATATCTTCTTCGTAGATATCCTAGAGAAACAGAGAGGCGTCTGGCTCACCGTCACCCCTTCTGATGAGGAGTCAGTGTACCTGAAGGCTTTCGGGTCTCAATCTTCAGCCTGTTGGGTGTCTCCTCCTTTCAATGAGCCATTAGATTTGGTGAGTCTAAAGGTGTGGGAAACTCCTGACACCATGGAACCAGTCCCCAGAAGGCTGAACAAATTCCTTTCAGCACCTAGGGAAAAAGAGTTTCTGACTAAAGGTGTGCCTGTAGATGCCATGGTGGTGCCAGAAGGAACTAGCAGAGACTTCCTCATCTGTCCACCCACCAAACAAAGAGTCTCGAATGATGGACAGATATGGGAAGCGTATTTTTTCTTCAGCGGCTTTTACTCTCAGATCGCTGAATTAGCTCACCCATTTCACTAGGCTTCAAAGAGATCTCCTAAAAGAGCTAGGAGATACTCTCCAAGGTACTTTAACTGAAGGAGTCCCTGAGAAGGTTACTGCTCAGTTGTCCACCTTAAACTGTATTGTTAACTCCTCCATGAGGCTGATATCTTACGCAGCAGATGGAGCGAGCAGGGCAACAGGTTCAGGAGTTTCTCTTAGGAGACACTCCTGGATGCGTTTATGTAACTTTGCGGAGCCCTTTAAGTCTACATTTACCAATGCTCCCTTTGATGGTTCCTCTCTGTTTGGACCAAAGGTAAAAGACACACTCACTAGATGCGAGCAGGAAGGGCAGACTCTCTCTGCCATGAGAGTACGTTTTTTCGTCCCTTCTAGACCATATCCTAAAGGTCAGAGAGGGGGAAAAATATGGTTCAAAAGATCTCAGAGATTATTCCCAGACGCACAAGGTGATTCCTTCTTCAGAGGCAGAGGAGGAGGAAATAGTGGTAGATGTCGCCCTAGAGGCAGGGGGTGTCCGCAAAACCAGGGTGACTGCAATTCCTTTCCTGGATATCCCTATCAGCGTTCCTGAAGGGAGGCCCGGCTGCGCTTCTCTGGAGCCAGTCGGGGGTCGCTTATCTTTGTACCCAGCAGCCTGGCACGACATCACACAAGACAAGTGGGTACAAAGAATAATTTCCAGACAATACTCCATTCCCTTCTCTTTTCCTCCTCATCTAACCAAGAGAATCCTAGATGTTCCACCCAATCACAGGGATCAAGCAACTATGGAAGTCCAAAAGTTGCTTCAAAAGAGAGTCATCCAAACCGTCCTCCCAGACCAGATAGGATTCGGAACTTACTCCAGATTCTTTTTAGTGCCAAAAGGAACAGGGGACTGGAGGCCCATCCTGGATCTCAGCAAGTTAAATGAATCAGTGAAGAGGTCCAAGTTCCAAATGGTAACACTGCAGTCTATACTCCCTCTGTTAGGGAAAGACAATTTGATGTGCTCCATAGACCTCCAAGATGCATACCACCACATAAAAATGGACAGAGCATCAAGGAGTCATTTACGCTTCCGGCTGGGAGCCAGTCATTACCAATTTCGTGCTCTGCCCTTTGGTCTCACCACAGCCCCTACGGTGTTCACCAAATGCACGGCGGTAGTAACGGCTCACTCGAGACATCTTGGATTCCAAGTGTTTTTGTACCTGGACAACTGGCTCCTGACTGCCACCACCAGGCACCTACTTCTACAAACCAGGGATTCAACCATCTGAGTCTGCACTCAGCTAGGCATCACTATGAAATGGGAAAAATCTGTCTTGTCGCCCTCTCAATATGTGACATTTATAGGCGCAGAAATGGACACAGTTGCAATGATGGCTCGCCTTCCTTCAGACAGAGTGCAAAATCTAAGACAACAAATATACAGCCTGCTTTCCCAACACAAGGTCAAAGCGAAGACAGTGCTCAAACTTCTGGGAACCATGGCCTCTACTATAACTCTCGTTCACGCTAGCCAGACTACATATGAGAATTCTACAATGGCTACTCCTTTCCCAATGGTCTCTTCAGCAACTGCCTTTATCTCATCCCATTTTAATAACGGAATCTTGCAAAAAGGACCTTTGTTGGTGGATCCAATCAACTAAAGATAGGGAGACCATTCATTCCTCGTCAACCCATTGCTACTGTGACCACGGATGCCTCCCAGATAGGGTGGGGGGGTATTATCTAGGAAGGACAGTCCAAGGCACGTGGCAAGAACATGAGGCTCACTTGCATATCAATGTTCTAGAGATGAGAACAGTGCTCTTAGTGTTGCAAACACTTCACGACTTTCTTCTTCCAGGGACAATAGCAATCCAAACAGACAATATATCAGTGGTATGGTTTATAAACAAACAAGGGGGAACCAGTTCCTACTCGCTATGTCAAGAGGCTCTACGTGTTTGGCAGTGGGCAATATCTTCCCAACACTTTCTAGTTGCAACGCATATCCTGGGAGAACCAATGTGATAGCCGACAAGCTCAGCAGGACAATCTTGATATCTCACGAGTGGTCTCTGAATCAGAAAGTCGTGGAACAGATTTTACGCAAATGGGGACAGCCTTGCTGCGATCTGTTTGCCACCCCAATGAACACCAAATGCAGCAGGTACTTCACCATTACCCCCCCCCCCCCCCGGGGGGGGGAGACGTCGAGAGACGCACTTGTCCACAATTTGCCCTTGGGACTTCTTTATGCTTTCCCTTTCTTTCCGCTAATATCGAAAGTTATCCAGAAAGCAAAGACTTTAGGAAGCAGAATGATTCTCATCACTCCTTACTGGCCTCGTCAGATTTGGTTCCCCTTTCTCGGGCCTCACCTTCTGGACGATCCATGGACTCTGGACCCAGTACCAGACCTTCTGACACATATGTCAGGCACGTTCCATCCCTGTCTCCACACCCTCAACTTGACAGCATGGCTGCTCCACTTCCATCCCTAGTCAGGCTTCATGATTTCTCCCCTGTGGTTACTCATATCCTGACATCTTCTCATAAACCTTCTACGAGAAAATTGTATGCTAGCAAGTGGAAAAGATTTTCTCTCTGGGCACAAGCTAGGAACATAGATCCATACACAGCCTCCATTCCCTTAGTGTTATAATTTCTAACCGAACTATTTCATCAGGGATCAGCTGCTGCTACAATCAAAGTTCAATTAGCAGCTATCTCCAATTTTCATTTGGGGCAACATGAACCTAATCTTAAGGCTCACAGATTATGTAAATCATTTTTAAAAGGCACTACCTTACTAAGACCTCCTTTTCAAGAACCTATATCTCCCTGGGATCTAAATTTTGTTCTTTCAAAACTTACCTCACCACCTTTTGAACCTTCACATACATGTGATTTAAAGTTCCTTTCATGGAAGAGTGTCAGAGCTGCAAGCACTCTCAGTCAAACCTCCTTACTTGATATTTCATAGAGACAGAGTTTCCCTTCGCACTAACCCTTCCTTCGCCCCAGCTATTGAACTGCCAGTCCTTTTTCCAAATCATACAAACAAAGCGGAATATAAGTTTCATCACCTTGATGTACACAGACAGTTAAGGTTCTGTCTACATAGAACCAAAGAGTTTAGGAGATCAGACCAATTATTTATATCTTTTTCGGAGACGAGAAAAGGAATGCCAGTCTCCAAGATAACGTTATTTCAAATTGCATATCTTTTATTTACTCTTCTAATGGTAAAGAACTCCCATTTAAAATTAAAGGTCATTCCACCAGATCTATATCCACATCTGCCGCTTTTCAAGCCAGAATTCCAATGGACAGTATATGTGCAGCAGCAACTTGGGCTACCCCTCATACCTTTTTTACTCATTAAAAATTGGACTTGACCTCCAGGGGTAGAGCTTCCTTTGGTTCCACGGTTCTTAGGAATATATTCCCATGAGCCACCCGAGAAAAAGGTGCTAGGGACGCTGTCCCATATGTAAGAATGGAGGCGAGATAGGACTACAGAACATAAAGAAGTTATGTACTCACTATAACGTTCCATGTTTGTAGTCCATCTTGCCCTTCATTCTTACGACCCCACCCACCTACCCCCATCCATGTATCCTTGGAGGATCTGGAGACAAGATAATGTCTATCTTTCTTAGAGTTGGAGACCTTTCATCTTTGTTTTTCCTTGTGAAAATACCTTTATATCATTATTATAGACAGCAGCAAACAAGATCTGAGGATTGTTACTAGTGCATTATGGGATACCTACCGTGCCATGAGCCAACTTAGAGACTTCGAGCTTTGTAATCGGCCGAGTCGGAGCCGAGGATCGGCTCTGAACCCATATGTAAGAATGAAGGGCAAGATGGACTACAAACATGGAACGTTATGGTGAGTACATAACTTCTTTTTATACTCAATTATGCTCCTGATTAGTGACGAGTGTAGAGGGCTTATAACCTCCTTTGCTGTAGAGGCTATGCGTTTGCTAATCAGGTGTGCTTGCTACGTAGAAAGCCTTCTTTAGTACAGTAGTCACATGGTGGTCAAAGTTAAGGTCTCAGTCTACTTGTGATCCCAGATCCCTTACCACTTCTTAGGTACTTAGGGTATTGTTAATTTGATAGTGTGAAGGGACATTGTTTTTACCGAAGGAAATGATGCTGCATTTCTTTCCATTTAGTTTGAGACCATGACTAAGACACCAGTCATTGGTTTGTATAAGACCCTTCTGAAGTATACTGTAATCATTTGGGGATTTGATAATTGCACCCAGTTTATAGTCGTCTGCAAACTTGGTCAAACACAGCTCCTTAGTTTTGGCCTGAACGTCTGAGAAGTATATACCAAACAATATGGGTCCCAGCACTGACCCTTGTAGCACCCCGCTGGTGACAGGTCTGCTGGCTGATGTGGAGTCACATACTTTATAGTGTGCGACTGGTTTGTGAGCCAGTTGCCTATCCATCTTACAACAAAGGGATTTACATTCAGTTTGCTAAGTTTATCAGTAATGCCTGAGTGGGATTGTATTGAAAGCCTTGGCCAAGTTGAGGTATGCTGTGTGCACACAATTGCCCTCGTCAGTGGCCCTGGCCACATTTTCAAAGAAATCCACCACGTTTGACAGGCAGGATCTGCCCTTGACAAAGCCGACTTAGGTCGCTTCCAGGGTTTGGAGGTCACCTATGTCTTTATTTATGAGGTCCATCATGATATGTTTCATGGCCTTACAGATGAGGCTGGTCAAACTTTATAATTCCCTGCATCTGTTGCTAAGCCACCTTTGTAGGGGGGAATAGCTATTGCTGTTCCCCATTCCGCAGGAACATAGACAGTGATTATGCAGTGATTGAACAGGGTACTTGATAATACTAGTTCATGTTTTAGTTTGTTTAGAAGAAAGTCTGGGATGCAGTCTGGTCCCTTAGAGGCTGTGTTTTTTTGCCTTAGATAAGGCTTTAATGACCTGCTCTTCAGATATGTAGGGTGGGGGAGGGGAGTTGGGGGTAAGGCTTGTAATACTTTTGGAGTGAATTTTTCATCAAATCTATCTGCCAGCAGGTTTGCTATCTCTGCAGACAGTGTGTGTGACACCATTAGTTACTAGTACGGCGCATGCTTGGGCCCTACCTTTTAGGCTGTACATAGCTGTACAAAGCCTTATAGTTGTTCTTGGCTGTGACTTTTAAGTTTTTCTCAAAGTTAATTGCCTGTTTAGGCTGAAGAGGGTGCTTTTCCATTGTTGAGGCCTCACCTTAGCTTTCCTAGACAGCAACTTTTTGCATTTATTGTAAAGTTTTTTGAAGCTGGATGTCCATCAGGGTGGCTTGTTTATACTTGGGGCACTGGCTTTGATTCTGTCCTGAACAGCCGAGTCTATACACTTATATAAGTGACTGTACAGAGCTTTATTGTAAACTTTGGTGTAGTTACCACTTCCAACTGGGGGTGGGGCCTAAAAAGCATTTCACCTAGCAGGTTATAGTATGCCTTGGTGAAGTTTTTTAGTCTGACTTGACCCTTTGTGAGTTCTGATGTTATTGCCAGTTCAAAGGCGACTGATTTTTGGTCAGATTTAACTAATGAGGGTCCAACAGTCACAGTGGTGCATCTGTTTGTCATGCTAGTGAGGACCAGATCTAGTATGTTTGTTCCTCTTGCTGGGGTTTGAACAATTTGTTCCAGGACATTTGAGTTAAGAAAGTCAAGGAACATTTGCAGTATCGAGTTAGGGCTAGAGTAGGTTTCCGAGTTGATGGTGGGATAATTGAAATCCCCCATGACCAGAGTGTTTGGCAATATTTGGATTGACTTCAATTTGGTGAAGTAAGCCTTATGCACATCATGGTCCATGGAGGGGGATCTATAACTAGCTGTAACTTGAATGGGAGTCTTACCCACAGATCTGAACTTGGAGTAACTCCATAGAGTTGTCCTAGCTAACTAGTTGAGAGGTGAATTTATCTCTAATACTGATGGAAACATCACCTCCTTTGGTTCTCACATGTTCTTTTGCAGTCTGAAGATGTGGAAGGCATTGTAACCTTGCAAGGCCGGGGTCCTGTCTGAGGCCTTGAACCAGGTTTCTGTGACTGCGCAGACATTTACATCCACCAGTGATAGGAGTGCTTCCAGGGTGTGCAGTTTTTAGTTTAAGCTCCTAGCATTTAGCAGCACATCCCTTATTTTGTTATGATTGGTAAATTTCATGTTGGCAATTTTGTTTTTGACACATTGCTTAAAAAAAGGCACTACGGGGGAGGCAAGAGCCTTTGCCAGCAGCCAAAAGCCTAGTGGTGCTAAGTGCAAACCATCTCTGGCAAAACAGTGAGGTTTGTCTACCATGTCATCCCAGGTTGACAGAAACTGGATCCCCTTGGAATGACACCAAAAACTAAGCCAGTTATTGAAATCGATTATTTTTTGTTTATACTGTGATATCATTCTAGATGAGGGCAATATGCTGCTCAAGGGTAGGGACATACCTGCCTGGTACATGCACTTAGAGAGCTCAAGCTTGTCTCTCTTCATGTAGTCAAGTGAGGTACATCTCAGGCCATTAACTCCAACATGAGCTATGATAGAGTTATAATGGTAGTTGCTGCCGAGAGACCTGAGTGCATACGTGATCTGATGAATCCTGGCACTGGACAAGCAGCTGACTGTGACTTTCTCCTTATCTAACCTGGTGAGTAAGAAATCTGTGTCTCACTATGGAGTCTCCAGTTACAACAAAATTTGGTTTATGAGTATTACGCCTTAAGGGCTTGGTAGGTGAGAAACTGATGTTGCTATGTGTCTTGGGTACTGTGGGAATTGTATTAGTTGTAGCAGTCTTGTGTTTTGGAGGTCTCTGGTGTTTCGGTAAGTTTTTTGAAAGAACCTCCACGTATGTTGATTTATGTGTTGGATGCGTACTTTGTGTATGGGTAGTAGTACTATGTGCATGAGTAGTGGTGGGTGAGTTGACAACCTCTACAGTGTTTCTATTCGTAGTGCTACAGAGCAGGGATTCAAGATTCTTGGTGTAGATACATCTTTCGCACTCTGTACTAGACTTGAGTTATTAGTAGAGGGTTGTCAGTGTACATGAGGCAGTTGCTACACTGCTTCAGGAGACCCAAGTCAACAAGGCTGGCAGGAGAAACAGGGGTAGTCTAACTGTCCATAATGCTAGGTTTGAAGAACTATTATCACAAAGGGGTGCTTTCAGGACTGATCTAGGAGGTGCTCTGTAGATGGGTGTTTCTGACAGGGTATTCGACTGATGGTTTAATAGGTCATAGCTCACTAGAAATACTTCTTAGACCAGAAATGTTCTAAAGATGAGGACTACACTAATGTACTCCAGCTGTATCTAAAGGAAAAATTGTCAAATGTATCTGTCCAGCTATGGCACACAACTGAGCAGTAGGGCTGGGTGCTGCACCATCTGCAAACAAGCAGAAACCCGCTCAAACACGGGGCTTAAATACCAGAAGCTAAAAACTTAAAAGAACTTTTAAAAAATGTTCAAAAGAACCAATTAGGGTGTTTACTGCAAGCCCTAGACCAATGACCCATTCACCAGACAGGTTACATTCAGCACACTTCTCTCCCAAGGGTGCAGAAGGGCCCCTTCTAATCAAAGAT
Organism: Protopterus annectens; assembly: GCF_019279795.1. Lineage (NCBI taxonomy): Eukaryota > Metazoa > Chordata > Ceratodontiformes > Protopteridae > Protopterus > Protopterus annectens. The sequence goes on along the minus strand of NC_056746.1, from coordinate 1,305,088,639 downwards.
GGCCTGGAAAATGTGGTCAGAGTACAACAGCCACTACAAACAGACCCAGATGCAGCAAACCTGTATCTGGACTATGATACAGCTACTAGTTACACTGATTTAGGCAGGAAACACTGAAAATTATTTCAACAGCGGAAAAACAGCATAGGATCATAGGAAGTACTAGGCTATTAGCCCTGAGGTCCTTACAAGCCTAGCCAACAATTTAGCTCATGTTCCAACCATTCAGCACTCTATGCCATTGTCCAGCAGGGACACAGGTGGAATCCCAGGGGTGTGTTTTCTGTTCCTCATCCAGTTATCCAGATTGTGCTTCAAAAGGGTTAATGAGGTACTCTGCTTGACATGCAAAGGGAGTCTATTCCGCAAAAGGGGGAGTCTCTGGGACACAAATCTGTCCCGCAACATGTCCTGTTGATGTTACAGACCAGGTTGAGGTCATGCGTGCGGGTTACTCGAGTGTAGCTTGACTTGCGGATATGCAGCAGTCCCATCAGGGCGGGGTCTGAGATTGCTTTGTATGCCAGACAGACGTCACCTCTGAGGAGTCTGTAGGAGACTGAGAGGAGGGACAGAGCTTTTAGCCTATCTGTGTAGGGTAGATGTTTGAGGCACTGGATTCTCCTGGTGGGAAGTGAGACACTAAAAATGTTTTAAACAGTAGAAAAACAGCAAGGAGACGCTAAAGAATATTTTAAACAGCAAACAAATCAGTTATTTAAAACACTGCTTGGCGGGAAAACAGAACACCACAAACACTAAAATGACAATGAATAAACAAATAAAAAAGCCGTACGTGTACTCCTCTGAAGACAGTTAAGAATATTTAATAACACAAACCACAATACAGATGAAGCGCTTTTCGTTTAGCAGCTAGCTAAACTTCATCAGATACAATTGCATTGTGTTCCCTCCATTTATATTAGTAAGAAGTCATGTGTACATTCTTAATCAGACTTTATTATTTAGTTATTTCTTAAAGCATACATTCCCTTGTGCTATACTTTGGTGTCCCTTCTATAATACAACAAGTTACAAATTCTTAACATTAACTTCAAATTGATTCTTCACATAGAAAGTGCATATAGATAGTCATGTCATCTCAACAAACTTTTCAATTTTAAAATACAAGAGATAGAACATGTTTCATTAAGGCCAGGATATTGGCAGGTATCTAGTCTTAGCTGCCACAATAATTCTTATTTTTCTAATAATAATGAAGTAGGGCCCCCTCTAAAATCTTCTAACACTTGATCTATAATTTTAAATTTTCAGGAAAGAATATACGAACATGTTTACAACGTAAATAAGAACAAACTGGATAATGCATTAGCAAAGCACTGCCACGAGATGTCGGATCATAAATTTCCTGTACTTTAGTTATACATCACCATTTTGTCTTATCTCTTCCAACTGTAACTGTTAATTATTGAGCCTTATCTATCAATAGCATTGGGAAATTTAAGTATTCCATAAATATTTCCATGTTACTTTTCTTGATTTCTCCACTTCCTTGCTTTATACAAATTTTCATAACATTTCTAAAATATTTCTAATACCTCTACAGGATCTCTGGTCATATTTCTTGTTTTAGGCTCCCTAATGAGCCTAACCCTATTTTTAAATTCCACATTCATTTTATCCTGCTGACTAGCTGTAACTTCTGGAGTATCTTTTATCTTTTTTACTAATCTGGTACCTTGGCTGTTCACATTCTCAAGGATGCTGAGAAGGGGGATAGCCAAGGTACCAGATTGGTAATAAAGCTCCATACCTGTGGAGCAACTTGGACCTTTTTTTTTTCTGAGTATCTTCTATCTTCCCTAATAACTCCTGGATAATTTCCACTACCCATTCCCTAAGTTTCTCAACTTTAAGAGGTAGATGTAGAAGTGCCAGTGTCTCATCTTTACCTCATTACCTTGCATTTTTATCTTAGTAATTTTTGGAATATGATCTGAAATAGTTATTAGAGGTGTATCAAAGTTCGCAATTAAATTGACATGTTCCGTTCCTGTGAAATAGAATTTCAGTCAAGTCTAGCCCAGTTATTGCACCTTGGGAAATGATACATAAATTTGCTCTGAGTTCCTGCTACTGAATTCACATCTTTCATACCAAATATTTTCATAATTTTCTTCAGAAATCTACCCTTTTTGTGATACTTTACCATCTAGGCCCCCAGGAACATCTTCACTATTGCAAATCAAATTCCAGTCCCCACCCATAATATTTCCTGCTGAAAGCTGATTATTTCTCCCAAATGTTTTTAAGATTCAAAATAATAGCTTTAGTTGAAATGTAAGTAAATGCTAGCATAATCCTTATCCCTTGCCTGTAGCCCATTACTAGTACAAATCTGCCATTATTATCCTTTGCCCTAACTTTCTGCAGACTACCCATTCTAAATCTTTCTTTGTCAAATTCACACGCTCATTTCTTTTCAAATGTGTCTCCTGCAGCATTGCTATTTGCACTCAGCACTTCTTAATATAATTAAGTATACTTTCCTTTTTGACTATACCAGTGAGACCATTCACGTTTCAAGATAATATGGAAATTATTGCCATTATAGTAAAAAGCCATTATTTCCAAGTATTATATGGAAGCTTTTCTAAATGTCTAATTCCATCTTTTGTAATACACGCGCCCAGTAATTTTTGGCAGGTTAATCTGTTATGCATTTTTTTCTTATCATCAACTTTGTAACCTGTGTCACATTTTGCAAGACTTGTTGTTTTGATAAAAACCCTCAAACAAAAACACAAACACATCCACATAACACCCCTGTCACCTTTTAAGTTAATACAAACACACATAACTATGTATCATTTAGAGGGCTGTCAAAGGTTAAAGTATTGCACAATAAGGGGAATCTCACAGAACAAGAAGCAGTATAACTGCAGAGTGCTAAGGAAAAAATAAGGGAGCATCTGGATAATATGCATGAGTTTGGAAAGATTGCTGTTGAACAACTTGTATTTGATAACTCCAAAACATGAAAACATTTAGCACAACAACTTAGGCAACAGAAAGTAGAAAGTGTTATGCCAAACTTAGGGAGCCTATAACAAGAAAAATAACCAGAGATACTGTAGAAGTGTTACAGATATTTTGGCAATTTTACAAAAATTTGTATAAAGCAGAGAAATGTGGAAATTGAAAAAGAACATAAATGGAAATATTTATGTAAGATTTAAGTATGTCAAGGTTAGAGATAGATGAGGCTCAGCAATGTACAGTTAAGATAGGAGGAGATGAGATAAAAACAGTGACATATAATCAATAATCTGCAGGAAAATCTCCAGGAATAGATGGTATTCCTGTGGAAGTTTGGAAGCTAGGAGAGAAGAAAGTGATAAAGATCTGGAAGGTATTGTTTAACAGTATTTTTAAAGGAGAAGAAGCATCAACATCATGGAAGAAGGCTGAAGGGCTGCAATACCTTAAGACGGTAAAGACCCTTCAGACCCAGCTTTTTACAGGCTTGTTTCAATTTTAAATCAGGATTATAAAGTGTTTATGTCTACAATAGCTAAAAGAATGGCAAACTTGTTGCCAAAATTGATAGATATGGATCAATGTGGTTTTGTGGAGGGAGGCAAACATTTGACAGCATTAGTAGAGCAAGGACGATAAAGAGAGAAGCAGAATGTAAGAAATACCACAGTTGTTGGTGGGTCTTGATAAAGAGAAAGTGTTCAACAGAGTAAAGTGGGATTTTATAAGTACAGCAGTGGAATCATTTGCATTCACTGATACAAGAATAAAGTTAATTAGGATGATATATGAGGAATTGGAGGCAAACATTAAAGTGGGATGGTTTTGTCTGAACACAGGAACTTGCCACGGGTGTCCTCTCTCCCCTTTGTGTTATATTTAGAGCCATGAGCAAAGAAAATTAAGGATTGAAGGATTCACGGATATCATTGTTATGGTGATCAAGGAATGTTGACTTTATTTGCAGGCAATATTATTTTGTACCAGATAAATCCAGAAAAGGACATTTTAGTGATGTAAACAATTTTAAGACAGTTTCAAGTTATAAAATTAATGAAGATAAAACAAAGCATATAGCTGTAAAATGTGTACCCACACATGAATTGGTTCAGCATATTCATATTTATTGGGAGATGATAAAATGAAGTAGTTAGGAGTTTGGATTAAACATGATTCTGTTACGGCAGCTAAAGTAAACTGGAAGCTCTTGTTCATAGTTATAGATAGTAAGATACAAGCAGTGAAAATGTTTTAATCCCTTTCATTTTATATATAGGTCAGGCATATTTTTAAGAACCAGAGGAGAAGTAAGTTGTGAACAGTAATTAATAAAGAGTTGAAGGATTTTATGTAGGTGAGGTACATGGCAATGATCAAGTGGGATGAACTGATTGTTCCTGTAAAACAAGGTGGCTTAGGATTATCTGATTTGTAGGGATATTTTAGAGCTACACGGTTAAGACTATACATAACACAAGCAGAAAGCTATAATTTAAAGTGGAAAGGGATGACGATGAAGCAGGGGAAATTCAATAAATATGAAGAGAATGGGATTTTGGATGCAGATCCTTAAGGAGCATAACAGCTATAGTGAATATTCATAAAGTAACAGAAAGTGTTCTTAGAAATAAGCCACCATGGGAATGAAGAAAGGAGATTCTGCCAATAGGGATGACTGTAATTAAGGGTACAGAGAATAAGCAAGAGAGGGCTGGAATTTACTGAAGAAAACTGGCAAAGGAACCAAGGTATTGGGAACAAGCAACTTGAGAGAAAGTTAATAGAATGGGAAGAGGCCAATAATGCATTTGGACTGCAGGCTAGAGACCACACTCCCTTTCAGGGATTGATATCAGAGTATGGGCAAAGAGCTAGGAGAATATTAATTGAAATCCCTGCTCTGGTAGAAGTTTTAGTTGAATTTAGAACAGAAGCTGCTGTTAAAATGGAAATAATTAGTAGGGCATATAAAATGTTGCACGATAACTGTAGGAGTCAGTTTAGAAAAGACTGGGAAGAGAGATTGAATAATCAGTTTACAAGCAAATAATGGGAGGATAAGCTAGGAGAGAAGAAAGTGATAAAGATCTGGAAGGTATTGTTTAACAGTATTTTTAAAGGAGAAGAAGCATCAACATCATGGAAGAAGGCTGAAGGGCTGCAATACCTTAAGACAAATCTTTCTGCTCCTATCCTGTACCTGGCTGCTGCGCTCCTTGCTAGGCGCTTGACCTACACCTTCTGTTCCTGTTGTCCCTGCACCAAACACCTGAATTAACCCTGCTGGACGCCTCAGAACATTATTTCAAACTAAAGAATTAACCTACCAGCTCCCTGAGAGACCTTTTCTCTCTAAAAGACAGTGAAAGTATGTATTGTTACAGCTAAGAGCAAATAGCAATAATATGAATTTGTAAGACTCTGCTAGGTTAGGCAAGCTTCCCAGTTAGGTTAGCCAGCAGCCAATCCCCCCCCTACTGAACATCTATTATTTTGTATAATTGTCCTTCTTCCAGCTTATATACTCTCTATCACTATCTGGCTCATCCCCACCCTTCTCCCCTAACCTGCCTCCCCCTCTAGGTGACCTACCTGCTGCAATAAAGTGACTGGCCACTAGGTGGCATCTCATCACAAGCCACTGTATATTCATTTCCTATCCTATTTGTTGACCGTACCTCCTTAACTCTGTTCCCACTTTTCTATAAACTTACTCTTCCACCATTTCTCCTTTGTCCTATGGTATCCTTAATCACCCTCTACTCCTCTAATATCCAGACTCTCTCCTTACTCATCTCTTAACTTTCTTATACACTCTCCCACTCTCAGACTTACCTGCTGCATCTCACACTTTACTGATTGTCTTCCTCGGCAGTCTACTCTCTTGTCCAAACCCGCTCCGTTCGCCCTTCGGGCTCACTCAGCTCCCCTACCCTGCCCCCAATTCCCACCCGCCCCTAGCACATCTACACATATACCTAACAAGCTCCACCTACCCAACCTACTACCCAATCACAGTCCTCTCCCACTTACTCCTCCCCTTTTTCTCTAATCAAGAAAAACCCCACCTCATTTTCCACTCCCACTGATACTCCTCCCCCTTACTCTCTTCCTACCCCTGCACACTTTGTTTCCCTTTATCTTATTCTTCAATATCTAACTCCCTCCATTCACTTCTGACCTTTCCCTTCTCAACTAACATACATCATTATTCTCTCCTGTCTGTATATTACCCTACCTTATCCTAACATGCCCTACCAACTCCCCTCAACTATTCCACTCTCCTGCTCCTTTCTCATCTTACTAATAACTCTTCATCATGCTACTTCATACTCCCATAAAGCTCCTCCTCTCCTATGTCCTACTCAAACTACCCCTAACCCCCAACTACTACCTCTCAAACTCTCTCACTTTCACTCCATATGCTCCTCCCTTATTCCACCTAACCTGTTATACCTTTTTCATCCCAAACTATTCTCTACCTCAACTAAAACTCTCTCTGAAACCTCTGCTAAACCCTAACAAATACCTACTATACAAACCTTACAGTCCAAAACTGATCACCTGCAATGTCCTAGCCTTATCTGGAGACATTCATCCTAACCCTGGCCCTTGTCCCAGCGCAAACTACTCCATCCCTTCATCCTCCTCCTTACCTACAACAAATAACACTCCCCACCCTTCCTGTCCTCCTCCCACTTCCCCTTAACACTCTGAAAATCTTCACTATCAATGCCCAGAGCCTTAACAATAAATGTCACCATCTGCAAGCCTGGATTAATCACAATAAACCCGACATCCTAGCCATCTCTGAAACCTGGCTAAAACCCCATATCACTGACTCTGAAATATTACCTCCTGGTTACCACATCCTCAGAAGTGACCGTTTAAACAAAAAAGGTGGTGGCTCTGCCATAATTTACTCTAAACATCTCTCTCTAATACCCCTTCAAATTCCTACCCCTAATTTCACAAACTCCGAAATCACAGCTAGCCTTCTCCGATTAAATAAACACAAGAATATCTGTTTTATATCCTTATATATCTCCCCAGGCAACAATATCTCCACCCTTGAAGATATCCTGTACTGGTCCTCAACTCAAATAAAATATGAAACATATATTCTAGGTGATGTCAATATGGACTGGAATAAAATCAACTCACCATCACCCTCACTTTCCATTAACCTTCTAAACTTCACCCAAGTAATCTCATCAACTACTCGCCCTAACAAAAACCACCCCCCCAGGGTCCATCTTAGACTGGATTCTAGTCTCCCATCCAAACAAAATCACTCTCAGTGGCACTATCCCTGACACTTTCAGTGACCATCTCCCTGCCTTTATCCATCGATCAAACAGCTCCACCCAACACCAACACCTCTACATTCAAACTCGTAACCTCAGTAACTTTAACCCCTTAATTTTCTCTAACATCTTCAAACAAATCAACTGGCAACCTCTAAATATCCTTCCACTTGACAATGCTGTTGAACATTTCAATTCCATCTTCCTAAATACTCTCAACTCCCTAGCCCCTCTAAGAAATAAGCGAATCAAAACTAACTCTGCACCATGGTTGACCAAAGAAACTAAACAAATCATGCGTCATAGAGATAAGTCTTGGAAGCTCTACCAGAAAAATAAACTATCCTCTTCCTTACTTCTATACACCCAACTCCGCAACCAAGTAAAGAAACTCATTATCAAAGACAAAAAAAACTACTATATTAAACTTCAGTCCAATAACAATAAAAACCCTAAACAGTTTTGGAAATCAGTCAATACCCTTCTTCATCCTGGATCTCAAAACAACCCCTGCCCGAACCCTAATCTGTCCGACAAAGAACTTAGCTCCCACTTCAATACCTTCTTCATTGAATCCATAGCCAAACTTACCACAACATTTCCTAATAACAACCCACCTAACTCCCTTTCCTCTCCACCCAACAACCCAAACAATAATCCCCCTAATTTCCATCTCAAACCGGTATCCACATCTTTTATAAAAAAGCTTCTCTCCAAGCTAAAGCCAGGTTCTAACGCCCCTGACAACATTCCCCCTTCCTTCCTCAAACATGCAGCTGAAGGTATCACCCTTCCAATTAGTATTCTGATTAATAGATCATTAACTGAGTCATACGTACCCAAACTTTGGCGTTCAGCCTACATCCTACCTCTTCACAAAGGAGGCAAAAATACCTCTATTTCTAACTTCCGCCCTATCGCCCTACTCTCTCCAATATCTAAAATTCTAGAAAAATGTGTCCACCACCAATTCTTACCCTATCTCATTCAAAATCACCTCCTAACACCAACCCAGCATGGCTTCCGTCCCGACCACAGTACCATAACTGCATTACTATCCTTCTTAGAAACTATCAATCAAGCTCGAGACTCTGGACTTATTGTATCCACAGTACTGCTAGACCTTTCAAAAGCTTTTGACACCATCTCCCACACACATCTTCTTCATCATCTGGCTAATCTCAAACTCTCCCCAAACACTCTTTCCTGGTTCTCCAGTTACCTATCTGATAGCTCTCAAGCAGTCAAATGGAAGAACTCATTCTCATCCTTTTTGCCAACATCTACTGGCGTTCCTCAGGGATCCATCCTTGGACCCATGCTTTTCAAAATCTTCATAAACAACCTTCACACCTTTACCCCTGACACCACAGTCATTCAATACGCAGATGACTCTACCTTGGTCTGCTCTGCCCCAAATCTTCCTGAACTCCAGACCAAAACCCAATTAGCCTTTACCACCACAGAAAACTGGATGCACCAAAACCACCTTTCTTTTAACTCCAATAAATCCAAAATACTAATTTTTCTCCCCTCCAAAGTTTCCTCTCTGGACAAAAACACTTTCAATGTTCTTAGCCAAACTAACACTGCCATTGAAGTGGTCCCCTCTGCAAAACTCCTTGGCATCACCATAGACAAACACCTCAAATTTGATCTTCACATACAACATAACATTAAGAAAACCCACCAAAAGCTAGGTATGCTATATAGGAACAACCACTTCCTTTCAAATTCCACTAGGCATACCCTGGCAACATCCTTCCTCCTACCTTCCCTTCTATATGGAGCCCCTCTCCTAACCAACTTGTCTGCTACCAACACCTCTAAGCTTGAAGCATGCTATAATAAGATCTCTAAATTTGCCACCAAATCCAAAACATCAATTCACCACTGCCACAGCCTTCATTCTCTGAACTGGCTAGAACTCCCTAATCACCTAGATTATCTACAACTAACCACCGCTCACAAACTAATATTCTCCCCTAATAAATGCCCAGCCTTAAAGGACATCCTTCCTCCATACATCCCTAACAGATCACTGAGATCCGAAAACCAAAACCTAATCTCCATTAGTAAACCAAAACGACCTGCTGGCCAGCTTTTACTCTCCTTCTCACTAGGTAAAAAATGGAACTCTCTGCCTACTTCACTTAGGACTATACCCAACACTGAATCCTTCAAAACTCAACTTTTTCTTCACCTATCCTCCAAATGGAAATGCTCCTGCTTTCACCCCACTTAAATTCCATAGGGACTCTTAACTAAGCACCCCTACTCCTACTCCACTATACTCTCATACTTATTCTAATTTCTCAAAACACCTACTACTAACAAACTTTAAGTGACTGTAAGCATATAAATATTGATAAAAAAAAAAAAAAAATTCTGCCATCAAGTTCTCTGCAACTCTCAAAGGTATTAACCCTACTTGTTTTTACAAACCATATTGTATGTATTTTTACTTTGTAACCTTTATTTGCATTGTGTAACCTATATTGTATTATACTGTTCTTGGAGCTTTTCTCCCCGGGCCTCCACTGAAAATGGGCACTTCTTGGCCCAGTGGACTTCCCCGGTAATCAAACTGAAATAAAATAAAATAAATAATAATAATGTGTATGTCTCCTAAATATTTATGCAACAAAGTTTGGAAGATTTAAGATTTTTACTTGGAAGTTTTGCGTAGGGAGTTTTATTCCCCAAGCAGATTTCAAAGATTTTTTCCTCAGGTAAATGGCACATTTTGGAGGTGTGATGGGGAAGAAAGCAGTATCTGAGAACTTATGTTTTGGGAGTGTAATGCATTGGCAGACTTTAAGAATTCCCTACAGAGTACTTTGTCAGAAGTACTGGGTCAGCAAATGGGTATAACCAAGTTTTTTTTTTTTTTATTTCACCTGGGATACTGGATCTGAAATACCTAGACATGGAAAGGCCTTGATAAGTTTAATTCTGGTGGCTGCTAAAAAAGCCATTGCTAAAAAAATGGAAATCAAAGTGTATGGTGGGTTTGTTTATTGTGCTTAGTCAGATTTTCATTATTACTTAAGATTTTAATTTGTTTTTTAATTTTTAGTTTTTTTTTAACCAAGTTATATATAATCTTCTTGATTTGAGATTGATCAGACTTTGCCAGCTATTGCTTCACTTTTCTGGGCTTCTAATTCTTTGTTTTTTTTTTTTTTTTTGGAGGGGTTGTGCCCATGTTAAAGATTATCTTACAAAATTCAGATCTGTATTTGTGTGACATATTATCAGATTAAATTATCTAGTTTCTTCAGATAAGTTTAAGAAACCATCTTGATTACGTTTTTTTTGTAGTTGATGGCTAGAGAATTCTTTATTTTTTTTAACCATAAATATATATATATATATATTTAATTACAGAGATGCTTCAGAAACTGATGAAGTGGAACACAAGCGATGGAAATGCTACCATTCTGAGGATATTCTTTCTATGGCTTCTTACAGTGGCAAACTTCTAGCCACTGCATCGTATAGTGGGGATGTTGTCATCTGGAACATTGACTCTGGCCAGGCTATAATGAGGTTAAATGCATGTGAAAGTCCTCTGCCCTTGCTGCCTATTAGGGTATGTTTTTTACAAAAATATTTATATATATCGTTCAACTTGAAGACAGTAGTATTATTACTTTTGTAGAGCATTTATAAGTCTTAAAGCATTTATTTTTTTAAATATTGAATATTGTATTGTTTGTAAAGATTTTAGTCCTTAATATTGAAGGCTATAACAGTTTTAGTAATTCTGTGTACTCAACAATAACATTTCCCAGTTTATCAAGTAACCACATAGCAGCCCTGTTCATCAGAAAGATCAGGAGATTGAATGAGCAACTTACCAGAAGAAAATATAACTTATTCTAAGGTTTACTGATGCCCGAGTTAGTTATATTAAGGGGGTGTAGGTTGTCTGTCTCCCTGCATCATTGCAGAAATCCCCAATTGGAGAAATGTACAGTGGTCCGTTGCCTGTTGAGTCAGCCAGACTCAACTGAATGAATCCAGATTAGCCAGTGCTGTGGCATAAAAAGTAAAGCTCTGACTATGGCCTTATGATCTGGGTTCATTTAATGGGTCTGGTGTGTGAGGCACTGACAGGAAAGGATGGCTGTGTCCATCCTGGTTTGGGGGAGGATTCATACTTGAGAGCACCTTGTGGTCAATCCCTCATGGAGGCTGTGGACATGTTGGGGAACATTGTCTTACAGGAAGGCAGGGCAGGGGATATTGTCTGAGTCACCGTGGAAGTGAAGCTGTAATCCAGCATTTCCCTTTTGCATGTCCATCCCTGGATGTGTATGGGTGCAAGTGGGAAGGGGAGGGAGGTTAGGCCATAAAATAAAAACCCTCCAAGGCATACTGTGATTATGCCCCGAGTGTATCAATCTCCTCACTGACCCTGAGCGTAAGTCAGTGTTAGTCCAGGGAAGATAAGAGATCCCAGTAGACCTGGTGGATGAGGAGATGCCCTGGGGCAGCTGATCAGGATCTGTGAGAAGTCAAAAATAAAAGTTTTAGACTAAGCAGGCCATGGTTAAACAAGTAGTAAAGCTGAAAAATGGATTTCTGCATTTAGTACAAGGGGTAAGAATATTCAATGGGTCTTTCTTTTTTACTTTCACATACACTACTGAAGCAGTAGCATCTCTTGTCAAATTGTGATTTTTTTTTTCTAATAATTCAAAGACATATCTCTTTCTTAGCATAAAGTCTGCGAACTAAGGCACTACATGTAATAATCAAGGCATAGCCTAATTAATAAGTGGTGCTACTTTAAACAATAACATTGATGATACAATTTTCTCAGTAACACATATAATTAATTCTGGATTTGATTTTCATCACAATAAAATATGTGATTAGAACTAACTGCATTGATACTATTCATAAACATTGTATAGTATATTTTGGGGAATAGTTGACATTATGTTTATGACATGTAATTGAAACTTAAAGGAGATAAAACTGTCATACTCTGGTGGTGGGAAGTCTACAATAAAGAAAGAAATGAGTCATCCTAAGCAGAAAATGATGAAGGAGGTGAAAATGATTTCTGGTTTCTCCCTGCCCATTTTAATGTCTGTGAAGGGTAATTTTAACAGGAAATCATAACATGGATTTGCTTGCTAGATGAGCTGCATTGTTTTGGCCATTTCTTCAGTATTAGTTTTCTTCCCTGCAGATGCTAAATGCGTACCACACACAGCAAGGGTACAGACACAAACAGCACAAGGCTGTCCTATATTAATAGCGCTGCCATGTTTCTGCTTCATTTCGTTTCACTTTTGATCACTTGGCAGTTTTCATCAATAATGTATCTTAAAGTCACTCTTCAGTGTCTTCATCTCTTAGAGTTGGTCAAATTCTTTGAAAAATCACTGTTTATCGAGACTTCTGATGTGAAGTCGTTCTATCTTGCCGTCTATTCTTACTGATGGGTTCAGAGCCGATCCTCGGCTCCGACTCGGCCAACTGCAAAAGCTCAAGGTCTTCAACCAGCTCGAGGCCAACTCCCTATCCCATGATGCACCCTGATGTTCCCCCAGATCTCGTTTGCCGCTGCAACTTGATCAGACATTCACCAGCTCTGGCCAGTGAATAACTTTATTTTTCTCAAATTTATAGCTGTTAAATTAGCTTAGTATTTATTTATTTATTTATTTACATTTGTTGACCGGGAGTGCCCGACTGGACGTAGGTCCATTTTCAGCGGCGGCCCGGGGAGAAAAGCTCCACAGTTAAAATATACAGACAGTAGTTACATTGGATTTACATAGCAATTAAGAATTTGATCAACATAGCAATTAACAATTACAAACATAGTTACAGATGAAGAACATAGTACATCAGTAGACAACTAGAATCTTTATCATCTACAAAGTACATAACAGACATTAAAAATTGTTACAATAAGAAGTTCCTGCTGCATAATAAGTAGTTAGGCTTATGAGCCTAATAGCTTATTTAGTCATTTAAATAGTTAGTTAGTTAGTTAGTTAGACTGTTTAGTCTTTTCTGATATTAGATAATATAGTTAGTTATTAGGGCCATTTTTTAGGCCTTCTTTTCTCCCGATCTCAGTTAGCTTAATTACTGAGAAATTAGTGGCCGTCTTTTTAGGACAATTTTTCTCTTATTTTCATATAGAGAGTGTGTTTATCTTAAGAGTATAGCCCTTCCTTTTTACAGGGCATTTAGAGGTATTCTAATTAGTGACTGTGTTTTTAGGCCCATTTTAGGCCCATAGGCCTGAATGTGACTTGTTTCTAAAACTGGAATTACACCTGATTCTTATAGCCTTAAGTACTGTGCGACTTGAGTTGTACACTGTCTTTCTAGTATTGAGGTACATTGCATTAAAGTTAGCATTTTAGCAAATTGCATACTTCTTACTTAAGCCAGTCATTTGATGAAAACCTTAAACTCTGTGTGCTATTTTTACCTTTGAGGTCAGTGAGGTCAGACAAAACTAGTTTTTGGCCTCTTTTGTTGTTTACCTGTGCACCTAAATAACTGTAGGATTCTGTGAGGGCAGTGCACACAGCATCCTCCTTATTGCAGCCACTGCCTTATAACCGATGGAACAGGTAAGTTGCTACTGACTGATGTTTTGGCAAGAGTATGCTTTCCAATATTCTGAATGATGTCAGCAGTCCATCTTGCATTGTTGATCTGAAGTGTCATTGTGATTTGTTTGTACGGTAAAGCTGCAACATTAAGTTTTATAGTGATCAGCTTTGACACAGTGATCTGCAGCTACTAAAAGCCCACATTTCCAACTGAACACTGGCTAATGAGCATTCTTTTGCACTGCACCTGTTTTGTAGGTTGGCTTCCTCTGTGCAGTGCAAGCAGCTTAATGTGAACTGCTTCCTGGGAAGGATTAGAGCCGACAGCTGTGGTGTTGTGCTCTGCTTTTGCCTGCATGTACAACAGATGATGTGCAAATGCTTTTCAGTCTGCTTTAATCATTATGTCATCGATTCATGTTGTGGCACATCTTCACTGAAACAGTGGTTTCCCTTGTCAGAAGTGTGACACCTGGTAGTGAAAGTTCTGAACCTTCGAAACATAAATTGTGATTAAAAGAAAATTGAGATGTCTGGAACATTTGTTGTAGCTGTCTACACACACCTATTAATTAGACACGCTAATTCCAAGATCATTGTACTTTTAGGTTCATAGGTGTTTACTAGGCTAACGACCACAAAGGCCTTTTTAAGCCTAACCATGCATCTCAAATCAATGACAACTTCTGCTACCCTTGATAAGTGTAAGCAGGGGTTTGGGAGATGAACCATTTACAGGTTACTTGTTTGCATTAGAGACATAGGTGCCAAACCAGGGTAGAGTAGAGGGAGTGCTTTGATACACTGCAACCTCAGATGTAATAAAACACTTACCCCCCACCCATATTTATACTTGTTGCTTTGCTATTTTGAGGATCATAATTACACTCCTCAAATTTTTAATGGGCAACTGAAGCAACTTCATCATGTGTCAAAATGGCTTCTTCTTGTACAGTTCTTGGAGCTAAAAGCTGATCAATTACCACTCTATGCCCATTCATCATGCAGATCCCAAGTCACTTGTGAAAAATGGACCTTTGTGAGCTATATTAGTTGAGCTAACCACCAGGTGTGTTCTGTGAGACTTCTTTAAGTCTCTTCAAAGATGGCCTCAAACAGTATTTTAAAGAGCACTGGCTTTGTCCCTGTACTAACCCTGATTAATCACTACTTATTTAATGCCTTATTTAAATTAATATTGCATGCATCTCTTGCTGATAATAGCTTGCTGCAACCTGTTGTTTTTGTATACTATTACACACTGTGTATATTGTGAGTACCTACTAGAGGGCTTTGTAAATATGTTTGACTCATATCTGTTATGTTCTGGGTTATCTGGAGCTTTTCTCCCCGGGCCTCCACTGAAAATGGACATATATACAGCTCAGATGGCTTAGTGGTAAGTCCAGTGACTATGGTATGCATGGTCCAGGGTTCAAGACCCGTGATGGTTTAAAATTTTTATAAAGCCATGTCCAACCCGGAATTAATGGACATGCTGCACCTCAGAAAATCCAAATCCCATCGAGCTATGCGCTCAAGGGACTTGAACCTCAGCACTGAAATAAATAGGACATGCTGGAGGGACAGATTCATAACCCAGAGGCTCCCTTCACTCTGGAATAAAATCCCAGTCCAGGTTAGGCAGAGTCCCTCATTGACTCTCTTCAAGAGGAATCTTGATGAGTGGATGGGAGATCGTAGGTTTACCCCGGGTATCACTTCTGTGTCACTGTTAGACAGAGGCACAGTATACTAACCTTGAAAAAGGGCATAGCAAAATTAATTTAAAATGGATGGCGAAAGCCATACACACTCTGGCTAGGCTTATAAATGCCCTAGGGCAGATAGCCTAGTATGAACCTATGAACCTATATCCAGTTGAACTATCCTGGTCAACAAATGTAAAATAAAAATAAAAATTATTTTTTCTCTTTATCTCGAATATTTCATACAGAGTGTGTTTATATTAGATTATAGCCCTTTGTTTCTCAGGGCACCTAGTTGTTTTTTCTAATATTATAATATTACAAAGTTTGCAGATGACTGCAAACTAGGAGCCATAATCGAAACTCCTAACGATGTGGACAAACTACAAAAGGGCCTCACTGAGACAGATACCTGGTGTCAAAGCCATGGCCTGAAGCTCAATGCCAAAAAGTGTATCGTCATCCCCTTTGGTAAAAACTCTGTACCCATGAACTACCACATAGCTGGTAGTCTACTTAATGCCGAAAATGTGATAAGAGACCTTGCGACACAGGTGGACAGTAGTCTCTCCTTTGATAATCACATCGCCACAGTGGTCAGGAAATCCTTCTACTTGGCTCATCTCATCACAAAAGGATTCTCATCCAGAAAAAAAGAGGTCATTGTTCCCCTCTACTCATCACTCATTAGACCCATTATAGAGTACAACGTCCCTTTTGGTATGTACCTCACAAGACATCTACAACAACTGGAAAGACCACCGAAATATCTCACAAAGAGGATTACTGGCCTCAAACAGATGCCCTATGCAAACCGTCACAAAAAACTGCAGCTTTACTCCATTGCATATCGCCTACTCAGGGGCAATCTCTGCCTAACATACAAAGCTATGTCAAACCCAGAGCTGTTGGACATGCTCCACTTAAAGAAATCCAAATCCCTCCGAGCTACATGCTCTACGGACCTAAACCTTGTCACCACAATAAACAGAACATGCTGGAAGGATAGATTCCTGTCCCAGAGACTTCCCATACTCTGGAACAGACTACCTATCTATGTCAAACAGAGCTCCTCATTAGCACTCTTCAAGAAAAATCTTGATGATTGGATGGGAAATGGGAAATTCTCCCCAGGGATCACTTTTGTGGCTCTGCTCGACAGGGGCACAGGAAAATAATTTTCTTGGGTGGTGAAAGCCAGGGTACATTTTTTGGCTAGGCTTGTATGGGCCCTAGGGCCAATAGCCTAGTACCTACCTATGAACCTATGTTACTGGCCGTGTTTTAAGGCCTTTAAGTCTTTTCTATAATATTACTTGTGTGTGGTGTGTGTTAGTTGGTAAATTACAGCCCTTCTTTCTATATAGGACAAATAAATATTTGCATTATTAGCTAAATTTATTAGAGATATGTTTTTTTAAGGCTTTACTAGTTCTTTGTGTGTGCATATTATTGTTAGAGCCCTCTCTTTTTTTAGGGCGTTGTTGCTGTGTTTGACTATACTTAGTATTTGTCTTTGGAAATATGTCCCAGCAAGAGAAGGAAAAAGCCAAGTCTGGCTTCAAAAAATGTCCAAGATGTGGGCAAAACTTGTCTATAACTGATGAACATACTGAATGTGTGTACTGTTTGGGGGAGGTACACCTACAGGAAAGCTGTGTAATATGCCACTCCTTTAGCTCCAGAGTGCTACATGAGAGAAAAAGAAAGCTTATGGATAAGGGTCTTCTGAAATCCTCTTTTCAAGAGTCGCTGGATAAGTCAGACAAGCACTCCAAAAAGACATCGGAACCAACAAAAAGCCCATCTACTTCAAAATCAGCTTCTAGTAAAGCTTCGACATCGGTTCCACAGCCTTTGGAACCGACTGTCATTATGGTTACGAGCCGGTCCCTGACCTTGGAGCTTGTATCTCCTACTTTGAAGTCTCCCATATTGCAGTCATTGGCTTTGTCACATTCTTCATGGGCCTCAAGTAGACTGTTTGATATGGATGTGGACCGTGTGGTGAAGAAACTTCTACAGATACCGGCACTGGCAAAAATTTTATCGGCACCGACCCTAGGGGCTTCGGAGCCAACCTTAGTTCCTCCAACATCTTCTGTTCCTCCTCTGATCTGCATGGAAGTTTCGGGGCCAGAGAGCTTGGAAATGATGATAGTGAAACCCTCGGGTCTGACACCTACTCTAGGTTTTTCGGCCCCGACTGCCCTGATGTCTTCGGCGCTGACCGAAGGATCTCGGGGCCGACATTCACCGGTCATGTCCGGGGAGGATAGTAGGACCGACTTGTTGGTGCTGACTTTACCTCTCGGGGCTTCGGTTCGAGTGTGTTCGGCCCTGACCTCTCGCTCGGAGCCCTCCATACCAGCGCAGACAGTTTCCATCAAATCTTCAGATCCAAGGGATTCCTCTCGTCGGGACAGAGGAGCCTTCGAGGCTGTGAGGAGGGCTTTGTCCGCTCCGACGACCATTTCAGCAGTTCAAGCAGCTCCCTCCCTGAAAGCACCGGTGTCTGCCTCTTCAACACACAGTCCATTGAAGCAGAGAGATCCCGAGCCTCAGGAAGCCCCATTGGGTGAGCCATGTTCTTCCAAGACCTCTCCAGAAGCTCCCACTGAAGAAGTGCCTAGGAAGAGACTCTGCAAGAGGAAGCATCTGAACTCCCCACAGGAGTCAGTCACTTCGGATACTGACTTGGATGAGTCAGAAGGGTCCCCACGGTCCCCGTCAGAAGATATCTCTTTTGCAGATATCTTAGAGATTCTTAAAGAAAGGGGTGGCTGGAAATCCC
Source organism: Protopterus annectens (assembly GCF_019279795.1). Classification (NCBI taxonomy): domain Eukaryota; kingdom Metazoa; phylum Chordata; order Ceratodontiformes; family Protopteridae; genus Protopterus; species Protopterus annectens. The sequence continues at coordinate 1,305,070,236 of NC_056746.1, read as the reverse complement.
TTAACCCTTCTGATGATGAATCAGTCCTCCTGAAGGCTTTTGGGTCTCAACCCTCCACCTCTTGGTTGTCTCCACCCTTTGATGAGTTGCTCGAATTACTCACTCAGAGGGCATGGGAGTCCCCAGACACCACGGAGCCTGTCCCCAGGAGGTCTAACAAATTTATAACTAGCCCTCAAGACAGACATTACCTTACTAAAGGAGTACCTCTTGATGCTATGGTGGTGGCAGCAGCCACCAAGATAGACTTATCGGAGACTTCTTCATCTGTTCGTCCTCCTAATAGGGAATCTGGGATTATGGACAGATACGGGAAGGGTATGTTTAGTTCAGCGGTTTTCATCCTTGATTGCTGAACTAACTCACACATTTTACTAGGTTACAAAGGGATCACCTGAAAGAGCTAGGAGACACCCTGCAGGGTTCAGTAACTGCGGGAGTTTCAGACAAGGTAACTTCCCAGCTCTCCACTCTTAATTCGATAGTGAACTCTTCCATGTGTCTGTTGTCATATGCAGCTGATGGTACGAGCAGAGCAGCGGGTACAGGAATTGCTCTCAGGAGACATTCCTGGATGCGCTTATGTTCCTTTCCTGAACCCTTTACGTCTTCCTTCATTAGCACCCCCTTTGACGGTTCGTCCCTTTTCGGACCTAAGGTAAAGGAAACACTTACTAGGAGTGAAAAAGACGGAAAGACCTTGTCTGCCATCGGAGTACGTTTTTCTACCCCGAATAGACCTTACATGAAAGAGAGGGGCGGTGGAAAGATATAGTTCCATAAATCTTAAGGATCTTTCCAGAACACTTGTGGTGAAACCCCCTCTAGAGGCAGAGGAGGGGTAATAATGGAAGACGTTGCCCACGTGGCAGAGGGGGTCAGCAGAACCAGGGCAACAGAGATCAGTTCTTTGGCAAGCCCTATCAGTGCTCCTGAGAGGAGGCCCGACTGTTCATCTCTGGAGGCAGTCGGGGGATGCCTATCTTTGTACCTAGACACCTGGCTAAAAATAACAAAAGGCAGCTGGTTACAAAGCATAATATCCAGAGGATACTCAATTCCATTTGCCACTCCACCCCTCTAGTAAAGAAAATCCCAGACGTTCCACCCAGTCACAGGGACCAAGCAGCCTTAGAGGTCCAAAGGTTGCTGGACAAAAGAGTCATCCAACCAGTCCCAGCAGACCAGAGAAGATCTGGAACTTACTCAAGGTTCTTTTTAGTTCCGAAGAAAACAGGGGACTGGAGACCTATTCTGGACCTAAACAGACTAAACAAGTCAGTAAAAAAGATGAAGTTCTGGATGGTCACACTTCAGTCAATACTCCCCTTTCTGGTGAAAGATAATTGGATGTGCTGTATAGATCTTCAGGATGTGTAATACCACATAAAGATGGACAGACCATCCAGGGATCATCTACGCTTCCGGCTGGGAGCCAACCATTATCAGTTTTGCGCTCTGCCCTTTGGTCTCACTACAGCCCTCAGAGGGTTCACCAAATGTATGGCAGTAGTCACCACTCACCTGAGACGGTTGGGATTCCAGGTGTTTCCATATCTAGACGACTGACTCCTCACTGCCACCACCAAGCATCAACTTATTCATACGAGGGACACAACCTTAAATCTCTGCAATTAATTTGGGATTACCATCAACTCAGAAAAATCTGCCTTATCGCCATTGCAACAGACCGTCTTTATAGGAGCAGAACTAAACACAGTTTCAATGACATTAAGTCTGCCTCCAGAAAGAATTTGTCTCTTACGAAAACAAATATTAGACCTGCTTCCAAGGAAAAAAGCCCCAGCCTCAATGGTACTCAAATTGCTAGGATCGATGGCTGCAGCAATCATTGCCATTCCCCTCGCTCGATCGCACATGCGAGTTCTACAATGGCTCCTATTCTGTCAATGGTCCTTTCAGGAACTTCCAGTGTCACACCAAATTATCATAACGAATACATGGAAGAAGGACCTTCAATGGTAGCTGACGTCTCAACATGTATCTCGGGGACGTCCATTCTTTCTACCCAATCCCATAGCCACAGTGACCATGGATGCTTCCTTGATTGTGTGTGTGTGGGGGGGGCATTATCCGGGAAGAAGAGCCCAAGGCACATTGGAAGAAACACAAGGCTCATGTGCATACAAATGTTCTGGAGATGAGAGCAGTACTTATAGCAATGCAGTCCACTCTCTACTAGCTCTGGCAAATTGGCAGTTCAACAGACAACAGACCATCAGTAGTGTACATGGAGCAAACAAAACAAAACAAGGATGAACCTCTCTGTGTGTGTCAGTCAAGAGAGAGTAGGAAGTGTGCGATCACACCACCAGCACTTTGACAATGTAATGCATCCCCGGAAATCCAATGTGATAGCAAAATCCTTAAAGAGAGAACACTCGATCTCTGTGCAGACAGACTAAAACTCAAAAAAATTCACCAAGGCAAAAATGGAACTTGGAGAACTGTGCAGTCTGTGCAGTGACAGAGAGAAGGCCCCAGAGAGCACCCCTGCCTTACCTTTATACCTTATAATTATACCTTTTGGCCAACTGGCCTGGAAACCTGGACAAAAACACTAAAGGTGGGCGTGTCCATATTATCCAGGATATCCACATCCAGGCTAGTTGCTCAGCATGCATCATCTATTATTATTGCAACTAATTGCATGGCACCACCAAGACCACAATCCCTACAGATCAGATCCCCCACCCCCCCCAAGTTCCTTCCTCATTTCTTGATACACTGGGCAACACCACAAACATTTATATCTATGTCAAATCTGAAATGAAAAACACCCCGTCTGCTCTGAGTTTTAGCACAATGGGCGCTAAATATACAGAACCAAACTGATATTGCCAACATCCTGGCAGATAGGTTCAGTGCTGCAATGGTAAAAACACACTCTCAAAGCAAAAAACACAGCATCCATGGGACCTGACAACATCCCAGGGGCTCTCATACATAACCACGAATGAGCTGGCACCCGACCTAAGCACCATATTCAATCATAGCCACTGAATGGCGTACTCCCACCAAGGGGGGAGCCACAGCCACCACGGACCACCAGCCACCGCCTAATACCTAATGAGCCTGGTGCGCAAGGCATGGAACATCATCATCATGGATTATAAAACAAAGACTGGTGTAATCACACTTTGGACCCCACCCAGTTTCGGGTTTGTAAAGGCAGAACGTCAAAAAAGTCAGAGGCGAGGGTAAGGTGGTTCATGCAGCCTATCTAGATCTCACCAAGGCTTTTTCTAACTGACTCACTGGCAGAACCCACACTGTGAAAGTAGCAGACTCTAAATCCAACTTCAGACCAGTGACAAGTGGAGTACCACAGGGTTCAGTCCTGGATCCTCTTCTGTTTGGTATCTACTTTTCTGAAGTACAGGCTAACACAGAAGGTCTTTGGCTAACGAAGTTCGCAGATGACTGCAAACTAGGAGCTATAATTGAAACTCCTAACGATGTGGACATCCTACAAAAGGGCCTCAGTGAGACAGATGCCTGGTGTCAAAGCCATGGCCTCAAGCTCAATGCGAAAAAGTGCATTGTCATCCCCTTTGGTAAAAGCTCTGTACCCATGAGCTACCACATAGGTGGTAGTCTACTTAACACTGAAAGTGTGATAAGAGACCTTGGGACAGAGGTGAACAGTAGTTTCTCCTTTGATAATCACATCGCCACAATAGTCAGGAAATCCTTCTACATGGTACACCTCATCACAAAAGGTTTCTCATCCAGGAAAAAAGAGGTAATTGTTCCCCTCTACTCGTCACTCATTAGACCCATTGTAGAGTACAACGCCCTTTTTGGTATGTACCTCACAAGACATCTACAACAACTGGAAAGGCCACAGAAATACCTCACAAAGAGGATGACTGGCCTCAAACAGATGCCCTATGCAGAGCGTCTCAAAAAACTCCAGCTTTACTCCGTCGCATATCACCTACTCAGAGGCGATCTCTGTCTAGCATACAAAGCTATGTCAAACCCAGAGCTGTTTGACATGCTCCACTTAAAGAAATCCCAATCCCTCCGAGCTACAGGCTTTAGGGACCTAAACCTTGTCACCACAATAAACAGAACATGCTGGAGGGATAGATTCCTGTCCCAGAGACTTCCCATACTCTGGAACAAACTACTTATCTATGTCAAACAAAGTCCTCATTAGCACTCTTCAAAAAAAATCTTGATAATTGGATGGGAAATAGGAAATTCACCCCGTAGATCACCTCTGCGGATCTGCTCGACAGGGGCACAGGAAAATAATTTTCTTGGGTGGTGAAAGCCAGGGTACTTTTTTGGCTAGGCTTGTATGGGCCCGAGGGCCGATAGCCTAGTACCTACCTATGAACCTAAGCAGACAAGCTAAGCAGGGCAATTCTACTGCCTCACGAGTGGTCCGTAATGAAACAAGCAGCGGAAAGGGTATTCCGCAGGTGGGGCCAGCCTTGCTGCGATCTCTTTGCAACCCCAACAAACACGAAATGCAGCAGCTACTTTGCCCTGATTCCCCCGCCTTGGGATGCCCAAATGGATGCACTGGTGCACAATTGGCCCCTGGGTCTCCTTTATGCCTTTCCTCCCTTCCCTCTGATTCCCAAAGTATTACAGAAAGCAAAAATTCTGGGAAGGAGCCTGATCTTAATAGCCCCTTACTGGCCTTGGCAAATTTGGTTCCCCGTCCTCCAGCCTCATCTCTTGGAAGAACCCTGGATCCTGGACCCAGTTCCGGATCTGTTGACCCTTTCATCGGGGGCTTTTCATCCTTCTCTTCATTCCCTCAAACTGACAGCTTGGCTGCTCCAATTCCCACAATAGCCAGGATTTACAACCTCTCAGCTGAGGCCCAACATAGTATAACATCTTTTCATAAATCATCCACCAGAAAGTTATATTTTAGCAAATGGAAGAGATTTTCTTTATGGGCATCTCAGAATGATGTTGATCCTTATCTAGCTCCCATCCCATCTATATTGAAATTTCTAACTAAACTTTTCAATGAAAGAGCTGCTGTAGTTACCATCAGAATTCAATTACCAGCAATCTCAAACTTTCATCTTGGCTTCCAAGGCTCCAATTTCATGTCACATGAACTCGCTAAAGCCTTTCTTAAAGGTACCATTCATTTTCGGCCACCAATCACAGCTCCAGTCATGCCATGGAATTTAAATTTTGTTCCCTCCAGAATCATATTACCTCGTTTTGAACCATCCTCGTCCTGTTCTTTGAAATTCCTTTCATGGAAGATTATTTTTCTGATAGCCATTACTTCTGCTCGGAGGATTTGACCATCAAACCTTCTTATCTAATTTTCCATAATGACAGAGTTTCGCTCAGAACTAATCCATTCTTTTTACCAAAAGTTTGTTCAGACAAATCTTAACCAATCCATTGAGTTGCCCGTTTTCTTTCCTCAGTACACAAATAGGATGGAACACATGCTGCACAAACTTGATGTTCATAGACAACTCCGATTTTATCTAGATAGAACAAAACAATTCAAATCAATGGATCAGCTCTTTGTTTCCTTTTCAGAGCCAAAAAAAGGTACCCCAGTGACAAAAGTAACCTTGTCAAGATGGGTATCTGATTGCATTTCCTTCATTTATAGTTCTGAGAATGTTCCCTTGCAACAAAAAATAAAGGCCCACTCTATTAGAGCTGTTTCAACCTCATTAGCCTTTTCTGCAAGGTTACCATTAGATTCTATTTGTGCAGCAGCTACCTGGTCAAGACCTCATAGCTTTATCACTCATTACAAAGTAGACAAGGCCTCCAGGGACAGGACCTCCTTTGGTTCTACAGTTCTGAGGAGTATTCTCCAATGAGCCACCCAAGAAAGTTGGTGCTTGGGATGCTACCCATCAATAATAATGAACGTCGAGATAGAACAACTTCACATAAAGAAGTTATGTACTCACCATAACGTTCCATGTGAGTTGTTCATCTCGCCTTCATTCTTACATCCCACCCTCCAAACCCCATCCAGTCTACTTGAGGTCAGTCATCTTTCTTATATGGTGCATTGTCTCTTATCCAGCTCTCTGAGTGGCATATTTATACTACTAGTTAGTCAGGCAGCAAACAAGATCTGAGGGAAGATCAGGGTGCATCACAGGACAGGGAGTTGGCCTTGAGCTGGTTGAAGACCTTGAGCTTTTGCAGTTGGCTGAGTCGGAGCTGAGGATCGGCTCCGAACCCATCAGTAAGAATGGAGGCGAGATGAACAACTCTCATGAAATGTTATGGTTAGTACATAACTTCTTTTTTCTTTAACATTTTTTTTTTGCTCCCCCACAGCTGTTTTCAAGCCCCCTCCTCAGACGGTTATGAACCATTCATTACCTATGGGGTCAGAACTTGACAATCCATTCCCACAGCCAGAAAAGAAATCCGTGGCCCATTTGTTTTGTTTTTATTTAGATGTGAGCCAGTACTCCCATTCATGCACCATTAATGCAATGTTTGGGCAGGCCCTCCTCCATTTGGGGTGAAGCTGTATTTAATAAACTCTCCCCTCTGTAGCTTGTGGTGTCACTGCTAATTATCTTGGAGGAGAGTACTTTCCATTTTTGGCAGTGTATGCCACCTCAATCCAGTAACGTTGGTAATCCCCACCCACCAGTTGGGATCAGTGCTTTAGCGAGCCTAGCTACCTCCCTCTCACTAGGATAGATGAGCCAGCAATGGCCACTCACACCTCAGCCCTTCCAGTTCCTGAACATGCTGTTGCACTGTGGTCATCTGGGTCATAGGTGGGACCTTATCCCTCTGTGTCATAATGCTGAGGTCTCAAGACTTCTGTTTTGAAGGGTATAGGTTGTATTTTCATCCTTTTTTTTATTTCTTCAAATGTTTAGGGTTTTTAATACTATGAACAGGAATATACAATATTCCTAAATTGGAGTATGATTAAATTTCTAGAAACTAGTATTGTTTCAATCTTTGATGTTTGCCAGGAGTGCTGTTTTCAGTACCCATAGTGCACCCATAATACCTGTACTGGTAACATATTTGAGTATGCTTGAAATTTTTTTGTGAACATTGTTGCTCCTAATACCATTGGAATTATCTGAGTATTTTTATTCCAAATTACTTGAGTTTCATCTGCATAACCTAATATTTTATAGTTTATGTCTTTCACTACACACAACATTATAATCGGGTCTATATTAGAACATCGAGGTTTAAAACCTTCGAATGTTCTAATATCGAACCCTACAGAGCGAAAGCTGAAAATGTCGAAGGAGCAGAAACCCGAATTCTTTCCTAGGGAAAGAATTTGGTTGTCTGTTTCTGTTGCTTGGGTATTTTCAGTGCTGTGGAGGAAAGTTACGGGTTGGGATCAGGTAAGTGTGCGATTGTGTGGATGTGAGGGTTATGGCGGGTTAGGTGAGTTAGGGTTAGGACGCGAGTTAGGTATGTGTGTGATTGTGTGGACATGAGGGTTAGGGCGGGTTAGGTGAGTTAGGGTTAGGGAGCGGGTGAGGTGAGTGTGCGATAGTGACGGAGCTTAGGGTTAGGGTTAAGGTAAGTGGATAGTTAGTGGTGTGTATAGTTTAGTGTAGGGTTAGTTGTAAGATTTTAGGTGTATGTGTGTGGATTGCTGTTTGTTTGGTGTGCTTGTGTTGTGAGTATGTGTTTTGGAACAGCGATTTTTTTCCCTATAAAAAAAATTGCTTTTCTGACAGTTCGAGATTGTAAGCTTTCGCTTAAATAGGGTTGATTAATCACCGTTCGCTTCTTTCAGCGGTCAGTGATCTAATATAGACCCCTATAATCACTAGGTTTATTGACTCATTGAGTTCAGCTATTGTCTGAGTCTCCACACTAAACCTTTTTCTTCTTTGCTGACTTGTCACTTTAGTTTCAGTTTGCTGCTTTTCCACATCAATGAACAGTTCACTTCTTGATACATTCCACTTTTGTGTTGTTCTTTTCTTTGTAAAATTTATCATGCCCAGATACATACATACACACACACACACACACACACACACACACACACATACATATGTATATGTATGTATGTGTGTGTGGATGTTTATGTACATATACATATAGATATATAGATACACCTTCAAATATCTTTGAGGCTGCTGTGGCCATACTAGTTAGCACAGCTTTCTTTTCTGTATAAACATTGCACCATATCAGATCTGTTTTTCTTTCCCAAGTCCATGCTTCTTTTTATGAGCTTTGATAGCCAATGTTTTTTTGCTCTTTTTCTTGTAGCTCTCCCTCAGTTGCATCTTTTTCTAGATGGTGTAATTTTTTATGTGTATGGATATATTATTTTGTTCAGATCTGCTGTATCACCTATCTTAAATTTTTATTTGTAGCCTTTGTTTTTCTGGTGCAAGTAGTTTCATTTTCTATAACTTCTTCTTTGCTCATATCCTCTTTGTGGAAATTTTGTGTTTCTTCCATAAATGAAATAATACATAATTTCATAATTTTCTTCTTATCCTGAACTGTCTACTTTATGACTCTTTGCCTCTTACTTGTGATATATGTGTGTGTGTGTGTGTGTGTGTGTGTGTGTGTGTGTGTGTGTGTGTGTGTGTGTATATATATATATATATATATATATATATATATATATATATATATATATATATATATATGCACACACACACATATTTATATATGGAGACTGCTGCTTCCTTCCACGACATTGGGCCACCATGAGCATTACCTATCCTTGTTCTAGGAATGTTTCCATGTTCTCAGGATTCAATACAGTCTTTTCTCCAATCCTGGCACCAGCACCTATGCTAAGAATGGGTACTTTTTTACCCTGAGATATGTGCATCTGATCTTCTTTTTTTATTGTTTAACCTTTGTCCATGATATATAAATGTAGTCTATCAGTATCCTCTTAGTGTGATTTTGTAAAAACAGGGTGCACCATATAAAAATTCTTACTAAGACTTGATGATAAATTCAAATGTTCATCATATGGATTACTGCTGCAGTAACCTTAGCTATATGGGATATATCCCTTCTAAGGATATAGCAGCTGGCCAGCTTCCAAATCTTTCAGGATACCTTCCATATGTCCAAACTGTTTATTAACTCAAGCTGAGTTGACTAAAAAGTTAGGTGTGGATGCCAAGCCTTCTAGAACCTTCCTGCCACCAAAGAGCACTCCTCTTGCAGTCTTACGAAGATCTATGGTTGGCTGATGCTGTTCCAGTGATGGACAGGTAAGATCTCTTCGGGGGAAAAATCTTCCACTTTACTTTTCTTATAACAGAAATTATACATTAGCTGTGAAACTTTATTTGGTACTTACGTATTATCGCAACCACATTTCGAACAGAAGTGGCTCATTTCCAAGCCCTTCTCCTTCAGGAATGTGTCATATATAGATCGCCAAGTTTTTGAAAATAAGTTGACAAGTAAAAGTTGAGAAATTACTTGTTTTCTTCAGAAAGGTGAAGTAGTCAGTGTCTGTCATATGTTTCAAGTGCCCGCAATTTTGCATTTACTGTACTTATTCCTATTTAGAGAATGCATGCCAAAACAAAACACGTTGTTATGCTCAGTTTGTAAGTGAACTGCTATCATCTTTACAAATCGTCCTTTTATTTTAACTGCACATATATACCTGAAACTCCTTGAGCCTAGCCACCCCAAAGTGAGAAATTACTTGCTTTTTTCAGACAAGTAAACTACGGCCCACCTGTCATACAGATCAAGTCTCCGGGATTTTGCATGTAATCACTGGTCTTCAGAGAATGCATGCGGAAACAAAACATGTTGTTCTGTTCACCTTGTAAGTCAACTAGTTTAATATTTCCACATCATCTAAATGCACCTATATATATGTGAAACTCCTTGAGCCAAGCCACCCCATTTCCCCCCTCTGCTTTTTTTTTTTCTTTTTGGGGATGGACAAATTGGTACAGTATAACCCTTTAGGCCATGGGGCCACACATGGAAATGCCCCCGGACCTCTCTAGAAGGAACATTTTAACAAAATACATTTTCACTGCTCTCCTTGTAACATCTGTATTGAAATGTTTTCTAAAATACATTTGAATGTATTTTGCCCAGAAAATATACTGTTGATGATGAAACTGGCCTGTGAACACATACTTGAAATGTGGTTGCGATAATACGTAAATACCCTTTATTTTTAAAGAGTAAAAAGTGTTTTTAATCACTGTCATGTGACTTTTACTTTTGAATGGGAGTGTTATGTTTGTACTTTTATAGTAGAAAAAAATGTTAAAACTAATTTAAAAAAAAATGTTTTTCTGTGGTAAAAGTTGTGTTATTTTACTTTTGGGTGCTGTGGTAAGTATATAAAGTGCTTTTTACTGTGTTTTAATGACAGGCGGTAAGTTCAGTTTTTGCAGCTTAAAAAAAGGTAGTTTAGTGTGGAGTTCAACCTTGATAATAGTGTTGTTTAGTGAACAAACTGTGAAGGTGGATTTGAGGTGTTGGAGAAACTTAGGGAGGAAGAGGAGTTTTGTTTTATTATGGTTGAGTAGAAGTCGGTTGGCTGTGAGCCATTTTTCAACAGAGTGCAGAGATTCTTGGCTGAGGGTGAGTAGGTGAGGTAGATTGTCAGAAGCTGAAATAATAGTAGAGTCATTAGCATATTGTTTTAGTCAGGAGTGTGGACAAGATTGGTAGAGATTGTTAGTAAAGATGTTGAATAAAAGGGACCCCAGGATGGAGCCTTGGGGAACCACAATTTGAACAGAGAGGAATGGGGAAGTTGCAGAGAGCCATTTAACAGATTGTAGTCTGTTTGAGAGGTAACTAGAGAACCAGAAGACAGTAGAGTTGGAAAGATTAAGGTAAGCAAGTTTGGAGAGAAGAAGGTTGTGGGAGACAGTGCAGCAGGTTTTAAAGAGGTCGAGGAATATGCATGAGACTAATTTGTTATTGTCAAGAGGTGTAGAGATAGTATGTGTAAAAGATATTAGTGTGGTGGCTGTGTTGTGATGACATCGAAAATCGTGTTGTGTAGGGGTGAGGAGATTTTCTTGAATAAGATATGTAAATAGCTGTTTATGAATGCACTTTTCAAGAATCTTAGAAAGGGGAGCTAGAATAACAATAGGCCAGAAATTAGAGGAGTTGGTGGAGTTTCCTCCTCTATGTAGGGGAATAATGTGGAATTTCTTCCAGATATGAGGGACTATATTTTCCTGGATTGACCTATTGATTAGTATGGAGATGGGATGAGCAATGGAAGAAGTTGCTAATTTAAGGTAGAGAGGTGACAGTTTATTGGCAGAAGGGGAATAGGTTTTAAGCTTACCAAGGAGTGATCTGATATAAGAAGTGGGTATAGGTTTAACAGAAAAGGAAGTTGTGTGGGAGGTTTGGGGGTATCCGATTAGGTATTTGCATCTTTCTTAGTTAATTTCTGAATGGCATCTATGAAGAAACTGTTAAGAAGAGTGGCAGGCTGTAGGGCAGAGCTGTTAGGGGAGGGATGTGATACAGGGGGTTCCCTGGGTGTAAGAGCTTGTTGATTGTGTTCCAGAATTTCTTGGAGTTAAAATGTTTTTTTTTTCCTGTGGAATAATGTCATTTTTTTTTTGTTAAATTATGAAGTGAACTGCTGGAGTTTGGAAAGTGTTTTGTGTTCATGCCAGGTTTTCCAAGCACAGTCCCTCCTGTGCATGAGGGAGAGAGTGTCTTCACTTATCAAAAGTGCAAAGTTGGATTTAACCCTAATTTTCCTGACGAGGGCCAAGGAATTAAGAATGTTAAAGAAGATGCTGTTAAATTTTAGAACAGCTTCTTCGAGGAAGAAGGAACTTCCCCCCACACCCCACAATATACAGGTCTGCTTCTCCGACACCCTTTTGCTTAGATATACTAACTTCAAGATGGCTGTATCTCTGAAAAGTTGATTTCTCCATGATGTCTCAGTCTTGGTCTTTAAACATAAATCATATCACATATTTATGATTGCATATTAGAGTGCCAGTCACAAATGACTCACAGTTAAGCCTGGTACCCTTTCACTGACCATGTGTCTCTTTTGGCATGTTGATATATATATATATATATATATATATATATATATATATATATATATATATATACACACACACACACATGTGTACATTTATATTTGTAAATGAGAATGTTGATTTATTTTTTGTCAGCTTGTTTTCATAATATTTATAAATCAAGTATTTAAGTACTGATATTGCTATTTCTTTTTGTAAAAAGGTTTTTGATGAAAAGGTAGTAAAAAATAGCACAGAAAAAGAAGAAATGGATAATGAGATGACAGCTAAGGAGAATTATGCTGGAGAAAACCTGGTGGAGAAGGAATCATGGGCAGTTGCAAAACTTAAGCCATTTACTGAAAATTCTTCATCTACAGAAAAGTGTTTGGCATACTCCATCAAGTGTAGGGATGTAGCATCAGCACCACCTGTCCTAAGAAGAGCTGATGGAGATAAAAGAAGAAAAGGTCAAACTAAGCAGGTAAAATTGTAGTGCTGAAATTCTAGATGAATAAAAATTGTATAATGGAAAACAATAAGCATAAAATCTGATTAGTTTTTGCATGATAATTATGCAGTGGAGAAAATAGAAGCCTTATTCACCCTCCCAAAATCCACTGTTAAAATATAAGGTAAAATATAAGGCCATTTCCCTACAAAAAAGTGAATGCCATAATTTTACAAATGTTGGGAATATTCACAACACAGAGAAAAAAATTACTAATTTGTCATGCTCAAGAATTAAGCTTTGGATGAAGTGCTAGTACTCTACAGTGTAACGAGTCACTGGTGTAGCAACCAATACTATAGAGGTGGGAAAATGTCATGCACAAAGGCATTTGTGCCTCAGTAAAAACACAAAAAATGTAACCCAAATTCAGGAACCGAAAGTCAGACTTATTTTGTTCTTTACTGCATTGTGAAGATATGGATGACCTGATGGAAGTTATAAAATACTTTTAAACAAATATGGCACATTTTGCCAACATTCGAGATAAAACACATCTTCCCACTGCAGATACTGGTGGATAGAAAAAATATTTTAAATGTCAATTAAAAGTTCTTTGAAGTAGAAACAAGAGTAGTCCGTTATCAGCTCCTGGATTACAATGATAGTTTTGGCACCTCAGGAAGAATATGGGAGAGGGTCAACACTTGAACTAAAAAAATGCAAGACTTAAAATATGCATTTCAGCTAGTTTATTTTGTTGTGCATTTACAATTACTGTGGAGAGGTAAGAGATTCTCTGAGAACATAAATCAGAGTAATTCAAGCAAACAAGTGAAAATGAAAATGGTTCCAGAAGTTATTCAAAATGTCTGTGACTGACACTATTGCCATCTTATTTACATTGAAGTAAAAAAACTGATTTTATTATGTTTAGCATGACACATATAAAGGAGGCGTGAATAGGGTTTGGTGAAAAAATCCATCGAGATCACTTTACTACAGCATGTCCATTGGGATATAGTAACAACAAATGATTCTGACACTAAAATAGTCAGAATACAAAGATATAATAAAATAACTGAAATACAGTGGCAACCATATGATGTTTGTTTTTCACCCCCCTTCAGGAAGAGCGGCACTGAGAAAGACAAAATAACGCACCATGCAAATGTGGCAGCATGAACTGCCCAGTACTCTATTTCTGGTTTGATGTAACAACACCAATAGAAATAATTTAGATGTGAGCATTTTGAGGGTAGCACCGTACCTCTCACCTTATTTTGTCAGGAAATCAGGATAAAGCCAAAAATCATGGGGGAGACGAAATTTTTAAATATTACTCTAATTTACTTAAAAACTGCGGTGGTGGTGCTGCGGTAGCGTTGTCGCCTCACAGTAAGACGTTGTCCTGTTCAATTTTCAGCTAGAGCATCTTCTGTGTGGAGACATGCGTGAATGGGCATACCTTCTTTGAAGGTTGTGCGTCAGGGCCGGCAACTCGGCACGTAAAAATCTACTGCCAATCATTAGCGGACCGGAGTTCCACTGTGGCAACCCCTAACCGGGAAAAGCCGAATGACACAACAACAACAACTCTAATTTACTTAAAAGGTTTTTCGAACAGCAGGCTTTGCATCAACATGCATTTTTTTAAACAATAAGAAGTATAAAAGTCTGATGATTAGCATTGCTGACTGATTGTAATCAAAAGTGATTTGCCAGCAAATTAAAAATGTTATGAGGACAAGGCAAAAATTTGAAATAAAATCAAGGAAGGAAGCTCACACCATGGTTAAATGTGGACTTTATGCGTATAAAAAGTTCTTTGGCACCTAGTCTGTCTTTACTTGCTGGAACAGTCACTATGTTACAATGTAATGTTTTCCCTCCACATTATTTATAAGGCAAAATGATGTGCAGCATTTGAAGTATATTGTATTTTATCATGCACCTAACTCTTCAAGCATAAGACACTTGAGAGTAAGTGGCAAAATCCAGCCTCCCACACACAAAAAATAAGCAAATCGTTCTCATATTCTCTCTTAGTATCTCTAGTTAAAAATTCTTAATGACAAACAACTTTAACCTTTCTCTTCATCTCAGTTATTATCACTTAATTTTACCCACTAAATCTCTAACCAATACATGTGCACGCACACACACAAACACACAAGCTCACAAATGTGATCTTTAGTTACAGTCCCTTACATTACTGCATACATAAATGTTTATTACAGTCAGATGAAAAAAAGCATAATTAGTGATGCAGACATATATTTCAGCTCACTGCTTTGCAAAACAGATAGTGTAACCAACTGTAAGCCTCATGCCCGCCCAACCTTTTAGCTGATGAATCAGAGTTAAGCATCCAAAATTTAGAACAAAATTGGTCTTATGTAATTTGAAAGTTGCAAGCATAGCAGTTTTTGCATTAGCAAGCATTTTCTGAAGGGTATAAAGTCTGAAACTTAAATGTTTGTTATTATTTAGTGGCTGCTGTCCACAACACTTTACTAGAAAGCCACACATTTTATGAGGTATAGCCCACATATATAAGAGAAAGAATCAGAGACAATTAAGAATTATACCCTCTGCTTATGCATGCATGCAGATGCACACACACACACACACACACACACACACACACACATACACACACACACACACACACACACACACACACACACACACACACACACACATATGCACACATCCATTGGCTAGAGACACTTACATGACTGTACACCTCATATATTACATGATCAAGTGAATGAAAAAATTCATAAATGACGGCCAAAAAATATATCTTGGTTAGCTGCTGTCAGAACCATACGTTGCAAATCCCCTTATGTCCTCTCAATTTCTTAGCACAAGGATCAAAAATAGAGGCACAAAATTAGAAACAGATCTTAAATATTTTCTCATATGCTTAGAAAGTTGTTAGAATAACAAGCTTTGCATTAGCAAGCGTTTTCTGAAGGATACAAATGTGGAACTCATATGCCTGTCATTATTTCATGATTGCAGTCTAACAATTTTCTAGAATGTCACACATTTAACAAGGAACAGACCAAAAAGCTCTCAGTTTCTTTGCTGTAGAATTGTGGAAAAAAACAAAAATAATGAGGGGACAAAAATAGACAATTTTAAATATTATTTTATGCATTTGTTAATCATATCAACCCAGTGGATTAAGTGCCCCTTTTTCCAGTGGTGCTCCAGAGACACTGTCTAGTTAAGTGCCTTGCTCAAAGGCACACATTAGGCACATGGAGGTGAAATTATTCGAACTCTGTACCTTTGTTTATAGGAAGAAGTTTGTCACACGAGTGTCAGACAACTCCAAATCACTTAAAATGTTAACAGAACAATAAGTGTTAGATGCACTTGTACTCTTTGAATGATAAAAACAATTAATCTGTAATGACTGACCGTACTAATTAAGTAATCCTCAGTGATTTATCAGGAAAAAAAGACGTTACAAGGAGCAGGGCTTAAATATGAGACACAGTCAGGGATACTCTGCAAAAATGGAGACAATAAAAGGCAAATCACTGTAATTCACTTTAAAAAGTTAATAGTACAACAGGGTTTGCATCAACATGCATATTCTGAACATTTGAACAACAAAAACTTTGAAACTGTAATAACTGGCATTGCTGACTCACCACAAACATTGGTGATTTTAAACCTTCAGTGATTTATCAGAAATTGAAGAATTGATTGAATGTCGGATAGTTAGTGCAGAGGATAAAGGCTCTAAACTTTTAGTAAGCTGTTTCCTGTAGTCTAAGGTAGTCAAGGACACAATATTTTATTATTTTACCTGTTGTGTGGCTTTGAGCAAGTCACTTAACCTAATAGTACTCATTAGTTTCCCTTTCACTGAGTTTAAAATATAGAAAAAACAAACAAACAAGCAAAAAGAAAGAGTATAAGTATGAGGCAAAAAGTATTCATGCACTTTCTGAACAATAAAAACAAAGCTGGATCATGGTCAAAGAGGGTCCTAGACAAGGTAATGGACAGGCCTCCCTATGCAGCCATATCGATATCCAATTACTTTGCTGTCTCTCCCCATTTACCATAAAGCTCTGTTCAAACCTATCAGTGTGCAAAGTCTTTTCTTCTTTTCTTTTATAATATTCATGGAGATTTGGATTTAATTTAAAGTTTTTTAAAAGGTTTACAGCAAAAACACTGGCAGTCATTTGACGAGCAAAATAAAACACCCTGTCATTGAAAACAGACACCATGAGCAACAGTAAACTTTCCTTCTTTTTAAACTCACATTTATTGAAAACACATCTAGCAATCCATTACATTTCAACAGATCATTATCAAATAACATATATTGAAGCACTAATTAGCAGGTATATGAAGAGTGAAGGAATTCAAAAGACAAATGTATGATGCGTATGCTAACAGCTTGGGATAGCTTACTGGTGGCAGCCCAGGTGCACTATTTTGAGAAGTGACTTGTTAATCTCACACTAGATAAATATAGGCTGAGGGAATTAAATGTTGCACTACAGGAAGCAGCTCATTAACAGCTAATACCCTTATTCATTTGCACTAAGTACCAGGCTTACGGTTGTAGCCCAGCACGGTGCATTTCACACCTGCATGCCTGTGAAAAAAAGGTAAATTAATAAAGCATTCATAGCAAATATTAGACTCATAGACTTCATGCTATCCATTTTACTTAGCTAAATAATAATCACACTATAGCTCAACAGTCTATACTAAAACAAAATTCTTTAGCAAGCATTTTCTGAAGGCACAAAGGCCCAAATTCAGAAAACTTAATGTGAGGTGTGCAGAAGATGTACACCTTCCTGTAACTTGTTTATATTCAGAAACAGCACACCACTGTACTGCAAGACAAAGACATGCATCACCACAGTGGGCTGTCTTCACAGCATAGCCGGCCTTAGGCATGCGCCAACTAGGTGGCCAGTTAGGATGCCACTGTAACACGGCCATTTTTCCGGTATTTCTTTCCTTTTTTTTTTTTTATAGTAAAGAAATAGTTTATTTACTACAAAAAATAAATAAATACTCGCCCCTACTAGAGCAGTAAAAGAGGCACCCAAGGGAGGAAGTCTTGCAGTTTTTGCCTTTCTGTTTGTAGGCCTCCTGCTCCTATTGCCCATGACTTCCAGAGAGAATGAATTGAGTAGGTCATAGGTGGGACAGAGGCAAATAATTCAAAAGTGAAAGTCTGGCACAAAGAGTAGATTGGCAATGGTGTGGGGTAAGTATATATATATATATATATATATATATATATATATATATATATATATATATATATATATATATATATATATATATATATATGTATATATATATATATATATATATTACATATATGTATGTATGTATGTATATATATTCATTTTTTTTAATTGTTACCAGCAGACAACCAGATCTTTTGGATATCTGGGGGGCTGGTTAGTCCTCAGCTGTCCCTGATTTTACAGAATATATCTATTTTACCACAGCCATTTCACTTTCAGACTCCATGTCCTTTAGAAAATGCTTGCTAATGCAAAACATGTTCTAGCAATTTTCTAAGTTTATAATAACAATATTTAAAATCTGGCCCTAATGTTGCTTCCCTCCAATTAGTTTTGACATTGTGCAGGTTAAGAGGCACATCCCTTCTATAGTTTTTATCCTGGTAAACCAATGAGGATTGCAGTCACTCAAAAATGCTAAACATTCAGTTCTGTGCTTCTATCCAGAAAATGTTTGTCAATGCAAAATCTGTTTTCAACATAAAATGATGTCCTGTCTTTTGAAGAGATATGGTTAATGGCTGCTTTTTCCTCATTATTCTGAATTTACAGAATTACTGTGCTTTGTGTAAGGAGAACAAGGAGTACTTCAATGTGTAGCTACTGTTTCCATGGAACAAAACTGAAATACGGTCCACGGATGTCATGTTTAATTATAACTACCGGTTGGAGGTGGGAGCTGTCTTTAGAAAATAACTGGCCCTCTTGTTTACTTGATTTAAAGATTCATTGTCTAGCTTTGCTGGACTGTTGTGCATTTGTAGGATTACTGTCATTTATGTGAAGCAACTTGTGATACTTTAATGTGTGGCTAGTGTTTTCATGGAACAAAGCTGAAATGCAAGGCATAACTTACTTTAAACATTGTACACCATTTTTTCACAGGTTTGGGAGTGGCCTTGAATGACTGATGGTGAGAAAGGAATGCCCATATGTAGCAAGGGGACTGCTTCCCCCCACAGCACCCCTGCCATGTATACATCAAGTGTTACTAATGCATTTGTTTAAAGCATTATGGTCCTGTGGTGGGAGGATCAGGGGTTACAGCAGCCCCCCCCCCCCACAATGGATGTTATTCCACCTGTCTTTATTACAAAGGTAATGAAAATTGTGACTGACTGACCAATTGGAGGGCAAAGATGGGGCTTGCTACTCTACATCTTTTGGGGTGTTTAAAGTAGGTTTTGTCAAACTCAGTCAATGACTATGATTTTTATCTATAATCGCAGATGAGGGGCTGTATACCGAATGTAACTTACCCTCTTGTTTTCTCATTTTATGCAGTCATTATCTAGTTTTGCAGGACTAGTGTGTATTTGCAAAGATAACATGATTTCTGTAAAGCAACTTAGAATAACATAATGTGTAGCTACTCTTTGCAAGGAAGTTGACAGAGCTGGAATAAAGTACATGGCCATCAGTGCATACGGAAGTAGCTATAATTGCTGAGTGAGGTTTGGAGCTGTCAATTGAAAGAAACTGATCTCTTGTTCTTCAGTTTAAATAGTCAGTATCTGGCTTTCAGGACTAGTGTGTATTTGTGTGATAGACTGCTGAACTGGATATCTGACATACACAGATAAAATACCAATAATTGTTAGGGCTGCCTGCTGTTGCTTGCTCATTATTCTGACTTTGCAAGACTAATGTGAAACATGAAACAACTTGGAATACTTTTAATGTATGACATCTGTTTGTGTGAACTACATTACATGTCCATCCTCTTCTGTCACAACCAGATGTCTGAATTGTATACAGAACTGGCTGCAGCTGCCTGTTGGGGGTGGGGGGCTTTTTGGATGAAACTAAATGACCTTTTATAATTTGCTCAGTCTAAGTATTGTTGGAGTGTTTCAGTAAAGGGTTTATATATTTGTAAAGATGCATTTGGTGCTGGATCACTTGCTTGATTTTTTCAGTTCTGTGCACATTTTTTAAGTTGTGCAGTACTGTGGGGACAATATATCAGCAGCAACTTCAAATATATGATTTTGGCCATTTGTCCCTAATTTTCATCCCAATTTAACACCAGATGGGGGTACACAAAAAGTGACTAGCTGGTGTTGGGGAGTAAATACTATTTTGAGATAAGATTTATGTATTACCACATGCATTTATCTTCTGTGTTTATTGTGCACTGCTGTTTGGTTAACTCTGAGCATTAATCTTTGGATAGAAATCATTTCCTCCTTAAATAAAAAAAGTACAATTTAATTACTTTTTGTTTCTGCCGTCATTGAATCAAAAGGTAGGGGAAAAAAAGCAGTAAAACACACACTGGAGCATTTATAATTTCGAGTTTTCTGGGTGCCTAGAGACCTCTAGACCTCCAGCTTAATTTATTTATCACAGTATAGTTTTGGTCAGTTAGAGTGTGATAAAATGATTCTGGGAAACCATGGTTGAAGAACAAGACTGAATTTCTTCCCCTTAATCATAATTTCTTCCAGGCCATCATTGGATGAAAAAATTGCTTTAAAAAAGTAGAATGCACATCAGAGCATTTAGAACACCAGCTGAATGTGGTTGTTTCATACATAGATAACTAGAGCACTCTTGCCTAGTTAAAATGTGTTGATTAAGTACAGGAAAACTGAAGTGTAAGACAAAGTTTGAGAAAAAGAAAGAAAAAAGTAATATGGATGGTGTAGATAGACCAGGATGGGAGCACCGGGTGGTGTGTGTGTGAGTGAGGGTGTGTGTGTGTGTGTGTGTGTGTGTGTGTGTGTGTGTGTGTGTGTGTGTGGAGTGGTGCTGTGGAGCCCTTTTGCCTAGGGCATCAGTTGATCAAAGGCCAGCCTTGGTCCACATCTGTGCCAGATGCTAATGAGGCTTGCTGGTGGAGAGGCATATGCTAGTTAGCCACGTGGTCTCCCCAAGAACTACCTGCAGTAAGGCATTTATGCTGCTAACAAGGCATAGATTCCTGCTCAGCTCCCATAGAGTCTAGCTTGTCCTTCCTTGTATCTATTTGTCAAGAAGGGGCTGCAGCTGCTACCATTAGAGTTCAGTTAGCTGCCATCTCTAATTATCATTTTGGGAATATGGGAAATCCAGTTATGTCCCACTCTTTATGCAAAACCTTTTTGAAAGGAGTCCTCTTTCTCAGACCTCCAATCAAGCAGCCTCCGGAGCCCTGGGACTTGAACTTAGTTCTGACCTCATTGATTTCTCCATCTTTTGAACTGTCTTCTTCATCTGACTTGAAATTGTTGTCTTGGAAGACATTGTTCTTAGTTGCTATAACATCTGCTAGGAGGGTTTCAGAATTGCAAGCCCTGACCATTCAACCTCCTTATATTATTTTCCACAAAGATAGAGTCTCCCTAAGAACTAATCCTTCCTTTCTTCCTAAGGTATGTTCAGAACATAATCTAAACACAACTATTGAATAACCAGTATTCTTCCCAAATTACAGCAGTAAATCAGAATACAGACTACACCAATTAGATGTCCACAGAATTCTCCGATTTTACCTGCACAGGACTAAAGATTTTAGGAAATCGGATCAATTGTTTCTTTTTCAGACCAAAACAAAGGCTTGCCTGTCTCCAAAGTCACTCTGTCTAAATGGCTTTCAGATTACATCTCATTTGCTTACAAAAATGCTGGGAAACAACTACCTGCTAAAGTAAAAGGCCATTCAGCTAGGACAGTATCAACTTCATATGCCTTTAAATCAAAACTCCCAATTGATACCATTTGTGCAGCAGCTACTTGGGCAAGACCTCATACCTTTGTCACTCATAACAAATTGGATTTGGCCTCCCGGGACAGGTCATCCTTTGGGTCCACTGTATGCTGAAGAGTCTCTCTGCTTGAGCCACCCAGGATAAAGATGCTAGGGATGCTGTCCCATCCAGTAAGAATTATGGCAAGGTAGGACTACATAGCATAAAGAAGTTATGTACTTACCATAACATTCCATGTTTGTAGTCCATCTCACCTACATTCTTGCGTCCCACCCTCCTTTGCCCTTTCTGTTTCCTGGAGGAACTGGTGGACTATCCATTATGCTGTCTGACCTTGTTCTAGTTGTCTGTCCACCTGGCATAGGTATTATATCAAAGCACCTTTGTTTGTATGTACATAGTTATTGATAGCATAATTACTATTATATATGTAGTTACTTTCTTGCAAACAAGATTTGGGGAATTACCGTGAGGCACCATAGGATAGGGAATAGCCTTGAGCCAGTAAAAGCTCTCAAGCTTTAGTATTGGCTGAGTCGGAGCCAAGAATGGGCTCCGAACCCATCCAGCAAGAATGTAAGTGAGATGGGCTACAAACATGGAATGTTGTGGTAAGTACATAACTTCTTTTTTAATACTATACCTATTATTTCGGGTCTATATTACCATGCCGACAGGGCTGTTCATCAAACGCCCGTATGTCAACACATGTACACCGAAATACCTAAATGTCGAATGGCCACAAAACAGGGAAAAAAAATTGTCTGGCTATTGTCGGGAATTTGCCATTTCCTCCACTGTAGTGTGATCTTGGAATTGATATATTTAAGTGTGTGTGTGTGTGGGGGGGGGGTCAAAGCCTCCCACTTCATTGTGTCTGTCGGTTTGTTTGTTTTTTGTTGGCCCAGGGTTTTTTTTCCCTGGGGAAAAAAATCGCTTTTGTGGCCATTCGACATATAGGTATTTTGGTGTACATGTGTCGACGTAAAGGCCTGTCAACATGGTAATATAGACCCATTATTTCTACATATATGCAGTGATTCTGCAAGAAGAAGTTGGTGAAAAAGACTGGACATTTATTGAGTGTGTTATGCTGGTGGTGGGACAGCTCTAAATACAAAAACCTAATTTTATCATTAATGCTTAGAAGGCTACTGAGGAGAAATAAAGAAGAAAGTGTAAGTAAAACAGTTTGAGTTCTTATTAATATTTGATATAAATTTCATGTTGTAAAACATTGCTGGAGAGTATGCAGTCAATGGTATTTTAAATGTGAAGTTGGGGACATTTATCAGTGATTTGTTGTGTATGCTAATGATATTAAAGTAAGAAAATACTTTTTGTAAATTGTAATGTGTGGTTTTCCTACATGATTATGAAGAATATTTTTTGGCTCACTGTTCATCATAAATTACATACCGAAAACAGTGAGCCCCAAAAAAAAAAACTTTAAAAACACAATTTTTTTTTGCACTGGGCAACCCCCTGCACACTCCGATTTTACCACAGTGAAAAAAAGGGGAAGACCCCACCGCCCGAAAAGTGTATCACCGGCCTCTACAATGCAATACTTTGCATTGCAGTGAAACTCACAGAGATATTAAATTTTCAGACTTCATCCACTCAGCTAGTTTTTAGTGCAAACATGTATATAAGACTAATGTATCTAGGTTTTACACTGTGACAACAAAAGAAAGGCTGGGAAAAAAAACAATTAATTTAATATTGTGATCTATACCTGCTGGGGGTATAAACGTCTATTTCTCATACTATATGAAGAATTGAAAGAAAATATTCCCCTTTTTATACAGTAGATCTGTATATATATATATATATATATATATATATATATATATATATATATATATATATATATTTATATAGTAATGTCCTTTGTTTAAGCCCTGTCACAATTTTTAAACAAAATGGCTTTGAAAACAAGAGAAAATTATGAAAAGCATGAACAGTCATAGTTCTTTCTTGTTCTTGCAAACTTATTAATTTTTTTTTCTAGTTACCACCTGCTTTTACCGGGCATCAAGGAGCATTGTAGTGGGCATCAAGGAGCAAACAGGTTCATAAGAGGTGATCAGATCCGTTGGCTGTCGAGAAACACTGATATTTAGAAATCTGAATTAAAGGCTAAATGACCCACCCAGTTATCCATATGTATGGCATTTCTGATCTGTGCATAATAGGTTCATAGATGTTTACTAGGCTAACAACCACAAGGGCCTTTTTAAGCCTAGCCATGCATCCCAAATCTCTGACAAGTTCTGATACCCTTGATAAATGTAAGCAGGGGTTTGGGAGAGGAAACATTTACAAGCAAGGGCATGGGAGATGAACTATTTACAGGTTGCCTGTGTCCATTAAAGATATAGGTGCCAAACCAGTGATGGGATTTCCTGTTCCCCATCCACTTGTCCAAGTTGCACTTGAATTGGGTTAGGGAGGAACTCTGCTTCACATGGATGGGGAGTCTGTTCCATAGATGGGGTAGTCACTGGGATACATACCTGTCTCTCCAGCAGGTTCTAATTGTATCACAGGCAAAGTTTAAGTCTTTAGAATGTGTAATTCTGGTGCTGTTTGTTTTATGGATATGCAGGAGGTCCATTAGAGTGGGGTCTGACAATGCCCTGTATGCCAGGCATAGATCTCCCCTCAAAAGCCTGTAGGAGACAGAATGCATGGATAGGGCCTTGAGGTAGTCTGCATAGGACATTTTACTTAAGCCCTGTATTCTTTTAGTGAGGAACCTCTGTGGATGTTCCAATTGTTGGATATGCATCATTAGGTACATACCAAAAGGGTGATTGTACTCAATGATAGGTCTGATGAATGCCGAATACAATGGAACAATGACTTCCTTGGACTTAGATGCCATACCTTTGTTTATAAGTTGCGTAACATAGAATGCTTTCCTCAGTAGTGCAGACACATGGTGGTCAAAGACTAGATTACTATCTATGTGTGTTGTCGGTATGATAGTTGCCAGGGGTGGATGACTTTCCAAAGGATACTATTGTGCACTTCTTGGCATTTAGATTTAGTCCATGGCTCTGACACCCATTGTTTGTCTCTGTCAGCTCCTCCTGCAGAACATTTGTGTCACTGTGGGATTCAATTACATCTCCTAATTTGCAATCATCTGCAAATTTAGTCAGCCAGAAGCCACTGGCATTGGCCTTGACTTCAGAGAAGTAAATGCCAAAAAGGAGCGGTCCAAGGACTGATTCCTGAGGTACTCCACTTGTGACTGACCTCTTTGTAGAGGTGGACTCCCCAGTTCGACCTTCCTGGGTCCTGTCTGTGAGCCAGTTGTCTATCCACAGGGTGACTTAAGAGTTTGTTCCTAACTTCTTGAGTTTGTCAACAATGCCCGAGTGGGGTATTGTGTCAAATACCTTAGGCAGTGTGAACTATTTTCCCTCATCCATTGCTTTGGTTACCTTTTCAAAGAAGTCACCAGGTTGAGTAGGCATGATCTGCACTTGACGAAATCAAACTGGATTGGGTTTAGTGTCTGGAGGTTTACTATATCTCTATTGATCATTTCCATGATAATTCTTTCCATGGCTTTACATATAAGACTAGTGAGACCTATGGGTCATTAGTTTCCAGGGTCTGTAATTAGCCCACCTTTGTGCAAAGAGATGACTGCTGCTGTTCTCCATTTATGAGCCATGAAGCCTGTTTGGAGGTTGCAGCTAAATAGTAATTCCAGTGGCTCTGATAGGTCATGTTTCATGTTATTAAGAAGGTATCCTGGGATATTGTCTGGGCCCATTGATGCAGTGTTCTTGGTCTTAGAGAAAGCATTAAGGACCTGTTCCCTAGTGATAACAGGGGGAGTTATATTAGATGGTATTTCCTGAGGGAAGACTGAGGGGGAGAGAGTGGTAAAGTTGGAACTGAATTTATCAGCCAGGAGGTTTGCTATATCTTCTGGCTCATTATAGGTGGCTCCATTTACAATAAGTTCTGCACACAATTGTGTATTGCCTTTGAGGTTGCGGACATAGTTACAGAACATTTGTGGTTGTCCTTGGCCTGTGAGGACAAACTTACCTCAAATTTGCTCTTGGTAGACTTTATTTGTCCTCTGGGTTGTTTGTTTAGTTTGATGAGAGTGCTTTTATCCTTTTGGGTGCTGCACCTCCTAATTTTTGCCGTGATTTTCTTCCTTCTGTTATACAGCCTGTTGGTTTTGTGATTCCACTAGGCTGGCTTATTTTCAGAGTTAGTTCTGTACTTCTTCCTGGTGGGTAAAGCGGCCTTTATACAGCTATAAACATGCTTGTACAGAGTTTCTGTGAACAGTTCTACATAGGCAGCAGTGTTCTCAGGGTTTATGGGGGCTTAAAATTTTGCCAGCTTATCACTTAATAGCAGAAGGTTAGCCTTAGAGTACTGAATATTCCAGGTTTAGCTGGGGGTTCAGGTTTTATTTTTGCTTCAAAGGAGACCATTTTGTGGTTTGACCTTACCA
This sequence comes from Protopterus annectens, assembly GCF_019279795.1. Classification (NCBI taxonomy): domain Eukaryota; kingdom Metazoa; phylum Chordata; order Ceratodontiformes; family Protopteridae; genus Protopterus; species Protopterus annectens. The sequence continues at coordinate 1,305,044,290 of NC_056746.1, read as the reverse complement.
GCGAAGACATTACAATAGGTGGTGTGCAGCAATTTCCCATATTAGTGGGGACCAGATCCAGTGTGGTTGCACCCCAGTTGGTATATTGACAATCTGGTTTAGGGAATTTGTGGTTACAAAATCCAGGAATCTCTGTGCCCATATGTTTGGTGCTGTATAGGATTCCTAGTTAACAGTGGGTAAATAAAGTCACCCATGAATATGGTATTGGGTTGGATGATTAGTGTTTCTAATAAGTTTAAATACATGGTATGGGTTTCCTGGGTCATAGGGGTATTCTACTACACATTATGGGTGAGTCAAAAATGAACATCTGATCTTGGTTTAATTTAAATGTATTTTGAATCGTAGATTGTTGTGTCTATGAGTTAAAGTACTAGTGCACATCTCCAACTTTAGGATTAGCTGAATTGTTTATCCATAAACACCTTATATGCCAATACAGATATTCCCCTGAAATATCTATATTGCAAAGGAAATAACTTTAGGTGTTTACATCTGTCCATATAACTTAGGTAATAGTTTTCAATTTGGAGAGTTTCTAAATTCTATATTAGATAATTGAACTTTCAAAAGTTTGAGTGTTATATGGTCGACACCATATGATCGAACTTTTAAAAGTTCGAAAATCTAATTAAAAAAAAAAACAACACAAATAATCTACCTGAACGTTTTAAGCAGGGGGCAAGCCCCCCTGCACCCCCCACATGGGGGACTGCACCTCCCACACCCCCTGCTCTTTAAATATACCACCTCCGAGATTGCACTACATTGCAGAAAAGGGAAATCTTCCCATTCCATCCTGTACGGTGATCTCTGTTAAAACGTTCAAACTTTAAAAAATTCGATCATATGGTGTCGACCATATGACAGTCGAACTTTTGAAAGTTCGATCATCCAATATAGACCCTAAATTCTTTAGTTGATTTGCAGTGTATTCACAAAAGATATTGCTGTCATTAGTAATTGATCAGATGTGTGTCTTATAAACATTAATCATGCATTGTTCTTCCCTAGTTCTAATAAGTTAAGCATGAGTCCTAGTTGTGTCATTGCCCTGCTATGAACGTCATCAGCAGTTGCAGGCAATTAAGCATTGGTATGTCCTGAATGTAATATACAAGGGTTATTTCTTGGACTTGTAAAGTTACTAACTGTATCGCATTCATTCAATCTGTCCGATCCAACTTATGGGTCCTTGAGCCACTTGTCAGGTCCAACACTGCACAACTAGTGCTCCAATCTGAAACCCCTTTAAGAATTTTTCCCATCATGCTGTAGTGCACAAAGTTACTGCAAATTTTATTTGCCACCATCACAAAAAGACATGGATTCCAGCTCTGTCCACAGCTAATTACTTCTCCTTATTTATTTATTCTAAAATTGCTAAAAAGGCTTCTAAAATTTGATGTGCCTCAGATCTAGTTTGCTGCTGCAATGGCATCGCTGGGAGGCTAGCTCGAGGCTTTACAGATAAGATTTTATCTATTCTGTTTAAATTTCAAAAATAGTACGGTGTGTGAGTGGATAGTCTTGCTTTTTAAGCAATTATCAAACGGACTTTCAATTACTGGATTTGACACTTTGACTAGAAACTTGTTGTAGTCTTGCTTTTAAGCAATTATCAAACTGTTACTGGATTTGACTTTTACTGGACTGGACTGTCTCTTTCATTTGTCAGTATGTCTGAGAAAATAAAATCTGGCTCACAGTTCCTGTGTCTACTGTTCTTTCCAGGAGGCTCTGGATGCTTCAGACCAGGCATCCAAGTTCGGAAGTCAAGGCGTCGGAGCCAAATCTGTTCCTCCTCCGAGACCTGTCCAGTCTGAGAGCCGAAGAAGCTGAACTGATGATTGTGGAGCCTCGTCCAGAACCCCTTTTCTCGGCACTGCTCACCTCCCTCCTCTCCTCCGATCGATACCGGAGAGTCGGGGGCGTTCGGGCGTCCTGGGTGTTCGGGGAGAGTGGGACGTTCGCTCGTTCCTGACGCTTCCTCTCCTCCCGCGGATCGCGATCGATTCGTTCCTCTTCGGGTCGTGGCTCCAGCGCTCCCGCGCTTCTTCTTCTTTCTTCTCTTCTTCGGAATACCTCCGACTTCGGGACCGGGGGCACGACCTCATGAGGAAGGTGTTGTCTACCCAGACAACCACACCAACAAATCCAACACATCTGAATGACTTTAGATGAGTCCAGAAGGGTCCCTAAGTCACCTTCAGAGGATGTCTCTTTTTTTGACATCTTGGAATCCTAAAAACAGAGAGTAACTGGCAAGCCCTCCCCTTCTGAGGATGAGTCAGTTTTGCTGTGGAACCAGTCCCTAAGAAGAATAAGTACATCGGCACGGCAGGAAGGACAAAGCTTACCTCTCACCTTTCCAGTAGACAGACACCATGGTGGGTGGCAGGCGGTGGAAAAAGGAGATATTTCTTCCTCCCTCATCTGTCCATCGCCTAACAAAGATTCTAGGACCAGCGGCAGCAGCGCTCTTCGTAGGCAAATCCTGGATGCGCTTATGTTCTTTAACTGGAGGCCAATTGGACCTAAGCCCATCTCAACACCTTTGTCAAGAAGGAAAAGTTCTTCCATTCTTACAGAAGGACGCGACTGATGCTCAAATGATCTGAAGGGCGCATACTACCACATCAAAATGGCCAGGGCGTCCAGGAGAAAATCCCAGCAAAATTGTTTCTGAAAGTTTTGGAACAACTTCTGACTCACAAAAAATATTGATAAAGAAAACATGCATCACACCTAATGTGGTGGTTACAGACTTGCAACCTATCCAGCGGAAGACCATTTGTGCTACCTGCGTCACGGTGTTCTTCTGCTACTTAGCGCATCGGGGGTCATCAGCGCGTCATAGCCGACAGCATCTAGCAGCTTGGCTGCCTTCCCCTCTAGCCAGGTGGGTTCCCCTTACATGTTAGCTGCCACTATCATATCATGTAAAGAAAGTGAATGCGATTATTATTCACTCACTTTTTTGTAAAGCCTTTTAAAAGGTTCTTTTCATATCAGACCACCAGTCAGTCCGACATCACCCGTGGAATTTTTACTTATTGCTCTCTAAATTGATGTTACCACCCTTTGAACCAGCTTCAAGTTGCACTTTGAGATTTTTGTCATGGAAAACATTATTTCTAGTGGCCATGTTATCTGCTAGGCGGGTGTCTGCTTCAGGCCCTTTTCGGTCAAACATCCTTACTAATCCATCCTTTCTTCCCAAAGTTTGTTCTTCTAGTAATATTAATCAGTCCATTCTTGGCTCACGCAGCTAAACACCTTTAGACATTATTGATTCTCATTTATTGCTTAGGTCTTTATCACTGATTGTTTCTTCTGATTTAGCCTTTTTTCTCTTCAATTACTTTTGGTGTCAGGTGTTTTTTCATCATCACTTCTGTTGTTTATAAAAATATAGTAAAGATATATCTGTCCTGGAATTACACCTATCGATATTTCGTACATGGTGTATATATGTTTCTAGTTCTGTCCATGTCTCACTATCTTTATCTTCATTCTGTTAAATTTGAATGTTTGAGGGAAGCTGCTACTTCAGCATGGATAAGGACAAAAATTGTTTTAAAAAATGTAAAAAAATATGGACAAAAAAACCCCACTCCAAGACGCCCATGAGCTGTGTGTAGTGTGCTTGGAAGTGGATCATTTGTCTGAAGATTGCTCCATATGTAAAGCCTTTGGGCCCAGAGCATTGTCAGACCACAGGATCTTGCTTATAACTAAGGGCATTTTGCCCTCAGATCCAAAGACTGCTAAAACCAAAAAAAAAACTTCAGAGGAGCATAAATCGAAAGAATCTAAATCAAGGAAAAGGCATACATAGAAATCAGTAATGGCTTTGCCATTGGCACACACTCCTTTCCATAAATGTCAGAGTCAGTTGTGGTTGAAGGGTGTTGGTGTTGAAGGGTCTTTTTCCACAGCAGGGGAATCGAGTCCTTCTACCTCTCCTTCCCCTTCAGCCAAGTCTAAGTCCTCCAAAGAAAAGAACAAGGAAAAAGACAGAGAGAGAAAGAAAACAGGAGGGACTCCAAAAACTCCTAGACTGTCAGTTCCTATGGCTATTCTTGAACCGATTCAGATCTGATCTCCTTCTCTGCTCAGTAGGTTCTCTCTGGAAGAACCTAGCCCTCGCTGCTTTCCTGTAGTCTACAGGACAGGTCAGTGCATCAGTCCTTCAGGCTGCCTTCATTTGCTTCTTCATTCAGGTCATTTTAGTCATCATGGAGTCTGTCCGAAGCCGCCAATGACTTAATGATGAAAAAGCTTCTGACGAAGCAAATCCAGAAGTGAGGCAGTACAAAAGCTTCCTCCACTTTCTGCTGGGGGACAGTCATTTCCAGTTCAGAATCTGCCCTTTGGTCCCTCCACAGCCCCCAGGGTGCTCACCAAGTGCATGGTAGTGGTTTCAAAACATCTAAGGCTGTAAAGGTACTGTTTGCTCCCTTGTTTAGATGATTGGCTCCTCACTGCATCCACCAGGGATCTACTTGCTCAGATCACGGACTTCTTGCTCCAACTTTGTCACCATGAGGGGATTACCGTCATTCTAAAGAAAAGACCACTAACAAGTTATGTACTAACCACAATGCTTGATCCATGTTATCTTTTTCCATTTGGCTCAGCCTTCCCTTCCTCTGTCCCCTTGCCTAAAATATTATCGTTGTGGCTGTCGGCTGACCACATTGGATCTGTTTTGAGCCTCGCATGTCATACATTCTTGTACTGTATCATAACTATTTCCCTTTTCCTCCTGTTTTCATGTTATCAGATTTTAGGGATATATTTAGGGTGCAAATGGGAAAATTCGATCTGAGGCATTGTAGGAACGGAAGGGAATTATGTGTGGGGGGAGGAGCCTGAGCCCTGGATCTGAGAATGGAAAAAAGTGAGGATGTTAGATCTGGCCATATTTGATAACCCCATGCATTGAGCCAGATGAAAGAAAACAACACAGATCTAGTGTTATGGCAAGTACATAGCTTCCGTTTATGTTTCTTCTGATCAATCTGGGCTTCCAGATAACTGTTGCAAAATCCTGCTTGACTCTACCTCACAGGATTGTATTTCTCAGCTACCTTCTACATATTTTTCTTCAAAGGGACTTTCTGAAACAAGAGAAGGTGAGTTTTTATCTGGTATCTTTCCTGAGCTTCTCCAATAAATCTCAGACATCTGCAAGAGAATTTCTTAGTTCATGGCTTTTATAATTCCCATGATTCACCTAGCCAGGTTACACATGAGCAAGATGCAATGGTTTCTAAAAACACATGGACCCAGCATTTACATCCAATGGAGCATCATATTAGGATCTTAGGAGATTACTAGGCTATTGACTCAGATGTCATTTTAAGCCTAGCCGTTTCAACCCAGTGTAATACCGTAGCGGTACTAGTCAATGCCCAAGACTGGATTTAGTGATGACTGTCCATTTCCAGGTGGGTTGTGTGAGCTATCCCTGGTTAGAATTTACAGTGCCCCATCCACTCATCCAGGTTCCTCTTGAACAATGTCCTAGAGGTGCTCTGTTTCACATGAATTTGTAGCCTGTTCCAAAGACGTGGCAGTTGCTGTGAGATAAATCTGTCCCTCCAGCATGTCCTATTTTAGTCACAGGCCATATTTAAGTCCCTGGAATGGGTGACCTTAGACTCATTTGATGTACTGATATACAGTAAGTTCATTAGGTTTGGGTCTTGGGTTGCTCTGTAGGCCAGGCATGTCACCCCTATAAAGTCTATATCATATTCCACATTTTGGCTTTCTAAAAATGGAACTGCATTGTAGAGACAACAAATTCAACTGAACCCAGGACTCCTTTTCTGTCCTCAAACCCCAAACCAATCTTTCATCACAGATGCTTCAGGTTTTCCTTGGGGAGCAGTATCCATTGAGGTAGAGGAGCAAGGTGTGGGGAGTTTTTCAGTCAGACCAAAGCACATCAGTATAAAGAAGTTGTTGGCTATAATCCATACCTTGACATTTCTTCATTATCTATGGTCACAGGACCTTTTCAAGTGATTATACTGGTACATAAATGAGCTGGGAGGTACAAGGTTGTACCCTCTTATTCAGACTTGCCATGGTGGCTTAGGAGGTAGTTCTACAGCATTACTTAGCCTTCCAAGCATTGTAGATTCCATCAGAGAAGAACATAGTGGCAGACAAGCTGAATAGAACCAGGACAGACTCTCTTGACTGGAAATTGAATGGGGGAGGTCTCCCAGGAACTGATCCAGTTGTGGAGAACACCTCAAATAGATGTGTTCACCTCCTTTCAAAAAAAAGACTAATAAAATTCTGCACCGGGACTGTTTGCAAGTAAGCCTGGAAAACAGATGCATTTTCATTCCCTTGGACAGAAATGTTTCTTTATGCTTCTCCAGTTTCCATTGATATCCAAGGTAATTTTGAAGATTAAGGACTCCCCAGAAGTCATTATGGTGACTTCCTTTTGGCCCAGGCGACATTGGTTCTTCCTTCTTAAGGAATTGGCCAAAGGCAATTACCACAAGCATCCTCACAGACTGGATCTACACACACAAGACAGGGGGAATTTGATATACAAGTCTCAATTGACTTCATCTGACTGCCTGGATGATTCAGTTCTAATACATTTTAGTCATTTATTTCATGAGGATGTGCATTAAGGAGGCAAGAAAACCTGCTGTTAGAAATTATCTATTGGTAGGTAGAAATGATTCATTAGTTGGTGCCTAACCAGTAACAAGGAGCCCATCAGGGATTTTGTACTACTGGTGCTCAAATATTTGTGTCAGTTACTTTCCTCTGACCTCTCTTATTCCTCTGTAAAGGCTCACCTTGGAGCCATTTCAGTGTGTTGTCCATTTCTCCTCTTCCCTGTCTGTGGTAAAACAGTTTCTGAAAGGAATTTTACCATTGAGACTTCCTCGTAAACAGGTTGCTCCTTTTTGAGATCTGAACTTTGTGCTGGAGGTTCATCTTTTGAACTTGCTTATAAAGTTGATTTAAGATTCTTGACTTGGAAAACTGTACTCATCATTGCTCTGATAGTTGCAAGAAGGCAGTCTAGGTTGCAAGTTCTCATAGTGTGTGAACATTACATCTGAAGTAGGAACTTCATTTGTCAGCAACCTGTGGGATACGGATCCGATCTCGGATCCGAGCCGGCAACTTCTAACATAGCATAGATCCGAGCTCCTAGCTCCTCCCCCTTACCCACAATCCCCTGCTTGCCCTAACTGACCTCAGATCTAGTTTGCCACTCTTCAAGCAACAGCTAGGTTTAGAGCTCTTGGCGTTTGTGAGAAAAAAAGTTTTATATTTTTTCTTCTGAGTGACTGGTTGTGTCTGTGATAGGTTTACCCTTTCTCCTTTTACACATCTATCTTAATTGTTTTATTTTTAGTATAATTCTCCCTCCCCCGCTGGTCGTAGCGTGTGTGTGTGACTGGATTAGGGGCCTAGTGAGTGTGCTTACTTTAATATGTCGGAGGCCCCTAAGGCAATTTTTTCGAAATGCACCGAGTGTGTTCACAAGCTTTCACCGGCTGATGGCCACACTCGGTGCGTTAGGTGCCTTGGGGCTGAACACCTCTCTTCGGGTTGCGCGATTTGCGTGGCGTTCAACCCCAGGGCACTCAAGGATCGAAGGTCGAAGCTAGTTCTGGCGGGTCTTCTACCCCCAGACTCTGCTTCAGCCTCCGGTGCTTCGGTACCCGCTACCCCCCCGGTAGCGGTCACCCCTGCCTCCCTTCCTCCGACCGGGACTCAACCTCCCACTTCGGCTCCTGAGGATCGGGAGGCCAGGAAAGAGAAGCGGCGGGAGAAGCACCTTAAGCGGCGGGCCGAAGACTCTTCATCGGCCCCGCCCGCCAAGAGGGCTTCCCCGTCCAAGTCTTCTCGTTCTCCTCCTCTTCAGACCCGATCCCCTTGTTTCTCCCCGGGTCCCGAGGAGGAGGTGATCCGGTCCCCGTCGAGGTCATCGAGGCGACACTTCAGGTCTGCTTCGGTGGCCTCGTCGAGGTCCACTTTCAGCATGTCTGATGCGGATATGGACCGGATGATGAGGAGATTCATCCAGGCCCAGATGCAGATGGGAGTGCTATTGCCTCCCCCCCCTGGGGGGGGAGCTCGACCCCTTTTTTCGCTCCTATAGCTCCTTCTCCGACCCGCATTCCGGACTCGGAGCCGAGCCACGTTGGATCCGGGGGTAGGTCGGAGCCGACCGTGTTGAGCACGTCGGCTCCGACTATTCCCTCGAGTCTGTCGGATCCAACCTCTCGGAGCCGTGGGCCGAGCTTTGGATCCGAGGGATTCGGTGTGCTGTCGGCTCCGTCCCGGTCGGAGCACACTGGTCCTTCGGATCCGAAGTTCTCAGCGCCGGGTCCGATCCACCCTTCGGATCCGAGCGGGAGTCGGATCTCTGATCCTTCTGAGAGCGGCTCCCCCTCGGCTTTCGCTGCAGTGGAGAGGGCACTGTCGAGTGCTTCCAGGCCTCCGGTCCTGGCTTCGGCTCCCTCCTGCACTCCTCCTCATCTGATCCTGGCTCCCCTCATCCGGACCTCTGGGCAGCCTGCCTCAGCGCCTTTAGGAGTTCCAGTGGAACAGGTTACAGCCCGTGAGGACTCCTCGGACAGCCCCCCCGAGGAGATTCCTCACAAGGCAAAGTGCAAAAGGAGGCACATAGACTCCCCTGAGAGTCTCACAGAAGATACGGACTTGGATGAAGGGGAAGGCTCCCCGAGATCACCCCCTGAGGATGTCTCCTTTGGAGACATCATGGAAATGCTCAAAATCAGAGGTGGGTGGTCTGCCCCCAAGGCTTCCTCTGACGAGTCCGTATTCCTTGAGGCGTTGAGGCGTTCGAGGCAGGACCATCTACCTCTTGGGTGTCCCCTCCACCCGACCCCCTGGTGGATCTCATATCCTCTAGGGCTTGGAAGGAACCGGACACCGTAGAGCCGATCCCCAAGCGCCCAGACAAAAGTTTGAGCCCCCTTGCGAGAGATCACATTGGAGCAGAGGTCCCCCTGTGGATGCCATGTTGGTGGCTGCAGCCACTAAGAAAGAGTTGGCTGAGGAGAGCCCCACGGTTCATCCTCCGAGCAAAGAGTCTCGCGAGATGGACCATCTTGGGAAGCGGGCCTTCAGTTCAGCGACCTTCTCTATGAGGGCCTTGAACTATATGGCACATGTTATTAGGATGCAGCGGGACCTAATTAAGGAATACGCTGCTTCTCCCCCGGGGTCCATGTCGGAGGGAGACAAGGATTTGTACTCTTCCCGAATGGCCACCCTCCGCTCTATCTCTAATACCTCTATGTGGCTATTGTCTCATGCTACAGAGGGAGCCGCTAGAGCAGGCGGAGTCGGGCTTGTCATGAGGAGACAGGCCTGGCTCCGTCACTGTGACTTCTCAGAACCTTTTAAGGCGTCATTCGCGAATGCCCCTTTTGATGGTTCTGCACTGTTCGCAAAACCGTTCGCGATACTCTTGTCCATAGCGAGAAAGACGGGAAGACCTTGTCTGCCGTCGGAGTCCGCTTCTCTGCGCCCCAGAGGTCCTTTTCCAAGAACCAAAAGGGTCAGAAGAAGATGTGGTTCTGAAAATCGCATCATTCTCAGTCTGCTCAGGACAACCAGTCCTCTCGTGGCAGAGGAGGACAGGGAGGACGCCGCCCCAGAGGCAGAGGGGGTCCGAGGAATTTTGGGTCCAGAGAACCTTTCCCTGAGAGGCCCACGCAGAACCCCTGAGGGGTTTCCCGACTGCTCCACTCTGGAGGCAGTCGGGGGGGGGCGTTTTTCAAAGCACCTGGCAGAATGGGAGTCCATAACAACAGATCGCTGGGTGCTTCGCATTATATCCAGAGGTTACCTAATTCCCTTCATAGCCAACCCCAGAATCAGAAGCCTTCCCGACGTCCCACCCAGTCAAAAGAAGGCGGCCACTGCAGAAATCCAGCAGCTTCTACAAAAAAGAGCCATCCAGCCCATCCCCCCAGATCAAGTCGGATCAGGGTTTTACTCCAGGTTCTTTCTGGTGCCAAAAAAGACGGGGGACTGGAGGTCCATCCTCGACCTCTCTTTCCTAAACCTGGTGGTACCCAAAGAAAAGTTCCGAATGGTCACGTTGCAATCCGTCCTCCCCTTATTGCGGGAGGACGACTGGATGTGCTCTATAGACCTCAAGGATGCGTACTATCACGTTCTAGTGGACAGGCGTTCCAGGAGGTTCCTCCGCTTCCGGCTGGGAGCCAGTCACTTTCAATTCAGAGTCCTCCCCTTCGGTCTCACCTCAGCCCCCAGGGTGTTCACCAAGGTCCTAGCGGTAGTAGCGGCTCACCTGAGACTCCAGGGAATTCAGGTCTTTCCATACCTGGACGACTGGCTCCTCACAGCCCCAACAAGGCATCTACTTTGCTCAGGCAGGGACTATTTTCTTGGTCTGGCTCCTCTATTAGGATTAACCATCAACATGACCAAATCCTCTCTCACCCCTACACAGATACTAGATTTTACAGGGGCAAGACTGGATTCCAGACAGATGCTTGCATTCCTGACTCGGACCGACTTGAACCTGATGTTACACGTGCAGGCCATTCTTCATCTGCAAACTCCTTCGGCGGAATTGATTCTGAGGGCCCTAGGATCTATGGCAGCTGCAATCCCTCTGCTACCATTGGCCCGGCTGAATATGAGGATTCTACAGTGGACCCTCCAGGTACAATGGTCCCTGTCTTGCAGCCCTCTGTCTCACCCAGTTTCCTTAAGCAAGGTTTGCAGAAAATCGCTCCTGTGGTGGCTCCAGTCTCCCAACCTCCACACGGGCCGTCCCTTCTCACTACCTCCACCAGTCGACACAGTGACCACGGACGCTTCTCGCCTGGGGTGGGGGGGGCATTTTTCAGGCAGAACAGTCCAAGGCACTTGGAACGACGTAGAGACCTCTTTGCATATCAACGTCCTAGAGATGAGAGCGGTGCTTTTGATGTTGCAAGCACTACACAACTCTCTTCCAGTAGGGACAATTGCGGTACAGACAGACAACATGTCGGTAGTCTGGTACATCAACAAACAAGGGGGAACCAGGTCTTACCCCATTTGCGAGGCCATGAGAGTGTGGGAATGGGCGATTTCCACCAACCGCTTTCTCATAGCAACGCACATTCCGGGAAGGTCCAACCTTTTAGCAGACAGGCTCAATCGTACTATCCTGACTCCCTACGAGTGGTCTCTCAACCACCGAGTGGTAGAGCAAGTATTTGCCCGATGGGGGCGACCTTGTTGCGATCTTTTTGCCTCTCCTTCAAACACAAAATGCAAAGATTACTTCGCTCTGATCCCCCCTCCGGGGAAGTCCCCGAGAGACTCTCTAGTTCATGCTTGGCCTCCCGGTCTGCTTTATGCTTACCCTCCTCTACCCCTGATGTTGAAATTGTTACAGAAAGCCAGGCAGCTGGGGAGCAGAATGATCCTCATTGCCCCATTCTGGCCTCGTCAGACATGGTTCCCTTACCTATGGTCTCACCTAGTGAATCCACCATGGATTCTGGATCCCATTCCGGATCTCATCTCGCATCCCCTCGGTCTTCTAACTCCGAATCTGGTCAACCTCAAGCTGACGGCTTGGTTGCTCCAGTTCCACTCCTCATAAGGACTCCTGGGATCTCATCACCGGTTAAAGCCATTCTTGTAGCAGCTCATAAGCCTTCCACCAGGAAGGTTTATCGGAGTAAGTGGAAACGCTTCACCATTTGGGCAAAACACCGTCGTTTAGACCCGTTCACAGCCCCGATATAATCGATTCTAGAATTTTTAACCTCTCTCTTTCACCAGGGGGCTAGTTCTTCCACAGTCAAGGTACAGCTGGCAGCAATCTCATACTATCATGCGGGACAAGTGTCTGGTCCTATTATGACTTCCAAACTGTGTAAGACCTTCCTCAAGGGTACCTTCCTCCTTAGACCTCCAGTTAGAGGTGGTACCCCCATGGGATTTATCCTTAGTCTTGCAGTCCTTGACTGGTCCCCCATTTGAACCGGCTGCCACGGTTGATCTTAAATTTCTCTCCTGGAAGACAGCCTTTTTGGTGGCCATAACTTCAGCCAAAAGGGTATCGGAATTACAAGCCCTTTGCGTCAAACCACCATATTTGGTTTTCCACCCGGATAGGTTTTACCTCAGAATCAATCCGTCCTTTCTACCCAAGGTATCTTCAGAAGCGAACATCAATCAATCCATCAATCTCCCAGTGTTTTTCCCCAACTTTCATAACAAAGGAGAGTACAAGCTTCATTCCTTGGACGTACACAGACAATTACGTTTTTATATCCACAGAACTGCTGGTCATAGGCAAGCCGATCAGTTGTTTATCTCCTTTGCCAAAAGTAATTTCGGAAAATCAGTTTCGAAGGTTTCTCTCTCTAGATGGATCTCGAGTTGTATTCTGTTAGCATATCAGAGTTCGGGAAGGCCTGCACCTCAAGGAGTCCGTGCTCATTCTACTAGGGCTGTTGCCACTTCTGCAGCCTTTCAGGCTAGGGTTCCACTGGATGACATTTGTTCCGCAGCCACTTGGGCTTCATCTCACACCTTTATCAGCCATTATAAAATAGATGTTATTTCCCAAGGTAGAGCGTCCTTTGGCTCTGCGGTGCTCCGGAATATCCTTCCATGAAGGCCACCCAAGACTTAGGTAGCTGGGGACTCTGTCCCACAGGTTGCTGACAAATGAAGTTCCTACTTCAGATTAAGAAGTTATGTACTCACCATAACGTTCCATCTGAGTAGGTATCTTCATTTGTCTGCAACCATCCCCCCCTCCTTCCCCCTGACCGATTGGATCGTTCTTGTGTTATCAGCATATATTCCCATTGAGACACCTATTATCTGTTGTGCTATGGGGCAAACTTGATCTGAGGTCAGTTAGGGCAAGCAGGGGATTATGGGTAAGGGGGAGGAGCTAGGAGCTCGGATCTATGCTATGTTAGAAGTTGCCGGCTCGGATCCAAGATCGGATCCGTATCCCACAGGTTGCAGACAAATGAAGATACCTACTCAGATGGAACGTTATGGTGAGTACATAACTTCTTATTAATATTCAACAGTGATAGGTGCAAACTAAGGACAAACTCCCTCTTTTATGCCCAAAGTAGATTTAGTGTTTACTTTGAATCAAGCTAAAAATCTCACAGATCTGATGTTGCCCATTCCTGAATGTATGGGTCTCAGATCTGACCTTGGATCTGGCTTTGGCCACCTCTAAGCTTTGGATCTGGTGCTGAGGCTCCTCCCCCTACCCATAACTACCCTACCCATAACCCCTTGGGAAAGGAACTAGCTACCCCAGATCTCATTTGCTGCCTTCAGCACTTGATGGATCTTGGTGATCAGGAATAGTTTTGGTTTGAAAAAAGAGAAAATACTTAAAGATGTACTGTAGCTTTTTGATCTCTTCCCTTCTAGCTTTTACACTGCTGTTTCCTCTCCTTTTAATCTCATTCTTTCACTTATAAATAGTTAAAACAAACAAAAAAGGAGTGATTTATTATGTAGATACTTTCATAGTTAATAGTATAGATTTTTTGGTCTTCTAAGTCTATATTTTCTTCTTTTCCTTCCTTTCCTACTTTATTGGTTTGTTAGGATGGCAAGCTACCACAAGCTTCCTAATTTGGATACATGTGAGAAGTGCATTTATTGCCTAGGGCCTTCTCATCTTGGTGTTGCCTGCTCCATCTACAAGGATTTTGGTCAACAAGCCATCATAGAGAGAAGAAACAAGCTGATCTTAAAGGGTCTCCTACAGCCCACCACTGGAGAGTAACCCTCTTCAGGATTGGGGATGTCTGCAGCTGCTGCTGCTTCTCCTTCTCCATCTAGGTCCCCATAAAAGACTGATAAATCCAGAGAAAAACATAAGGAGACAGAGAGAGAAAAAAAGAAAGACAAAGAAAAATCAAAATCAACAAAAAAAGAGCTCTCTGGTTCCGATGTCCTTGTCTACTCTGCCAGCTAAGATTTCCAGACGTTTAGAGCAAAAGCTATTTCAGATTCATTAATTATCAGATCTGTAACTCTGTCCAGGTTTTCCCCATATTCCAGCTCCCCTTGGGTCCGGTCTGCAATCCTGCATGATAGACCACGTTATCATTCTAGACTTCCTTCCTCTACTTCCTGTCTGAGGTTAGCTAGGTCCTCTCGGAGCCTCACTAAAGTAGACATGGACAGTATGATGAGTTATTTCTTTCAGACCCATATCCAGTTGGGGATAGTCCCAGCTGTGACTACATTTGGATCTGGAAGATCCCATCATTCATTAATGGCTCCTTTTCTGATCCAACCTATTAGATCAGAGCCCATGGATCCAGTTCTTGCCCAGGACAGATATGCACTGGAGCCGAGACTTCATACTTCCCCAACTCTGATGAATTTTCTGATGAAGTGTCAGAGTTGTCAGGGTCTCAGAGCTGAACTGTCAGCACTGACTCCGGCAGGGTAGGATTGGATCTGAGGTCTTTAGATCCTTTCCTTCCTCTAGGGGCATATGTTGTTGATAGTTTCACTGATGACAGCTATTGGATCCCAGCTGAATGGCCTGTAGGGTTGAGCAATCTTGAGATTTTCAGCTTTGACAGAGACATTCCCTGGATCCATGTCAAGCTGAGCATTCCAGGCTTTTGAGATAGTACTCACTCAACCTAGAGAGGTCTACCATTTTAGAACTGGATCGAACCTTCCCCTATAGAATTTTCCAGGGTCCACAACCTACTGTCCTGGCCCCATCAGGGGACAGCCATTTCCTGGGAGTGTCAAATCTGTCCTCCTAAGGGAGAAGATATGTGTTTCTGAGTCCTCCTCTGAACAACCCACAGAGGAGGTTCACAGAAAACATAAATATAAGAGGTGGCACTTGGATTCGCCTGAGAAATTCCCAACCACTGATACTGATTTTGATGAGGAAGAAGATTTGCCCAGATCTCCCCTTGAGAACATCTCATTTAGAAAGATTCTTGAACTTCTTAGAGAGAAAGGATTGTTCCTCCCAAGCATCCTGTATAGAGGAATTGTTTTTTCTTAATACTTCCTGTTCTGATCAGTCTACTTCTTGGGTGGTCTCCCTGGTTGAAACAATGATCAACCTAATCTCCTCTTGGGCATGGAAGGAGCCAGACACCGTTGAACCTAACCCCAAGAAGCCTCAAAAGTTTTTGATTTCTCCCAAAAACATCCCCATTAGAGCAAGAGTCCCATTTTAGATCCTATGTTAGTGACAGCAGCCACAAGGAAGGAGCTTGGAGAAGAAAGTTACTTTATCCAGCCACCAAATAGAGAGTCACAAGCAATGGACAGATTTGGGAAGTGTTTCTACGCCTCATCTACTTTTTTGTTAGAATGCTTAATTGCTTGGCACACATCAGTCATTTCTAGAGACATTTGACAATGGAAATCACCAGATGCTTAAATCTCGTGCCTTCCTAGCTCTCCTCTACCTATAACTCCTGTTCCGGCTCGATCCATCCTGATAAGCTTTTCAAGATTTAATGACGAATTCTCAAGCTCGCTTTGGCGCCAAGACCCTCTAGCATTCTTTGACTACCCTGAACGGCCTCTTTTTGCTAGATTTTTTCTTTTCGTTGTTCTCTTAAGGAGATCCTCCCCTTTAGCTTCTTTGTGTTGGTTTTTCAGAGTTTTTTTTTTTTCTTTAGTTAATTTAGTGAGTAGTGTTGTGTAGGGCTTCTAAGTGTGTTTTTTTTTAGTCTTTTCTTTTCCTTTTCTTTAGTGATGGTTGTGTTTGTTTTCGTAGGTTTGGTTTGTGTGTAATACCTTCCAGGGGATGGGCTGATTTGCTGGGTAAGCATTGTTGCTTAAGGGCATGAGAGCAGGGCAAGGGTTCCATCAGGTAGAGGGTGCAACCTGGGTTCTCTTTCTACCTTGTTTGAAGCTGGTTGTTGTTAGGAGTGTGCCCATTTCTGCTGGGACTCCAACCTCCTTACCAGTCAGCAACCTCGGGTTTCTGCTCTCCAGTCTGCAACCTGTTGCTGTGAGTTCTCAGGAGTCTCGGGGACTCAATCTCCCATCTAAGTGAGAGCCTCCCCTTCGGCAGGGACGGAACCCAAGACTCGAGGCCAGGGGAAGACTTAGGAGAGGGGGAGAGCGCTCCTTCCTCCTTCCGCTCTCTCCTCCTCCCTTCGCCTCCCCTCCCTTCTAGCCCTCCACTCGAGGAGGAGTTTATCTCTCTTCCCCGAGTCCTTCTCCCTCCAGGCCTCAGAGCAAATGGCCCACAGGCCGAGATCCGGGATTTCAATGTAAAATTCTGCCTCCTCTAGATTTACTCTGAAAACTCCGATATCCATTTTCAATTGCATGATTTGGAAGCCCCGTGGGTCGGAGGGGGCTTTCAATGAGCCTTGTCGGCTCTGGGATGCTTATTTTTTTCACCCATCCGACCCTTCGAGCCCGCTACGAAAGGTTCGGAGCCTTGGGCGCAGATTTGAGTTCTCGGGGTCGTGCAGATAGAGATCCCCGGAGGCGGATCTCCGATCCTCCACTCACCCTCGATCCTGTCCCGGCGAGCCGAGGGGGTGGGAGCGGCCGACCTCTCGATTGGCGGGGTTCGGCCCGCCGGCCGGGAGTAGGCTGGTCACACACTCGATCCCGTTCGACTCGATCCCTCTGCCGTCGATCCGGGTGGTTCGGCTCGCTGGCCGAGGCGGCACCAGGACGCTCCCACTCGTCGCCTGTCCGTAGGTCCCAAGGCCACTCCTTTGAACATCCACGGCGCCTTCCTCCGGCTCAGTCCCATAGCGCCTCCAGCTGCCGTCCCAGGGACAGCTCGATTCTGAGTCCCAAGCTGAAGACCCCGTCCCATCCTGCTGAAGAGTACCTCGACACCCCCGAGGACTGGTGAGTACTCGCTGAGCGGTACTGGAGGCGTCTGGACTGTGGTCTGCCTCCGGAAGCTGAAGAGTCACTAGTGAGGGTAGGTCCTCAGGTGACCCCACGTAAGGCCTCATGACATCAGTGAGTCATCATGGATCCTGTGGATGAGGTTATATCCATTTGGGCTCTTCAGGATCCTGTGTTCCATGGAGGGTTCTCTCAAGTCTTGGCTTCTTTCTTTCTCCTCCCTATTGGACTTCACTCGGATGGACACCCCCTCACCTCTACCATCCGGCCCGGGGTGGAGCCTCTCTCTAGGAATTGGCCCACCCCAGTCTCCTCCTCCATCAGGACCGCCTCCACTGGAGTGGTCCCCACGCCCTGGGATCCATTTATTAGTGCAGCAGCTTTCGAGGGTCCTGAGCCAACCCATGAAGAGGTCCAGGTCATTAGGGACGGCATTTTCTCGAATAAAGAGGTCCCTGCATGGAGTTCCGCTGTGGGAAGTCGAGTGATTATGGAATCTCCTACTCCACCGAATGGCCACTCATTAGTCAGAGAGATCGCGATCCGGAATCCATGCAGGGGAGGTCCATGCTGATGCATCTCGAGGAACAGGTTGCATGGAGCAAATGCATACATGGTCCGGCTGCATAGGCTCACCAATATATCCTTGAGAAAGCGCTCTCCCTCTTCACACAGGCCAGCCAGCCAGGCCAGCTGATAGAGTCCTTGGCAGGCATGCCATGCATTGCCATTGAGCTGAGCATGCCTTCACGCCCATTGCTTGGCTTCTTCGTCTCTTCCCTTTTGGTCTGGTTCTGCCTTTCTAAGGACCAGAAGGGAAAAGAAGATGGAAGCCGCGAGTCGAGCAGGGAGTCCTTGTCTGATGGCTCCCAGAGGTCTTTCGCGCAGCCAGGGAGGACAGAAGCAGGTGGCCGGACAGAAAAACGCAGCAGTCCCAACCGATAAGGGATAACCAGTCCTTCCGAGCAACCAGAGGGCATAGGGCAGTGGGTTGCTGGAGGAGCAGGGCAGGAGGGCAGTGGGGCAGAAGCCCGCTCAACAGAGTCACCTTTGTCCCCAGACCCTCCTGAGGGTTGTGGCTGTCCTTCTCTGGGAGGAGGTCGGAAGCAGTCTCTATTCTGACTTCGGGGGGTCCATAACAACAGACAGTTGGGTGATTGACTTATCTATATCAGAGGATATTCAATAAGCAGCCAAGCAGGGAAAAGAGCCAGACCTCTTCCCCCCCCTCCCAAGACCCCACCAAGTTAGGGTCTAGGTAAATCCAGCAGCTGCTAGAAGCTGGGGCCATCAGCGGGGGTCCCCAGATCAAGCCGGGCTGGGGGTTTGACCTTTCTCTTTTTGCCAAAAGTAGAAGTTTCCCAGGTCACTAACCAAAAGATGTTCCCCCTTGAGTCAGCAACCAAGCAAATGTTCCTTGATTTCAAGGATGCACTACCATCCTCACTATACTCCGATCCTGATGTGTTTCACCGCTGGTGACCAGCCACTACTACCACATCCTACCCTTTTCGGGATAGACGGAGCCATCAGGAGGTTTCTCAGCCTCCAGCGCTGGTCTCAGGCTTCAGGTCAGGGTGGTGGTCCCTGCTCCCCCCGGCCCCGCTCCTGTTTTACTCAGGTGCTAGCGGTGGTAGCGTAGCCAGGGATTAGGGAGCTCAACATTACTTTCCGCTCTGGACGACTGGCTCCTGTGGCTGTATCTTCAACTGAATCCAACTCCTCAGCCAGGATTTGGTGGATTCAGACCCAACTGGGCCAACTCCCATCATAGGGGAGAAATCTTTTCTGAATCTCACCAAATTATAGATTTCATAATAGGAGTGAGAGACCACTGCAATCGCGAGCCTCTGTGCCCCACAGCAAGTTCTAGCCTGAGCAGCTAGTCAGCCCCAACATCCATCTGCAGCTGCAACCTGAGGGCCCGGGGTTCTATGGCGGCAGCTATCTAGCTTCTAGCTATCCCGCTTCTCATAACGCGGGTTCTTCCAATGGACCCTTCAAGGGACCTTTCCGCTCTTTTGTCTTTCTCTCTCCCTGCAGCAGGGAGAAATTTCTGTGCAGCATTTCTTCTCTGGAGTCTTTTTTCCTGTTTCGCTGGAGCGCTTCGGAGCCTTTTTTGGCAAGAGACCTTGACCCACTGGGGCCTTCTTGCCTCGGCATTCGGGGGAAGCGGGGGGAAGGGCACAGGAAAGATTGTCCAAGGCACGTGATTTCATCTAGAGAGACTACATTGCAGTCCTAATCTGTTGAAGCAAGCAGACAGTTCAACATGTCTGGGACTAACAGGTGTTACACAGGGACTATGTGTCTTGTAATTGTATATCAACAAGCAGTACAAGGAGGTCGCCAGGCTGAACCCCTTGAGGTCAAGTAAGCGACGAGAGAGGCTGAATGAGGTCTTCCAACAAGCCTTTCTGAAGCTCACGCTTTCTCTAAAACATCCGAACACGAGTGGTCAAGCTCAGTCAAGTCATCCTTTCTCTTTTGCCATTCCCCCTCACCCTTCAACATCTTTTGCTTTTCCCCATTTTTTTGCTATTTAATTCATTTTATCTGCTTTCTCACCTTCTTTCCAAACTCCTAATGCTCGCTCTGATGCCCCACCTCCTGCTTCGAGGATTTCTCCTCTTTATCTTGGCCTCCGCTTCCTCTCCTTCTCCCTTTATGCTCACCTCCACTTTCCTCTGGATGTTTCTGCAGAAATCCTGGATGAGCCTCAGCCTTGCATTTCTTGTTGATTCTCTCTGGCCCCTGTCCCCATGGAACCTTGGTTCCCTCTGTAAAATCCATCAACCATCTCCTCTTATCTCAGTTGGATCCAATTCCTCTCTCTGGGAATCCATCTTGAAATTCAAGTGGGACTCCTTGATTTGGAGTTCTCCCGCATCTCTTCCTAATTAGGCCATTTGGTGGTGGCTGCCTGTCAGGGCCATCTTACAAGGCCATTTGCGTGTAAAATGGAAGAGGTTCTTAGATGGGCAGGACATGGAGGTGGAATGGCCAGAGCACGAACTGTGGATCCTTTTCAGCACCTATCTCTTTTTTTTCTATTCAAGGGCTAAGTCTTTTCACCTTAGGCTAGGTTCTTACATGCTGGCGGCTATAATCCATGGCCACAGTCATTGTACCCCTGGACTATTGACAATGATTTATGACAGCTTCTCTCATCAAAATTTTTGTTAAGGCCTCCATTCATTTAAGGTTTTTTTGTAGGACTTGTCCATTCAAGGAGGTGTTACTGCTCCTTTGTCCTTTCGAGCCTGCAGCTTCTGCTGATTTAAATCTCCTGGGCTAACTGCCTCTTCTGGTGCTCCTCAAGACTTAGCAAGAACTTCAGAGCTTCAGGTGTTGTGTGTCCAACCGCTGTGTGTCTTCTTTCCTGTGCCTGTGTTCCTCCTATCTTCTGCCCTCTTTTCTTCTCTCATCAACCAATCTCTCTCTATCTTTTCAATAACCTTCCCTCTCCAGTCAATCAATTATTTTTCCCAAAGTCAATTCATTGGAGTTTCACACAAATTATTTTCATTGATTCTTCATAGACAATTACGTTTTTATATTAACAGGATAGCTGGCCACAGGAAATCAGCATCAGGAAGGTCTCTCCTTCTTTGCTATTGCTCTGTCCCCTATCTAATCTAATATCTAAGTATCAAGTATCTAAATAATTGCATCTGCATGATCTGCACTTCCAGAGGACCTGCCTCAGAGACCTGTGACGGCTCATTCTACTTAGGGCAGTTTCTATTCTACGCCCACTTCCATTTCAAGTTTTCGTTGGATGATATTCATGCTGTACTGCTGGCCTTACGCCTCTTTCTTTTATTTCTCATTACATGGTTGTTTCTCAGAGGAAGGCATCCTTTGGCTCCAGCTTGCTCAGCTGTGTTCGACATTCATGACCATGACAAGATTCTTCAGGTAGCTAGGGACTCTGTCCCACATGAGGCAGATGACGAGAAGTCTGCCTACTACAGATTTAGAAGGAAATTCCATAACACGCCATCCATGTAGTGACTTATTCGATCATTGACCATCCCTCCATCCCCCCTGCCTTTATAGAGCGAGTATTTCTGAGGTCACTCAGGGCTTGGGTTATGGGTAAGAGGGAGAGGAGCTAGGAGGAGGGCCTAGCTTTTTTTGAATTGCCGCTCGATCCGAGATCGGATCACAGGTTGCATCCGAATGAAGTCACCTACTCAGATGGAACGTTATGGTGAGTACATAACTTCTAATTCTCTCACAGGGACCTTGTCTGTGGACCTACAACTGCTATTTAAAGTTTGTATGCACCTTATCTCTAATACCAAGAAATAGAGTATAAAGGATTAGTCCAGATAACATCATTTTAGCTGGCAGATTATCCATCTACCTGCTTAACTGAATATTACTGGAAACTTCAACAAGGCATCTGTATTCCTCCCACAGGGAGGGTGTCAGAGAGAGAGATAGCGACAGAGAGTCTCCTAGATCTGCTAGCTAAAGTGATTTTATCTGGATTAATCCTTTATACTCTGTTTCTTGTTAGTCCTTTCACCCTCTGGGTCACAGGTGGAATACCAGGGGGACTTCCAAGATAACTCTAGCTCTGGCACTGTGAAAACAGAACTCAACAGAGAAGGCCAGTAGACGTTTTTGTCTATGGGTAAATTTCAGTATCTGGCGAGTAAGTATACTACCTGTATGTCAGGAAAAAAGAAATACAGAGCAACTGGAAAAATCAGCTACAAAATGTGAGGAAGAAACACTGACTGAGAAAGTTCTTCAGCTGTTCAGCAAAAAGCAATGCAACCTCCAGACATGACTTCCAGTAACCTACAGGAAGATATAAGACAACTGCACACAGACCTGATTAAAATAAACAAATCACTGATGGAGTATATCAACACAAACAACAAAAGGCTGGAAAAAAATAGAAGAAGCTTTAAGCAGATATTCAGAGGAGATGATAAAGCTGCAAAAATCAGAGGTTGAAATGAAAAAAAGGCTGGCTGAATATGAGACTGCTCAGGAAAAGATGTTTCAAAAATAATAGGATTAGAGGACAGAGCATGTAAGAAAAAAATTAGATTTTCAGCTATACAAGAGAAGCTGGAAAGAATAGACTGAATTAATTTTCTGAAAGCACAAATAAGAAACTAGACTGGTATTCCACAGCAGGAGTTGAAAGGGCTCATCATGTGTATGCACAAAACCTGGCTATGAGAAAGCAACATAGACTGTTAATAGCAAAGATGCAGTCCTACCAGCAGAAGGAGTTGATTCTGACAAAACTGTGGCAGAAGGACAAAATACTAAAATTGGGAGACACCAGATTGTTTGTGGAGAATGATTACTCATTGCACACCAGGCAGAAGATGAGTAAATTTGTTCAACTATTCAGGGAATATTGAGATGCAGGTGTGAGATTCAAACTGCTGTACCCAACTGTCTTCAAGGTATTCTTCCCTGGAGGGACAAAATCATTTTTTGATGAAGTGCATGCTAAGGAGGAAATACAAAAGTTTGTCCAACAAAAAATGAGCTGTGAAGCAAAAGGATATTCTGCTTCTTGTTCTTCTGGTAATAAATACCACACATAGACTGTACCTGTGAAACCTTTTCCAATGTTTCAATGGAAAATGCTGGAGAGAAGGAAGGGAACATGAAAGTTGACTAGAAGAATCGAGAGTATGTTGGAAATGAACCAGACAGGATTTGGGAGATTGAGATGAACAGTAATAAAACCAGTAACTTAATGTGTGATTACAGTGCAATAATTGTATTTGTGAAATATGACAGAACAAGAAAATCTGGAAATATTGGACTTTTTCAGAATTTGTTGGACTTGTGAGGGAAGTATATGCCCTACATCATGTCATTAATGTTTGGAAAAATGCTTTGGGGAGGGGAAGAGAATAGAGAAAGTTAACTGTAAGTAAAGAAAACATTTTTTTTTCTTTCTTAATAGTACTATTTTGTGTTGTATAGGCTTTTTGCATACTATAAAGTTTTTTCAGTTATTTTAAGTGTAACAGGGATTGTAAATTGTGCTGCCTTTCTTTTTTCCCTTTATTTCTCCCATCTCTCTTTCTTCTTTTTTCCCCTAAACATCTTTATTAAATTTTCACATATGATAAAGGCAATCTTATATTTATATAAATGAAAAACATACAAAATGATACCACTTTAATTGCAAACAGTTTACATCACAGACACCATTGAAACAACTGTAGTTGCAAACATTATACATCACTTATAACCCATCCAGTCATTGTCAGTTAAGCATTATATGGCTCATTCAAATCCTGCCTCTTAAACCTCATTCCTGCTCTGCATATATTGTTCCCACAATTACCATTTTCCTATGTAGTTTGCTCATTCCCTTTTCTAAAGAGCCCATTTCCAGTTGTTTTATCTTTGTTACTATATTTACTACCTCTAGTAAAGTTGGTCTAGACTTTGATTTCCATTTTCTAGTAATTGATTTTTTGGCAGCCACCATAATTAGTCTCAATAAGGCTTTGCTATATCTAGGCAAATCCGATTTTGTAACATAACTCAAAAAAAATCATCTCCCCAGTCAGTCCAATCCAGTCACCTAGCATCTTTGACAGAGCGGTCTGCAGGGAATCCCTAAAATCTGCCAGCTCATTACACTTCCAAAAATATGTTCACATCTACCTCTTTCTTGCCCTTCACACCTCCACCATTTGCAGTCCACCTGAGGAAAAATTCTTTGGAGTCTACTTGGTGTATAAAAATACCAATGTAAACACTTCCAGGCAAAGATCCTAAATCGTCTAGACTTTGTTGCATATTCCTTATCTCTTTCTTCTTGTTCAGTTTTAAGAAATGGAGGCACTGCAGTGTAAAAAAGCTTGTGTAAAAGAGCATGAAAAAAGAAACAAATAATGTAATTTTTCTAATTCTTGTATGGGGGATGACTGGATTAAGGACCTTAGATTGATTTTGCAACACATTTTGAGAGAAAGCAAGTAAATGAAAAAGA
Organism: Protopterus annectens; assembly: GCF_019279795.1. Taxonomy (NCBI): domain Eukaryota; kingdom Metazoa; phylum Chordata; order Ceratodontiformes; family Protopteridae; genus Protopterus; species Protopterus annectens. The sequence continues at coordinate 1,305,020,385 of NC_056746.1, read as the reverse complement.
ATATTGAATATTATGAGGCTGTTTTCTAGCAAATTAATGTATGTTTAGTACCAATTCTGAATCTGTCCCATACATCTCCATGGAAAAAAATCTGATAAAGAGAAATTGGCTGTCTGGTTCTCTTGTCTTCTTGGAGACAATTTGATAAAGAGAAACTGGTGGAGAGTGATTGGCTGGGAAAAAAGAAAAGAGAAACTGGGTAGAAGATAATGGTCTGTGAAAGCATTCAGGGATTTTCTCAGCTGGGAGAGCTATAAAGATAAGACAAAACCAATTAGCACTTAGTAGAAGCACAGGCTGTACCAGGGGGTCTTAGCATGGATAACCTTTCATGTGAAGTTGTTAAATCTCGCCATTTATTCTCACTGATGGGTTCAGAGCCGATCCCCGGCTCCAACGTGGCCATTAGCAAAGCTCAAGGTTTGCCAGTAGCTAGAGACCAAGCCCCTTATCCCATGATGCACTGCTGAAATTACCTCAGATCTAGTTTGCCGCGGCACAGATCTCGGTGTTCCAGATAGCTCGTATCAATTTTATTGGATAGATTAGTCTATTTGCAAGTTTTAAAAACTTTTTCTTGACTTTCTTTAGGATAGTTTATATATATATTTCTATACAGATTTAGACTTAGATTTAGATTTAGATAAGTGCCCTGTGTTGGCTTTGTTTTTTCTATAAAAGTGTTTCTAGTTAGCGGTTGGCCTAGTAGTTGGCCTTGTATTTAACTAAATTCTTAGTCAGTAGTTTTTTTTTCCATTGTTTAAATTTGTCTGAATTTAAAAAGAGATGTCTGATGAGAAAGAGAAGCCACATCCTAAATCTGGCTTCAAAAAATGTCCTGATTGTGGACAATGTCAGTCACTTAAGGACACGTTCAGTGTGTTTATTGTCTGGGGGCATTACACCTCCAAGACTTTTGTAGCATCTGACACTCCTTTTCTTCCAGGGTACTTTTAGAGAGGAGGAGGAAATTGGTGGATAGGGGTTTACTTTAGCATCCCATCTCAGAAGCACTGGGTGACCAGGATGGTGCTAGTAAATCCTCTAAGTCATCCAAGTCTTCAGGTGACTCCAAATTATTGAAAAAGACTAAAAACATGGAGGGTGTAGGGTCATCGGTTCCACTGTCCTCGGAACTGAGTGTCCCTTCTGTTCGGAGCCAGCTCACAGCTTTGGAGCCAGTTTCTGAGATTCCCTCATCTCCTCTGCTCCAATCAGTACCCTTGGTGCACTCCTTGAAGTCTTCTGTCAGCCTCTCAGATCTGGATATGGACCGGTTGGTGCAGAAGCTTTTACGGGCACCAGGCCTTGCCAAATTGTTGTCGGCTCCGACGCCTTCGTCGGAACTGAAGACCATTATCCCGGACTTGACTGCTCCTCCTCCGAGCCGTACTGGACTTTCGGCGGAGCCGGAGGAGGCTGATCTGATTGTTGTTGAGCCTGTGGAGCCGAGACCTGCTCCTGTGTTATCGGTTCCATCTACTCAGACATTCTCGGTGCCGACCGGGGACTCTAGGAGCCGACACTCTCCTGTTGGGTCCAGAGAGGATAGTCATACCGATTTGTCAGTGCTGACTCTTCCTCTCAGGGCTCCAAAGACATCATCAGCATCAGGTCTGGCTTCCTATTTCCCTCAAGCTCCTGTGTCTGCTCCTGCTTCTACCGGTCAACCCAAGCGTAGAGACCCTGAGCCTCAAGTAGCCCCACAGGGCACCCCCTGTTCTTCTGAGACCTCCCCAGAAGCCCCCACTGAGGAGGTACCCAGGAAGAGACTGTGCAAGAGGAGGTACTTGGACTCCGCACAGGAGTCTTTGACATCTGACACTGACTTGGATGAGTCAGAAGGGTCCCCTCGATCCCCCTCTGAGGGTATCTTCTTTGCGGAGATATTAGAGATCCTTAATCAGAGTGGTGGTTGGCAGTCCAAAAGCCCTACTGAAGACGAGTCAGTGCTCTTGAAGGCTTTCGGGTCTCAACCTTCCACCTCTTGGGTGTCTCCGCCTTATGATGAGCTCATGGAGCTGATCTCTCGTAAGGTGTTGGAGTCTCCAGAGGCCATGGAGCCTGTCCCTCGGAAGCCAAATAAGTTCATCTCTGCCCTGTGGACAAAGCTTTTTTGACTAAGGGAATGCATGTTGATGCCATGGTGGTGGCGGCAGCCATCAAAAAGGAAACGTCTGAGACATCCTCATCTATCCATCCTCCTAACAGAGATTCCAGGATCATGGATAGATATGGGAAACACATGTTTCGTTCGGCGACTTTTTCCCTTCGATCACTGAACTGTTTAACCCATTTTACAAGACTACAAAGAGATCTGAAAGAGCTAGGAGATTCTCTCCAGGGTACGGAAGCTGCAGGGGTTGCCGACAAAGTTAACACCCAGCTCACTACCCTAAACTCGATTGTGAACTCCTCCATGCATCTCATATCTTACGCAGCTGATGGTTCGAGTAGAGCCGCTAGTTCAGGCATTGCTCTGTGTAGACAAGCCTGGATGCGTCTCTGTTCCTTTGCGGAGCCTTTCAAGTCTTCCTTTATCAACACCCCATTTGATAGCTCATCCCTGTTTGGGCCCAAGATAAAGGAAACTCTAACCAGGTGTGAGCAGGAAGGCAAGACTCTATCTGCTGTCGGTGTCCGTTTTTCTACCCCTACTCGGCCCTATCCCAAGGGCCCTAAGGGAGGAAAGATGTGGTTCCAAAAAGCACAGGGAGCCTTTCAGGACATATGTGGCGAAACCCCCTCTAGAGGCAGAGGAGGGGGTTATAATGGAAGACGCCGCCTGCGCGGCAGGGGGGTCCGCAACAGCAGGGTGACAGAGGCCAGTTCTCTGATCAGCCCTACCAGCAATCCTGAAAGGAGACCCAGCTGTCCGGCTCTGGAGGCAGTTGGGGGTCGCTTATCTTTGTACCCAGAAGCCTGGCTAAGCATAACATCCGACACCTGGGTACAAAGCATAATTTCCAGAGGTATTTCATACCGTTCTCTTCCCTTCCCACTCCTGTCAACAGAATTCCGGATGTTCCACCAGTCGCAGGGAACAAGCAACTATAGAGGTCCACAAGTTGCTAGAAAAAAAGAGTCATCCAGCCAGTCCCAGCAGACCAAACAGGATTTGGAACTTACTCAAGATTCATTTTGGTTCAGAAGAAAACAGGGGACTGGAGACCTATCTTGGACCTCAGCAGACTCAACCAATTTGTAAAAAAAGAGAAGTTCTGAATGGTCACGCTTCAGGCCATTCTTCCCCTTCTAGGGAAAGGCGATTGGATGTGCTTCATTGATCTCAAGGACACGTACTACCAGATAAAGATGGACAGACACACCAGAGATCACCTGCGTTTCTGGCTGGGAGCCAATCACTACCAGTTTTGAGCCCTGCCCTTTGGTCTCACCACAGCCCCCAGAGTGTTCACCAAATGCATGGCAGTGGTCACAGCTCACCTGAGGCGTCTAGGATTCCAGGTGTTTCCATATCTAGACGATTGGCTCCTTACCGCCACCACCAGGCATCAATTGATTCAGGCAACAGAATCTACTCTGACACTCTGACACCACTTAGGCATTACAGTCAACTTCGAAAAGTCTGCCTTGTCGCCATCGCAGCATACCGTCTTTATAGGAGCAGAGTTAGATACCTCAACCACCACTCTACGTCTTCCAGTCGAAAGGGTCTCACTTCTTCGCCAACATGTCAACTCATTGGTGTCGAAGATCAGAGCTACAGCCGCAGAGGTCTTGAAGGTACTAGGTTTGATGGCGGCAACAATTCTAGCCATTCCACTCGCAAGGATGCATATGCGAATTCTTCAATGGCTTCTGTTTGCTCAATGGTCTTACCAGAAATTGCCAATGAACCATATGATCCTCATCACAAACTCTTGCAAGAGAGACCTTCGGTGGTGGTTGACATCTCTTCATGTCACAATAGGATGACCCTTTGTGCTCCCCCTAGTAGCCACTGTGACCACGGACGCTTCCCTGATAGGGGGGGGCATTTTCAGGGAAAGACTGCCCAAGGCACATGGACGGATCAAGAGTCACATCTGTATATCAGAGTACTTCTGGCGTTGCAGTACTTTCAAGACTCTCTTCCTCTGGGGACAATTGTGATTCAGACAGACAACATGTCAGTGGTCTGGTACTTGAACAAACAGGGCGGAACCAAGTCTTACCCCCTTTGTCAAGAAGCCCTCAGAGTATGGCAATGGGCTGTGTCATGCCAGTGTTTTCTAGTAGCAACGCACATCCCGGGAAAATCCAACGTGATAGCGGCAAGCTTAGCAGGGCAATCCTGTTGCTTCACGAGTGGTCTCTCAATCAACATGTTGTGGACATGATTTTCCGCAAATGGGGCCATCCTTGCTGCGACCTCTTTGCCAGTCACATCAATACCAAATGCAGAAGCTACTTTTCCCTAATACCACCTCCGGGACATCTCCCGAGAGATGCACTCGTACACGATTGGCCTCCGGGTCTCCTATATGCATTCCCTCCAATTCCACTGATACCCAGGTTTTTACAGAAAGCAAAGTCGCTGGGAAGGACTGTTATCCTTATAGCCCCCCCATTGGCCTTGACAGATTTGGTTCCCTTTTCTTCACCATCATCTGCTGGAGATCCATGGATCCTGGACCCAGTTCCAGACCTCCTGACACACCCGTCAGGGGACCTACATCCTTCACTGCAGTCTCTAAAGCTGACTGTTTGGCTGATCCACTTCCCCAAATAGTCAGGCTTCATTCACTCTCAGATGACACAAGACAAATTCTATTCTCTTCTCATAAGCCATCCACCAGAAAACTATATCGCAGTAAGTGGAAAAGGTTCTCCCTTTGGGCCAGTATACAAATAATTTACCCTTTCCGAAGCTCCTTTGTCGTCCATTTTAGAGTTTTTGACAATGATTTTTAAGGAAGGAGCAGCAGTTGCCACAGTTAGGGTTCATTTAGCCGCCATATCTAATTTCCACCTTGGATTGGATGGGTTAAATATTAAAGTTGGATGGGTTAAATATTAAGTTATCTAAGGTTGTTCTCAAAGGTGTTTTTCACATGAGGCCTCCTGTCAAAACCCCTTATTCTCCCAGAAATTTGAATTTTATGCTATCTCAAATAATCCCCACCCCCCTTCGAACCAGCATCATCTTGTGATCTCAAATTTTTGTCCTGGAAAACTATTTTTCTAGTGGCCATTACTTCTGCCCGCAGAGTATCAGAACTTCAAGCATTATCTATCAGACCTCCTTATATGATTTTCCATGCTGATAGAATATCTCTCAGAACAAACCCCTCCTTTTTGCCTAAAGTCTGTTCTGAGTCTAATATCAATCAGGTCATTGAGTTGCCAGTCTTTTTTCCCAACCATTCCAACAAATTAGAATACATGCTGCACAAACTTGACATGCACAGACAGCTCAGATTTTATCTTGATAGAACTAAGGATATTAGGAAATCAGATCAACTTTTTGTATCCTTTTCGGAGACCAGAAAAGGTAGACCAGTGGCTAAAACAACCCTTTCAAAATGGTTATTGGATTGTATCTCATTTTTTCATGCAACTGCTAGCATACCTTTGCCACACAAAGTAAAGGCTTATTCAACCAGAGCCGTTTCTACGTCTTCTGCTTTTCAAGCCAAATTGCCCCTTGATAACATTTGTGCTGCAGCCACTTGGTCTAAGCCTCATACTTTTATCACTCATTACAAAGTGGATAAGGCTTCCAGGGACAGGTCTTCTTCTTTTGGTTCTATGGTCCTGATAAATGTACTCCCGTGACCCACCCAGGATTGCGGGTGCTAGGGACGCTACCCATCAGTGAGAATAAACAGCGAGATTTAACAACTTCACATAAAGAAGTTATGTACTCACCATAACGTTCCATGTGAGTTTTTTATCTTGCCTTTATTCTCACTTTCCTCCCTCCATCCCCCTCCTGGCTTTCAGTTGACCTAGAGGCTAGTATCATCCTGGTTGTTCAATACTTCTTTCTCCTTCTTGGGGAGTGTACCCCTTACAGGGTTATATACACATGCAGCAAACAAGATCTGAGGTAATTCCAGCAGTGCATCATGGGATAAGGGGCTTGGTCTCGAGCTACTGGCAAACCACGAGCTTTGCTAACGGCCATGTCGGAGCCGAAGATCAGCTCCGAACCCATCAGTGAGAATAAAGGCGAGATGAATAACTCACATGGAACGTTATGGTGAGTACATAACTTCTTTTTTTTAGGTCAACTCAAGTTTGTATCTGTGGCTATCACTTTGGGACATATGATTCTCTTAGGAGGGTAAAACTTCAATATTTGAAGATGTTCATAGTAGTTTTGTGTGTTAGTATTAAATTAATAGGTCTCGGGGGATATTGGGGTTTGTTTTTTTGGGAGTGCATTCAATAAAGCAAAAAGTTTTGTAAGATGTGACATAGGCTTAAATAGATATGACAAGAAACAACTATATAAAAGTTCAACCTGCCAAACAGTGTATGCATGTAACACAAAAGCTGGAACTAGACATTTAACAAAAAAAGGTGTTATACATACAAGGTGGGAATAATAACGTTTTAATACAATGATGCCTTCTGTAATATCTTTAAATGTTAATGGTCTCACAGATAAATACAAAAAAGAAAGAGTAGTGAACTATATTAACAATGTAGTGTCCAAATAGCTATGTTACAGGAGACACACTTGGAAAGAACCAAACATGTGAATTTGATAAAAAAATGGTTTTCAGGGTGGTTATTCAGCAGAATACCTGGGACAAAGGAAAAGAAGAGTACTTATATTAATTGCAAGAGGAGCTCCAATAGTGACAGAAGAGGATAAGATGGATAATAATGGCAGATTTGTAGTGCTAAGGGACTACTGGCATGGGAGGAGGATTACACTGGCATGTATTTATATTCCACCTAAAATTGCTTTAATGGAGCTTAAGAACATTCTGGGAGAAATAAACAGTTTTCAGCAAGGAATATTACTTATAAGTGGGGACTGGAATTTATAACAAAGGAGGATAGATTTTTGAAGACATTTATGAAAATATTTGGCATGGAAGATGTGAAATTCAGTAATAAGAGTTCAGAGTGAATTTACATATTATTCCCCAAGATATAAAAACTGGGCTAAGCTAGACAGAATTTACATTTCACAGGAACATGTGCATTTAATTGAAGGTCTTGATGTGTACCCAATAACTATTTCAGATCATGCGCCAATAATAACTAAAATATAAATATGGTACTGAAATATAAACGAGACACTGGCACTTTTCCAACTATCTGTTGAAAAGAGAGGAATTTAAGGAATGGGTAGTGGAGATTATTCAGAAGCTATTCGAGAGGATAGAAATTAGTTCTGAAAATGTAGCTAGGGAGTAAGATAAAATTAAGGTGGAGTTAAAAAATAGGGTGAAAATAAAAGAAAGCGAACTATGGTTAAGAAGTAACAAGAATTGTTTAGAGGGACTGACAAATGTTAAAGTATTGCAGAATAGGGGGAATCTCACAGAACAAGAAGAGGATCAACTGTAGAATGCTAAGCAGAAAATAAGGGATTACCTTGAAAATATACATGAGATTAGAAAGACTGCTGTTATGCAGCTGTTTTTTGATAGTTGATAATAACACTAGAGCACAAGACTTTTAGCACGACTCAGTCAGCAGAAAAGTAACAAGAGCTGTAAACAAGATATATAACAAGGAAGGTAACAAGAGATCCTGTAGAGGTATTAGAAATATTTTGGAAATTCTATGAAAGTCTGTATAAAGCAAGAAATATGGAAATCAAGAAAAGCTACAAATGGAAATGTTTATGGATGAATTAAATATATCAAGGTTAGAGGAGATGAGGCTCAATTACTAACAGTTAGGATAGGAGGAGTGAGATAAAACTTGTGATATATAACCAATCTACAGGAAAGTCCTCAGGAATAGATGGTGTTCCTGTGGAAGTGTGGAATATAGGAGGGAAAAACTGATAAAGATCTGGAAGGTTTTGTTTAACGGTATTTTAAGAGGAGGAGAAATACCAACATCGTGGAAGAAAGCAGTGGTAGCTGTAATACCTAAAGAGGATAAAGATCCAGCTTCATACAGGCCTATTTCCATACTAAATCATGATTATAAAGTGTTTGTGTCTATAATGGCTAAAGGAATGGCAGAAGTAATGCCAAAATTGATAGATATGGATCAGTGTGGTTTTGTAGAGGGGACGCAAACATTTGAAAACATTAATAGAACATTGATGATCCAGAGGGCAGCAGAATGTAAGAAAATACCATTGTTGCTGGTGGATATTGATGCAGAGAAGGCACTTGACAGAGTAAGTTGAGACTTTATGAGAAAGGCAATGGAAGCATTTGGTTTTCATGAAAAAAATTATAAGGTTGATTAGGAGGATATACGAGGGATCAGAGGTGAAAATTAAATTGGGTGGATCCTCTGTGATAATTTTTGCTTGATCAGAGGAACCAGGCAGGGGTGTCCTCTTTCCCATTTGTTATTTGCATGATATTCAGAACCATTGGTAAACAAAATGAGGGACTCAGAAATTCAAAGATATAATTGGTATGGTAGTCAAGAAAAGCTGGCTCTGTTTGCAGATGATATTATTTTATACCTGACAAAAACAAAAACAGACATTACAATGTTGTGGAACATTTTGAGACTGTTTAAATCTTTTCGGGATACAAAATTAATAAAGCTAAAACAAAGGCAATCAAGGTAAATTATATACCCCCACATGAATTGGTTCAGTAATATCCATATTTATGGGAACATGATAAAATGAAGTATTTAGGAGTATGGATTAAAACTGATTTCTGGTGTGGCAGCTAAGGATATGTGGGAAGAGACTAAACAAAAGATAATACAGAAACTGAGAAAATGGAAGCGTTATTATATGGATATGGATAGTAAGATACAAGCCGTTAAAATCTTTTTAGTCCCATTAGTCTTATACACAGGTCAGGCATATTTTTATCAACCAGAGGAGACGTTATGGGTAGCAAATAATAAAGATCTGAAGGACTTTATCTGGGAGAGGAAGACAGCAGGAGTCAAGTGGGATAAGCTGATTCTTCCAGTAGAACAGGGTAGATTGGGATTACCTGATTTGAATGGGTATTTCAGAGCTACACAGTTAAGGCTCCTGTACACAGCATGAGCAGAAAACTATAATTGAAAGTGGAAAGGGATGATGATGAAATGGGGGTAAGCTAAAGAAACAATGAGAGACTGTGATTTTGGATGCAGGTCTTTAAGGAGAATAACAATAATCATACAGAATATTACATCCATAAAGAAGCAGAAAGTATCCTAAGAACTAAGCTAACATGGGAATGGCGAAAGAAGATTCAACCGATAGGGCTGTCTGCAATTAGGGATATAGACAATAGGCAAGAGGGAGCTGGAATCTTTTGGAGAAAACTGGACAAGGAACCAAGCTATTGGAAGCAAATAACTAGAGAGAAAAAGATGATAGAATGGGAAGATGCCAAGAATTTATTTGGACTGCAGGTTAGAGACTGCCTTCCCTATCAAGGATTGGTATCAGAGTATAGGCGAAAAGAAAGAAATGGGGGGCCTAAACGAAAGACCAGCACTGGTAGAGTTTTTAGCAGAATCTAGAACAGAAGCTGCCATTAAAAAAAGGAATAATTAGTAGAACATGTAAAATATTGCATGATAACTATAAGAATCAATCAGAGAAGGTCAGAAAGGATTGAGAAGAGATATTGGATAAGCAATTTCACAAATAAACAATGGGGATATATGTATGTCTTCCAAATATGCAACAAAATCTAGAAGATTTAGGATTTTTGTTTGGAAATGTTTACATAGATATTTTTATACCCCATGCAGACTCCAGAGAATTTTTACTCAGGTAGACAGCAAATGTTGGAGGTGTTATGGGGAAGAAAGAGATAATTGGGAACATATTTTCTGGGAGTGCGGTGAGTTGACAGACTTTAAGGATTCCCTGCAGGATGCACTGTCAGAGATGCTGGATGAGCAGATTGGTGTGACAAGGGAGATGACTTTTCTGAGCTATGATATAGAATTAGAATTGCTGAAACATGGTCTGGCCTTGCTCTGTCTAATTATGGTGACTACCTGAAAAACAGGTAGAAAAAATGGGATTCAGAATCTAAACCAACTATACTAGAAGTAGTGAATATAGTAACAGAGATAAAGCAACTGGAACTGAGATCATTAGAAAAGGGTAGGAGCAAATTACATAGGAAAAAATGGGAATTGTGGGAACAGTACATACAGGGGAGAAATGAGGTTTAAAAGAAGGCAGGACTTGAGCTATATAATGTTTGACTGAAAATGATTGAGTAGATTATAAGTGATGCATAATATTTGCAACTGGGAGTGTGTCAGTATGGTTTGTGATGTAAAATTCTTGCAACTAGGATTGTGTCTGTGTGGTTTGTTTTCATTTATATAAATGTATGATTGCCTATGTTGTAAGTGAATGTTTAATAAAGGTGTTTCTTGTTTAAAAGAAAGGGCAGGAATTGAATCATTTATGTAATGTTGCTTAGGTTATATGATATATAGCAATATATGTGAAATATAAGGATGTGATGTTGTCAGTGTTGCCTTTATTTTCACTGATGGGTCGGATCGGATCCATCAGATCCATCTCAGCCATTTCAAAAGCTCAACGTCTTCAGCAAAGCTCATGGGCATCCATTTTACTCATAATGCAACCCTTTAGCTTCCTCAGATCTCATTTGCTGCTCTGCGAAGGAGGTTCTATTAGCTTGTTCTGGGTTAAGTGCTTCTATTTTTTTTTCTTATAGTATCTCTCATATTTTCTTATCATTAGCTTAATTTTTCTATTTAAACAGTTTTATATATCTTTACCCTTTTATTAAGCAATTTAGTTCTTTCACTTCTTTTAGCATCCATTTAAGTTAGAGGACATTTCCCCTGCTTTTCTTCTGTTTTTCCTTTGCTTAACCATCTGTTTATAATAAAAAAGGCTTTTCTTTCTCTTTTCTTCTGGGTGAATATTTAAGTTAGCGGACTGCTTGTGTGGGTTTGTGTGCGTGTGTCTCTTCTTTCCTACTTTCTTGTTATAGGATGTCTCAAAAACAGGAAGGGAAGCTTCTTGGCTTAAAAAAGTGTGAAAAATGTGGAAAAAAGATGCCCCTTAGGAATTCACACACTTTGTGTGTATTGCCTGGGGCCTCTTCACCTACAAGAGTTGTGCTCAGTCTGCCATGGATTTAACCAGAGAGTGCTGATGGAGTGCAATAATAAACTCATTCTGAAAGGGTTAATAAAAACTCCCATTTCTAAGGCTGTATCCCCAGATACGTCTTCTAAATCTGACTAATCTGAAAAATTGGAAAAGTCCCAAAAATGCCCTACATCGGCTTGAAGATCCTCCTCGGAGCCGAGGGAAAAAGTACCTAGATTGTTGGCTCCAACGGAAGCTACAGAGCAGACAGCTAATCTTGGATCGAAGGCTTTATCGGAGCAATTGGATCCCTCAGCTCTGAAATTGACCTTGCCTTCCGAATTCAGATATCGAAGCTGATTGCCTTCTTTGGAACCAGTCCCCTCTTGGCTCCCATCACCATTTTTGGCCATATCTGGATGACCTACCCTTTCTACTTGGTCTACTAGGAGTCTGTCCGATGAAGATGTGGATAGGATGGTGCAGAGGCTGCTAAAGACACTTGCATTGTCCAAATTATTATTGGATATGAGCCAAAAAGAATCGGATCAGACACAGTTTTCACCCTCGGTGCTTGCTCCTCCTCCGACCATCCATTGGTTTCGGAGCCAGAAAATTCCTACATCCAGCTTGTGTCTGTTTCGGGTCCAGGACCCATTGGCTCCTTGGATCCGGTATCTTCCCCAGTGTTTCCACCCAGTCGGAGCAGGGGACCTCTGGGAGCTAACACTCTGTGGTCAGGACCTCAGAGCCGGGTCACTTGGGTGAGTTCGGCTCCTACCTCTGCTTCAGAGCTTCTGTTTGTCGGATCCGTGGAGCTCTTTGGAGCAGGGGTGGACTGCATTTGAAGTTATGAAGAGGGTTCTGACTGCTTCCCAGTCTGAGACACAGTCTCCCAGAGATCTTCCTCCCAGTTCTGTGCAGGTGTAGTTGCCTTCTCACATACCCTCTCCACAGGACCGCAGAGACCCCAGGTCTTGTTATATTCCAGCAGGGGACTCTACCCTCTTTGGAAACCTCCCCAGAATGTCCCACTGAGGAGGTCCTTTAGAAGAGGACATGCAAAAGGAAGCATCTTGACTCCCCAGAGGAGTCTATCACATCTGATACTGACCTCGATGAAACAGAAGGGTCCTCAAGGTCACCTCCTGAAGATGTCTCCTTTGGAGACAGCCTGGAAGTTTTAAAAGAGAGAGATGACTGGCAGTCTACCTCCCCTTCGGCCGAGGAATCAGTTACCTGAAGGCCTTTGAGTCTCGCCCTTCAACCTCTTGGGTGACCCCTCCTTCCAATGAACTTATTGAGTTAAACTTTGAGAAGGCTTGGGAGACCCCAGACTCCACAGAGCCTATTTCTAGAAGGCCAAATAAATACATTACTGCCTCTAAAGATAAGACTTTTTTGACAAAAAGTGTAGCAGTTGATGCCATGGTCATGGTGGTGGCCACTAAAAAAGAGCTATCTGAGACCACTTCCTCTATCCATCCGCCGAATAAGGATTCCAGGACCATGAATAGGTATGCGAAGTGTGTCTTTTCATCAGCGGCCTTTGCCTTACAGTCACTGAACTACCTTACTCACTTCACAAGATTGCAGAGGGTCCTGTTAAAGGAACTATCAGACTCCCTCCAAGGAGCTGTAATTGACGCAGTGGCAGATAAAGTCAATGCTCAGCTCACCACCCTAAATTCCATCGTCAACTCATCCATGAGGCTCATATTATATGCAGCAGATGAAATGAGCAGGGTGGTGGGTTCAGGCATCTCTCTCTCTCTCTCAGTTGGCAGGTGCCTTTGTGATTTCTTGGAGCCCTTCTAGTTTTCTTCATTAATGCCCCGTTTGATGTCTCTTCTCTTTTCGGGCCTACTTTTCAGGCCTAAGGTTAAAGAGATGCTTACCAGGTGTGAACAGGAAGGCAAGACGTTATCTGGCATTGGAGTGCGTTTTTCCTCACCTACGAGACCCTTCCCTAAAAGTCAGAGAGGTAGTGGGAAAATGTGGTTCAGAAAGTCACAAAGGTTTTTCCAGGACACACAAGGTGAAAGTTCCCCTAGAGGCACGGGGGGGGGGGGTAATGGAAGATGCTGCCCTTGCGGCAGGGGAGGCCTGCGGAATCAGGCTCCAGAGAATCTTTCTTTGATAGACCCTTCCAGCATTAGTGCCCGATTGCTCGCCTCTGGAAGCAGTGGGGGGTTGATTGTCCCTGCACCGAGAAACCTGGCAAAAGATAAAAAATGACAAATGGGTGCTGGACATAATATCCAGAGAATACATCGTTCCTTTTTCCTACCCCACTCCCATAAACCAGTCAGTTCCAGACGTTCCACCCAGTCAGAAAGTACAAGCAACATTAGAAGTCCAAAAGTTGATAAGAAAAAGAGTCATCCAAGAAGTCCAGCAGACCAGAGAGGATCTGGAACTTACTCAAGATTCTTTTAAGTTCCAAAGAAAACAGGGAACTGGAGACCCATTTTGGACCTCAGCAATCTGAACAAATCTGTGAAGAAGATCAAGTTCCAGATGGTGACACTGCAGTCGATACTTCCATTCCTGGAAAAAGACAATTGGATGTGCTCTATAGACCTTCAGGATGCATGCTACCACATTTGAATGGAAAGACGATCCAGAAGGTACTTGCAGTTCCGGCTAGGAGACAGTCTTTTCCAGTTTTGAGCTCTGTCCTTTGGTCTCACTACAGCCCCCAGAGTGTTCACCAAGTGCATAGCAGTAGTGTTGGCTCACCTGAGACACCAAGGATTCCGGGTGTTTCCATATCTGTACAACTGGCTCATAACCACTTCGACCACGCATCTTCTACTACAAGCCAGGGACTATACTCTTCATCTCTGTTCCTCCCTAGGTATTATCGTAAACTACAAAAAATCTGCTCTAGAGCCATCTCAAAACTTGGTCTTCATAGGATCAGAGATAAACACAACCACACTGGTAGCAAGACTCCCACAAAACAGAGTAGAAGATCTCCACCATTATGTAAGATTTTTAATCAGAAAGAAGTGAGCTTTCAAAAAAGTGATTCTTCAGGTACTGGGGAAAATGGCTGTGTCAGCCGTACATCTGATATTATTAATCTTCGTTCACTCCTTACGTATGGGTATTGGTTCCGAGCTCGGAACTGAGCCAGCCATTTTCCAAGCTCGCGTCAGCTTCATACTCTCGAGCTAAACTCTTACCCACAATTCCCCTCTCCCTGTTACCTCAGATTTCATTTGCCGCATTGCCATCTGGTCGTGTCAAGCTACTTCCCTTGAGCTAAGTACAGTCAATTGTTGTTTAATTGCTTTACAAATTACTTTTCTGTCAGAAAAGTTAATATTTTATTGTCTCTTGCCCTATCGCATCTAACGTTAATAATTTCAGGTTTTCTTCTCTGTCCTTTACTTACCCTTTTTACCGCGAGGTAATTTCTCCTTACTATCATTGGTAATCCCTTTCTTTTCTTTTTCAAAGCTTCGGGTACTCTCTTGTACCATTGTTGGTACTTTTCCTTTTGTTAATATGGCAGATAAAAAGGGTAGTCCGGGGTTTAAGCGGTGTTCTGATTGTGGACACAAACTGCCTACTTCTGATGCACACTTTTTATGTGTTTATTGTTTTGGAGCTTCCCATTTATCTGTTGAACCACCTTGTACTATATGTGAAAACTTTTCTAATAGAACTTTGTTAGAAAGGAAAAATAAGCTGATACTGAAGGGACTTCTAAAATCTCCCTTTTCAGAGGCTATTTCTGGGTCAGAGGTCTCAACCCCTCCTAAAGCCCATAAGAAAATGCATGTTTCTACTAAGGCTAAATCCTTGCCTTCATCCCCAGCTGGGGACCCTCAACAACCAAAATCTAAAAAGGCTAAAATTTTGGCTCTGGAGCTCTCTCAGTCAGTCCCATTGCTTTCGGTGCCCAGACCTTCGGCACCGAAGCCTTCGGCTCCATTAGTGATTTCAGCTCCATCCTCTCCTGCAGCCTTCTACATATCGGCACCGAGGGGTTCCTCGGTTCAGACCTTTACCACTGTATCAGCACCGACCGTTCAGTCAGTGCAGACCTTGACAACGTCGGCTAAAAGATCTTCCTCGGAACCAAGGACTTTATTACTGACTCCAGTTTTGTCGGTTCCAGTTTCGGCACCGACAACCACTTTGGCACCGATCCCTGTGTCGGTGCAGACAATGACATCGGCACCAATGACCCCTTCGGTGCAGACTACAGTAGTTCAGTCTTTCACGGCACCGTTATCCTCGGTGTGATCTGATGAATTGGGCACCGAGTCTGCTTCTTTTGTGGACAGGCCTGTTTCTCCCTCAGTCTCGTTGAGGTCCACTAGAAGTCTTTCTGAACATGATGTGTTGCGTCTTGTGGACCAAGCATTCTTGGCCAGAGGTATTCCACCCCCCAGGAACTATCCTTCCTTGGGAGGTGATCACCCATCTCCAAAGACACCTTCTTATTCTCCTCCTTCATTGCCTTTGAAGTCCATGGATATAGTACAGTCTTCCCCTTCTGCAGTTCCCTTTATGAATCTCACTAAGGAACCTCAGTTGCCTTCATGGCAGGAATGTTTTGCTACGACCCAGGATGTCAGCCGTGATATGCATAGCTTGCTGCTCCACAGCCATCCAGGGACTCCGAGTCTGCAGGCTGAGCTACTTAGGGGAGGAGTGCCCCCTGTCCTCGACATACACTCTTCTCTGGGTGGACCAGCCTTCCAACTGATGGAGAAGGCTTTTGCTGCTGCTGGCGATACTGGACTGTCTATACCTCCACCCTCCTCTGGTACACTGGTTTCACAAGTTGCACTTAGCGGACACCGGGTGCAAGGGCCTCAGAACATATTCCCTCAGGGAATCCCCTTTCCGTTGTCTTCCCCAGCTTCTCCAGCTGAGGAGATCCATCAGAAAAGTTTGTGTAAGAGCACATGGACTCCACAGAGGAGTCTCTCACCGAAGACACATATTATGATGAGGGGGAAGGATCCCCTCGGTCACCCTCTGAGGTATCCTTTGACGATATCCTTGAAATCCTGAAACAGAGAGGTGACTGGCAGCCCTCTAATCTGACCCCTGAGGAATCTATGTTCCTGCAGGCTTTTCGCGCCCAGCCCCTTACCTCCTGGGTTACTCCACCTGCCGATGAACTTGTCAAGTTCATCGTGCATTGTACTTGGAAGGCCCCTGATACTGTTGAAGCTATTCCCCGGAGGCCTGATAAGATATTGTCCTGTCCTGCTTCAGATCCCCAATGGTCCAAGGGTCTTTCTGTAGATGCTTTGGTGGTGGCAGCCGCAACAAAAAAGGATCTGGCAGAAGAAGAAAGCCAGACTGTCCATCCACCTAACAGAGTCCCGGGCCCTGGACAGAATAGGGAAATGCACTTGTGCTTCAGCGACCTTTGCTATCAGGTCCTTGAATTATATGGCACATTTTACCAGGCTTCAAAGGGATCTGGTCTCTGAGCTCTCTGAAACCTTGGCTGGTGCAGTGTCTGATGAGGTCCATGACAAAGTGGCCTCTCAGCTAGCCACCATTGAGTCTATATCTAACTCCTCTATGCGATTGATATCTCATGCATCAGAAGGAGCAGCTAGAGCAGCGGGTTCAGCTGCGGTCTTGAGACAACATGCCTGGATGCGCTTGTGTAACTTCGCGGAACCTTTTAAGTCTTCCTTTCTTAATGCTCCCATTGAGCCCTCCTCGTTGTTTGGGCCCAAAGTTAAAAGCACACTGGCCAGATGTGAACAAGACGGTAAAACCCTTTCTGCCGTAGGTGTCCATTATTCTTCCCCTCAACGTGCTTTCTCCCGAAACCAAAAGAGTGGGAAGATATGGTTCAAGAAATCACAGGGTCCTTTCCGTGACACACAGGCCGAGTTTTCCCCAGAGGCAGAGGGGGGAACTCACAGGGAAGATGCTCCTTTCGGGGCAGAAGGGGACCGTGTAACCAGGGTTCCAGGGATTCTTTCCCTGGTCAATCCTACCAGCGCTCTTGAAGAGCGGCCCAACTCCTTTCCTCTGGAGGTGGTTGGGGGACGTTTCTCCTTGTACCCTTCTGCTTGGCTAACCATCACCACCGATTCTTGGGTACAAAGGATCATAACCAGAGGTTATCATATCCCCTTCGATCTTTGTCCCATCCCATCAAAAAATCTTCCCGACATTCCACTCAGTCAAAGGGGAGAAGCAGCACTACAGATAGAAAAGCTGCTAAGAAAAAGAGTCATCCAAATAGTCCCTCCAGACCAGCTAGGATCCGGATTCTACTCAAGACTATTTTTGGTGCCAAAGAAAACTGGGGACTGGAGACCAATTTTGGACCTCAGTGTATTGAACAAGTTTGTGAGAGTACAAAAATTCCAGATAGTCACTATACAGTCTATCCTTCCGCTTTTGGAAAAAGACGATTGGATGTGCTCTATAGATCTTCAAGATGCGTACTACCACATAAAGGTGGACAGGCCATCAAGAAGATTTCTGCGCTTCTGTGCGGGAGCCAGTCACTACCAGTTCAGAGTACTGCCCTTCGGACTATCTACAGCCCCCAGAGTGTTCACAAAGTGCATGGCAGTTGTCACAGCTCACTTGTGACTTCAAGGATTCCAGGTGTTTCTGTACCTAGACGACTGGCTCATTTCCGCCCCCACCAGACATCTACTGGGAAAAGCCCTGGCATACTCTCTCCTCGCTGCTCAAAGACTAGGCATAACCATAAACTGGCAAAAAATCCAATCTCACCCCATCTCAGTCGACAGAATTCATAAGGGTTACTTGGACACAAAAAACTGCAGAGCGGCTTTTCCAGAGCACAGGATTTTAAGGATAAAGCAACAACTAATTCCAATCCTTTCAAAGGAAAAATCCATGGCTCACTCGGTTCTACAGCTGTTGGGTTCCATGGCAGCCTCCATCACCATTGTTCCTCTGGCCAGGTTTCACATGATGCTTCTACAATGGCTACTGCTCACCCAATGGTATCCTTTTCAGCATCCTCTTTCAGCCATGATTCAAGTAACCCACAGGTGCAAACAGGATTTAAATTGGTGGATGACACACAATCTCTCTCAATGGTCTCGCTCCTTTTCCCCCCAGCAACCCAAGGCCACAGTGACCACGGACACCTCCCTGATGGGGTGGGGGGGGCTATGTCAGGGATAGACTGTCCAAGGCACTTGGTCCCAACCAGAGGCCCATCTGCATATAAATGTTCTAGAGCTGAGGGTGGTGCTTCTGGCGTTGCAAGCATTGCATCCCCTGCTGCTGTGTGGGACAATTGCGATTCAATCAGACAACATGGCGGTGGTCTGGTACATCAACAAGCAAGGTGGAACAAAATCTTATCCCCCTTTGTCGAGAGGCCATGAGGATATGGCAATGGGCGATGGCTACCAACTGTTTTCTTCTAGCAATGCACATTCCCGGGAGTTCCAACGTGATAGCAGACAGACTCAGCAGGTTCATTCTGCAACCTCACGAGTGGTCCCTGAATCCCTTGATAGCGGCAGAGATCTTCCACCGCTGGGGCCGTCCTTGCTGCAACCTCTTTGCATCCCCGGCCAACTACAAATGCAGCAACTACTTCGCCCTGATTCCCCCTCTGGGACAGTCACCCAGGGATGCTCTAGTCCACGATTGGCCCTCGGGTCTTCTCTACGCATTTCCACCCTTTCCTCTTATTCCCCAGTTTCTGAAGAAAGCCTGGCGGTTGAAGAACAAGGTAATTCTCATAGCACCATATTGGCCATGACAGATTTGGTTCCCATTCCTTTGGCCTCACCTACTAGATCGACCATGGATCCTCCATCCAATCCTGGAGTTGATCTCACACCCACAGAACCTTATTTATCCCAACCTGAACAGCCTGAAGCTAACGGCTTGGCTACTCCAAGTCCCTTGATTGCCAGGCAGAATGATCTTTCTTTACCAGTATGTGATATTCTCATTGCTTCTCATAAGTCCGCCACTAGAATTATTTATCTGAGCATGTGGAAAAGATTTACCCTGTTGGCTGAAAGATAAACAAGTAGACCCCATTTCAGCACCAGTGTTGATAATACTAGACTATCTGGCTGCCCTGTTTCAATCGGGTGTATCGGCCTCTACCATTAGAGTTCATTTGGCTGCAATTTCTAATTTTCATGAGGCTGTCCAAGATTCCTCTCTTATGTCCCATAAATTGTGCAAGACCTTCATAAAAGGTGTGAATCATCTGAAGCCACTTTTTAGAGACCCTATTCAAGCATGGGATTTATCATTAGTTCTACAAGCTTTGACAATGGCACCTTTTGAACCAGCCTCTTCTTGTGACCTCAAGTATTTGTCATGGAAAACCTTGTTTTTGGTCGCTATTACTTCTGCCAGACGTATTTCTGAACTTCAAGCTTTATGTATCAAGAGTCCATGCTTGATTTTTCATAGAGATAGAGTGTCTCTGAGAACTAATCCGTCATTTCTGCCTAAAGTGATCTTTGAAATATCCATTAATCAAGCAATTGAATTGCCAGAGCATTCATACTGACTGATCGGTGCTCATCGATCCGACACTGCACGCATTATGTATCCCTCGAAATTCTCTATTGGCTGAGCTGATGGGTATCCAGGATTGCACTCACACCCAGTCCCCGCTTTATGCCGCTAAGCGCATTGCTGTTGCATCTCTAAGCACTTTCTATACTGTACTTTTTGAGCTACTCTTTCTCTTTCAGATTTTTCAACTGCTCTCTCTGGCGTGATTATTCTTTCTAGCTTGTTTTGCTTTTTTCATTAGTAATTGTGTGAACTTTTTTTTGTGTCAGGTTGCTCTTGTTCTTGTCATAGGCTTGTTTGGGTTTCCTAACTCTCCAACCTCTAGGGTCTTTCTCTTTCCTTTTTAGTCCCTTGTACAGGGTTTCCGGCTAGGTAGTCTTTTGTAGTAGAATTTGTAAAAATAGAGTCTCCCAAACTTGTGTTATGATGTCACCTTTTTTGGTTTGTTACCTAAAACCAAAATCCAAAAAATCAGGGCCTTCGGCTTCCAAAGTCAAAAATGTTGCAAATGAAATGTCCATCACAGACACAAACGAATAGGTGTTGGGGTCAAACACGCTTTAAATTCACAGACTTACTCAAGTCTTTCAGTCCTTGCTTTTTTTCAAAATAGGAAAGGATCTTTGAATAAAAAGATTCTTAAGGGGTTAATAAACCCTCCCTAAAGAAGAAAGGGCCGGTTCACCTCCTCCTTCGAAAGAAGAAGGCCCCCGGTTCCTTCCAGTCTGCCCCAGATCCGGCCTGGCGAGGTAGAACCCTTCCTCCTCGCGGGAGCGGAAGGGCAGGCCTTCCTTCAGTTCCAAGCGCCTCGATGCCACCAGTCTCGGGCTGATGGCTGGGGCTCCACGAGCTGGGCTGGTCGAGCGGCGCCTGCACTGGAGTATGGAGCCCTCGGCCGGCCCCCACTCACACAGCCCACCACCGGCGCGGCGTCCCACTTCGGCACCCGATGTATTCCAGTGTGTGTATCGAGTCAGTGTGTGTCGGCCGGCTACCCGAGAGTCCGTCCCCCACCGGGGCCGGTTCCGCAGTCCCCTGCGGTCTCGTTTCTTCTCTCTGTTCTCTCAGCTTCCTCCTCTGACCCAGACAGGGTGCTCCAAAGAATGTTCAAGTCCCCATTCTTCCTGTTTTTGTTCCAACCCCCAGTTGCGGTTTCCACCCAACCCGGCCCTCCACCCTATTGCCATATTCCTCCTCCTTCGACTGCTTCCGGGATGGAGCCGGGCTGGATGCTGGTGGAGGGAGATCTTGGGGTCGCTCTTACTTCCAACCTGGGACCTTCGGGTCGGTTGGTAGCACGGACTGGACTTCGGGGACCCGCATGTTTCGACCTGATGTGGTCCGAGCCTCCCCCTCGGTAAGCCCTGGACTTCTTCCGTCGGCTATCATGGTTCATTTCCCATGCGGCGAGCCTTCCTGAGCTTTAAGGCCTGTTTCAGCTTGTCAGTTTAAGGCCTGGTCCTCCGACGCAGTTCCATGGAGATGGGGTGTCTTGGTTCCTCGGCTGGTGGTCCTTACCCGCACCCCCTTTGAGGGAACTGGTTAAGCACATTGGAACAGCACTGCCCGGGGTGCCCAAGTATTCACCTCTTTAAGGCTGGGCTAAGGCTAAAAAGAGGGGGGAAGATGTGGCAAGTGGGTCCCCTCTCAGGCAGAAGATTCCCATTCCAGCAGCAGAGAGACTCCAGAGGAGCAATTTGGGAGGCTGGGGACACTGGCCGCAGAGGGCCAGCAGAGGGCCCTGCTGCAATTCTGGAGACCAGTCTGTCTTTCTCTTCAGCCTCCCACACCATATGAGGGGATTGCCGTTGGTTGCTGCTCCGAGGCAGTCGGGTGTCGCTTGGGTGCTGCACCCAAGCACTGGGAGTCAATCACTCAGACTCTTGTCAGCAAGCTTCGATCACGTCACCATCCCATTCACCCATTCCCCCCATTCCACCCAAACCACCACCCATCACCACCCAGACCTACCTCCAGTCAGTTGAAATCAGCAGCAAAGCTGCTTTAAAGGAAAAAATAAGGAGTCATCCGTCCCCCCCAGATCAGATCCAGATCAGACTCCAGGTTCTTTTTTAGTGCCAAAAGACAGGGACCTGAGACCAATATTGGATCCAGATTACTGAACTAATCCGCAATCTAAATCCCAAATAATTCACTACACACATAATCCATCCATTCACCCATGGAAAGGGTGTTTTGATTTGTCTAGAAGGACAAGGACGCCTATTATCACATACCACCGTCACACAGGCCCAGGAGGTATCTCCATGCCCTCAGCTCGGCTCAGAGGTCATTACTTGGTCTCTTGTGCTCTGCCCTTGGTCTCACCCACCCCCCCCAGGGTGGGGTGTTTGTGCAGCAGTAGAGTGCACGCCACTAAGAAAGGATTCCAAGTGTTTCCCTCATCTGGACGACTGGTCTGACTGCCACCACCAGGTATCTACTAATGGACACTAATGGAGCACCCATCTCCCTGGGTGCCCTGGTTGGGGATTACATTCAATTGGTCAAAGTCTTTCTTGCCCTCTACTCATAAGGTCAAGGTTCATAGGAGCAGAGATAGAAATTAAATGCCTGCTCTTCTTCCTGCCGAAAGGATCCAAACTTTACAGGGCGGGAAATCAAATTATATTAGCAGACAAATTGAGCCTTCTCTCTCTCACGAGTGGTCTCTAAACCAAACAGTACAGTAGCAGCAGTTTTTTTCAGGAGATGGGCCGTGCTGCCACTGCACTCTTGCCCAAACACCAAGTGCAAAAAAGTCTCCTCTTCTCTTTCCACATTCCACATCAGAAGTACCAGCTATGCATGCAGCACAAAACAGGGCTACTTTATGCATTTCCTCCATTTCCACTTCTCTCCTTCCAAAGTCAGTCAAAAGCAAGCTTCTCAATTGGCAATGATACTGATTGCCCCATACGGGGGCGCCCCAGGTATGGTTTTTCTACCTACACCTGAAAGCATGCGCGTGGACCGATCCGTGGGTTAGACCAATTCGATTCCGTTAATTCATCGTCGACATCATCAGCAGCATCAGTCGCGATCTTTGAGTTGACAGCTTGGCTCCTCCAATTCACTTTAGTCAGAAGTCACACATTAGACCCGAAGTTTTCTTCCCCAACCATTCAAACAGAGGAGAGTATTGCCTACATACCCTTGATATACACAGGCAAATCCGTTTTTACCTTAACAGGACTAAACCTTTTCGTAAATCTGACCAGTTATTTTTGGCCTTTTCTGGACCTAGATTAGGATCGGCTGTTGCTAGGGTCACATTAGCTAGATGGTTGAAGGACTGTGTGACCTTTATTTACACACAAGGTAATATCTCGTTGCCTACTACCATGAAAGTTCATTCAACAAGGTCAGTGGCAACTTCTGCTGCCTTCCATGCCAGAGCTTCTTTACATGACATCTGTGCAGCAGCATCTTGGGCTACGCCTCATACCTTCATCAATCATTACAAATTGGATTTGGCCTCCAGGGGAAGAGCATTTTTTGGTTCTATGGTGCTCAGGAATGTCCTTCCATGAGAGCCTCCCAGGAATAGAGGTAGCTGGGGACTCTGACCCATACAATGAAAGAGGATTAACAATATCAGCTAAAGAAGTTATGTCTTACCATAATGTTCCATCTGTATTGTTGATCCTCGTTCAGTCATTACGACCCTCCCTCCTTCCCCCTCATGTGGTTTCTAGTGGATCTCACCATCCATTTCTCTTAGGTTATTTGACTAGAGGTAGCCTCTACCTTCTTTAACTTGCAAACTCAATCTGAGGTAACAGGGAGAGGGGAATTGTGGGTAAGAGTTTAGCTCGAGAGTTTGAAGCTAACGCAAGCTTGGAAAATGGCCGGCTCGGTTCTGAGCTCGGAACTGATATCCATACGTAATGACTGAACAAGGATCAACAATACAGATGGAATGTTATGGTAAGACATAACTTCTTTTTATTCCGGGTCTATATTGTAATATTGAAGTCTCAAAGCTTCAAATGTTATAACAGCGAACCCAAAACCACGAAAGTTGAAAACCCAGAAGACTGAGAACAGAGATTTTTTTCCCTGGGAAAAAATCGCTGTTCCAGTACAAAACATGAAACTCACAAACACTACAAACTGTTTTTAATGTGGGGGGCATCGCCCTCCACACCCCCCACCCCCTACTTAAATATACCAACTCCGAGATCGCACCCCAGTGGAGGAAATAGCGAAGCCGCTGAAACGGCCCACCAAATTCTTTCCCTGGGAAAGAATTCAATGTTCCACGGCTTCGATATTGTCAGTCTTCGAGGTTTCCAGTTCGATATTATAACATTCGAAGTTTTGAGACTGCAATGTTATAATATAGACCCCAAATTCCCCTAGCTTTTCTTCATATGAGAATACTTCAATGGTTAGTTTCTGCACAATGATCAATCCTGGAACTTCCAGTGTCACACAAAATCTTGATAACCAACTCCTGCAAAAAGGATCTCCAATGGTGGATTCACTCTTCTTTAGTATCTCAAGGCCGTCATTTTATCTTCTCAACCCCAGACCATGGTGACCATGGACACTTCCCAGATTGGGTGGGGGGTATTATCTAGGGAAGACAGTTCAAGGCATCTGGCAGGAACACAAGGCTCATTTGCACATGGACATCCTGGAGATAAGGGCAGTGCTTTTAGTGTTGCAAGAATTTCAAGACACTCCATCTAGGAATGATAGCAGTCCAGTCGGACAACATGTCTGTAGTCTGGTACATAAACAAACAGGGGGAACCAGATCTTACCCCCTTGTGGAGAAGCTCTGAGGGTCTGGCAATGAGCAATGGCTTCCAACTCTTTTCTGATAGCAACGCACATCCCGGGGAAATCCAACATAATTGCAGACAAATTGAACAGGTCCCTTTTATGCCCTCACAAGTGGTCCCTCAGTCATAAAGTTACGGAAAAGATTTTCCGGAATTGGGGCCAGCCTTGCTGCAATCTCTTTGCATTGTCCACTAATGCCAAATACAGCAACTACTTTGCCTTGAGTCCTCCCACGGAGAGTCACCAAGAGATGCACTTGTTCAAGATTGGCCTCCAGGGCTTCTTTATACCTTTCCTCCAATCCCTCTAATTCTAAAGTTTTTGCAGAAAGCAAGTTTGTTGGAGACGACAATAATCCTGATTGCCCCTGTTGGCCTCATCAAATTTGGTTTTCTTTTCTTCAGCCTCACCTTCGGGATGAAAAATGGATTCTGGATCCTGCTCTGGACCTTCTGACTCAGCCATCAGGAATGGTTCAACCCAACCTGGATAATATGAAACTAACTGCTTGGCTGCTCCAGTTCCCCTGACATCCAGGTTTCCTCTCCTTTCCTTCCCCAGTCAGACATATTTTGTTATCTTCCCATAAAGTATCTACACATAAATTGTCCAAAAGTAAATGGAAGAGATTAGTTACATGGCCAGCGATTATCAGATAGATTCTTTTTCTGCACCCATACATTCTATTTTACAATTTTTGATGAAACTTTTCAATGAAGGAGCTGCTGCAGCCACTATTAGAGTTCATTTGGCAGCAATTTAAAATTTCCATGTAGGAGAAAATGGTTCTGGAATCATGTCTCATAGACTTTGTAAAGCTTTCTTAAAAGGGACAACTATGATTAGACCCCCTTACAGAAATCCAACACCGCCCTGGGATCTGAATTTTGTCTTATCAAAGATTATCACTCCTCCCTTTGAACTATCATCTACATGTGATTTGAAATATCTCTCCTGGAAAACGCTCTTTTTAGTCGCTATTACTTTGGACAGCAGAGTTTCTGAATTGCAAGCTTTGTTTGCCAAGCCCCCATACCTAGTTTCTTTCATAAGGACAGAGTTTCTTTACACAGTAACCCCTCATTTCTACCAAAGGTTGTATTGTAAAGTAACCTCAATCAATCCATTGAGCTGCCAGTTTTTTTTTCCCAATCTTTCAAATTTTAATATTCACTGCACCTTTTAGATGTTCATAGACAGTTATGTTTCTACTCACATAGAACTTCAGAGATTAGAAAATCAGATCAGCTCATTTCTTATTCAATATTAGAAAAGGTCAACCAGTTAAAAAGTTACCTTATCCAAATGACTTTATGTATATCCTATATTTACAATTCTAAGAATACAGCCCTTCCAAATCCCATTAAAGCTCATTCCACGAGGTCAGTAGCTATGCCTGCAGTCTTCCAAGCTAGATTACCTTTGGATGATATCTGTGCTGCAGCGACATGAGCAAAACCTCATACCTTTAAAACTCATTACAGAGTGGATTTGGCCTCTAGGAGAAGAGGCACTTTTGATTCTATGATTCTGAGGAATATTCTCCCATGAGCCACCCATGAGTCAGGTTGCTTGGGATGCCATCCCATCGGTCAGAATAAAGGTGAGATTTACAACATCACATAAAGAAGTTATTTACTTACCATAACATTCCACTTTTTATATCCACTATGTGTGTGTTTGTTTGTGTGTGTGTGTGTGTGTGTGTGTGTATATATATATATATATATATATATATATATATATATATATATATATCTATATATATTTATACACACACACACACACACACACACACACACACTGGATATAAAAAGTGTACACACCCCTGTTAAAATGTCAGGTTTTTTGATTTAAAAAAAATGAGACCACAATAAATTATTTAAAAACTTTTACCACCTTTAATGTGACCTATAACCTGTACAATTCAGTTGAAAAACAAACAAATCTGTTAGGGGAAAAAATATAAAAAATAAAAAAACGTACAATAAGCTGGTTGCATAAGTGTGCACACCCTTAAACTAATACTTCGTTGAAGCACCTTTTGAGTTAATTCCTTTATGCCTTTGCTCTGATGCCCCTGATTCCCAAGTTTCTACAGAAAGTATCTGCGATGAAGGTCAGTCATCCTTATAGCCCCCTATTAGCCTTGATAAGTGTAGTTTCCCTTCCTGTAGCATCATCTAGTCCACCCTCCCCAGGTGCTGAGCTCAGTCTCAGATCTGTCTCACCCGTTGGGGTCGCCTCACCTGAACATTCACTCATTCAACCTGAACGCATGATAAGTTGTCTATCTTGCCTTCGTTCTTGCTGTTTGGGGATCGGAGCTGATCCTCGGCTCTGACTCGGCCATCTTCTATAGCTCGTGAGCTGTTTACTGGCTCGAGGCTACCCCTTATCCCATGATGCCTAGCGCTAGCTACCCAGATCTCGTTTGCCGCTTCAGCTGCGAGGTGTCGTCTTACTGGCTCAGGCTTGTATTAGTTTATTATAGAACTTTTTTCTTCAAAAAATAGTTTTTTTCTTTAGAGTTATAGTTAACTTTTAGTCTTATACTATTGTCATTAGTTTAGTGTGTTGTAGTAGTTCCTTTCCTCCCACTTTTAGAACTCGTTTAATTTAGAGAGTTCTTCCCTTTCCCCCTCTCTCTATCCTTTTAGGTAGCCGTAGTTAGAGGTTTCCTAGTTTAAAAAAAAAAAAAAATCTTTAGCTTTAGCTGTAGTATACTGTGTGTTTTTCTTTTTGTTGATATTGGTGTTGTGGTATTTTGTTTTCGCTTATCGGCCTTTTGGCTAAGATCAGTGTAGTATCTCTTGAGGTATTTTGTGGATACAGGATGTCTAAAGAATCCAAGGTGTCTGGATTCAAGAAGTGTGACTCATGCTGTTAGAAAATGTCTCTGACAGATGAGCACACTTCCTGCGTCTATTGCTTAGGTGCAGTGCACCTGCAGGACTCTTGTTCTATATGCCATGCATTTAGTCCAAGAGTTCTGCAGGAGCATAAGAATAAGCTTATTCTTAGGGGTCTTTTAAAGCCCCAGGATTCACCGGCCCAGACTCAGCCTGTGAAATCCCCAAAACCGACCAAATCGTCGGCTCCAAGCTCGGAGCCGTCATTGGTTCAAACTTTACCTGCTACTTTGGTTCCGGCCAGAACTGATGAAACTATCTCCCCATCGGCTCCATCAGAACCTTCGGCGCCGTTGCGGAGCCACGAAAGGCTAAGGTCCCATTCTCTGGAATCCATACATTCGGCTCCTCGGTCTTCCCTGCTTCAGAGTGAGCGCAGTCACAGATCTTCCCACTCCTCCCGGTCCTCTAGGCTCTCGGATCACGACGTGGAGAGAGTGGTCAGTAGGTTGCTGAAGTCGCAGGCACTTGCCAAGATCTTGTCCAGCCCCCTCAACAGGTGTCGGCTCCGTCCACTTCTATCAATGTTCCTCCTCTGACTCCCTTGAGCTCGGAGCCGGAGATCGTTGGGGTTCAAGTCGTGGAACCGTCGGCTCCGATAACTATTTCTCCTTCGGTTCCGTCATCGGCTCCAATTCCCTCGATGGTGCCGTCCGTCGAGGGATCTGGGCGCCGAGGCTTCCCCGTCGGCACCGAGGGGGCGAGTGGCATCGGTCCCTTGTCCAACCCCTTTCTCCCTCTCGGAGCTTCGGTGCAGGTGAGCTCAGCTCCTACATCGGCCTCAGAGCCGTCTCCCTCGGTGCGGAGAGGGATTCAGATTTCCTCGGAACCGGAGCTTTCTCTGCATCGTGGCAGGGACGCCTTCGATGTCATGAGGAGTGTGCTGGCCTCTGAGTCAGCTCCACGATCGACCCCCACCGGCTCCATCCCCTGTAATGCCTGCGCCAACCTCTGCTACTCCTCCAGACCCCAAGCATGGGGAACCGGCACTCCAGGACACCCCATTGGGTGTTTTCTCTTCTTTCGAGGCCTCCACTGATCATTCACAGGAGCCCCCTTGGAAGAAGAAGTGCAAGAGGAAGCACATTGACTCCCCTGAGTCTGTCACCTCTGATACAGACTTAGATGAATCGGAAGGGTCCCCGAGATCCCCCTCTGAAGATGTTTCCTTCTCGGACATCCTAGAAATGCTTAAGCAGAGGGGAAACTGGAATCCCTTAGCCCCTACCGAGGATGAGTCTGTATTCCTGGATGCGTTCGCTTCCCGACCTTCCACCTCCTGGGTTTCTCCACCTTTCGATCCACTCATGTCAGTAGTGGCTCGAAAGGCTTGGTCAGCCCCGGATACAGTGGAACCAACCCCTAGGAGACCCGGCAAGTTTATCACTGCACCCCTTGATAAGCAGTTCCTTATCAAAGGTGTTCCTGTGGATGTCATGGTGGTAGCAGCAGCCACTAAAAAGGAGTTAGCGGAAACGTCTTCATCTGTCCATCCTCCTAACAAGGAGTCTAGGACTATGGATAGATACGGGAAGTGAATGTTTGCTTCAGCGACCTTTTCTATGAGGTCACTGAATTACTTATGCCATTTTACCTGGCTTCAGAGGGATCTCCTTAAAGAACTCGGAGATACCCTTCAAGATCCATCGGCTGAAGGGGCTCAAGCTAAAGTGGCTTCCCAGCTGGCGACCCTTAGTTCTGTAGTCAACTCGTCCATGAGGCTCATTTCCTATGTAGCCGATGGTGCAAGTAAAGCCGCAGGTACAGGCGTAGCCCTTAAGAGACACGCATGGATGCGGCTGTGTAATTTTGCAGAACCCTTTAGAGCGTCATTCACCAACACCCCCTTTGACGGTTCCTTTCTTTTTGGACAACAGGTGAAAGACACTGTGAGTAGGTGTGAGCAAGAAGGCAAGACTCTCTCTGCCGTGGGAGTCCGTTTTTCCACTCCTTCCAGACCATACCCCAAGGGTCAGAAGAGTGGTAAAATATGGTTCTGAAAATCCCAGGGAGCCCCACCTGACACACGTAGTGATTTTTCCTCCAGGGGCAGAGGAAGAAACAACAACAACAGATGCTGCCCTCGTGGCAGAGGGGGTCGGCAGAACCAGGGCAGCAGAGAATCCTTCTCTGAGAAGCCCTTCCAGCATCCCGGAAGGGTTGCTCGGCTGCCCGCCTCTGGATGCAGTCGGGGGAAGACTTTCACTGTACACAAAAGCCTGGCAAAATGTAACGCAAGACAAATGGGTACAGTCAATCATATCCAGAGGTTACAAAATTCCCTTCTCTCAACCCCCCCTTACTGTCAAGCCAATCCCTTCCAAATGTTCCAGCTAATCTGAGGGACCAAGCAGTCATAGAAGTTTCAAGACTGCTAGAAAAAAGAGTCATCCAGGAAGTCCCGGCAGACCAACACGGATCCGGAACTTACTCAAGGTTCTTTTTGGTACCAAAAAAGACAGGGGACTGGAGACTGATTCTGGATCTCAGCAGACTAAACAAGTCTGTTCAAAGAACAAAGTTTCAGATGGTCACGCTGCAGTCCATTCTACCCTTTCTGGGTCAGGGCAATTGGATGTGCTTCATAGATTTTCAAGATGCGTACTAGGGTGTTCACCAAATGTATGGCAGTGGTCACAGCTCACCTGAGACGTCGAGGATTCCAGGTGTTTCCATATCTAGATGACTGGCTCCTCACTGCTGCCACCAGGCATCAACTTCTGCAAGCCAGGGACTACACAATCATAATCTGCTCCCAGCTAGGCATCACAATAAACTTCAAAAAATCTGCCTTGTTGCCCTGTCAATCTATCACCTATATAGAAGCAGACTTAGACACAAGGAACATGTTCGCAAGGCTTCCTCCAGACAGGGTATCTTTAATTCGCCAGCAAGTACAAATTCTAATGCAGAGCAAAAGGATTCAAGTCAGGTTCGTCCTTCAAACTCTGAGTTCCATGGCAGCGGCAATTCTTATAATCCCACTGGCCCGCTTTCACATGAGGATCCTTCAGTGGCTTTTGTTCAAACAGTGGTCTTTCCAACAGCTGCCCATGTCTCACATGATCATGATACAGAAGCATGCAAAAGGCACCTTTCCTGGTGGATGGTCTCCCCACTAGTGATTCAGGGCAGACCCTTCATTGAGCCCCATCCGGTTGCCACAGTGACCACAGAAGCCTCCCTGATGGGGGGGGGGGGCATTATCAGGGCAGGACAGTCCAAGGCACTTGGCAGCCTCACGAGTACCATCTGCATATAAACGTCCTAGAAATGAGAGCCGTGCTCTTAGCGTTGCAAGCTCTTCAGGACTCTCTCCCTTCTGGGACCATTGCAATCCAAACGGACAACATGTCAGTGGTGTGGTACATCAACAAGCAGGGCGGGACCAGGTCCTACCCCCTATGTCGAGAAGCACTCATACTCTGGCAGTGGGCGATTTCCTCCCAACGATTTCTGATTGCGACGCACATCCCTGGGTGGTCCAGCGTCATAGCGGACAGGCTCAGCAGAGCTATTCTCATGCCTCACGAGTGGTCTTTGAATCAAGTAGTTGCAGATCTGATCTTCCGCAAATGGGGACAGCCTTGCTGCGATCTTTTTGCTACCCCCTTCAACAGCAAATGCAGCTCCCTTCTTCCGCTTCCAGGTCACACACCCAGAGATGCTCTAGTCCATGATTGGCCTCAGGGACTTCTTTATGCCTTCCCTTTGTTTCCCCTGATACCGATACTCATACAGAAAGGAATATCGTTGGGTTGCAAAATGATCCTCATTGCCCCCTACTGGCCTCGACAGATATGGTTTCCGTTCCCGCACCATTACCTTCGCGATCAGCCCTGGACTCTGGATCCGATTCCAGACCTACTGATTCATCAATCAGGCAGGCTGCATCAATCCCTCCAAATACTCCAGCTCACAGCTTGGTTGCTCCACTTCCAACTTTAGCCAGGCTTCCCAGCATTTCCCCGGCTGTACATGAAATTATTGTCTCCTCGCACAAGTCCGCCACTAGAAGGACTTATGCTAGCAAATGGAAACGTTTTTCTTGTTGGGCAGAGGCTAGGAACATAGATCCCCTTTCAGCCCCAGTCCACGAAATCTTGGAGTTCCTAACAGAACTTTTTCATTCTGGGTCTGCTTCTGCTACAATCAGGGTTCAATTAGCAGCCATTTCAAACATTCATGTTGGTTTCTGTAATGCAAACATCATGTCTCATAAGCTATGTAAAGCTTTTCTAAGAGGGACTACTCTCCTTAGACCCCCAGTGAGAGATCCCCCTCCTTCTTGGGACCTAAATTTGGTACTAACCTCCTTAATTTTGCCCCCTTTTGAACCTGCAGCGTCCTGCTCCATTAAGTTTCTGTCTTGGAAAACTCTCTTTCTGGTAGCTATTACTTCAGCCAGAAGCATCTCTGAACTTCAGGCACTATGTGTCCGTCCTCCATACTTAGTTTTTCATAAGGACATGGTTGCTCTGAGGACTAATCCCTCTTTCCTTCCGAAATTCTGCTCAGAAAATAATTTAAATCAATCTATAGACCTTCCTGTGTTTTTTCCCAACCACACCAACAAGGCAGAATACAAATGACATCAATTGGATATTCATAGACAACTGCGTTTTTACCTGCATAGGACGAAGGATATAAGGAAGTCGGACCAACTATTCCTTTCCTATGCTCTGGGCAAACAAGGTCTTCCAGTTTCCAAAGTGACCTTATCCAGGTGGTTGTCTCACATTATTACTTTCATTTATCATTTGAGAAACAAAGAGTTGCCTATCAACCAAAAGGTCATTCTACTAGAGCTTTGGCCACTGCTGTAGCCTTCCAATCTAGGTTGTCCATGGATTCTATCTGTGCAGCTGCTATGTGGGCAAATCCTCATACCTTTATTTCTCATTACAAGCTAGATATGGTCTCCAGGAGCAGAGCTGACTTTGGTTCCACTGTTCTGAAGAGTCTGTTCCAATAAGCCGCCCAGGATTGTAGGTGCTAGGGACGCTGTCCCAAACAGCAAGAACGGAAGTGAGATAGACAACTTAACATAAAGAAGTTATGTACCTACCATAACGTTCCATGTTAGTTGTCTTCATCTCCCTTCTTTCTTGCGTCCCACCCTCCGTCCCCCTGTCTTATTGGATCAAGAGGAGTTTTGGTTTCACTGGCTGAGTGTTCTCTGGTTTGTTTCCTCTACTGACTTAGAGAGTATGACAGGTATGCTCAACCTGTTTGTTTGGACAGGTTGATTCTCTGGCTATGTCTGGGGTTAGCTATTACAAATGAGATCTGGGTAGCTAGCGCTAGGCATCATGGGATAAGGGGTAGCCTCGAACCAGTAAACAGCTCTCGAGCTATAGAAGATGGCCGAGTCGGAGCCAAGGATCGGCTCCGATCCCCAAACAGCAAGAAAGAAGGCGAGATGAAGACAACTAACATGGAACATTATGATAGGTACATAACTTCTTTTTTTCTTTGATTCTAGTGATTGTTTGGCAGTCCAGGTTTTCATTTTCAGTTGTCCACATTTTGTCTTTCTCCTAAAAACCCTCAACTAGAAAAATGATCAAACAGAAAAGGTTTTCTATTTGGGCAATTGAAAAAATATTGGCTCTTTCGCAGCCCCTCTTCCAGCAATTTTGGACTTCCTTGCATAAATCTTCCAATATGGAGCCAGTTATTCCACAGTCAAAGTACAGTAAGCCACTGTATCATCCTTCCATGTGGTTGAAAACCATATGCCCATTGCATCTCTCAGATTATCCAAGGCTTTCTTCCAAGGTACCTTTTTATTATATCCTCCTCTCAGTAACTCATTCCCTTCATAGGATATTACTATTGTGCTATAAGCTTTGTCTGGGCTCCCATTTGAACCTGCTACTAGGGCTGATCTAAAATTTTTATCATGGAAGACTTTATTTCTGGTGGCTATCACTTCTGCCAGGTGAAATTCTGAGTAACAAGGCCTGTCTACAAAATCTCCCTACCTATTATTTCGCAAGGACAGAGTGCCATTGAGTACCAACCCCTCTCTTCTCCGTAAGGTGTCTTCTGAATCATCCATTAATCCGTCCTTAAAATTTCCAGTGTTCTTCCCAAATTTCTTGAACAAGGATGAATATACTTTGCATTTGCTAGATGTCCATCATCAGTTGTGTTTTTATTCACATTGGATGAAACCTTTCAGGAAATCTGAGCAGTCATTTGTGTCCTTTTCCTCAGCTAAGCTGTAAAATCAGTGTCCAAAGTCACCATTTCCAACTGGTTGTCACACTGCATTTCCTTTGTTTATCAAGGAGGACTGCTACTTTCTTTGACTCCAAAAGCTCATTCAGCAGATCTGTGGCTTTGCCTGCATTCTTCTTCTCTAGTGTTCCAGTTAATGACATATGTGCTGTAGCTGCCTGGTCCAAGATACATAACTTTATCTCACACTATAAATTAGATATGCAGTCCAGATCTAGAGCTTCATTTGGATCAGCTGTGCTCTGGAATATTCTTCCATAAGGCCTTCCAAGTGAGAAAGTAGCTGGAGACTGAATGGGCAGAAAAGACAGCATCAAATTTGAAAGCTATGTACTCCCCATAATGATAGATCTGTGTTGTTTGTTTCCATCCTTCCTCAGCTACCCTCTCACCACCCCCCCTTATTTTTTTATTATATTTCCATTCCGAGATGGTTCTAGCTGACCTTGTGTTGGCTCTTGAAAGTTGTGCTTTTCTCTTTCTCATTCTCATGTATATCCAGGCAGTGTTAAGTGTTTAGGTTAGCTAAACTGTTTATCTGTTAAAACCCTTATAATTTTAAATTCCTTTATTAGCAAGCAAACTCGATGTTAGGTAGCTCATTCCTTACATGAAGGATTATGGATATGTGGGAGACTGAGCACCAAATCCAAAGCTTAGAAGTGGCCGAAGCAGGATCTGAGACCTATACACTGAGGAAGGATGGAGGCAGACAGCAGAGATCTATTGCTATGGTGAGTACATAACTTACATTTTTCTACCCAGAATGTAAAAAGCAGGGAGAAATGATTCTGCATACTCTGGACATGCATAGGCAGCTGAGGTGCTGTCTTGACAGAACTGAGTCCTTCAGAAAAGCTGAACAACTATTTATCTCTTATCAATGGACAAAAGCAGGACATGACGGTGCCTAAACAGACAGTTTTCAGGTTGTTGCCCTCAGATTTTGCTTTTTGTTATTCCACCATGACAAATTTATTCCAGGCAGTATTTTTTTCCCAACAAGCATCTTTATTAAATGATCACATATGACAGAGGCAATTTTACATTTATATAATTGAAAAACAAACAAAATGACACCTCTTTAGTTGCAAACATTATACATCACTTATAATCTATCCAGTCATTGTCAGTTAAGCATTGTATAGCTCATTCAAATCCTGCCTCTTAAACCTTGTTCCTTCTCTGCACATATTGTTCCCACAGTTCCTATTTTTTTCCTGTGTAGTTTACTCCTTCCCTTTTCTAAAGATACAAATTCTAGTTGTTTTATCTCTTTTATTATATTCACTACTTCTAGTAAAGTTGGTCTAGACTTTGATTAACATTTCCTAGTAATTGCTTTTTGGCAGCCACCATAATTAGACTCAGCAAGGCTTTACTATGTCTAGGCAATTCTGATTCTGTATCATAGCTCAAAAAAATAATTTCCCCCAATCAGTCCAATCCTCTCACCCAGCATCTCCAACAGAGCAGTCAGCAGGGAATCCCTAAGGTCTGCCAATTCATTACACTTCCAAAAATATGTTCCCAGCCACCTCTTTCTTGCCCATTACACCTCCAAAGTTTGCTAGCTACCTAAGGAAAAATTCTTTGGAGTCTACTTGGACTATAAAAATACCTATGTAAACACTTCCAGGCAAAGATCCTAAATCTTCTAGACTTTGTTGTCATTCCAGACAGTATTAAGGCGCATTCTACTAGAGCCTTGTCTTTTTTGATTGCATACTGGAAAAAGGTGGACTCTAGAAGTATTCTGGAGGCAGCTGCATGTTTCTCCTTATATACATTTACAAAGCATTACAAAATCAATTCCTTTTCAAGGTCCAGGGCAAACTTTAGTTGGACCATTCCTTGGGCTCCTGGATCCATGTCCTTCCTGTTCCCTGGTTTGATAGGCTTTGGTAATCAACCTGTATAGCCTAAAGGCCACTGCAGCAGTGGTAGTGATGAACATAGTATAGTTGTGCAAGTTAAACTTACTCATAACAGTAGATGTTAAAATTTCTCACTGCTGCGATAGCCACAACCACACTCTATACCCCTACTCTTGTATATAGTTGTAATTAGGATATAAAGTGGTGTCCTGTGTATTTTAATTTATATGTTTCTTTATTATTTATTTATTTATTTTTGTTCAAGTTTGTTAGTCTCTTTTCCCTCTCTCTCTTTCTCTGTGTATTCACAGGAAATCTTTATTCTGACTGCTGATTTCCCACATTGGAGCTAGCCAGTCAGTAGTCACTGTGAAGTGGGGGAGGCAGATCTGTGTGAAGCTGGCTGGTTGTTGTTTCCTGGTCAGGAAAACAACCCATCTAGCCTAAAGGCTACTGTAGCAGTGTGGAATTTGAACATCCATTGTTATGGGTAGGTGCAACATGCACAAATTAATAGCATGCCTTGTGATCTACCCAGATTAAACTGTGTACTACACAGAGATGACATAGCAATCACGAAAGCAGGCAGGAACAAGATGACATAGCAATCACGAAAGCAGGCCGGAACACCGAAAGTATAACAAAGGACTTACAGGGTACTTTTTTTTTTACTATGGAATTGTCTTGCTTTATTCAGACTAAGTCAAATGAATCCAGGAAGCAGAAACAATATCACGGTAAAAACCGGTGTTTATTGTACTAAAACCACACAGAAAACACACAAGAAGCACACGCTGCAACCGTTTAAAACATAAGTGTTTTCATTCCTGAAATTATGTTAAGAAACTTCATCAGATAAATGAAATCATATGTTCATCTATATAAAAGCCATTCTAGTCATCACGTCAATTTGATCATTAATGACACACCCCCAGAACAACCAATAGTAGCTTTTAAAACAGAACACACCTCTAAAAATATAAATTATATATAACCCTCATTTTAACCAGTACCCAATATAAAAGTAAAGCAGAAGAAATATGTTAATTAATTAAAATTCACATATACTTATAAAATACATGTGGTTATTATCTTTTTAAAGCTTTTAGTTTCAAAAGACTTTTAATGGACAAAGCTTCATTTAAGCCCGGCCAAAAATGTGCGTTCAACCGTAGCTGCCAAGCAAGCTCGGCTTTCTCTAAAAGTAGTGGCCAGGCCCCTCCCCTTTCTGAAACCTTCAATATTTCCAAAATAATAAACTTAAAACCATGGCCATGATTATTAATAATATGTTTAACCAGGGCATGAGTCTCTTTCCTTGATCTAATGTCACTTAAATGTTCACCTATTCTATTTCTCAACTTATGCTCCGTTTTGCCTACGTAAAAACATTGGCATTGGGAGCAAATCGCACAATAAACCACTTTTTCCTGAGATACAGGAAGGCCTACCATAAATTCTAATTTTCAGATTATTAATAGTGACCTCACTGACCTCAAGAATGTAAGGGCAGTAAACACAAGCTCCACATTTGTGCATAGTTCCTGTCTTTTTCTGTTCACGCTGGTTCTCAAAAATATTTTTTAAATTCAAACCCCTTTTGTATACAAAAGTGGGTTTTTTACTTAGATAATCCCTTACATCCTTCTCACTATTCAAGATGCCACAGTACTTGAATAGGATTCCCCTCATATAGTGACAATCCACACTAAATGAAGTAATAAGGGAACTGCCAAAATATTTTATAGGCTCATTTATTTCTAACAAAAAGTGCCAAAAGGTCCAAAATACGACTAATAAACTGAAAACTGGACCCTGAAGGTGCACATTGAAGCTCGCAGAGAGGCGGGTTAACGTATTTTAATATGAATAAAATCCATCAAGAGAAAACCATTAACGCTCAAAACAATTACGTTTTCGTTTAAAAACGTCATCAGATGTGGGCTGATGTCGCTGAAGTGCTCATTTATAGTAACTTGAATTAAAAAGATCCAATCACAGACCATCTCAATTAACATAATTAATTAACACAAAAGATTAAAAAGAAGTTAAAAACGGAATACCTACTTAACACATTTTTTGAAAAACTTTTAAAATCACCATTGAATAAATAAGTATGTAGTAAAATTTAAATCAATAAATACTTATAATGTTTTAAAAAAATTTAGTGCTTATTCGATTTTAAATTCCTTCACCAAAAATAAAACTTTCTTCTTCTTTCGGCTTTTCCCGGTTAGGGGTTGCCACAGCGGATCGTCTGTCCACTCATGATTGGCAGTGGAGTTTTACAGTGTCGAGTTGCCAGCCCGGCGCCCAACCTTCCACAGAAGGCCCACACATGCACACACACACCTAGGGCCAATTTAGAGTGTCCAATCCACCTACTGCATGTCTTTGGGATGTGGGAGGAAACCGGAGTATCTGGAGGAAACCTACGTAACCACAGGGAGGACATGCAGACTCCGCATAGAAGGCACCCCAGCTGAGAATCAAACCGGAGAACCTCTTGCTGTGAGACGGCAACACTAACCGCTGCACCACCGTGGCCGCCAAAAATAAAACTTTCACTAGTATAGATTATAGCACCATCTTGTGATTATTTTATGAACTACATCAAACCAGTGAATAATATTATTTCACACAATCACATTTAAAAGTTTTAATAAATTAACTGTGTTAATGAATCACTTATGTTAAAAAATAAATAGTTAAAACTGTTATTATAAAAAATACCTTATATAGACAAGGGGGAATAATAAAAAAATGTTTATACCGTTATTTGTGTAGTCCCCATAGTTTTGCAGGTCTGAGTTTGAGAAGGGGGCAATGGAAATGTAATCATTCAGCCCTGGCCATTTGTTAGCCTGCAAGGTTACTTGCCACCAAAGCTTCCTATATTCGATTCTTTCCTCCCATAAGCCACCCTGTCATCACTTTTCACTTTTTCTAACACAAAAAATAAAAAACGTGCATTACTACAATCCTGCTTGTGTTTATATAGGGCATTGGTTTCTTTTTTATTTTGTACTTCATAAATGTGTTCATAAATTCTTCTTTTTAATTTACGCTTAGTCTTTCCTACATAGAATGCTTGGCAAAACTCACATTTTGCCAAGTACACTATGCCCTTGTCATCACATTATTATATTCTTTCCCTTCTATTACAGTATTCCTACTTCCTAGAAATATTGTCTCTTTATTAGCAATATAGGGACACTGCGAGCAATGCCCACATTTAAAAGTTCCATTTTTTTCTTTTTGTATTATTTCCAGAACCGGCCCTATGATTATTTTCTAATAAATTCTTTAAACTACGGGAATTTTTATATACTACTTTCAATTTTTCTTTTGCTATTTTATCTAGATCTGTAATAGTAATAAATCTATTCCATTCCTTGTCTATAATATCCTTAACCAATTTTGTATACAAAAGTGGGTTTTTTACTTACATAATCCCTTACATCCTTTTCACTATTCAAGATGCCACAAGGTCTGATGAAGCTATTAAGTGAAAGCGCTTACCTACTCAGTGCACTTATTAAACCAGATTTTTACGTGGACATTATAAGTGTCGTTCTATTTTTGAATAGTTTTCGTTGAGAAGAATTACATGGTTGTTGCTGCTGTTGTTCTCTATATTGTTGCTATACTCGTTATTTTTAACAGTGCAACATTTACCTTGTGGAGTGTTGGTGTGGTTTTCTATTTCTACCATATGATGACTGGACTCACCAGTAAGATCATCCTGACCAGTAAGATAAGTGGTCATATGGTCGATATGTAAATTCCCAGTTTCCATATAGTTAACTATTTTATGACCCAAAATTGGGTTAAATGCCCTAGAGATCTCTTTTCATTTACCTCATCCCTTAACTCATTGACCATATCAATAGGATTCCCCTGTTGAAGGAACATGTTTTGCAAATTATCACATTCACTAAAAAGGTTTCCCACAAAGTAACTATATGGGCCACCCTAACAAACTGACCCTTAAATTATGTAAATCGATGGTTACTATTATAATGTAAGAAAGTACTTGAATACATTTTCTTCCGGAAGATTTCAGCTAGAAATCTTCCATTTGGGATCTCTTTCTTTATAAGGATATCCAAATAAGGGAGTTCCTCTTCACTTATAGAGTGGGTAAATTTCAAAAATGGTGTGGTCTCATTAATATATTCCAGGAAGTTCCCCACTTGCTCCCTGGGGCCTGTCCAAAGGATAAAGATGTCATCCAAAAGATGGGTAAATGTATGGCAATACAAGAAGAATGGAGAGTCAAAGAGAAATCTCCTTTCCCATTCTAACATGATGATGTTAGCTTACAACCCACCACATGAAGACCCCATGGCTACACACTCCACCTGGAGGTAGAGTTCTTTTTTGAACAAGATGAAATTACATCTCAAAACCATAATCAGTAGTTGTTCGTAAGTGTTTATCTGGTCTTGTGGAACCCCTTTTGTTCTTAAATAATCACAAAACCATTCCTCTCTGACATCGTGGGGAATAATAGTGTATAGATCTTTAATGTCCACTGTTATAAACAAGAATTCTTTATCAAATCCTACACAATCTATTCTCCTGAGGAAATCCCATGAATCAACACACAAATAAGGTTCATTCAGAACATACTGTTTCAGTTTTATATCTAAAAATATGGCCAAAGAATGTGTAATTGAGCCCCTTGCGCCCACTATCGGGTGCATAGGGGGTTGATTGATGTTCTTATGCATTTTAGGTACTCCAAAAATCACTGGAGTTATTGGGTACATAACACTTAAGTAATTAAACTGATCTGTTGTGATAGATCCATCAATAAATAAGTCTCGTACGAAACCTGTAATGTTCCTATATGTTCTATTTAATTCATTAAGTGAACTCTTTCCATAAGTCTGACTGACCAAAATCTTTTTCATTTTAGCTATATAGTCGACTTTATTCATAATAACCAATCCACCTCCTTTATCTGGTTTCATAAACCTCACCCCTGTTGCTTTTTCTAGAAAATCTAATCTCATGAGTTCTTC
Organism: Protopterus annectens; assembly: GCF_019279795.1. Classification (NCBI taxonomy): domain Eukaryota; kingdom Metazoa; phylum Chordata; order Ceratodontiformes; family Protopteridae; genus Protopterus; species Protopterus annectens. Next base: position 1,304,979,801 of record NC_056746.1, on the reverse strand, counting down.
TTTATTTAAGTTGTTTCTAATTTTCTGCTTCCATCTGGGCTATGTCAAAAGGAATAGATCAGTTTTCTGCTAACAGCCCTTCTATACTAGAGTTTCTTTCTGATCTCTTCAGTAGTGGTTCCAGTTTCTCCACAAAGTGCAAATGGCTGCATTTTCAAATTTCCATATAGGTCAGAATGACACCTCCATAGCATCACCAAAAATCTCTAATGCATTTTTGAGGGGAACATTCCTTTTACAACCACCAATCAGTGACCCAGTCCCTCCATGGGATATTACTGTTTTGCTCCAAGCATTAACTCAACCTCCCTTTGAACTAGCAGGATCAGCAGATTTGAAGTTCCTCTCTTGGAAGACAGTTTTTTTTATGTGGCTGTTACATCAGCCAGATGAATTTCAGAGTTACAGGTCCTTTCTTGCAACCCCCTTACCCAATTTTCCACAAAAAATAGTTTCCTTAAGGACTAATGCATCATTTTTTCCTAAAGTGGCATCTGAAGCAAGTTTAAACCAATCAATCAACCGACCAGTATTTTTCCCAGATTCTCAAACAAATGTGAATATATTCTGCATATGTTGGATGTTCATTGCCAGCTTAGGTTTTAACTTCATAAAACAAAACACAGGAAATCTGATCAATTGTTCATTGCTATTTCTAGATCTAAATTAGGCAAAGCAGTGTCTAAGGTTACTCTTTCCGGATGCAGGACACTGCTCCGGTACAATGAAGGCTGTCTTTAAGTATTCCTGGACTGAAAATGTCCAAAAAGATCGAGATCCCAAGGTGGTCTATCAAAAATTATTTATTAAAGAAAGCCCAAAGGCTAAAAACAAAAAAATAAAGAACAATATAAAACTTAATTTCACTGATTTAGCGCTTTCATCTCCAACCAGGAGACTTCTTCAGAATCAGTGTCTCACCACAGTTTCCAGTATTTATACAACTTCTAAAACAGTGTTATTGGCTGGCGTTTAATTACCTCATTAATTGAAGTTAATAATTTAAAGGCAGAACATACAGATACACAAAATGGAGATACAGAAATGAAAATACGGAATGTAAAATATAGCAATCAAGTTGTTTCTCATTTCTTATAATAGCTTTTCTCTAAATTGTTTTCTGAACCACAATCAATAGTAGAATTACAGAATAAATACAGAATAAATACATTAAATATGTTAAAATATATAAATAAGGGTAAATATAAATAGTATAACATGTAGTTAAAACCTTCAATATGAACAATAGTATGATAAATATGAAAGAATGATCCAATACGGGAATAAAGGGAATATAAAGGAATAAATGCATATTATACATTAAAATGTGTGAATATGTACAAATATAATAAATATATAAATAAATATTTCATTTATGTGTTTGTTTAAAATTAAAATTGTAATTTATAATATAATATAATATATAATTATTAATTACTATAAATATATGGTTTATTATATAGTATAATAAAATATAATATTATTATTACTTCAACCATGTTTCTTCGGATCAGCTGCAAGGAGTTTTAATGCAGGGGTGATGGAAATATGGTCATTGAGGCCTTTACCACAGCATGCATCAAGTCTCAATTGCCAGATCATGTCACGAAATTCCAATTGTGTTTCCCAATCACCACCTCTTTCTGGGTAACTAACTTCTTCTATGACCCAGAATTTATAATTAGCCTCTTTGCATGTTAATGCATGCCTATATAATGCATTGTTTTCGTTGTGTTTGTTTATGTCTCTAATGTGCTCATAGATTCTAGTCCTAAGATGACGTTCCGTTTTTCCTATGTAGTAACTCCAACAAGTTTTACAGAAGGCCAAATAAACTACTCCTTTAGAGTAGCAACTGTTGTATTTATTTGCCCTTAAAATCATTCCAAGAATGGGAATACTAACCTCCTTACATCCAGCAATATAGGTGCATTGTGCACATCTCCCGCATCTGAAGGTTCCAAGTTTAACACAGGTCCCTCCTACCTTATTCTTATTACTCTCAATAATATTCTTAATATTTTTACTCCTCCTATAACTGTATTTTATCCTACTTTGAAATACATTGGTTTTAGTAGGCATATTTTGGAACATTTCCCACGTTTCGTTTATGCATCTTTTTAACCATCCACTTCCCTTGTAGTAAGTCAAAGTTAAATATGGTATTGTGTCTACATTGTTGGATTCCTGCCTGTTGAAAATATTTCTCCTCCCATCCTGGTTGGAATCTACTGTCAAGTTATCATTATTCAACAGGGGAACATATTTCTTACCCCTTCCTAACTGGACATATTCCTTAATGGGTTTAATAAATTCAGATGGGTATCCCCTTTTCAAAAACATCTTTTCAATATTATTGATTTCATTTAAAAATTAATTAGTATCGGAGATCATTCTAGCCATTCTGATCATTTGTCCCTTGACTATATTCTTTTTTAATTGATAAGGATGATCACTTTCAAAATGTAAATAAGAATTGGAATAATGTTCCTTTCTATAAATATTGGACTTGTAACATTTGTTTAAGTAGTCTTTTTCTAGTTTAACATCTAAATAGTGTATAGTATCTTCCCCTGTTTGGTATGTAAATTGTAAAAAACTAGTAGTGTTATTGATATGTTCTATAAATTTGTCAATACTGTCATAGAACAAAAATGTCGTCAAGAAAACGAAAATATTAAATAATATGTTGGCTAAACTCCGAATTGAACACATATTGCCTCTCCTAATATAGCATAATAGTGTTGGCATATATTGGGGCGCATACCGATCCCATTGCAACCCCTTCTTTTTGGTGATAGTAATCCCGTTGAAAATATACATAATTATATTTAAGGACTAACTCCATATTTTCTAGGACCAGCTTGTATTCATCTACTGTTAAAAAGTCCGTCTCTGCCAACATCCTTTCAAACCATGTTAATCCCTCCATCTGGGGAATGACTGAAAAAAGGTCCCTCACATCAGTGGTAATAAAAATAATATCATCTTTAAATGGACTCTGCCCAATTTTGTACAAAAAGTCCCATGAATCAATCAAAATATGTGTATAATTGTTATAAAATTTCTTTAACTTAGTATCAACATATATCGCTAAAGGTTGGGTCTTGGAACCTTGTGAGGAAACTATCGGCCTTAAAGGTGGATCATGTAAGGACTTATGTATTTTCGGGATACCGAAAATAACAGGTATGACTGGTTTGGATACAACCCCCCACTCCATTATGAAATTATGAGTTTTGAGAAATGTGTTGCCAATAGAATTAGGAAAGATTACAAGAAGGAACATGTGCTAGACAACAATCTGACAAAAGCTGAAATGGAATTGCTCAATGAATTAAGTAACAATGAAAGAATCAGGGTAATGAAACCTGACAAGGGTGGAGGGGTTGTAATTATGGACAAGTGGGATTATACTAGAAGGATGATGGATATTTTGGACAAGGACAATCAATATGAACTTGTTTCTAGGAATGAGATAAATATTTCCTATAATAATATAGATCTGATATTGGAAGATAATTTATTACAAGGACTGATTGACAGGGAGTTATATGACTTTTTAAAAGTACCCAAACCAGTCATACCTGTTATTTTCGGTATCCCGAAAATACATAAGTCCTTACATGATCCACCTTTAAGGCCGATAGTTTCCTCACAAGGTTCCAAGACCCAACCTTTAGCGATATATGTTGATACTAAGTTAAAGAAATTTTATAACAATTATACACATATTTTGATTGATTCATGGGACTTTTTGTACAAAATTGGGCAGAGTCCATTTAAAGATGATATTATTTTTATTACCATTGATGTGAGGGATCTTTTTTCAGTCATTCCCCAGATGGAGGGATTAACATGGTTTGATAGGATGTTGGCAGAGACGGACTTTTTAACAGTAGATGAATACAAGCTGGTCCTAGAAAATATGGAGTTAGTCCTTAAATATAATTATGTATATTTTCAAGGGGATTACTATCACCAAAAAGAAGGGGTTGCAATGGGATCGGCATGCGCCCCAATATATGCCAACATTATTATGCTTTGTTGGGAGAGGCAATATGTGTTCAATTCGGAGTTTAGCCAACATATTATTAAATATTTTTGTTTCCTTGACGACATTTTTGTTCTATGGAACGGGTCCTATGACAGTATTGACAAATTTATAGAACATATCAATAACACTACTAGTTTTTTACAATTTACATACCAAACAGGGGAAGATACTATACACTATTTAGATGTTAAACTAGAAAAAGACTACTTAAACAAATGTTACAAGTCCAATATTTATAGAAAGGAACATTATTCCAATTCTTATTTACATTTTGAAAGTGATCATCCTTATCAATTAAAAAAGAATATAGTCAAGGGACAAATGATCAGAATGGCTAGAATGATCTCCGATACTAATGAATTTTTAAATGAAATCAATAATATTGAAAAGATGTTTTTGGAAAGGGGATACCCATCTGGATTTATTAAATTCATTAAGGAATATGTCCAGTTAGGAAGAGGTAACAAATATGTTCCCCTGTTGAATAATGATAACTTGACAGTAGATTCCAACCAGGATGGGAGGAGAAATATTTTCAACAGGCAGGAATCCAACAATGTAGACACAATACCATATTTAACTTTGACTTACTACAAGGGAATTGGATGGTTGAAAAGATGCATAAACGAAACGTGGGAAATGTTCCAAAATATGCCTACTAAAACCAATGTATTTCAAAGTAGGATAAAATACAGTTATAGGAGGAGTAAAAATATTAAGAATATTATTGAGAGTAATAAGAATAAGGTAGGAGGGACCTGTGTTAAACTTGGAACCTTCAGATGCGGGAGATGTGCACAATGCACCTATATTGCTGGATGTAAGGAGGTTAGTATTCTCAGTCTTGGAATGATTTTAAGGGCAAATAAATACAACAGTTGCTACTCTAAAGGAGTAGTTTATTTGGCCTTCTGTAAAACTTGTTGGAGTTACTACATAGGAAAAACGGAACGTCATCTTAGGACTAGAATCTATGAGCACATTAGAGACATAAACAAACACAACGAAAACAATGCATTATATAGACATGCATTAACATGCAAAGAGGCTAATTATAAATTCTGGGTCATAGAAGAAGTTAGTTACCCAGAAAGAGGTGGTGATTGGGAAACACAACTGGAATTTTGTGAGATGATCTGGCAATTGAGACTTGATGCATGCTGTGGTAAAGGCCTCAATGACCATATTTCCATCACCCCTGCATTAAAACTCCTTGCAGCTGATCCGAAGAAACATGGGTGAAGTAATAATAATAATATTATATTTTATTATACTATATAATAAATCATATATTTATAGTAATTAATAATTATATATTATATTATATTATAAATTACAATTTTAATTTTAAACAAACACATAAATGAAATAGTTATTTATATATTTATTATATTTGTACATATTCACACATTTTAATATATAATATGCATTTATTCCTTTATATTCCCTTTATTCCCTTATTGGATCATTCTTTCATATTTATCATACTATTGTTCATATTGAAGGTTTTAACTACATGTTATACTATTTATATTTACCCTTATTTATATATTTTAACGTATTTAATGTATTTATTCTGTATTTATTCTGTAATTCTACTATTGATTGTGGTTCAGAAAACAATTTAGAGAAAAGCTATTATAAGAAATGAGAAACAACTTGATTGCTATATTTTACATTCCGTATTTTCCTTTCTGTATCTCCATTTTGTGTATCTGTATGTTCTGCCTTTAAATTATTAACTTCAATTAATGAGGTAATTAAACGCCAGCCAATAACACTGTTTTAGAAGTTATATAAGTACTGGAAACTGTGGTGAGACACTGATTCTGAAGAAGTCTCCTGGTTGGAGATGAAAGCGCTAAATCAGTGAAATTAAGTTTTATATTGTTCTTTTTTTTGTTTTTAGCCTTTGGGCTTTCTTTAATAAATAATTTTTGATAGACCACCTTGAGATCTCGATCTTTTTGGACATTTTCAGTCCAGGAATACTTAAAGACAGCCTTCATTGTACCGGAGCAGTGTCCTGCATTGTGTGGGTTACCTTAGTGTGATCTTGGTTACTCTTTCCGGATGGTTATCAGACCATATTTTTTTGTTTGCACCAAAAAGGCCATATCCCTACAATCAAAGTGCAAAACTCATTCCACAAAATAGCCACTTCAACAGCCTTTATGAATAGACTTCCCATTGATACTGCTGTAACCTTGCCGACAATTCACAACTGTGTGGCTCATTATAGGTTGGATATACAATCTAGATCATGTTCCTCCACTGATGCTACCATTCTCAAGAATTTCCTTCCTTGATCCCACTGAGGTAAAAACAGCTTGGAAATCTGTCCCATGTGTTGAATCATAGGAAAATAGACAACATCAGATATGAACGTTATGTACTTAACATGATGCTAGATCCATGTTGTTTGATATTTATCTGGTTCAACCTTTGTCCTTCATGCCCCCTTCCAAATTATCACCTATTGGTTTCTGGTGACTGACTGGATCGTACTTGCATTTTGTCTGTGAACAGTCCTATCAGACTGGGCTCCTCTCCTAGATATTTCCTGTCCAGTTAGTAATTAATTAGCTTGAATGGGTTATTATTTCTATAAATGTTGGGGGGCAAACTTGATCTGAGGTAGTAAGGAGGAGTGAAGGGAATTATGGATAAGGGAATAGTCAGAGCCGTGAATACTTGAAGCTTTAGAAAAGGTACCAAGGTTAGATATGATCAGGACAACCCATGTGTTGAACCAGAAGAAAATCAGACAACACGGATCTGTTGTTATGGTAAGTTCATAACTTTCATTTACTTCAACTCCTACATCCAGTGAAAATGGAATGTAGCTTAAAACTATAATCTTTGATTTATTCTTTAACCATATACCTAGACATTGATGTATAACTGCACATAATCTGTCTTAGTGTTAATAGCTTTATCTCTAAATCTATTTTCTGTATTGTGTAAAGGCTGACAAAGGTCCTTGGACTAGTTCACTTACCCGGTTAACAAATCAAAATAAATAAAAAAAACAAATACATATTTCGTAGTGGTGGATGATTGTTGCCTATCAAATATGACAATACTGTGCTTTTTTGCATGTAAATTTGGTCCTTTTTTAGTACACTATTGGTTTGTAAGGATTAGTTCTTGCCAAAGGGATTCCAAGGCCAGGGGATTAGACAATGATACCCAGGTTACAGTTATTAGCTCTTTCCTTATGAT